>NC_135715.1:144763934-145439464 GCF_964656455.1 Halichoerus grypus
CTTGAAAACCCTTTCCTCAAAACTTTCTTCTCTCCAGGCTTTTCCATAACAGTAAGTAGCACTATATCATGTTAATAAATTAAGAAGTTTTTTGATTCCTCTCTTTTAAATTTTTTAAAAATTTTATTTATTTATTTATTTATTTATTTATTTATTTATTTATTTTCTTACTTCGAGATAATTTTATTATTTTTTAAATTTTAATTCCAGTATAGTTAACATGCAGTATTATATATTTCAGGTGTGCTATATAGTGATTCAGCAATGCCATACATCACCCAGTGCTCATCACAAGTGCACTTCTAATCCCCATCACCTGTTTTATCCATTCTCCCACCTACTTCCTCTCTGGTAACTATCAGGTTGTTCTCTATAGTTGAGTCTGTTTCTTGGTTTGTCTCTCTCTCTCTTTTTTTCTTTGCTTATTTTTGTTTCTTAAATTCCACATGAGTGAAATCATGTGGTATTTATCTTTCTCTTATTGACTTATTTCACTTAGCATAATACTTTCTAGCTGCGTGTTATTGCAAATGGCAAGATTTCATTCTTTTTTATGGCTGACTAATATTCCGTTGTATATATATATACCACCTCTTCTTTATCCATTTATCTATTAATGGACACTTGGTCTGCTTCCATATCTTGGCTATTGTAAACAATGCTGTATCCATAGTGTTTTTGTATTTTTTTGGGTAAATACCCAGTAGCATGATCACTGGATTGTAGGGGTAGTTCTATTTTTAACTTTTTGAGGAACCTCCATACTGTTTTCTACAGTGGCTGCACCAGTTTACATTCCCACCAACAGTGCAAGAAGGTTCCTTTTTCTCCACATCCTTACCAGCACTTGTTATTTCTTGTGTTTTTGACTTTAGTCATTCTGACAGGTGTGAGAGCTTATCTCATTGTAGTTTTGATTTGCATTTCCCTGATGATGAGTGATGTTACATATCTTTTCATGTATCTCTTGGTCATCTGCGTGTCTTCTTTGAATTGTCTGTTCATATCTTCTGCCTATTTTTTAATTGGATTATTTGTTTTTTGGGTGTTGAGTCATATGAGTTCTTTATATATTTTGGATACTAATCCTTTATCAGATGTGTCATTTGCAAGTATCCTCTCCCATCCCATAGGTTGCCTTTTAGTTTTGTTTATTGTTTCCTTTGTGTGCAGAAGCTTTTTATTTTGATGTAGTCCCAATAATTTATTTTTGCTTTTATTTTCCTTGCCTCAGGAGAAGTATCCATAAAAATTGATTCCTCTTTTTTTTTTCCTTTCTTTTTTTAAAATAGGCTCCATGCCCAGCCTGGTGCCCAATGCAGGGCTTGAACTCACAACTCTGAGATCAAGACCTGAGCTGTGATCAAGAGTCAGATGCTTAAACCACTGATCCACTCACATGCCCCAATTCCTCTATTTATCTCACCTCCAGACACAATCCATTGTCAAGTCCTGTGTGCTCTGCCACCAAAATAATCCCCAACCTATTTCTAATGATCTTTTCAATCCTACACTGGACCAGGTTGCCATCATTGTTCTTTGTTGCTACAATAACTTTGCAACTGGTTACCCTGTTTTTGCTTGTGTACCACAATGATTTTATATCCACATGACAGCCTAAAAGACCTTTTAAAGGTATAAATTGGATGTTTCTTTCTTGCTTAAAGCCATCTATGGCTTCCCATTGTGCTTCGAAATACCTGCCCAATCTAAAGCAGCACCAGCCTACTCAGACCAGTCACTCTCAGAGTGCCCTCTTTAGTTTGTTCATAGCACCAAATGCTAACTGAACTTGTTTTTTAATATATTTGTTTACTGGTTGTCTTCTGCCTTCTAGGATAATTTAAGTTTCATTACAGCAGATAGTTTTTCTGTTTGGGTCATTTTGATATTCCCAGTAACTGAGACAGTCCTTGGCACAGAGTTAGAACTCAGTAAATATTTGTAGAAAGAATCATAAATTATAAAGGAAAATGGTCTAGGGCATGTTTGCTAACCTTAATGCTGTATTTCTGTTTCTCTTTTATTTTCTGTTTCTACTTTTCTTTCAAATTTATAACTAGAAAATTAAAATCTACCACAGTCAGACTCCAGGTCCTAAGAAAGATTTAATTCAACACCACATTAGCCAGAAAGAGAGAAAAAATAGATGAAAATATTTTGTTGTATCATTTTTCCAAAAAAGCTTTTAAGAATACAGAGTCACCACATGAAGATATTTTTGTGTCAATTACTGCTGCAAAAATGAAAAGTTCTATTGTAGTCTGTGAATATATTTAAAGTGGCCAAACAACTCCAAATTTATTACGGATTGTGTTCTACATAGTCAGCTTAAATACCCACACTGTTTTTGGAAGAACTTTCACTGCTGTGGAGACAGTTTTATAGGGTTGTTTATTATTCAATATGATGGGGCTAAGAGCTAAGGTGTGGAAGCCTTGTGATAGCCCTGAGGCATAATGGAAATCCCATAGACACTGTATTTTAGGTCTTCCAAACACAGTGGCTCACTTTTATCCAAGGCATAACTCAAAGAATTTCCCAGAATGCCAGTCATTTACTGAAGAACTACTTCATCTCTTTATTTAGTTAAGAATTATTCAGGTACCTAACAGGAAAGAATTGTTTACACCCTTGTGGACAATGTATGTAACAGTTTCTTTTCATGGTGGTTTTTTCAATATGTATTCTTCCTTGTGTCATCCATACTAGATATAATTCAGGAATTATTCTCATTAAGCACCTGAAAATAGAATGGTTTCTCTCAAAGTTCTCTGTTGAGATGTGAAACATGATATTTTACTTTCTAGGCCTTAACACGAGAGTTGCTTTCTGGCTTTCCTTGTTAAACTCTGCATATGTCATATATTGGGTACATTTTAAGGATAGATGTTGCTCATTGGGTCCAGTTACACATGTTCTATTTCCAATAAAGCACAGAAACAGCTATTTATCTTGAGGAATGATCCAGTAGGGAAACAAATGCCTTAGATGCAAGAATGCTGTTATTACCCAACAAATCCATATTTAGAAGCTCTCTCTTGAGGTTCCCTAGGTAAAATGGCTTGTTTTATGTTATGGATTAAAACTAAGTAGTGTTCTTCCCATACCCCTTATCAAAAAGATAAATAGAATCATTAGAATTTAGTCACTCATAGTAATTAATGTAGTAACTATTAGGTATAATGTTTTATGGACCTTGCCATAAGATGCTAACAATTTAGAAAGAAAGAAGATAAATTACACACACATACACACACACACACCCTATACTGTGTTTGAATTATACAAATGTCACAGAGATAGCTTAAAGGAATAATAGTCACCAAACCATATGTAGCATTTGTAGATTATATATACTTAAGTCCCTCAAACTTTGTCCTACTCTTCCAAAATGAAGGGAGTCATACTTAACATTGGTTGTGAGTTTACTTTACAAGTGAAATTTTCAGAAAAATTACTCTGAATATTCTTTAACACCTTGTTTTGGTGGGTAACTGTATACTGATCATTTGAATTTTATTTTCTAGAAAGAAGTTAATGGCAAATATTTTATAAGAAAAATAGGGTAAATGAAAACAATTTTCCTAAAATTTTCATTATTTGAAAAGACATATCCCGAACTACTACAATATTAAAATCTCACTTGCTTAGAACAATTAAAAATTTTGAAAATTGTGGTTATCTTTTACTTCCAGTCAATTCCATCATCAAGATTATTTATAGTTACTTAGTAAAAATTTAATTTGGTAATATTTAGAATGTGGATATTAAGAAAGGATTATCATATCTGATTAAGCCATTAACTTCCACGTTTCTTATGAGCAATATCTATTCTTTTTTTTTTTTAAGATTTTATTTATTTATATGACAGAGAGAGACACAGCGAGAGAGGGAACATAAGCAGGGGGAGCGGGAGAGGGAGAAGCAGGCTTCCTGCTGAGCAGGGAGCCCAATGTGGGGCTTGATCCCAGGACCCTGGGATCATGACCTGAGCCGAAGGCAGACGCTTAACGACTGAGCCACGCAGGCGCCCTGCAATATCTATTCTTTATAGGGCTTACTGCATCATAATTTTCACCTTGGAAAAAGAAGGGAAGACAAAATGTGTTTCTCAAACCATTCTCTTTAAAGTGGAAGCCATAAATTATAAAAGGAAACATTGCAGTTGAAGGTTAAAAATAATTTTTGATGTAAAATATGAATAGATCTAGCTAACAGAAGTGCTGGGCAATTGAAAGCCATTAAAATGCCTTCTTGACTGGAAATTCTCTACTAAATGTAGAAGCATATTTTATTTTTTTCAAATTTTTATTTAAATTCTAGTTAATTAACATGTAATGTAATATTAGTTTCAGGAGTAGAATTTAGTGATTCATTATGTACATATAACACCCAATGTTCATCATAACAAGTGCCCTCCTTAATACCCATCACCCATTTAGCCCATCTCCCACCCACCTCCCTCCATCAACCCTCAGTTTGTTCTCTATCATTAAGAGTCTCTTTATGGTTTGCTTTCCTCTCTCTTTCTTCCCCCTTCTCATATGTTCATCTGTTTTGTTTCTTAAATTCCACATGAGTGAAATCGTATGGTATTTGTCTTCCTCTGACTGATTTATTTCGCTTAGCAAAATACACTCTAGCTCCATCCACGTTGTTGCAAATGGCAAGATTTCATTCTTTTTTAAGGCTAAGTAATATCCATTGTATATATATATGCCACTTCTTTATCCATTCATCAGTCAATGGACATTTGGGTTCTTTCCATAGTTTGGCTGTTGTTGATAATACTGCTATAAAGATTGGGGTATATGTGCACCTTTGAATCAGTATTTTTGTATCCTTTGGGTAAAAACCTAGTAGTGCAATTGCTGGGTTGTAGGGTAGTTCTATTTTAACTTTTTTTTTTTTTTTTTTTTTTAGAGAGAGAGAACAAGAGTGAGCAGATGGGGGGAGGGATAGAGAGAGAGGGAGAGAGAAACTCTTAAGCAGGCTTCATGCCTAGTGTAGAGCCTGACACGGGGTTTGACCTTAACAACCCTGAGATTATGACCTGAGCTGAAATCAAGAGTTGGACGCTTAACTGACTGAGCCACCCAGGCGGCACCCCTATTTTTAACTTTTTGGGGAACCTCCATACTGTTTTCCATCAATCATGTAAGAGGGTTCCTCTTTCTCCACAACTTCACCAACATCTGTTGTTTCCTGTGCTGTTAATTTTAGTCATTCTGACAGGTGTGAGGTGATATCGCATCATGGTTTTGATTTGTGTTTCCCTGATGATGAGTGATCTTGAGCATCTTTTCATGTGTCAGTTAGCCATCTGGATTTCTTCTTTGGAAAAATGTCTATTCATGTCTCCTGCTCATTTCTTTAAAAAATTTTTTAAAAAAAGATTTATTTATTTATTTGGGGGGGGGAGAGAGAGAATATGTAGGTGGGAGAGGGGCAGAGGGAGAGGGAGAGCGAGAATCCCAAGCAGATACCCTGCTAAGTGCAGAGCCCAACACAGGGCTTGATTTCATGACCCCAAGATCATGACCTGAGCCAAAATCAAGAGTCAGACACTCAAATGAATGAGCTACCCAGGTGTCCCTCTTCTGACCATTTCTTAACTGGGTTATTTGTTTTTTGGGTATTGAGTTTGATTTTTTTTTTTTTTTTAAGATTTTATTTATTTATTTGACAGAGAGAGACACAGCGAGAGAGGAAACACAAACAGGGGAAGTGGGAGAGGGAGAAGCAGGTTTCCCGCAGAGCAGCGAGCCCGATGCAGGGCTTGATCCCAGGACCTTGGGACCATGACCTGAGCCGAAGGCAGACGCTTAACAACTGAGCCACCCAGGGGCCCCGAGTTTGATAAGTTCTTTGTAGATTTTGGATACTAACCCTTTATCAGGTATGTCTTTTGCAGATATCTTCTCCTGTTCCATAGGCTGCCTTTTAGTTTTATTGGTTGTTTCCTTTACTGTACAGAAGCTTTTTATCTTGATGAAGTTCCAATAGTTCATTTTTGCTTTTGTTCTCTTGCCTGTGGCGACGTGTCTAGTAAGAAGTTGCGACAGCCGAGGTCAAAGAGGTTTCTGCCTGTGTTCTCCTCTAGGGTTTTGATGGTTTTCTGTCCCACATTTAGTTCTTTCATCCATTTTGAGTTTATTTTTGTGTATGGTATAAGAAAGTGGTCCAATTTCATTCTTCTACATGTTGCTGTCCAGTTTTCCCAACACCATTCGTTGAAGAGATTATCTATTTTTCTGCTGGATATTCTTTTCCTGCTTTGTCGAAGATTAGTTGACCATAGAGTTGTGGGTCCATTTTAGGGTTTTCTGTTCTGTTTCACTGATCTATGTGTCTGTTTTTGTGCCAGTACCATACTCTCTTGATGAGGACAGCTTTGTAATAATTTGAAGTCCAGAATTGTGATGTCCTCAGGTTTGCTTTTCTTGTTCAGGATTGCTTTAGGCTGTTTGGGGTCATTTGTGGTTCCATCCATATTTATGATTCTTTGTTCTAGCTCTGTGAAAAGTGCTGGTGGTATTTTGGTAGGGATTCCGTTGAATGTGTAGATTGCTTTTGGGTAGTATAGGCATTTTTAACAATGTTGTTCTTCCAGTCCATAAGCATAGAATGCTTTTTTTATTTCTTCGTGTCCTCTTCAATCTCTTTCATAAGTGTTCTCTAGTCTTCAGAGTACACATCTTTAACCTCTTTGGTTTATACGTAGGTATCTTATGGTTTTTGGTGCAATTGTAAATGGGACTGATTGCTTGATTTCTTTTTCTGCTGTAGAAGCACATTTTAAACGGCCTGCTGGTCATTTCTGTTTGAATATCTGTCTTAGCACCTCATATTCAGTGTCTTCAAAATTCTGTATGAAACTGCACATAGTAGGTGCTTACAAATATTCATTGAAAAACATATAAATGAATGCGTCATCCTCAAACCTTCTCTTGAATTTCTTATTATGCAATTGCTCTTAAAGTCTCAAAATCTTTTTTTTATGATTATGTTATGTTAATCACCATGCAGTACATCATTAATTTTTGATGTAGTATTCCATGATTCATTGTTTGCATATAATACCCAGTGCTCCATGAAGAACGTGCCCTCTTTAATACCCATCACCAGGCTAACCCATCCCCCCACCCCCCTCCCCTCTAGAACCCTCAGTTTGTTTCTCAGAGTCCATCATCTCTCATGGTTCGTCTCCCCCTCCGATTTCCTCCCCTTCATTTTTCCCTTCCTGCTATCTTCTTTTTTTTTTTTAACATATAATGTATTATTTGTTTCAGAGGTACAGGTCTGTGATTCAACAGTCTTACACAATTCACAGCGCTCACCATAGCACATACCCTCCCCAATGTCTATCACCCAGCCACCCCATCCCTCCCACTCCCCACCACTCCAGCAACCCTCAGTTTGTTTCCTGAGATTAAGAATTCCTCATATCAGTGAGTTCATATGATACATGTCTTTCTCTGATTGACTTATTTCGCTCAGCATAATACCCTCCAGTTCCATCCACGTCATTGCAAATGGCAAGATTTCATTCCTTTTGATGGCTACATAATATTCCATTGTATATATATACCACATCTTCTTTATCCATAAAGTCTCAAAATCTTAATCACCTCCTCCTTTCTCTTCCATTATTAATCAGTTTCATAGGTCTACCAGCATTCTTATACTGTATCTCATAAGTCTGCTTCATTCACTCAACAAATATTTATTTGAGTGTGTACTGTTTGCCACAAAGAAGAGCAATATGGTCCATGCCACCATGGAACTTGTTTTGTTTGTTTGTTTGTTTTGAGGGAAACCTGCAGTCTCATCTCAGTTCTCTTGGCACTAATCTAGACCTGCATTTCCTCTCATCTGGACTGCTGTAATGTACTAGCTCATCTCTTGGCATCCAGTATCTCTCCACTCCATTTTATTAGATTAATTTTAAAAGCATAACACTTATTACCTGTTTGTATAATACCTTAAACAACTCCCCTTGTCACCAGCTAATGTGGAAATCCTTTAGTTTGCTGTACCATAGCCTGGCCCAACCAACTGTGTTCATGAACTTTTCTCTTGTACTGCATTTTCAGACAAACTAGTCTTCTCACTAGTCCTCCAACATTTTACCACTTCTGTACCACTTACTCTGTTTTTTTCCCTGGAATGTTCTTTTCTCCTGTGTCTGCTTGTTAAAATCCTACCCATTTTTCAAGGTCAGTTCTGCCACTCTTTTCTTGATTCCTTCAAATAGAAGTATTTTCTCTCTTTTTTGAACACCCATGGGAATTTCTTTGTGCCTCTTGTTGCACACATACCAATTTTAACCCTATGTTGTAGTTTTGGTGTTTATGCCTTACCTGCTTGAAGAAATCCTACACAGAGTACATTGCATCATTATTCACAGCAACTAGCACAGTATCTTGCATACAAGCGGAATAAGTGAAGGATGGACCTGGTTAATTAATTGACCGTGTTGCATGTATGTTACTTAGGGGGACCTATGTTCTAATCTAAAGTAATCTAATCATATCTTAACTGTGAGTTTTGATTGAGTCAGTTGAATTTGCATAAATGCCATCAAATTTATTTCATAAAAATTATATTTAAACAAGGCAGAAGTTCTTGGCAAGTGATTAAATTGTGAGCAAGTCACTTAGTTTCTTTGTACACTGAGGTAATATATTAATGCTTTTTCATGCTTACTAAAAATCAACTAAACTAAAATAAACGTTGTAATTTAATGTCAAATCAGAGGGTCAAATTGGAATATTTTCTTCTGATGGGGACATTCCCTAGATGACATTTAACTATTTGTAAACACACCTCCAAACTTCTAGGACTCATAGTTGTTCAGGCTGAATGTGCCTCCTGGTGGTCTGGTAATTCAAAAGCTTCTCTCAGGTCTGCCCGTTCCCCCTTTCTAGTTACACTTAATTTGACAACCTAAAGCAAGGTAGTAGATACTTACTATAAAGGCTTTGACAAAAGGCATCTAAGTGGATCATGTTGAGGAATGTTGAATCAGATAATTTCCCGGCTTGTCCAGAACTCATATGATTTTGAGGTGATGTGGCTACTATTGTGTCTAGCTGTGGAAAGATCTGGAACAAGGAAAGTACCGCAGAGGAAACATGAACTGCTAGGCAGGTCTATCCCTGGGAAGGGTGTAGTGTATGCCAGGAGACATATCTATAATTGTAATTGCTTTCCCATCAAACTTGATCGATTCCATCAGTTGGTGGACTCTTCCCTGTGGAAATACACATATGATTTTTATAACAGACACTTATAACAAATGATTCACATTGCCTTTATAAACTGTTTGGCCTAATATAGCTATTCCATCAAGTGAGGGATACCACATTGCTGGATGGGATATATTTCTTATTACATGTTGTAAGTTTAATAACAATTCATTTCATAGAATGATCTCTTGGTTCCCCCTAGAAACAATGCTGAAACTAATGCTTACATCTTTGCCAGAATGCTTTCCTGCCCCTTGAGACTGAATATCTCGTTTCTATGAATTTGCTTCCACACACTGATGGAGAGAATGACTGAAGCTAACTCCTCAAATAGACTTCTGCTCAGATGCATGGTATGTGATGCCAAAGCCACATGGTCATCCCATGGGTAAGCACATTTGTATCAAAACAATCACATTGCTCTCATTCTTTATTAATTTATTCATTACCATATTCCCTTATCAAGGCAACCAAAGGGAGCATTCAAAAAAGAAGCAAATGGATTGAAATCTTGAAGAAGCAGGCCTGTGCACTTATTTCTAAAACACTAAAATGAGTTGGTTAAATGAACAGTTGTTTGAAGAAATACTTTTCATCCTGGGAAATGACTAGAAGGCTTCTGTACTGAGGGAATCCTGGAGAATATGAAAATCTTTGGAGCTAGTGTCTGGGCGTCTACAAGGCAAGGGACTATTTCTGAGCTGTTTGGTTTAGACACTCCCAAGAACCCACTCTGGTAGAGATGCTTCAGGTATTCTAATAGCCAGGAGGTAAGAGCCCATAACACTTCTGAATGCTGTTTCTAGATGTTTCAAATTGCTCTCTGGATGGGATTAGGTGCAGATTAATAAAACATTCCAATAACTCTGGAGTTTTAGGTAGCTTTAAAAATTGTTTATGCCTAAAGATATAGATAGATGTAATTCCAGGGAAATAAAGTTCAAAAGATCCAGAATTGGGAGAAAAATCCATATGGGATCATTGATGAAAGATAAGATAATTTTTCAGTTTTTTGGTTGGCTAAGTAAACATTTTTAAGGATAAAACTGCTAAATAATTTTGTTTTCAGTGCTTCCTTTTTCTGTAGTAGCTGCAGAGTGCTGTTTTGGAAAAGGGATGAGGAGTGCATTGATCAATTAGTGATGTCTGTCACAGGCAAGGCAAAGAGGACTAGGAATGATTCACATTTAATAACTTGGTATGGGTCTTTTAAATGTCCTATTATTCTTTATAATGAAGGCAGAAATATGATTCCCAATGGCTCTGTTCTTTAATTTCATGTAATACCCATAGTGAAACTTTGAAAAGCCACCCAAAATCTTTGTTCAGCCCAATGAAAATCTTTGATCAGCCCATAGCTAATCAGTAAGTTAACAACAGGATGAAATAATGGAAGTCCTATATTCTTTATCGTTTATACAGCCAAATTGGGGGACCCATGAAGAGTTTAGATGCATATTTTTCTTTTCAAAGTAATGATCTATTCCAAGGCAGCATTTAAAAATCTTTCTACAACATAGAAAGTAGTAATGCATTAGGTAATTTCTAATTTTAAACTCCTAATGTGTATAATCATGAATAAATTATATAGAACATGCAGAATACATTTCTCTCTTCATGCCTGTCTCAAACTTGAATTTAAGATAAATATATGTCTCCATCAAGTTGGAGCCATCAAAAGAGACAGTTTAAATGATAGTAAGAAGTTGGAGAGGAGGGGAAAAAAAAAAAATCACTGCATGGATGAACACACTATCTTATAGGATAATTACACTCTCAGTAATTTCAAATGTTTTCAAATTGAATTTCTTATATTCAGAGAAAAAATGTTGAAATATGCACTTATGCAAGTGTTCCATGATCAGGTCCAGAAATTCTGTTAAACAAAATAGCTCCATTATAGAGAAATTTTCAGAGAAAAGTATAATAGGTATTTGTTTATTTTTGTCTTACTCATCTTCATTCCTTTTCCTGTTAATGCACCCTGACTTTTCAAAGGGGAACCACTCTACTCATGCTCTCAGTCCATGTGGTCCAGGTCTGGGTACATGACCAAGCCCCAAGTAATCAGAGTCAGAGAGATTGTTTCAGAGATAAATGTCTTAATCTAGAGAAGCCATGGGGCTTCTCTATAACTACTAGGAAAGGGATAATCTCATTCTATTGTGGTTTCTAAGTCTAATTTGCTCATGTCTATCTTATGGGGAGAGAAGGTAACTCAGAGAAAAGAGGAAATGAGATATGGAGACAGGTTCTAATGACATTCTTTGAGTAACTGGCTTGCACAGTTCTTGAGTCATTTCTATCCTTGTACTTCTCATTTCTGTGTCAACAAATTCCTTTTTTCTTAAGCCAGCTTGAGTTGGCTTTCTGTCACTTACAACCAAAAAAGACCTGATTAATAAGTGTCTGCCTCTCTATCATTCTATAAAAGGTTGTTATAGAACTCAATTGATGAATAATTCAAACTGACAGAGATCTTAGACTTCCAAATATTCTTACTGTCATACTCACATATTTGGAGGATATAAAATATTTCTACACATACATGACATATTGGTATGCTTAAAATAGGACTACCATTTAATATATCCAGATTGACTTTATATATCAAAAGATTATGGTATTTATAATGATTTTTAGTTATGGCTAGAATGATCACATGACAGTAGCTGAAAAACCAATTGTGATAGAGATTGGATTTTGGCACCATTATGCTGTTATAGCTAGAGACTCTGTAGTGTCCAAAATCTTCCTTACTGATCATCTAACCTCCCCTCAAGTTTTTAAGAAGTAGGAACTATGCATAACAAAACTGGCAAGTTTATTGTTATCTATATCAAGAACTCTTAAATCTGCACTTGAAGGGCCCTTTGGTACACTCAGTTGGAGCACATGGCTAGAGGCACTCCCTCCATAAATCTAATTTGGTACACTAAAGCATGTGTGTGAAGGAAAAGGAAAAAAAGGTCTGGATATTCAGAGATGGCCCTTATCTAACTGATGGCATGGTTGGAGCTGTAGAGGAGGAGAGATAAGAAGTTGAAGTTTGGCACAGAAAATAGAAGAGTGTTGACTAGAAGATCCAATTACATCAGCTACCAGCAAATCATGATGCAATGAATGTCTGGGCCCTGACTTATCAGATTATGGCTCCACCATCCTTGGAAGGGGCTGCATTTGGCAAGAAAGTGGGCAGAAGTTGGTCTGGGGTAAGAATGGGGAGGGGATGTTTCCCTTTCCAGTATGATATAGAGCCAAAAGTACTTTGTACACTGGATGAAAGAAATTAATTATTTGAAGAATCTGTTGTTTATGGATCTTTACTAGAGTTTGGTTTCTGGCTTTGCTCCAAGAGTTATCCATTACTGATAACCACTCACTGTGCTGGACTCCATGCTGCTACTGTTTTCCAGGGAGGTGTCCCTGTTTCTCTTAAACATTAGTTACTGTCTATGCTTGTGACTATAACACATCCTGTCATCACTCAGCAGCTACTTGAAAGTCATTTTACCATTTAGTTTTCAAATGCCACCAATATAGCAGAGTTGCAGCTAACTCATCAGAGTTGTGTCACTAGGAAGCTCTGGGATACCATGGGTGTTTCATGGTGGTTTGTAATTTAGCCTACTTATATGGATTCCTTAAATCTGGATTGATGTCTTTGTTCAGTGGAAAATTCTTGGTCATTACCTTTTCAAATATTTCTCCTTCCCCGCTGTTTCTGTCCTTTTTTTCTGGACTTTAACTGCACATGGTTTGAGATCTTTTTTTTTTTTTAATCTTTCACACGTCTCTAACAATATTTTCTAGATTTTTCATTTGTTTTTCTCTCTCTGTTTCTGTTCATAAATTGGTCAGTCTTCCAGTTCACCAATCATGTTTTCTACTGTTTTCAAACCTGTTGTTAACCTATCTATTGAGTTCTTAATGATATCAGATGTGTTTTTTTTAATTCCAGAATTTCTATATGATTATTTTACAGATTTCAATTTTTTGTGAAAATCTCCATTTTAATATAGTGTCTTCATCTTTTCCTCTTTCCATGAGCCTATTAACCATAGTTCCTTTAAAGCTCTTGTCTGCTAAACCAATATCTGGATCACTTGTGTGTCTATTTTTATTGCCTGTTTTCCCCTTGGTTGTTATTCTTATGGTGCTGTCTCTTGCCATGCCTACTGATTTTGACTTAATGTTAAATGTTGTTTATAAAAACTATGACTTATCCAGATGATGATGTCTCTTACCAGAGAGTGTTCACTTTTTTTTTTTCTGCTGGGCAGACAGAGTAGAAGTTGACCACATTGATCCAGTTGGCAACTGAGCTGTGCTAAGGCTGAATTGCAGTTATTTATTATATAGTTTTTAAGGCAGTAGTCTACCTTTTATTTGATCTTGTTCTGAGGGTATAGTTCTACAAGGCTTTGAACTAAGGGCCTGATATATTCTCTGGTAACCTTTCCCTTGGTAGGTCCTTAACTCTAATCTGTAGTGTTCAAAGCTTTGAAAGAATCTGGAAAACATTCTTCTTTTCAGAGGTTTCCTGCAGCCCTATGTGCCTTCAAAATTTGGCAAATGTCTTGAGGGGATATGGTTATTCTGAGACATCTTAAGTCTCCAGTTTTGTCACTCTAACTCCATGGCACTCTGCCTGAAGCCAAGCCCAGATTCTCAGCCTTTTGCCTGAGGCCAGAGTTAGCAAGTGCCCCCAGGAAAAAAGCTACTTCAGATCATAGCTCACCTTTCTGAGGTTTTCTCTTTAGAATTTTTATTTCCATAGTTTGAACTGCTTCCTCAGATCTCTGATGATTATAAACATTGTTTTATCTGGCTTTTCTAGTTTTTTTGTGTGTGTCAACTTTAGTTTTCTACAAACAACTTTAGCCTACCCAAATTGGAAGCTTTCTTGTTTAACTTTTTAACAGTCTTTCAAAACAGCATTATATTTTTATTTAAGTGCAGTAAATGCATTCAAATAAATAAATCACATGCAAACCAGTTTTGTTCTTCATAAGCAAAGTAAACATTTTACAAGTTATTTATAATTATGACTTGGCTTTGATGGCCAGACTGGGGAAAACTGCAATCCAGAGAGCAGATGAAACAACCATTAGAAAAGCCTTCATAAAATTTACAAAAAATGTCCCAATGCAGGGAGCACAGGTAGGAGGACATCTCAGCATTGTGGTAGGGAAAAGTATTCGGGGTTAACTGAAGACATTTGGTAGCAATCAAGGCAGGCTGTTGTGGCAATAAATGGCAGGGTGGGAGGGGGAGGGGCAGTCCCAATTATAAGGATTATAACTTCTAGGATGCTTGAAAGGGAGAGCAGGAACCTAAGCCTTGGGAAAGAGGAGTACTGGAAAGTAAGAGAGGAATCATTCTTTGAATAAACGCAGAGTTGTTTGGAGCCTTGCAGGAGCCTGAGAAAAAAGGCAGAATCGCACAGTTGATTCAGCCATAGAAAGGCTGACTTGAACCAGTGATTTCCTGAAGCTCAGGCTCCTTCTATTTTTGCTAAGTGCCTGATGGGCTTCAGTCTAGGTCAGGCCTGAAATTCTCTGTCTAGAATCTCTTCTCTTTTCCATTTCTGTCCAGCTAACAAAATTATATGTCATGTTTTTCCTCTTCTTTGGAGGCTTTATTGACCCACTTCTCATCAACTTTCCCTGATTGAATTGACTACTCCTTCTTCGTTTCACCATTGAATATACTTTTGTATAAATTCCTTCTCACTTTTTTTCTTATTCTTTATACAGGTCCTAGTGATTTATTAATACACAAAGAGTAATAAAAAGTAAAGAGTTAGTTGGATTATCTTAATGACAAGAGACATAAAGCTATGATAGCCTGATGGATTAATCTTCATACCTGAGATAGACTTGCGAATGAGGCAGTTTTTATCATCCAGGAAGAACTGGGGAGAGATAAGAAAAGGATACCCAGAAGTAGAGAAGTTTTGGTTTAATGCTGGCCACCTGAAATCACCCATCATTGGGTTTGATCCCTGAGATGCAAAATCAAGTGCTTCAAAATCAGCCACTATTCTGGCAAATCATTCCTCTTCTATTTCTTTTTAAAAACTATTTATTAGCCCCATTTGAGATTTTCAGTGTTAAACATGATGAAATGCAGCTGGGTGCAGTTGAAAGCACTGAGCGTATTTAGACTAGAGAAGACTTCCATAGACCTAAGAGTTGCCTTGAAATATCATGGCCTCTCTCCTTTGGCAGTAGATTTGACTAGAGGCTTGATTAGGACTACTTGGAAGAATTTAAAGAACAAGAGATTTTATCTCATGACAAATGTAGCAGATGAGTTATAAAAAATTAATTATGCAGAACCACCTATAGAGATACTGAGTCTTGTTCATGCTTAAACAAATGAAAGTATTTTTTCCCTTTTTTTCTCCCAAAGTAGTCAGAACTTTCTTTGAAATCCAGATTTTTCTTACTCTCTGGGAAAAATTAATAAGTCAAAGCTCTGGGACGCAAACAGCGTCAATTATCCAGGAGATCCAGACTGTGCTTAAAGTGTTGACTTAGAGAGACTGTTGGATCTTGGAAAAAAGAGGGGCTGGTATATTTTCAGCTGAACTTGGTTTCTGGAGCCCTTGTGAATGCATCAGTTCTGAAATGGTAAGACCTCAGGGCTTGTGGCTGGTGAGAGGCAGTGAAGGACTTGGTGCTAAGTGTTTGGGTCTCAGGCAGAATCAGCCACGGGCAGTTACATTGCCAACCCACAATGAATCATGTGACTGGATCTTCTTCACGTAGAGCCATGGCCCTAGCAGAGGATAGAGAAGGAACAGCAGCATGGCTGAGAGATCATGTTTTATTTTTACTTCAAAATAAATATGTGTGTGTGTGTGTGTGTGTGTGTGTGTGTTTGTGTCTGTGTGTTTTCCCATCGCGTGACTGATAAGGACTTTTCTGCCAATGTTAGTGAATTTGTTTTAATTTGATTTTCCTGACTTCAGAAATATGACATTATTTGTGCCCCCAATATTCAGAAACAGTTCATACCTATCTCAAATGGAATTTTAAAACAATTTTAGCAGTCCAAAAATTGAATTGGATACCTCGGATATTACTAAATTTCCTGTTGTTGAATCTAGTTAAAGAAAGTAGCTTTCAGGGACATTTTAAAGATAGAATCCTACATTGGTTGGGAGGTTAAAACATTTTCTTATTCGTATTTGTATCTCTCGTGTCTAGGAAAGTTCCAGGCACATAACAAGCATGGTGTAAATATATGTTGAAAAAAGGATGAATGGATAGATCCATTAAAGTGGCCCCCAGTATGGATATTAGATGAATATATGCATGGACTAAGGGGTTATTAGAATATAAAATAGAATATAATTTATATGGATACTCTTTCAAGCACATTATGTATTTCTAGGGAAGATTTAAAGAAATTAGTGCTTAAACCTATTCATTTCACTTGCAATAACAGTTCTTATTGATGTTACAAAACTTAATCTAATTGTAAGTGCACCCTAATCTAATCGTGAGTGCACCCTCAGATAGGAGCCTGCTTATCTGGAACTCAGTTGGAACATGGAGCTCCTCTAATTTTGCCCCTCATTTAGCACTAATTTGTTGACTACTTGCCTTTTTTGTTCATTTCCCACCACACCACTGTCATCTGGATCAAGTGGTTCTGTTTCTCACTCAGTTATATGTGGGCTTTTTCTCCCCAAGGATGACCACCATGCTAGATAGAACATAAGGTAGAAACATTTCCTTGTTTTGTTTTTTTGTGTGCCCTTTAAAAACGGAAACAAAAGCCAAAGTATACTAAAAAGATGAACATTTTTCAATCATTGTTCCATCAGAGATAATATTCATGGATGGTTGATCATGCCATTGGTTCCTTGTCTGCCTACATATTCTAGCTGTTCTGTCTACTGACAGAAATGTTGTTCGTCTTTCTCTACACTCTTTGCAGCATAATTGCTTTAAGGAGTATTTTATTTAGATTGAGCAAGGCATAGTATAAAAAACACTGGTCTGGAAATTCTGACTGGAGTTATGTAACTTGTCCTTCAATTTTTGTCAGATAGATCGTTCTATCTTAAACATTCGGTCTTAAACATTCTGTGATGTCACCATACATTTGACACATTGTGTTTCCAATTTTAGACAAACAATTTTAAAACAAACTTGGGCATAATATATTTTGAACTAGAAAATAGCTTTTCAACACCTAAGGGATTTTTTTTACTGTATATATTTAGATGTTGAAAATCTGGTTCAAATTTGTATATATTAGACACTGTACATTGCACCATTACAACATTATTTCTTTTTTTCTAAATTTCATCATGTTTCCTGTTTTGAGTGAATAGCTCTATTTTAGAAAATATTTTGTTTTAACATAAATGTGTTTTAATGTGTGTCACCCTTTGCATTTCTGTGAATAATACCAGAAAATGGCATTTGCTCCTGTAATTCTTCTTCTTTTTTTTTTTTTTTACAGTTAGAGTCTGGGCTGGTAAATATAAGTTGGGTATAGTCATATATACTAATGCTTATAGCCATGGGGAAATTTTTTTGCAAAACACTTTAGAAAAATTCATTTTCTTACCTTACTCTGAAATTACTCCAGCAATGTTCTTGAAATTTTGTCATCCAAGTTTGATTGAACATATTCAGTGAAAAAAGTTTGTGTTTTAAGACTCCATTTTCATTTATTTTATTTATTTTTTATTTTTATTTTTTAAAGATTTTATTTATTTATTTGAGAGAATGAGAGAGAGAGAGAGAGAGAGAGAGAGCACATGAAAGGGGGGAGGGTCAGAGGGAGAAGCAGACTCCCTGCTGAGCAGGGAGCGCAATGCGGGACTCCATCCTGGAACTCCAGGATCATGACCTGAGCCGAAGGCAGTCGCTTAACCAACTGAGCCACCCAGGTGCCCTCCATTTTCATTTTAGAATGCTCTAATTGTGAGAAAATCTTTCTTTCGCTTATATTGAGTTGAAAACTGACTCTCTTGAACTTCGATACTTTGTTTTTAATTCTAAAATTTGGACCTTTACAGAATAAATTTAATCTCAACTTCTGTATGACAGTCCTTCAGCAATTATAAGGTTTTCAGTGCTTCCTCTTCCTTTCTTTTTCAAGACTAAATATATCCGGTTTCTAACCATTTTTGTCATCCTCTGGAGGCACTTCAGTTTGTCCACATCTTTTTTTAAATTTAATTTTTTAATTTTTTAAAAGATTTATTTATTTATTTTAGAGAGAGAGTGCGAGCATGAGCTGGGGGAGGGGCAAAGGAGAGGGAGAGAGAAAATCTCCAGCAGGCTCTCTGTTGAGTGCAGAGCCAGACCTGGGGCTCCATCTCACAACCCTGAGATTATGACCTGAGCTGAAATCAAGAGTTGGATGCTTAACTGACTGAGCCACCCAGGCACCTCTGCATGTTTGGATATAATAAGAAATTGCTAAACTTTTCCAGAATGGCTGTATCATTTTACATTCTCATCAAAAACATATGAGTAATCCAGACTCTCTGCATCCTAACTAATACTTGATGTTACCACTATTTTTCATTTTATTATTTTATTTTATTTATTTTTAAAGATTTTATTTATTTATTTGAGAGAGAGAGACAGAGATAGCGACAGAGATAGTGACAGAGATAGCAACAAGAGAGCATGAATGGGGAAGAGAGGGAAAAGCAGGCTCCCGGCTGAGCAGGGAGCCCAGGACCCTGGGATCATGACCTGAGCCAAAGGCAGATGCTTAACCGACTGAGCCACCTAGGCGTCCTCATCATTTTATTATTTTAATAGGTAGATATATTTCCTTGTGGTTTTAATTTGTATTTCAAAAATGGCTAATGATGTTGAACAGCTCTTCCTTTTCTAATATGCCATCTGTATATCTAAATAAAAAAACTATAAAACTTCTAGAAGAAAACAGGAGAAAATCTTCAGAATCTTGGGGTGGACAAGGAGTTCTTATACTTGACTTCAAAAGCATGACCTGTAAAAGGAAAGATTGATGAATTAAACCTCATGAAAACTAAAAACTCTTATAATGCTAAAGACTCTGGTAAGAGGATATTAAGATACTTCCTCTTAAACTTGTGTTGGCATCATCATCACAAGACTACTGTGCTCTCCCTTTATAGCCACACTTGCCTCCTTCCCCATCACTAACCCTGGGATAATCTATTATCCCATCTAATCCAATACAATCTAATGTAATCTAATATCCATCTCTACAATTTTGTTATTTTACAACTGTTATAAAAGTATCCATTATCTTTTAAAAACTGACAAAAAATTAAGAACTGTCTCTTAATCATGACACTGTGTAGGCAGTTCTTATAAATATTTGATTTACATGACCTTGTATGAATAGCCTGAATCCCTGGTTTCTCAGGAGGCAATGTTGTTCTCAGGTTCAGAGTTCTAGGAAAAGGCTCTTTTAGGCCATTCCCAAATCAGAGCTGACTCTCTTTCTAGACTAAGCCTTTGGTTTTCAATACTTAAAAAACAAAACAAAACAAAGAAAACAAACAAAAACCAATAAGGCAGAAATTTCAGGACCTCAAAAACAAAGAGATTTATCAATCTTTGCTTGTGAAATCTTTTAAAATTTCATGTCTGACCTACTCTGACTTCCTAGCCTTTTGGGATGCCGACAGAGCTTTATTTACCAGAGCTAAGTGGTGTCTGCTCCAGCAGTGTTCAGGGCCTTCTGTAACCTTGTCTGGGAGCAGATAGCATTCATGGGCTGATGTCAGATTAGAACTTTTCAAATTAGGAAGATAAGCAGCAATGAACAAAAAGCTGGCAAAATTTTGGACAAAGATTTCTCTTATGAACTTTGTAATCATTGAATATTGATGTCTCTGCTGAGTAAGACAGCCTTAACATTCCCCTGAGTTTCGCTAAACTTCAGACAGGTTTCTTCTGGACTATGTCTTTGACCTCCCATTTCTTAGAGCATTTACTTGAGAAAACCTGCA
The DNA here is from genome assembly GCF_964656455.1 of Halichoerus grypus. Lineage (NCBI taxonomy): Eukaryota > Metazoa > Chordata > Mammalia > Carnivora > Phocidae > Halichoerus > Halichoerus grypus. The sequence continues at coordinate 144,784,176 of NC_135715.1, forward strand.
ATTGTAAATTCTTTCTCCGTCTTTTTCCTTTGGGATGTAAATCTTCTACAGCCTAGGAATGTCTGTCTTAAGGAACTGGGAGCCATCCCTTTGAAATGGAGTATTCAAGGAAGATAGTGCCTATTCTCCCAGTCTCTACAGAAGGGTAGGAGCCTAACTTTGATAAGCACCAATTAGCAAACACGGATCGGCATAATCAGATTGACCCACCCTCCTCCTTAGCTTCCTCTGGTATTTTTCTATTTACTTACCACAGTGCCTCCAAACTCTCCCACCTTTTGTTTCAGCACAGTTGAATTCAGTCTCTCTCCTCTATTGTAGTAGTCTGAATAAAATCTTGCCTGTTTAATTCCATTTGTACATTTTTTTTGACCTTGCAATCAAATATTTCTTTCTGAGAACACTGCACAATCTTCTGGCAGGATTAACTTGAGTTTAAGAGTTAAACAGCCATAATTTGTTATTTCTATATTTTTTTTCTGCCTAAGAAGAACATTTTAAATGTATGGTGATGTCAGAGGGCTTCAGGCTTATAAAGGGGGGTTTGACCAAAGGACTCCCAGAATGTAAATCCAGGAAGAAGAGATGCAGACAATTGTTTTCTCATATGCAGATAAAGTTTATATATTCACTGGTAGCAGGGACTCTTGGTGCTTTTCACCTCTGAGTGGGGCTGACATGGGTTCTTGACATGCCCTATTAGAACCAGGCTTGATTTTCCTGTTGAAATACTTTATGATTAGAGGTGGTTTTGGTCTTAGATTAAGTTAAAATGGGACTAAGACAGGATTTGGTATATATATGTATATGTATATATATATATATATATATATATATATATATATATATATATATATGGCACACTTGGGGACTCAGATCTACTAGAGGCTTCTTTTGAGGACTGAGGGCCACTGTGAGGGAATGTATATTGAGGGAGAGAATAGTCCTACTTGTTAAATTTGCCTTCTTCTCTTTGATGGGGTCTCCTTCATTCATCTGATCACTTCTCATTATGTTCTGCACTCATGCTCTAGTTCAAGCTACCATCATCTCTATCTGGACCATGGAAATGGCCTCCTAACTAATCTCCATGCTTCCTCTCTTGTGCCCTAGCATTGTTTCCCCCTCTTGACATCTGCAGTGATCTTTTGGAAATGTCCTTTAAAAATGTCAATCTTCCATTCACAGTTCTCTGATTATTTCTCAACATGTTCCAAATAAAATCCAAAGTAATCCCCAAAGTAATCTTGCAAGGCCTTACTGACCAGGCCCTTCTTGGACATCATTTCCTACTCTTGGCCTCTTTCTTGTGCCTCTTTAGCTGCTGGACCTTCTTGCATTTCCTTGAGACTTCTAAACTCAGTCCAGTTAAGAGCCTTTGCACTGCTATTCCCTCTGATTGGAATGCTTCTCCCCAGGTATTCATTTTGCTTACACCTACACTTTAAGTCTCTGCTCATATGTCACCTTCTCAGAAAGACTGTCTCTTAAAGTACACCCCATTATTTTCTCCCCTTTTCTGTTTTTTTTAAATATTTCATAGCACTTTTCCATATCTCAAGTTATAAAGTACTTATGTGTTTATTATCTCTTTTCCCCAGTATTCTATAAACATGTCTTGTCATTGTATCTGAAGTACCTAGAATGGTGCTTGGCATTTAGCAGCAGGCAATGCAGTCATATTCATGTGTTGAACAAATGAGTGATTTTAGACTTACAGGCTGATAAATTACACAAATAGAGACTAATTGTGCACATCAGTATGTCTGGTACTGTACCTCAGGTAGATTACAACATTGATTGCAGTGGTTTATGTGTAATAGACAGAAGTACTAAATTTGATACATAACATTTTATGGAAAAATACATTTGAATTCCAAATAAGTGGCTTACATATGGCTTTTTGGAACACAATATATTTAAGTTGGCCATAGCTTGGCCTTCCATAAATATAGCCCAAGATTTCAGTAGTGCATTTTATAATAGTAAATGTTGTTACTAATGTTATGCTGTTTCTAGAGAAATGTTATCTTTTTTTGGTAATCATGGAACTCAATAGGTGAGCAAGGTAGGAGGTTCTTGACATCAGTATTAGTCAAAGTTTTCAGGTAATTTGTTCATTTGGAGTAGGACCCTAGCCATCCTTTAAGGATATGATGGGGAGGCGTGAATTTTTCTGCCTCCTTAGAAAAATAATTGGCAAGAGGTAGGATGAGTGTCAGACATAGGAAATAAACAGTGTTCCATTTTCACCTGAGAAAGCATGCTCAGTCGGAACAGAAGCGGAAAGCCCATGATGATAACGGAATTGGGTGAAAGCTACAACGTGGTGGGTTTGCAGAGGCCCAGGATTTACCTAGGCATTTTTGATGTTAAAAGTATGGCAACTATAATTACGAATCCCATCTCCATGTAACCCTAATATGTAGTCTTGCCTTGGTCAGCAAGAGTGCAGGATTTGCAGAAGGTGTATGGAGGAAGGAACTGAGCTCTGACTGCGAGTACACCGCTTCTGTACGTGCATTGTACGTTGCCCTGTACGTGCATTGTACGTGTGCTATACGTGCATTGTATGTGCACTGTATGTGCATTACCACTTCCGGCAACCCTTTGAAGTGGGTGCTGCTATTATCTCCATTTCATAGATGAGGTGGCTGAGGCTTACAATGGATATGCAGCACAGTAAGAATACCGTGCTGGAATACTAATCTTGGGCTGTCTGATTCAGAAGTCAATCCTGTTTTCTGTGACATTCTGTGATTATAGCTGCATATGACTGGGGAATAAGCGATCGATGGCATGGACTCTGAGGGCAGCATTTCAGAAAGTTGTCAATATTCTTGTATTTTTCTCGAAAGCTTTTAAAGTCATCGTTAGGGATTTAAGGCAAGATTGGAAGGAATTACAAGACAAGAATAAAGTACACATTCATTCTTAGGTCTTACAGTTCCTATGTAACATTTTTTTTTTGGTCAGCATTTATCCCTCTACAAGAGCATACACACTAAAAAGAACAATTGAAATTACCAGTTCCTATGACTATCCATATACGTGAATTCACAGCCAGTCACAGAGCATCATCTCTGCTCTGTTGGAGTTTGAAAGTTCTTATCAGTTTGAAATTTTTTTTATTTGTTTTGTTAAATAATGGATACCTCTTGTGATGAATCCAACACAGAAAAATGGGAGCAAGAAAATGGGTAAACGAGTGTTACATGTAAATACTATAATAATTAAAAAGTTATCTGCAATCCTCAAACCACAAACTAATTTGGAGCAACTGTTACTGAGGCCAGAGGTCTGTGGGTCCTTATGGAAATGCGAGTGAGGAAAATCTGCTTTGGGGCATAAAAGCATATGGGGAATAGCTTCTCCTGCATTCTTATTTCCATAAGAAACCTGATTTGAGGCTTTTGGTTTCAGGTATGGAGGCCTCAGACTCTGAACTTTGCCCTGCTCCTAGAGTCTTGCATTATTTGCTTTGTTCAAGTCATTTAAGTTTAAAAATAATCTGTTTATAGAGAGACATTTGCCTTTCTGCCTGCAGTAAGACTTTTTACGTGGGTGTATTTTGTGATTTGCTCACACTCAGACTTCTAGTCCCTTATAGCAATAGCCTTACTCAGGAACTCCCACATAAGCTTTCTGTGAATCTACTCAAGAGCATCCTGCTGATGAAAAATGGGGTAGAAATGTCCACAGTGGTCAGAAGTGTCCAGAAAAGCATAGGTGCTTAAATAAGTATTTGATTAATTGATAAGCAGCAACAAATCTCTTAGGTCCCTTTGTAGTTCTACCCAATTTACACCCATGTGTTAAAGAGAGCTGCCATCTAATGAAGGTACACACACAAATATATGGTTGTCATTAAATAAAAATAATTTCTAGGTACATTTTGATAAGGGTTGCAGATCTTGAAAGTGTTTAGTTTTGTATTTATAATTGGCATGTGTTTTTAAATTATTACACAAGAAAATTTCCGTGAATTCTGACTTGCAAATGATTTAATACAACCATATAACAACTATATCATTTACAATGAGTGCTACAAATAGAGCAGTGACAGGTCAGTAAGGTTGCCTGGGAGCTCTGTAGTCAGCTTGGTTGTTAAGTCTTTAGATGGGCTGAAATAGCCAGCACTGACCTGTGCTTGTACACCTTTTAGCTGCCCTGGGCTAAATGAGGAAATAGGCAAAGATGATGATGTTTCCATTTTGCTGTCCCATCCCTCCCTACTGCTTTCTTCCCTTATCAAAACTTGCTTTCCAGGAAAAAATATGCAATGGAAAAAAGACAGTCTCTTCAAGAAATGGTGCTGGGAAAGTTGGACAGCCACATGCAGAAGAATGAAACTCGACCATTCTCTAACACCATACACAAAGATAAACTCAAAATGGATGAAAGACCTCAATGTGAGACAGGAATCCATCAAAATCCTAGAGGGGAACATAGGCAGTAACCTCTTCGACACAGGCCACAGCAGCTTCTTTCAAAATACATCTCCAAAGGCTAGTGAAGCAAAAGCAAAAATGAACTTTTGGGACTTCATCAGATAAAAAGCTTCTGCACAGCAAAGGAAACAGTCAACAAAACGAAGAGGCAACCCACAGAATGGGAGAAGATATTTGCAAGTGACACTACAGGTAAAGGGCTGGTATGGAAGATCTATAAAGAACTTCTCAAACTCAACACCCAAAAAACAATCAAGTCAAAAAATGGGCAGAAGACATGAACAGACACTTCTCCAAAGGATAAACAAATGGCTAACAGACACATGAAAAAATGTTCATCATCATTAGCCATCAGGGAAATTCAAATCCAAACCACACTGAGATACCACCTTACACCAGTTAGAATGGCAAAAATTGACAAGGCAAGAAACAACAAATGTTGGAGAGGTTGTGGAGAGAGGGGAACCCTCTTATACTGTTGGTGGGAAAGCAAGTTGGTACAGCCACTTTGGAAAACAGTGTGGAGGTTCCTCAAAAAATTAAAAATAGAGCTACCCTATGACCCAGCAATTGCCCTACTGGGTATTTACCCCAAAGACACAGATGTAGTGAAAAGAAGGGCCATATGCACCCCAATGTTCATAGCAGCAATGTCCGCAGTAGCCAAACTGTGGAAAGAGCTGAGCTGCCCTTCAACAGACGAATGGATTAAGAAGATGTGGTCCCTCTATACAATGGAATATTACTCAGCCATCAGAAAGGATGAATACCCAACTTTTACATCAACATGGATGGGACTGGAGGAGATTATGCTAAGTGAAATAAGTCAAGGAGAGAAAGTCAATTATCATATGGTTTCACTTATTTGTGGAACATAAAGAATAGCATGGTGGACATTAGGAGAAGGAAGGGAAAACTGAAGGGGGGGGAATCGGAGGGAGAGATGAACCATGAGAGACTATGGACTCTGAGAAACAAACTGAGGGTTTTAGAGGAGGGATGGGTTAGCCTGGTGATGGGTATTATGTACATGCATGGAGCACTGAAAACAATGAATCATGGATCACTACATCAAAAACTAATGATGTATTGTATGGTGACTAACATAACATAATAAAATAAAATTAAAAAAAAAAAACTTGCTTTCATGATACTAAGAGAACTGGAAATTTAAGTGATCATCCCAAGAGTCTTAGTGATGAAAGTGATATGCAATGAAGAAGGAGCTCTAATGGTGAGGTCTGTACTCTCAGGAGGGAGGAAAATCTTTTTCCTCCCCTTCTTCAGTGTGCTGTTCTGTATTCCTAAAATCAACTCAGTCATTTGATGATTTGTAAGCCATTAATGTGCCTCAAATCATCAAAATATTTTCTCTGTTGTTTCTTTCTTTCTTTTTTCTTTCTTCTTTTTTAAGAAACTGTAATTGCTAGCCTTTACATTGATTAACAAGCATTTCCCACCTGTCTGGTTGACAGTCTTGATTTTTAAGGGTTAGGTCCTGTAGAAATACAATTTGGGTTTATAATTACAAAGAAGGAGAGATGAAACGAAGCAGGATTGATTGCTTTTCCATCAGGCTTGCCTTAAATTATATATATTTAAATTGTGTTTGTAATACTCTCATCAAATATTTAATATGTATTTTCAAATGTGAAATGTACTGTGATCTTCATGCTATGGATACTTATGAAAAGAAAGCAAATGCTTATCAAAATGGTGAAAAATATGTAATAGGCAATGTGCATTTATTCCACAAACCCAATTCTAGAGAAAAACATTCTTTGGCAAGCAGTCAAACAATTTTAATGTAAAATTTAATGCAATAGGGGTGACATATTTTAGTACAAATTAATTAGATTAGTGAAGTGAAATGGCCTGAGTCAGAACAAATAAAATGAGCTGCATGACATGAGGCACTTTGCAGTAATTCTTAGGCTATCAATTCTGTTACTTTGCAATTTGAATTCTATTTAGATCATCAAAAATTGTATAAAACCAATTCCTGTTTCTTCTGGTTGATTACATAAAAATACAACAATGAATTCCATTTATCTGGAAAATGAACAAAACATCACTTTCTTCAATAAAAAGTTTCCAATTTGTAAAATACCTTTAATTGTTTCTTTAATTTTCTTTGCTTGTTTTTGTACTGTGGGCCTTCTGAAAAAGTTCCACTTATTTTAGGCTAACTAATTTTATTTTACTTTGTTAATTTATTTACACCTCAACTTATTCTGCAAGTAATCTAGTGGTTTATTATAACAATTAAAAAGGAAAAAGAAAAAGTTGGTATATGTGAATGTAATAACCATGACCAGAAAAATGTAGAAAGACAGGTTGGAAAATGTGACCTTTTATTTATTTATTTTTTGAAGGCAACCTTTGGAACAGGAGATCTTTTCAAATGACATGTGTGATAAAGGGTTACTATCCAAAATATATAAAGAACTTATAAAACTCAACACCCAAAAAACAAATAATTGAAATAAAAAATGGGAAGAAGACATGAATAGACATTTTTGCAAAGAACAGATGGCTGGCAGACACATGAAAAGATGCTAAACATCACTCATCATCAGGGAAATACAAATCAAAACTACAATGAGATATCACCTCACACCTGTCAGAATGGCTAAAATTAACAACATAGGAAACAACAGATGTTGGTGAGGATGCAGAGAAAGGGGAACTCTTTACATTGTTGGTGGGAATGCAAACTGGTGCAGCCACTCTGGGAAACAGTATGGAAGTTCCTCAGAAGGTTAAAAATAGAACTACCCTGCAATCCAGCAATTACACTGCTAGGTATTTACCTAAAGGATACAAAAATACTGATTTGAAGGGATATACGCACCCTAATGTTTATAGCAGCATTATCAACAATAGCCAAATTATGGAAAGGGCCCAAATGTCTGTCAACTGATGAGTGGATAAAGAAGAGGTGGCATATATAAACAATGGCACATTACTCAGCCATAAAAAAGAATGAAGTCTTGCCATTAGCAATGACATGGATGGAGCTAGAGAGTATTATGCTAAGTGAAATAAGTCAGTCAGTGAAAGACAAATGCCATATGATTTCACTCATATGTGGAATTTAAGAAACAAAACATGAACACAGAGGGCAGAAAAAAAGAGAGGCAAACCATAGAACAAACTCTTAACTACATAGAACAAACTGAGGGTTCCTGGAGGGGAGATGGGTGGGGGGATGGGTTAAATGGGTGATGGGTATGAAGAAGGGCACTTGTTGTGATGAGCACTCAGTATTGTATTTAAGTGATGAATCACCAAATTCTACTCCTGAAACTAATACTACACTATATGTTAAGTAACTGGAATTTAAATAAAAACTTGAATCTAAAACAAACAACCCCCTCCAAAACCCTTGACCTTTTACAAATGAGACTAAAAACATAGCCCCAAGGCTTATGTAATTTTTGTAGCTGAATTTCAAATTTGACTCCAAATTCCTGGCAGCAAAAAGTAAAGCATGATTATATAATTGTCTTAATTATGAAAGAGAACCATATTAATAGTATGTGTTAGCGTATTTTAAGTCATAATGGAAAACTCAATTCAAACTAGCCCTCAAGAAACTGAAAATATCCATACATAGGGTTCTGGTTTGGTTTAAGCAGAACTTGCTCTGATGGGTCGAGATATTCTTGGCATTTTTATCCTTTTTGTGTTGATTTCATCTCAGTCTTGTCACAAGATGGCGACAGCAGCACTAGGCCTCATATCCATTTACAACCACATACATAGGTTGTCTTTTCTGCCTTTCTCTCAAGACAGGGAATCTTCCTTTCCATTTTTTCTAGTGAGTTTCCCCTCACATAGTACTGGCCTGGTCATTTCATCAATAACCTGCAACCAAAGGAATGCTATGGGCTGATTGGGTTAGGCCTAGTTTCCTGAACCAGTCATGGCAAGGAAACTTGATTATATTGGACCACTCAGGGCCATCTCTGAAATTGTGAGTGTGATCTGATATAGTTCATGAGCTATATGGTCTAGGGATGGGTACTTGAACAGATACTAGAAATTAGGAAAGGGAAAGCAGGTATAACCACAACATCCTCTGAACAAGTTACCTGAGGAAAATTAAATCTTTTTATTACTTAGGAATTTAACATTCTGGATTCATTTATTAGTTACAAAAATCTGTTTTGGATTTGCATTCAGAGACAGTCATGATATTTGGCAGATTTTAATGTTAGGTAAAGATAAATCAGAAAAAAATGCCATAACTGTATCTCCATTGTAGACTCTTCTGAAGATAGCTGAATTCATAAACATTTAACATGATGGATAGGCTTATGGGGTTGAATATTTCCAATTTAAGCCGTGTAGTTTTGTTTCTACTACATTCTCCTAATACTTGTCTAAATAGAGGTAAAAATCATTGACTCTCAATCAAAATGTGTTGATTTGCAAAACTTTTCTCAATATCAGAAGAAACCATTATTAATTTTTTGGTGGGCAGAGCAGGGATGGGAACAAGTTGTAACAAGAGGGTAATCACTGCAGTTCTAGTGCTAAAAATTTTGGATTTAAAGTATGTTCCAAGGTCAAAGATGCTGTTACTTTGGTGGTTAAGCTCTTAGATAATAATGTTCCTGTCCCTTATTTTCTGACACACACACACACCCACACACCCACACACCCACTTCCTGGTAATTTGAACCATGATCTCGAGGAGACTTATTTTTAAATGTTATTTTTCTCTTCAGAGAGTCTATGGGATTTTAAATAACGTGAATGCTATTGCCTAGAGATGGAGGGTAAAATTAACACTGAAAAAATATTTTAAAATAAAAATGGATCAATTGATGACAATAATTCTTCATCCTTGCTTCTCTGAATTTGACTATACTATCTGGTCTTTCTTCTGCCAAGTCTTTGAGGACAGTGTCTACATTAAGACAACAGCTCCTAATTTTCTGGCTCTGCTTTGCTTCAAGATAATTCTTTACAGACAGTGGTCGTGGCAGGTAAATCAATTCCCGTAAGTATAGTCTCCTGAAATGAAGGCGGGTTCATTGTCCTCTCTGGGGGCAGCACCAGCCAGTATTTTATTATCTTTTCCAAATCATGACAAGCAATGAAGTGTGGAACTGATAAAAGATGAATTTACTTTAAGGTCCAAGAGAGAAAACATAACAGAAAATGAGAAGTTTCATCATAAATGCATCAACGAAGTTGCCCAGCGAGACTTGGTGAAACTATCTCATAGCCACAGAAATTGCATTCACCTTATTCATGACTGACACTCTAATGGAATCTCCGACCGTCTCATCATACTCTCTGGACCTGCTCACTTCTTTTTCTCTTTCAGGTGCAAAGGAGTGTTTCTGGTTTAACCCATTGTCCCAAGATAGGCTGAGAGTTTCTTTGGCACTGGCCCAAAGGACAATAGGGAAACAGTCTAGCTAAAATTACATATTGACCTCCCCTTCAACCAGCATCCTTTCCAGTTAAATTACCCTGCTTCTTCCTGAAGGGATGACTGAGTTTTCAAAACCTTCTCAACCAGCTTCTTAGGTGATAATTGTTCTTCTTACAGTCTTCTGATTTAGATTCTGATATATTTAAATAACTGTTATTTTCACAAAAAGAATACCAGTTTTAGAGTGTTGTAAGCACAGACATTTGGTAAAAAACAATCCTATAAGTAGGACAAATTAAATTTTTGCTGATATAAACTTTTGGGAAAAAATTTCATTACTATGGGAAACTTGAGTATTCTTCCTTTTTATTCTTTTCTCCTAGCACATTTCCCTACAATCAGTTTTTCATACTGCTGAAAAATTCTCCTTCTTTATGAATTTTTACTAAAAAATTTTTAAACCTTTAAAACTTTTAAACCTCTGGAGGCAGGAAGCAATGTTTATGTTTGTTTTCTTTCTTTCTTTTTTTTTAACTTCACATGCACAGATTTGAATTAATCATACTCCTTGGTTGCTGGCACACTTTCATTAGTCCATGAAAGGTCCTTCCCTGACTGCTACAGTAGGTGTTCAACAAATAGTATTCATCACTTGAATAAAGAAAGTCTTACCACTTCAGAAACTTCTCCAGTGTAGGACATGGATAAGAGGATTGAAAATTGATCAGAACTATTTCCTTTACCACACCCATCAGAGGTTATTGACAGTTCCTTAGTGAGTTAAAATTGGAATCTGACATTAAAAAAAATTGGAGTCTGACCTGAGAACTATTGTATATTCTTTATATTTTACTGTATATGAATATTAAAGGGCATATCATTGAATGCGATTCAACTTTTGCAGTTCTATAGTAAATTAACTAACTACTTTAAGTATTATTATAGATAAATGCCTGATCTGATGAGCCCTATCTCCCTATCCTAGTCAAGATTCAAATATTTGGAATGTATACCTTCAGGAACCCTTTATAGAATTCTGTTTTAACAAGGCTCAATTCTGTCTGGATTCTACACATTTAATCATCATTTACTAAATCTTACTTGACGGTGTGCTTGATGTTTCACCATGCACTGAGTGGCCAGGCTGTGCAGCCAAGGTTAAAAGGCAGGGAAGAAACCAATGCATGATTTGAGGTTGCTGGGAACAGACAACATACACACTAGGCTCAAGTGGTACAGCCCTTATTTAGAGCAGGAGGAGAGAAAGCGCTAGTATCTAGCTCTTTGCAATGTGTGGGTTCCCCACGGCCAGATCCACTCTGCAGCCAGCCAATACAGGCAGTGTAGGCTGCACACCCCACTTCCTGCTGCAGTAGAAGTGGTGCCCTGACCCCTCCCCTGTGGGGTCTGAGATACAGGAAGCAGGGACAGGCCCAAGGGCATTGACGCATGCACTTAAGCAGAACAAAGGAATACACATTGAGTCTGAAACAGGGAAAGATAATCCCACAGTTGGTGATAAGCCTAGCACAGGTTGTGAGGACTCTATTTCTTGGTAAGGAAGTGTTCAGGCCCAAGGGTCATTCTTAAGTGGCCTAGTAGGGTGCAGAAAGACTGCAACCCATGAGACTGCATTTTCCAACCCTTGATGATGGTGATGAAAACTGTTTCTATTGCAAACAGATTCAAACATATATACTTTGGGAAAAATACTCCCTTGGCAGTGTTATTGACTTTTTTTAAAGCATACAACTTCTAGAACAGTGTTTCTCTTATGTTTTTTTGACTTTGATGATAACTAAGAAAGGCATTTTCCATATTGACCCTTGACATGTGTGTATGACTAAAACAAAATCTTCAGAAACAGCACTTTCCATTATTATGTGTAATGCACTCTAACGTTTTTTGGGTTGATTCTATTCTATTACATTAAAAAAAATTGATCCACTTAATTGATTTCATTAATGAGTCCAAACTACTGTTGGAAAAATACTCTTCTAGGAAATGGGCCATACAGAAACTATAAAGTTTACAAGAACATTCAATGGTTTGAAAAACAAGGAGGAGGGGTGATAAAGAGGAGCAAGAACTGCAAAGCAGAGAGTAATTTCATTAATGTGGATGTTACATAAATCACATCTATCTTTCTCGCTACAATAAACATGTGGCTGAAAAAGTTTTGGAAGAAGCAACTTAAATCTTATGCATGAAGGGATACATAGATTCTCAGAGTCTGCTTATATAATTATTCTGGTAGAGAAAGGATTTATTATTTTAGCATCCATAAGAAGAATTGGTAAATTAACTTAAATTGGTAAAATTAACTTAAAATTGTATTATTATATGTATAATATATATAGAAATACATCATTATATTATTGTATATATACTATATATAGGAATAAATATAAAATTACTTTTTATGATAATATAGCCTTTTTAAAAGATTTTATTTATTTATTTGAGAGAAAGAGTGAGTGAGAGAGAGAGAGGGAGAAGGAAGCAGGGGGAAGGGCAGAGGGTGAAGCAGACTCCCCTCTGAGCAGGGAGCCTGATATGGGGCTCCATCCCAGAACCTGGAGATCATGACCTGAGAGAGAGGCAGATGCGTAACCAACTGAGCCACCCAGGCTCCCAATAATATATCCTTTTAAAGTTATATTACATATGTATAAATTATATGTATATATATACACATATATATAACTGTAAAGTTATATACATAATAAATATTTTAATCACATATGTACATACAATCCACCAGGCATTAAACAGCTTGCATTACCATAATCAGGCATTAAACAATTTGCATTTTACCTGTGTTCTGGGTTCCACTTGGCTTCCTATCCATTTCTCTAAAGGGCAAAACCAAGGGCTTTGGGCGCATTGTTTATTCGAGATGCTCTCTTCCATGCCTTTTCCTGCTTCTCTCTCTACATCGGTTAATTTTCATTTCCTTTAAATCTCATCACAATTGTTATATTCCCAGGTTTATCTTTGCTCTCTCAAGACTAAATCAGGTCCACTTTTACTCAGTTTTTACAGCATATCTTTCCTCGGAGCCTTTACAACATCATGCTCATTTTGGCTCATCAGTGTTTTTTGAGTGCCTAATGCAGTGCCTGATACTTGATTTGGTACTGACTTGCATGTGGTAAATGCTAAATAAATGTTTGTTGAATTGATTCTTTTAGGCAAAACATGTATAGATGTTATTCATGTAATGAAACCTGTAGAGAGGGGAATATATTTCATATTAGAGCAAATTTACATAATCATTACAGTTGTGTTTATTGATTTCCATCTTTTAGAATCAATTTAATGAGAAGCAGAAAAAATATGTTTCAGTGTTAATGCACTTACATTACAAAGTGTGTTCAAGAAGTCCTGTGGAAAGTCAATGTAATGAGAAGTATGTGTTTGGTATGTTATTTATAGTTAATAGTTAACCAATATAAAAGCTAAAAATAACAATATAAATATACAACACTGGGAAGAGAAGAAGGGGAGGAGGGAACAAAGTAAATGAACTCAATTCTCACATTTCTAATGATGGCAGTCAGTAAATATTGTCTGAAGTTAGTAAGTCAAGATAATGAAAAGAAATAAACTTCTTATTTAGACTTACAGAAGTAACCACCAAAACCCCTAGAAACAGAAAAAATTAAGAGATATTATCCTTGGAGAGTGTCTGTAGGAGGGAGGAATTGGATGAGAGATTGTTGCTTTTCATCATAGATCTTTGGTAATAACAAGACAAAAATCTAGGAGAAAAATGTTATACAGAATTCTCCTTAAAGTTATTTTTTGAGACCCATGCATTTTCCTTGCCTCTGGCTGTTCCTTAATATCTTACTATGAACTGATTATAATGATTTTTTTTAAAGCAAGTGTTGAATTGCCACGATGGAAAATGTTGAGGTTCTCACACTAAAACACTGTTATGGGTAGAAATGTAGATCCCTATAGAATTGCCATTCACATACTATACTAGAGGTTAGAATTTCTATGAAAGAGAAAAGCATTAATACTTCCCAAACTTTCTTATACACAGCAGCATTATTAAACCTATTTAGTAGTTTATTATATAATGATATAAATAAACCTAGGAAAAAGAACACACAAAAATTGAACAGTATAGAAATTTTCCATTTACTGTTTCCCTCAACATATGCAGAGTCTCCCTGATTATCAACATTCCTCACCAGAGTGGTGCCTTTGTTAAAATTGATGAACCTACATGAACACATCATTGTCACTCAAAGTCCATAGTTTACATTAGGGTTCACTTTTGGTATGTACATTCTATAGGTTTAGACACATTTATCTTGGCATGTATTCATCATTATAATATCATATAGAGTGGTTTCACTACCCGAAAACCCTCTGTGCTCATCTTATTCACTCTTCCCTTCCTCTTAACCCCTGGAAACCACTGATTTTTTTTACTGTCTTCATACTTTTGCCTTTTCCAGAATGTCCTATGATGACATATGATGTGTAGCATCTTTTCATATGCTTACTTGTCATCTGTATTATCTTCTTTGATGAGGGACCTGTCAAGGTCTTTGGTCCGTTTTTTAATTGGGTTGTTTGTTCTCTTATTGTTGAGTTTAAAAATTCTTTGTATGTTCTGGATAACAGTTCTTTACCAGATATGTCTTTTGCAGATGTTTTCTCCCAGTCTGGGGCTTGTGGTTTCATTCTCCTGACATTGTCTTTCACCGAGCAGAAGTTTTTAATTTTAATGAAGTCCAGCTTATCAATTATTTCTTTCATGGATCGTGTCTTTGGTGTTGTATCTAAAAAGGCATCAACACCATACCCCAGGTCATCTAGGCTTTCTACTATATTACCTTCTAGGAGTTTTAAAGTTCTGCATTTTACATGTAGGCCATTTTGTGACCCCTTTTGAGTTAATTTTTGTGAGGGTTGTAAGGTCTTTATATAAATTCATTTTTTTTTTGCATGTACATATCCAGTTCTTCCAGCACTATTTAGTGGCCTCTTTATAGTGTTAAATTCTGACTGATTTAAAGGAAACTTCACTTAGAAAATTAGTGAAAAGAACATTAGGTCAAGTATAAGGAATTGGCTTAGGTTAGCTTAACAAGTTAAGAATTTATTTTTCCTCATGTCCAAGAATTCCGGAGGTAGGCAGTCCAGTGTCTATACAATACCATCATGCAAGTCTCCTTTAAGCTTTCTGCTCCCCCTTCTTTAATACATGGTTTCTATCCTTGGTTTCTATCTTCATTGGCTTCTCTTTTTATGGTTATAGAATTGCTCCTTTGTTCCAAGTAGGAAGAAGGAGAAGAATAAGGGCATCTGCCAGATTAGTAATCACCTTCAGGGAACTTTCCCAGCAGCTCTACCTTAAGACTTTAGCTTACATCACATTTGGTATCCTTTCTGCAAGGGCAGCTTGGAAATTTAGGGTTTTAGCTGGAAACATTGCTACCCCAATCATATAGGAGCAGGGAAAAAGGGGAAGCAGAATTTTCACAGGCAACTTGTCATCTCTTCCAAAGCTTCATGTCTGCAAAAGTTTCGGCTTTAAGCTATTTACCCTGTGTAGTAGAGAAACAAGATATGGGTCTGCAAAATGCCACAGATTTGTTTTAATAAATTATCTTAGTTATCTAGACAATAGGTATAGAATTTTTCTAAGCAATACCCATTATATTATATACTTTAATAAGTTATTATAGGGTCATAAAAGGGGACTTGTAGAGAGGGAAATGTATCCCTAGCGTGTCTACCTAACTCATTATCTCTAGCACCCAACAGAGCTCTTGCCATATTGGTAATAGTATTAGGCTTTTTTTCTTTTTAAGATTTTATTTATTTATTTGAGAGAGAGAGAAAGCGAGAGAGAGGAGAGAGAGAGCATGAGCGGGCGTTGGGGAGAGAGGCAGAGGGAGAAGCAGCCTATTCCGCTCAGCAGGGAGCCCGACTTAGGGCTTGATCCCAGGACCCTGGGGTCATGACCTGAGCCGAAGGCAGATGCTGAATGGACTGAGCCACTCAGGTGCCTCTAGTATTAGTTTTCTATTGTTGCTCTAACAAATTACCTCAAATGTTGTGTCTTAAAGCAACCCAAATTTTCTGTCTTACAGTTCTATAGGTTAGAAGTCTGATACTGGTCTCAGTGGGCTGAAGTCATTGTATTGGCAGGGCTGCATTCCTTTCTGGAGGCTCTAGGGGACAATCCTTGCTCTTCCCTTTTTCACCTTCAAGATGCAGCCCACATTTCTTGGCTCATGGCCCCCTCATTTATTTCAGAGCCAGCAACATTGAATTTCTATGGCTACTCTTCACAGTCTTACCTCCCTCTGACTCCATCAATCCTCCCTCCCTTCTCCATTTCTAAGGATGCTTGTGATTCCATTGAGTTCACCTGGAGAATCCAGTACCTTGATTTTTAAGGTCAGTTGATTGTCAACTTTAATTCCACCTGTAACCTTAATTTCCCCTTTGCCATGTAAGGTGATGTATTTACGAATTTGGGGGATTAGGAAGGACATCTTTGAGGGGCCATTATTTTGCCTACCATAGTGATGCTGGATAAAATTTATAGTAACAATTAAAAATTATAAACAGTTAACACAATGTGCTTCATTTTATCTTTCAACAAATCCATGAAGTGAAGAAACTGGGGTTGAGAAACTTGGATTAACTTGCACAAAATCGCATGACATGAAAACTCACCTTTGTAAACACTGTGCTACACTCTACCTCCTACTTAGTGAATCATCAAAGTATGTGGCAAACCTGATTCTATGACAGGGCTCCATGGTTTTGCATGAAGACTAGTGCTAAATCAAGCTAAATATATTTTAGAGTTTCAATCTAGGCTGGTCACTTTTTTTTTTTTTTTTAATTTTATTTATTTGAGAGAGAGGGAGGACAAGCAAGGGAGGAGCAGAAGGGAGAGGGAGAAGCAGGCTCCTCACTGAGCAGGGAGCCTGATGTGGGGCTCAGGGCTCAATCCCAGGACTGACTGAGCCACCCACGTGTTCCTAGGCTGGTCCCCTTTTAAATGTATGATTGTGACATGAAATAAAAAAAATTTTTTGTATTATGGTTTAGAATTTTTCTCACCATTTGCAGTCTGTGAAGCCCCAAACTTATATAGAACCTGCTAATAAGAATTATAGGCATTTTCATCTGTGCTTAGTTATATTATATAGACTTGATAGTTATATTTTAATTAATAATGTTTCTTTCCCCTTGCTTTTTCTTTTTTAAGTATTGTTATTCCTGTGAACCAGAGGAAGCTCAGATATTTTCAGCATTGGACTATATTTGAATACCTTTTGTACCATAAAGAAACCATGTTAACCAGGAATGGTATGATGATTTCTGAATGTATTTTCACTCACCTCATCCTTACTTAATTTAACATTTACATAATACAAACAATTATGCTCAATGTAGGTTGAAAATATTTAAGGCTGTGAAAATCTGTGCAAGTTTATTACTGTAATTGAATACTGAAGTACAATATTGGAGAAGTTCATATTATTTTCAATCTTTTTCATGACGTTATATTTTGAGCTGCTAACATGTAACAACATTTATTTTTATGAGTATTCCGGGAGAAACCATATTTTTTTGAATATGGAAGTCTAATAAAACTGTTGATTAAAATTTGAATTTAGCAATATTGAGAAATGAACTTATTTAAAAAAAGGAGATTGTCACACTACAGGCATGGTCTTTAGCAAAAAAACTTTATGGTGCTAGGTTCAGATTCGTTATTGATATGGTAAATCATTTTATTCAATAATTGAAATGGCCTTCTGTGAAAGAGTAACAAATATTTGTGGGTTTAAGTAATGTTTTATTTGGGTTATGTTGAAATAATTCTTCTAAGTATTGGTTTTATTTAAGCCTCAAATTCCCCTTTCTTACAAAGTGTTTAAAATGTTCCATGATTTGTTATAATAAATTCTATAAAGAATGTATGAATTAGGAAGATCTTCTAATTAAACTAATTTCATATAATGATCATCTTTCTACATGATGACATTCTGTGAATAAATGGTATAGTTTTAGAGGCTCATTTGTTTTACAGATGGAAGAGAAAAACCTGAGTATAATTAAGTTAGATTTGTTTTCTTCAGGATTCTAGGAAATCTGGAAATGTATGTCCTGAACTTCAATATTGATAGTATATATACACAAGAAAATTGTAGGCTTCAGTTTGACTCTCACTGCTTTGCATCTGGTGAGACATAAATGTGGGATAAGAAAGATAGAAAAAGAAAACAAATGGAAGAGGGTTTATTATTAAACATTTTTCCATCACAAGGATTCTCAGCAAAGTTACTGTATAGTGGCAGTGTTTATCAACATTCTCCCTTTTAAGGATCATTTTCTTTGTGCCATTTGGCTAGAATTCTCAAGTGGTATTAACACAGTACTTTCAAGATATACTTAATCAGTTTTTGAAGTATAATAATTATTAGGCATTTCAAATATAATCAGTTTTTGAAGTATAATAATTATTAGGCATTTCAAATATAGTCCTCCTAGGCAGGACTGTGTCTTAATTATCTTTTTATCACCCACTGCTTATCCTGGTGCCTGATGTGGTGGGAGTACTCAATACATGTTGAATGAAGGAAGGAGTGAATTAAATTCTTTTTTCTTCTAGTAACATAAAATGTTTTATTTAATCTTGCTGAGCTCTGTTACCTCATTTATTAATTGGGAACCTGGCTTAGATTGTCTCTAAGATGCCTACTGCATCAACGTTTTGTGTCTCTACGATTCTTTTCTTCATTTGATTGTAGTAGATAATGGGGTCTTACTTCTTTCTCCCTCAGTTGTTACCTCTGCCTGGATGGTAGAGAGGGTAGAGACTCCTGTGTAGTAAGGTCTCTTCAGCCTAGCAGGTTACTGGCTGATCCTAATGGTTGACGATAGCATCTTGAGGGGGATTTTGATGGATGGTAAAGGCTTCTAGCAGCTTCCACTCTCCGAATTTCTTGGTGATTGGATTGCGCAACACAACGTTCTGAGCGCTTTCTCTTTTCCTGCTGAGCCTTCTAGAGGCACTGGAATGCTGCATGGCTCTTTCAACAGGCAGCTTTGTCAGGGGATTTATTCTAAACTATCTAGAGCTGCTTTAGAATTACAGCAGATTCTCTCCTGCTGTGTCCTGAGGTTTCAGGTTCACTGACTTTTTTGTAGGGTTGTCATCTGCTCCAGTTTGCCTGGGACAGTGCTGCCTGGTGTAATTGTTAATGGTGCCTCTTTCACTGTCAGAGTGACCTGTTTTGGACAGTAAATTATGGGGTTACCTACTATCTTGGCTTTTTGACTCCTGAAGGGTTTCCTCTCCTTGTGTTGAGGTGTACTCATTCCTGGCAGTGCTGAATCTTAGGTGTTGGCTACAGTCCTACCTTCTCCTACACCCCTGTGAGACCTCTTGCGTAGAGGCAAACTGAGTCTACTCACTTTCTTGTTTCTTTAAAAAAATGTCAAATGGATTTTTCTGAGTTATATATGACCTTTTTATTTTCTCCAGGAGCTACTAAGATAGAGCAAAATAGCAACAACAACAATCAGGTACATAGTTTTAAAAAATTTTTTTGAAAAAAACCCACTAGGTTCTGAATATGAAAGGGCATCAATGCAATACAAATGAGGGCATGATAAGATACTTGAGATCCTTTTTATCTTCTTGGAACCACCTTTTTCACACATTTCGAAGTGTGCTGCCTTCATGGTTGTGGCGTCTCCAACCCTCAGTTCAGGGCCATCGTCCTCTGTGTGCTTCTGGGATGCAGAGATAAAATAGAAACTCAAGTCTGTTACAGAAAAGTATATTGAGTGAACACATAATGCATTTGAAAAAGGAAGAGACGAGGAACATATCAGAAAAAGGACACAAGCTAAGTGTTACAGTCTTCCCAATGGATTTGGAATTGGAGCTAGCCACTGAAGAATGGGTAGTGTTTCTGCAGGTAGAAATGGGGGCAAAATGTTGGGAGGTGCGTTGTCTTCCAGGGCACCTGCCCATTTTAAGCAAGAAGAGAGAAAAGTGAGAGGTAAGATGCCTGGGTCAGAAAGAGAATTTGAGATTCTGGAGGTGAAGTCGTTTAACCTTCAGGTGTTCTTTCCATGACTTGCAGCTTTATTGGAGTCTGAATATTACTTCAAAACCTTTATTTCTGTAGAGAAGTTTTACCCTAAAGACAGGCATGGATAGAACTGAAAGTAAAAAGCAGTTTAATGGTTTTCCAAGTAGTTTTATTACTGTCTCTTCTCCTTTTACCTCTTCGGCCTATAGAAAATGAGGGAGTAGAAAGGGAGGGAAAGTAGAGTATATGATTTGATTGCTGCTGGCTTGCTTGTTTTGGCTGTGTGTCCACAAGCAAACTCTAGGCTTCATTTTGACAGGAGTGATGTGTCAGCTTTGGGTACACAGCTCTGGGTTTCTATTTTGGAAGCTGAGTATTCTGCTGGGACATTGCTTATAGCCCATGGTGGGGGTTAGGGGTGAGGGGATGGAAGATGTCCTTGAGTTTACTCGTTTTTAGAGGAGCCTGTTGGAAGCTTTTATTCATTCAACAGAATGCAGCCTGGAGGCATTAATGACAGAATGTTGGACCATCAGTCCCAGCAGACATACCCTTCACCTAAGGCAGATATCCTGTTTTCTGTTTTCTCTGCCTTTTTCTCCCACGTACCTTTCCTGGACTCTCACTACTATAGGTTCTACAGGTAATTTTCCTCTGGGCATTTTCTCAGAATATAATTTACTTTTTGACTTCAGAGGATTTTTAGCTTATGTCCTCTCTGTGCCTCTTAAGTGGTTTTACAGACACGAATTTATGTTTATATACATATTTGGGTTAGTAAAAATCATCCATTTATTCATTCAGCAAATGTTTATGGAGCTTCTACTTATTTGGCCATCAGTGTTCTAAGTACTAGGATGATGTATTGAACAAAAAAGATAGCTTCATGGAGCTTATATTCATGGGGGTTGGGGGAGGGAGAAGTGTGGAGTCAAGCAATAAGCAATAAACATAACAAATAAGTATATTAAATAGTGTGTTAGAAGCAGATAAATGCTATAGTAAAATGACAAATTAGATCAGGGTAAGGGGGACTGGGAGACCAGAGGAAATGGGACAATGGCAGTTGTCATTAAGAGTGATTAGGAGAGGGGCACCTGGCTGGCTCACTCAGTAGAGCATGCAACTCGATCTTAGGGTTGTGAGTTCAAGTCCCACATTGGGCATAGAACCTACTTTTAAAAAAAAGAAGAAGAAAGAGTGATCAGGAGATGCCTCATTGACGACATGACATTTGGGTAAAAACTGCAAGGGGACATAACCGGCCAAACAGTTATCTCGAAGAAGAACGGTCAGCAGAGGGAAGAGCAGGAGTAATGGGGGAAGCAAGGGCATACCTGGCATGTTCAAAAAGCAGCAAGGAGGCCAGGAAGTCTGAATGAAATAACTGAAAGGAGGAGTTAATAGTAGAGGAGATCAGAGAGATTCATAGGGCCAGTTACTGGGGTCCTTGGGGACCTTTGCAGAGATTTTGGCTGTTATTTTGCATGAACTAGTAGGCCATTTCAGAATTTGTGGCACAAGAGTGTCATAATGTAAATTATGCTTAAAAGGATCACTTTGGCTTTGTGTTGAAGCTAGACAATGGGTGGGGAGTGGGTAAGTAAGGACAGCAACAGAAAGACCTGTAATGAGGCTCTTGCAGTATTCCAGGCAGGAGATGATGTGGGTTGGATTAAAGTAGTGGCAGAGTAGTCAGATTCTTGGGATATATTTTGGAGCTAAAGCTTTTCTGATAGATTAGATGTGAGGTGTGAGAGACAAAGAGGAATCCAGAATGACTCTCAAGTTTTTGGCTTGAGTATCTGAAGTACTGGGAGTTTCTTTTTTTTATTTTTTATTTTTTAAAGAATTTATTTATTTATTTGAGAGAGAGAATGAGATAGAGAGAGCATGAGAGGGGGGAAGGTCAGAGGGAGAAGCAGACTCCCCACTGAGCAGGGAGCCCGATGCGGGACTCGATCCCAGGACTCCAGGATCATGACCTGAGCCGAAGGCAGTTGCTTAACCAACTGAGCCACCTGTACTGGGAGTTTCTAAAGCAGTTAAATACTTTATAATCACTAAATCTATTAATTCACAATCTACAAACATTCCCATGTTTTTCCTATAGTTCTGAAATGGAGATTGGGTCAGAATACAAAGGATATGGGATAGGTGAGGTAAAGTGTCTGGCTTACTGATGGTTGTTCTGATAACCCCTTTCTACCACATCCCACTAAAAATGCACAATAGGACCATGAATATTTCTCAAATATAGGGACCATGAATTACTTCTCTTTGTACTTTTGGTACCTACCATAGTAATGGTCATATATTTTATTTCATCAAGTACGTTGTTATTGATTTTAGATGAAACATGATTTTATGTTACTACTAACAAATGCCACTTATTTAAAGTGATTTATTATTACCTTAATTGGAATTACAATTTAATTTTATCGACATGATACTTATTGAAAGTTACTTTGGACTATTTAGATATACATGTTTATCATCCAGTGTTACTGTCTTCAAGGACATTTCTTAGCATGTGAAAGGCAATACTTTTCATGTATATCAGTAAAAAAAATATAAAAATATAAAATGGCTTCATCTACTTGCGTCATCCTTTCTTAGGTGTTAAAAAAGCATGGGTGTTACTTTGAAAGCAAATATGGAATTGCAGTCATTTTCCCCACCATGAATATGTGCTTCATTAATATTAAACATGTGCCCTGTTGCATGGATTCCTTTTTTACATATATAATGACATTTGGTTTTAATGGTGGATCATAGCTTAATCTTTCTGAAGATATTTTAAACAACAGTTGAAGCCTACAAATATAGTATAAACAGTGCACACTCAGTTGAAGAGATGAAAATATGAAGAATTATGACTGAGTTCTGTGCAGACTTTGGAAACTATATCACAGCTGCCCCCTGGCCAAGAGCAATTATAGGATGTCTTTCATTGTCAGAAACATTCTGACATCTCAGTTTTTAAAATGTGGAAAATGTGCATCTTAGAATCAGCGAAATGTGGTAGTAGATATTTCATAAGTGTTTAACTGCTTGACATGCGGCTCCCCACCCCCTGATGCCCCACATGGGTCCCTGGCTCTATCTGCACTGCGTTGACCCTGTATGTGCACTGCAAGGCCTGCTGCAGTATTTGAGGTATTACTTCTATCCCCACCTATGATCTGTTGCTGTATTTGGCTGAGCTTTATTTCAGCCACTTCTCTCCCCAAAACAAGGCCAGGGGAGGACATGCAATGACTCCAACAGGATCTATTCCGTTGGGCTGTAGTGAGTGGTTCAGGGCTGGTCACATGATCGAAGCCAGGCCAGACCCCGACTTTTGTCAGAGCTATCAGGAAACAAGCTTTCTCTGTCTTTGGAATTATGATCTCTTAGGGCCTTGAAAGCTTCTGGTGGCCCCCTGGTTATTACAGGGACTGTTTCCCCAAGGATAAAGCCTACAGAGAGGAAAGAATTGAGATGGAGAGAAAGTTCTCTGGTAACCTCTGATTGCCTCTATCTAGCCATAACTGAAGCTAGGTTTATTCTCAGAATTTTTAGTTATGTGGCCAGTATATATATATATTTTCCCCTAAGGTGGGCTGGTTCAGTTTCTTTGGTTTAAAGCTGAAAATGTATTTAATAATACAGAAACATTTTCCTATCTGCTGCTTCCCATCCATTTCACAGTGAAAGTCCCCTATACTATAGAGTATGGGCAGATACTTAGTTATTATCTTCACTCCTGATGGCTCCAGGACTCGGAATTCTTACTCTCACCCATGACCCATTTCTCTCTGAATTATTCCATTAGTCTAAATCGACACAAAAGGATGGAAAAACATTTCATGCTCATGGATCAGAAGAATAAACATTGTTAAAATGTCTATGCTGCCCAGAGCAATCTATACCTTCAGTGCCATCCCGATCAAAGTTCCAATGACATTTTTCAAAGTGCTGGAACAAACAATCCTAAAATATGTATGGAATCAGAAAAGACCCCGAATCACCAAGGAAATGTTGAAAAAGAAAAACAAAGCTGGGGGTATCATGTTGCCGGATTTCAAGCTATATTACAAAGCAGTGATCACCAAGACAGCATGGTACTGGCACAAAAACAGACATAGAGACCAATGGAACAGAATAGAGAACCCAGATATGGACCCTCAACTCTATGGTCAAATAATCTTCAACAAAGCAGGACAAAATATGCAATGGAAAAAAGACAGTCTCTTCAAGAAATGGTGCTGGGAAAGTTGGACAGTTATATACAGAAGAATGAAACTCGACTATTCTCTAACACCATACACAAAGATAAACTCAAAATGGATGAAAGACCTCAGTGTGAGACAGGAATCCATCAAAATCCTAGAGGGGAACATAGGCAGTAACCTCTTCGACATCGGCCACAGCAGCTTCTTTCAAAATACATCTCCAAAGGCTAGTGAAGCAAAAGCAAAAATGAACTTTTGGGACTTCATCAAGATAAAAAGCTTCTGCACAGCAAAGGAAACAGTCAACAAAACGGAGAGGCAACCCACAGAATGGGAGAAGATATTTGCAAGTGACACTACAGGTAAAGGGCTGGTATGGAAGATCTATAAAGAACTTCTCAAACTCAACACCCAAAAAACAATCAAGTCAAAAAATGGGCAGAAGACATGAACAGACACTTCTCCAAAGGATAAACAAATGGCTAACAGACACATGAAAAAATGTTCATCATCATTAGCCATCAGGGAAATTCAAATCCAAACCACACTGAGATACCACCTTACACCAGTTAGAATGGCAAAAATTGACAAGGCAAGAAACAACAAATGTTGGAGAGGTTGTGGAGAAAGGGGAACCCTCTTACACTGTTGGTGGGAAAGCAAGTTGGTACAGCCACTTTGGAAAACAGTGTGGAGGTTCCTCAAAAATTTAAAAATAGAGCTACCCTTTGACCCAGCAATTGCACTACTAGGTACTTACCGCAAAGACACAGATGTAGTGAAAAGAAGGGCCATATGCACCCCAATGTTCATAGCAGCAATGTCCGTAGTAGCCAAACTGTGGAAAGAGCTGAGATGCCCTTCAACAGATGAATGGGTAAAGAAGATGTGGTCCATATATACAATGGAATATTACTCAGCCATCAGAAAGGATGAATACCCAACTTTTACATCAACATGAATGGGACTGGAGGAGATTATGCTAAGTGAAATAAGTCAAGCAGAGAAAGTCAATTATCATATGGTTTCACTTATTTGTGGAACATAAGGAATAGCATGGAGGACATTAGGAGAAGGAAGGGAAAAATGAAGGGGTGGAAAATCGGATGGGGAGATGAGCTATGAAAGACTATGGACTCCAAGAAACAGACTGAGGGTTTTGGAGGGGAGGGGTTGGGAGGATGGGTTGGCCCAGTGGTGGGTATTAAGGAGGACACGTACTGCATGGAGCACTGGGTGTTATACGAAAACAATCAATCATGGAACACTACATCACAAACTAATGATGTACTGTATGGTGACTAACATAACATAATAAAATAAAATAAAATAAAATAAAATAAAATAAATCGATTTTATAGTTAATTGTCAAAACCAGGTGTAAGTTAGTACCTTCACCTCTTCTAGGCCAGGTTTCAGCTTGGTCTTCTTAATTATTGAATGGTAGATAGCAACTTCTTGCTCTCAGATACTTTTGACACACTTGGACTTTTGCTTTTGATAGAAGTCAACTCCTGTTCCCTTTTTTTAAAACCTAAATATGCCTTTGTGCCTCCCACAAAGCTCTGGCCTCTTTTGGTGATGAATACCTCAGGCTCCCAGCTCACTTGCTCAGCACAGAGGGCTGTGATGCCCCTAAACTTATTTGAGGGTTAAAACTTTTCCAGGTCAGGTTATCAACTCCAGCTACTTTACAAAATTCTTCTTGGTGACTCAGATATCCCCAGTGCAGAGACTCAAATCTTGCCCAGATTTCCTGATTAGACAGCTATACCATGTAAGACAATATTGTATTATGGGGATAAAGATAAATTTTGGAGCTAGAGAGACCTGGGTTCAAATTCTTGCTCTGGCATTTTTAGTTTTATAGCCCTAGGTAAACTATAACTTGCCAAGCCTTAATTTATAAAATGGGGATAGAAAAATTGTTCCTAGCTTAAATAATTGTGAGGTTTAATGTATCTATATATTATCTATATTCTATCCATTTATCCATCTGTCTTTCTAAACCTAACATACCTGACACTTAATAAGTTTTCATAAATGGTAGCTATCATTAGAAAAATTGCATATCAGATTATTTCTGAGTGGTTTAGTGTCTGACTTGCATTTTACATTAAATTTTATGTCACACATGTTTAATTTTTATTATATTTCTCTTTCACATATGCATGATGCCAGAACAGTCGCACTTAATCTAAGGCAGCAAACTTTGGATCCTTGTAAACCAAAAATCCTTTTAATATTGCAGACAAATCCACATATCTTGCCCTAAAATAAAAATAGAGAAAACTGAAAGCAGAGTCAGGATGGTAGTAAAATTTATTACCTAAAAGACAGAACTTGGCCAGGTTCTGCCATCTCTTATAGGTTCAATATGTCTCTACAGAATTCTTAGCTGCAGATAAAGTAATCCTGTTTGATTTATATGGCCCCAGCTTAAGAAATCTACAGAAGGGAGGTCTATACCAATTCTTTATCTTAGGCACTTCTTTGGCAGTGGCTTTCTGTCCAAACAGATATGGGATAAGAGTATATATAGGACTGTGCTCTCTGTGCAGTTTTCATTTGTTCATTTCCTTCCTCAATATGTAGTGATATTTGCTGAGTTATATTAATTAGGGATTAAAAACAAAAGTTTTCCTAGGACTTGAGAAAGGTGCCAGACTGATTGCCGGGAAGTTTGTGTCCTCTTCATGTATCACAATTAACTAACTAAATTCACTCTCCTTATTGACTACTTCTTATACCTATCAGAATTACACAGCCTTAGGAAGAATTGCTGTCAAATGTGAAAAAGCAATTCTTGCATTCCTCAATACTCTGAAAAAGAAAAAAGAAAGGTGATTGAAGATTTAGACCTATGGTAAAATTATTAAGAATTATTTATTATAGAGCTTGGTTCTTAACCTTTATGGGTCATATGCCCCTTAGAGAAATTTATGAAAGCTGTGGACACTCCACAAAAATGCAAAAATAGACATAGGAAAGAATTCTGCACCTAATTCCCAAGATATTATAAATCTTTTGAAGCTCATCAGGTTTTAAGAATTTCAGTGTGATTTCTTATAAACATAGAATATTAAAATAGTACAGGATGTTAGAATCCATTTAGATCAACCTCCATTTTAACTGGGGGTTGTTCGTACTCAGCACTATGAGCATCTAACCAGATAACTCTGTGTTGTGTGGGTATGCTCCATGTACTGTGGGATAGTTAGCGGCATCACTTTCCTCTCTACTCACTAGATGCCAGAGTGGGGGTGGGGGCTGCCATGATAATAAAAAATGTCCCCTAGGGTACAAAATCAGTTGAGAACCACTAGTCTAACTTAAAAATCCCTTCCATTTTGATAGTAAGTGATCATCTGATCCCGATGGGCAATGTTCATTAACTCCAGTTTGGCACATCTGTTTTGAGTCCACGGAAAGTAGAATCTGAGATAAGTCCTTGAGGGCAAGTAGTTTATTTGGGATGTGATCCTCAGAAGTACAAATGAGAGTGGAAAAATGTGAGACATTGAGAGGGCAAAGCCAATATAATTTGCATTAATGAGGCAACTGAAGCACAGTTAACAACTGGGATTCTGTGATGGACAGTACTGAACCTACCTTAGAATTGTTCCATCAAGGGGAGGAATCTGAGGTATTTATTCCCTGTCTCTTAGCCCTTATTGGTTGAGATTACTCCAGGTAGAATTTAATTCCCAGCACTCCCAGGCTGCCCTGCAGGTGGGCTGGGCTAGCTCCTCCAATGCTGGACAAAGTCCTCAGGCAGAGAAGCAGTGTTGAGGGTATTTAAAATGGACAGCTATTGGTTTTCAGAAGAATTGGCTATGAAACTCAGAGGTGGGCCAAGGGATATAGGACATTTTATCAATACAACATACCATTTTATGTTTTAATTATTAAAATAACGTTTTGTTTTTATTTTTTTTGAACTGATATTTGCTATCTTATCAGTAGGACCCAACATCTTAGATTGTTATCTATAGTAGAGGTTGACATACTTGGCATGTGGGCCAAATTTGGTCTACTGCCTATTTTTGTATGGCTATTAATTAAGAATGTTTTTCACAGTTTTAAATTGTTGAAACAAATAGAAAGAAGAATAATATTTGTGTCTTGTGAAAGTTACATGAAATTCAAATTTGAAAGTTCATAAGCACAGTTTTATTGAACATCCATACACATGAATTAATGTGTCATCTGAGAATGTTTTCCTTTTATGGTAAAAGTTGAGTGGTTGCAACACACTACAGGCCCCAAATATTTACTTTATAACTGGTGTATTACAGAAAAAGTTGGCCTACCTTTGGACCTACATATGGCCAACCCTTGATCTAAAGCAACAATGCATAAATCTATTTCCTAGGAATGGCAGCCTGAAACGTTTCAAGACGTGTATCATGTTTCCCTTTGTTTCTTTCCTTTTTCTTTTCTAAGATAAACTTTCCAAATTCCTTTACATGTTTATCACACAGCATTATTCAAAGCCCAAGTCAAAGACCCTTCATTCTCTTGGTCATTTTTCTCTAGACGCATTCCATTTTATCAATACTTAAAATGTGGCTTTTAAGTGGCACATATTTTATAATATGTGGTTTGAACAGTCAGAAGAATAGGATGGTATCCCCTGTATCAGGTATTTTGCTTCCTAAATGCACCCTGACTCCCATTAGGTTTTGGGAAGGCTCAGTATAATGTCAGCTCATAATGAGCATTGAATCAACTAAAATCCACTTTCACATAAATTGGTGTTCAGTATAGGTGCATGATTTCTTGACATTAAGTGCTCTTCCTTTTTTAAAAAATTTAAATTCAATTAGCCAAAATATAGTACATCATCAGCTTCAGATGTAGTGTTCAACAATTCATCAGTTGTATATAACACCCAGTGCTCATCACATCATGTGCCCTCTTTAATGTCCATCACCCAGTTACCCCACCCCCTCACCCACCTCTCCTCCAGCAATCCTTAGTTTGTTTCCTATATTAAGAGTCTCTCATGGTTTTTCTCCCTCTCTGATGACTTCCCATTCAGTTTTCCCTCCCTTCCCTTATGATCCTTTCTGCTATTTCTTATATTCCACGTACGAGTGAAACTGTATAATTGTCTTTCTCTGATTGACTTACTTCACTCAACATAATACCTGTCAGTTCCATCCACGTTGATGTAAATGGTAAGTATTCATCCTTCCTGATGGTTGAGTAATATTCCATTGTGTATATATATACCACATCTTCTTTATCCATTCATCTGTCAATGGACATCTCTGCTCTTTCCACAGTTTGGCTATTGTGGACATTGCTGCTATAAACATTGGGGTGCAGATGCCCCTTTGGATCACTACAATTGTATCTTTGGGGTAAATACCTAGTAGTGCAATTGCTGGGTCGTAGGGTAGCTCTATTTTTAACTTTTTGAGGAACCTTCATACTGTTTTCCAGAGTGGCTGCACCAGCTTGCATTCCCACCGGCAGTGTAAGAGGGTTCCCCTTTCTCCACATCCTTGCCAACATTTGTTGTTTCCTGTCTTGTTAATTTTAGCCAGTCTGACTGGTGTGAGGTGGTATCTCATTGTGGTTTTGATTTGTATTTCCCTGATGTCAAGTGATGTGGAGCATATTTTCATGTGTTTTTTGGCCATTTGGATGTCTTCTTTGGAAAAATGTCTGTTCATGTCTTCTGCCCATTTCTTGATTGGATTATTTGTTCTTTGGGTGTTGAGTTTGATAAGTTCTTTATAGATCTTGGATACTAGCCCTTTATCTGATATGTCATTTGCAAACATGTTCTCGCATTCTGTAGGTTGCCTTTTAGTTTTGTTGACTGTTTCCTTTGCTGTGCAGAAGCTTTTTATCTTCATGAAGTCCTAATAGTTCATTTTTACCTTTGTTTCTCTTGCCTTTGGAGATATGTCTAGAAAGAAGTTGCTGCGGCCAAGTTCAAAGAGGTTTCTGCCTGTGTTCTCTTCTAGGGTTTTGATGGATTCCTGTCTCACATTAGTTCTTTCATCCATTTTGAGTTTATTTTTGTGTATGGTGTAAGGAAATGGTCCAGTTTCATTCTTCTGCATGTGGCTGTCCAGTTTTCCCAGCACCATTTATTGAAGAGACTGTCATTTTTCCATTGGATATTCTTTCCTGCTTTGTCAAAGATTAGTTGCCCATAGAGTTGAGCGTCTATTTCTGGGTTCTCTATTCTGTTCCATTGATCTATGTGTCTGTTTTTGTGCCAGTACCATACTGTCTTGATGATTAGAGCTTTGTAATACAGCTTGAAGTCTGTCATTGTGATGCTACCAGCTTTGGTTTTCTTTTTCAATAATCCTTTAGCTATTCTGGGCTTTTTCTGGTTCCATACAAATTTTGGGATTATTTGTTCCAGCTCTGTGAAGAATGTTGATGGTATTTTGGTAGGGATTGCACTGAATGTGTAGATTGCTCTGGGTAGCGTAGACATTTTAACAGTATTTATTCTTCCAATCCATGGGCATGGAATGTTTTTCCATTTCTTTTTGTCTTCCTCAATTTCTTTCATAAGTATTCTGTAGTTTTTAGAGTACAGATCCTTTGCCTCTTTGGTTAGGTTTGTACCTAGGTATCTTATGGTTTGTGGTGCAATTGTAAATGGGATCGATTCCTTAATTTCTCTTTCTTCGGTCTCATTGTCAGTGTATAGAAATGCAACTGATTTCTGTGCTTTGATTTTATATCCTGCCACATTGCTGAATTCCTGTATGAGTTCTAGCAATTTTGGGGTTGAGTCTTTAGGGTTTCCACATAAAGTATCCTGTCATCTGTGAAGAGTGAGAGTTTGACTTCTTTGCCAGTTTGAATGCCTTTTATTTCTTTTGTTGTCTGATTGCTGAGGCTAGGACTTTTAGTACTATGTTGAACAACAGTGGTGAGAGTGGGCATCCTTGTCATGTTCCTGACATTAGGGGAAAAGCTCTCAGTTTTTCCCCATTGAGAATGATATTTACTGTGTGTGGGCTTTTCATAGATGGCTTTTATGGTATTGAGGTATTTCCCTTTATCCATACACTGTGAAGAGTTTTAATCAAGAAAGGGTGCTGTATTTTGTCAAGTGCTTTTTCTGCATCAATTGAGAGGATCATATGGTTCTTGTCCTTTCTTTTATTAATGTGATGTATCATACTGACTGATTTGGGAATGTTGAACCACCCTTGCAGCCCAGGAATAAATCCGACTTTGTTGTGGTGAGTAATCCTTGTAATGTACTGTTGGATCCTGTTGGCTAGTATCTTGGTGAGAATTTTGGCATCCATGTTCATCAGGGATATTGGTCTGTGATTCTCCTTTTTGGTGGGGTCTTTGTCTGGTTTTGGGATCAAGGTAGTGCTGGCCTCATAGAATGAGTTTGGAAGTTTTTCTTCCCTTTCTATTTTTTTTAAATCGCTTTAGAAGAATAGGTATTTGTTCTTATTTAAATGTTTGGTAGAATTACCCTGGGAAGCCATCCAGCCCTGGGCTCTTGTTTTTGGGAGATTTTTGATTAGTGCTTCAATTTCTTTGCTGGTTATGGGTCTATTCAGGTTTTCTATTTCTTCCTGGTTCAGTTTTGGTAGTTTATATGTCTCTAGGAATGCATCCATTTCTTCCAGATTGCCTAATTTGTTGGCATATAATTGCTCATAATATGTTCTTAAAATTGTTTGTATTTCCTTGGTGTTGGTCATGATCTCTCATCTTTCATTCATGATTTTATTAAATTGGGTCCTTTCTCTTTTCTTTTTGATAGTCTGGCTAGGTGTTTATCGATATTACTAATTCTTTCAAAGAACCAGCTTCTAGTTTCATTGATCTGTTCTACTGTTCTTTTGGTTTCTATTTCATTGATTTCTGCTCTAATCTTTATTATTTCTCTTCTCCTGCTGGGTTTTGCTGTTCTTTCTCCAGCTCCTTTAGGTGTAAGGTTAGGTTGTATATTTGAGACCTTTCTTGTTTCTTGAGAAAGGCTTGTATTGCTAACTACTTCCCTCTTAGGACTGCCTTTTTTGCATCCCAAGGGTTTTGAACAGTTGTGTTTTCATTTTCATTTGTTTCCATGAATTTTTAAAAATTCTCTAATTTCCTGGTTGACCCATTCATTCTTTAGTAGGATGCTCTGTAGCCTCCATGTATTTGAGTTCTTTCCAAATTTCCTCTTGTGACTGAGTTCCAGTTTCAAAGCACTGTGGTCTGAAAATATGGAGGGAATGATCCCAATCTTTTGGTATCAGTTGAGACCTGACTTGTGACCCAGTATGTGATCTGTTCTGGAAAATGTTCCATGTGCACTCGAGAAGAAAGTGTATTCTGTTGTTTTAGGATGGAATGCTCTGTATATATCTGTGAAGTCCATCTGGTCCAGTGTGTCATTCAAAGCCCTTGTTTCCTTGTTGATCTTCTGCTTAGATGATCTGTCCATTGCTGTGAGTGGGCTGTTGAAGTCCCCTACTATAATTGTATTATTATTAATGTATTTCTTTAATTTTGTTATTAATTGGTATATATAATTGGCTGCTCTCAGGTTAAGAGCATAAATATTTATAATCGTTAGATCTTCTTGTTGTATAGACCCTTTAAGTATGATATAGTGTCCCTCTTTATCCTTTACTAGAGTCTTTGGTTTAAAATCTAATTTGTTTGATATGAGGATTGCTACCCCAGCTTTCTTTTGAGGTCCGTTAGCATGATAAATGGTTCTCCACCCCCTGTCAATCTGGAGGTGTCTTTAGGTCTAAAATGAGTCTCTTGTAGATAGCATATGGATGGGTCTTGTTTTTTGATTGGAGCATTTAGCCCATTTACATTCAATGAGTATAGTTGTATAGTATAGTATAGTATAGTATAGTATAGTATAGTATAGTATAGCATGGTATAGTATATTCCAGAGTAACTGTTGAATGATATGAACTTAGGGCCATTGTATTACCTATGAAGTCCCTGTTTCTATATATTGTCTCTGTTTCTTTCTGGTCTATGTTACTTTTGGGTTCTCTCTTCGATTACAGGATCTCCTTTAATATTTCTTGTAGGGTTGGTTTAGTGATCACAAATTCTTTTAGTTTCTGTTTGTTCCTGGAAGCTTTTTATCTCTCCTTCTATTCTGAATGACATCCTTGCTGGATAAAGTATTCTTGGCTGCATTTGTTTGTTTGTTTGTTTGTTTTTCATTTAGTACCCTGAATATATCGTGCCAGCCTTCTCTGGCCTAATGTAGGGTGAAGTGCCTGTCCCCACTCCGGACTTTGGGCTATATGCCTTTTGACTTGCCTTGGCCAATGGGACTTTTAGCACATCTGATGTGAGCAAAGGCTAGAAAACTGTTCAGGAGTTTGGATTCGACCCCTGGGGCTGCCCCTACCCCAATTTTTAAAACTTTACATTTTAAAATATAACACATATGCAGAAAAATGCACAAAACAAAAATGCATAGCTTGATGATTCATTACAAAGCAGACAGCTATATGGCTAATCATCCAGGTCAAGAAAGGAATATTGTCACAACTTTAGAAGACTGTTGTGCCTCCTCTCTACCTCTGAAGGTGGTATCCAATCCAATATGTATCACTGACTTTCCAAAGTCAAATATTAATCAGTATCTTCCCCTTCTTCCTGGGCAATGAAAAGACCTTAGAATTCTTTCATTCAATGTAGTGCCTCCAGTCTCATTTCATATTTGTCTTTGTTCTATATATATATTTTAAACTTGATACATTATTATGTTTTACATTTAAGGTTCATTTGAATTTATCTACATATTTGTAATTTTTACTGATTTTTATTTCTTTCCATATCTCTGAGCTTCTTTCTAGTTTCATTTTAATTTTTTAATTTTTTTATTTTTTTAAAGATTTTATTTATTTATTTGAGAGAGAGAGAATGAGAGACAGAGAGCACGAGAGGGAAGAAGGCAGAGGGAGAATCAGACCCCCTGCCGAGCAGGGAGCCCGATGTGGGACTCGATCCCGGGACTCCAGGATCATGACCTGAGCCGAAGGCAGTCACTTAACCAACTGAACCACCCAGGCGCCCTAGTTTCATTTTTATTTTGATATTAAAACTACCTATTAGCATAGGTCTGCTGATGATGAGTTCTTAGCCTATATCTGAAAATATTTTTAGTTTTCCTAAATTTCTGATGAGCATTTTTTGGAGTCCTAGGTTAGCAGTAACTTATTCATTGTTCTTGACCTTCTCTGTTTCTATCATGAGGGCAGCAATAGATTTTTTTTTCTTAAATAAAATAGTTTGTATAGAGATAAAATAGTTCTATTGAGATCAAATTGACAATCAGGAAAATGTACATGTCTAAAATGTGCAGTTTGGTAAGTTTTGACGTACTTGTACTTTCATGAAATTATGATCACAGTCAAGATCATGGACATAGACATAGCCCCCTCAGCTTCCTAATACCTCTTTATTCTCTTTCCTCCTGTTCCTCTCTCTGCTCTCCTCTGTATCCAGGCAAAAGGGATGTTTTCTTTCTTATAGATTAGTTTGCATTTTAAAAAACTTTATGTAAATGGAATCATATAGGATGTACTCTTTTTTTTTTTTTTTTTTTTTGGTCTAGTTTCTTTTACTTATCATGATTATTTTCGAGTTCATGTATATTTTAGTAATATTAAAACTTTATTCCTTTTTATTTTACTGTGTATGGATATAGCACAATGTATTTATGCATTCACCTGTTGTTGACACTTGGATTGTTCCTAGCTTTTGATCCTTACAACTAATGCTGTTAGGAGCATGTGTGTATGAGTCTTTATGTGAACATTTGTTTTCTTTTCTCTTGGGTAAATTCCTAGGAGTGGAATGGCTAGATCTTATGGTAGGTGTATATTTAACTCTTTAAGAAACTGCCAAACTGTTTTCCAAAGTAGTTGTAACATACATTTCCACCATCAGAGCATGAGAGTTCTGTTTCCTCCATATTTTTCCCAACACTTGGTTTTGTCATTTTTTTTTTAATTTTAACCATTCCCATGGGATTTAGTGGTATCTTAACCAGTTTTAATTTTCATTTACCTAATGACAAATGATGTTGAACATCTTTTTATGGCTTTATTTGCTATACATATATTTCCTTTGGTGAAATGTCTATTCAAATCAAGTCCAATTTACCAATTTGTTCTTTCCTGAATTGTGCAGTTGCTCGTGTGTGTGAGGCTCTATTTCTGGATTGTTCCACTGATCTTTTTGTCTATTTTTGTGCAAAAACCACACTGTCATGATTGCTGTAATTTTAAATAAGTCTTGAAATTTGGTAGTATAAATTCTTTAAATGTATTTTGTTTTGCTGAGTAGTTTTGGCCATTCTAGGTCCTTTGTTTCTTCATATGAATTTTAGGATCGATTTGAAAATTTCACAAAAATGTTTACAGAAAATGTTTGTTGTGATTTTATTTGCAAATGCATTGAATCTATAGATTAATGTGGGGAGAATTGACATCTTAAAAATATCAGGTATTTTGCTGTTGGTATGTTGGCATATTTATTCATTTATTCTGGCCTTTAATTTCTTTCAGTTTTTTTTTTTTTTAAGTTTTTAGCATACTGGTAGTCTTGTACATCTTTTGTCAGGTTTGTTTATTCCTGAGTATTTCTTATTTTTTATGTGATTATAATTGGGATTGTCTTTTATGTCACTTTTTGGTTGTTTCTAGTGTAAAGATACTCAATTGATTTGTGCACATTGATGTTACATCCCAGAACTTTGTTACACTAATTTTTCATTTTTGAAAGTGAGTTTTTTTTTTTTTTTAAGATTTTATTTATTTATTTGTTAGAGAGAGAGAGCATGAGAGAGAGTGTGAGTACAGGCAGGGGGAGCTGCAGGCAGAGGGAGAAGCAGGCTCCTCGCTGAGCAAGGAGCCTGATGCAGGGCTCTATCCTAGGACCCTGGGATCATAACCTGAGCCGAAGGCTGACGCTTAACTGACTGAGCCACCCAGGCACCCTGAAAGTGAGTTTTTTGAAGTGAGTTTATCCTCATCAGATTATTTTAACCATGGAATTTGGGCAAGGGACTGGAGATAAGTTGAAAACATATTTTTCTCCCCCATCCTGGTCCCAGTTTGCCTAAGACAAGGGGTGCTGGATTCTGGAGGGGGAGAAATACTCAAAGGCCCTCCTTGGTGGCTGAGTAGATTGGTCTTACCGCAAAGTGGTCTATTGCAGAAGGCTAAGCCTTTGAATTCTTGGGGCACTGATGGTCAGATTCAGTTTTAAGTGTTCTTTTCTAAGTTGCTTTCCTTTGGGTATACTCAACAATTTGTTAATGTTTTCTTTTAAATACCATAGCCAACTCCTGTACTTTGTTGAACTGAGGGAGTTTTCTCTTTCCAGGTGTGGTTGGCAGAATTCAAAGATGTCTCCCAAGATCCTGTTCCCTATTGTTCATGCCTGTATAATGCCTTTCCCTTGAGTGTGGGTGGGACCTGTGGATATTATGGTATATAACTCCTGTGATTGATGTTTCATAAGGCAAAGGGATTTCACAGATGTAATGAACATTGCTAATCAGTTGACTTTGAGTTAATCAAAAGGAAGGGTACATGGGCAATCCTGACCTCTTCAGGTGAGCACTGAAAAGTGACAGTAAGCAGTGGCAGACTGTCTCCTGGTGGTCTTTTAAAAAATATTTTATTTATTTATTTGATAGAGACAGACACAGCGAGAGAGGGAACACAAGCAGAGGGAGTGGGAGAGGGAGAAGCAGGCCTCCCGCTGAGCAGGGAGCCTGATGCAAGGCTCTATCCCAGGACGCTGGGATCACGACCTGAGCCGAAGGCAGACGCTTAACGACTGAGCCACCCAGGCGCCCCCAGTCTCCTGGTGGTCTTGAGGAAGTAAGCTGCCATATTGTGGCAGGAGGGGGCCATGTGTCAAGGACCTGAGGGCAGCCTCCAGGAGCTGAGAGTTGTCTCTGGCCAACAGCTAGCAAGAAAATATCTCAAACATATGGCTAATAACCAGTGAGCTGGCAAGAGGATCTTGATCCTCAAATGAGATGGCAGCCCCAGCTGACACCTTAATCATGGCCTGGGGCAACACTGAGCAAAGGAAGGGACCACTTGTCTGTTTGGGGAATTCTAATCCACAGAAACTGTGATATAATAAATGGTGTTGTTTTAAGCTGTCAAGTTTGTGGTACTTTGTGAAGCAGCGATAGAAAACGAAGATACCAGTAGAGAGCCAAGTGATATGGAACAGCAGCCTCCAAAAGCAGATGTGAAGTAACAAAGGGAGAAGAATGTCGATATGGGGAGAAGACAGGCTGAGGGGAGAAGGATGACAACTGGAACAGGTTTATGGGATGTTGCTTTGGAGACTCATACAAATATTTAGGGAGGAAACCAAGTAGGTTTTGTATTTCCTGAAGTTACATGAGATAGGGAATCTGACTAATTTGTTCACTGAAGAAAAGTTTTAGTATCTGAATTTTGGAGAACTTGGTGATTTCCTTATCAGATTTTATGTGGCTGGCCTGATGCTAAAAGCTAGGTGTTTACTGGTGAGCAGGACAGACAATTTCTCTGCCCTCATAGACTTACAATGTAGTGGGGAACACAGTTCATTAACTAAGTGCTCACAATAGACCATAATTGCTGTGGTGGAGAAAGGGCAGGTTGCTATAGAAGCATGTAGCAACGGCACAGAATCTGAATTTAGAGATCCAAGTACCCTTCCTACAAGAGGTGAAATATCACTTGATCCTTATAGAGAAGCTGGAGATGGCTAAGTGAACTGGGGATGGTGGCACTGTTTCCTTGACAGAAGGAATATCATGTGCAAACGTCGAGAAGTGAGTGATAGCATCAGCTTCACTTTTGAGGAACTGAAGGCGATTCAATATGGTGGGAGCAGAGAACAGGGGGAGGATGGAGTAGCTAGAGATAAGCTGGGCTCAGATCATGGATAGTGTGATAAGCCTTATCAAATGATTTAACTTTCCACTGACAGCAAAGGGAGCCACTAAATATTTTAAATGGAGATGGGCATAAAACATCTTGTGATTTAAAAAAAATCATTTTGATTATAGTACACAGAATGATTAGAAGTAGGGCATGACTAGAGGCAGAAGGACTAAAAATGTTAAGTTTCTAAAGTCCTTTCAAGGTAAAGCTAAGCTAAAACAACATAGAGTCTATTCTCATGCCAGTGATTCAATACTGATTTTTATTTTAAGGTAACTTCTAGAGTGGACACCTTTCTGTCTTAGCTGGTTCACGTGTTTGGTACTACCTCCCCCAAATCAGATCAAGTTGTGGCTGAAGCCCTCCCCAATAGCATTAAGCACATGTTCTCTTCCTAGTATAATTAAATAAGTCATTCTATATATGCCAGTAGGTTGGCTATGACTTCTTCAGGAGTCTCATCCTGGCTTGGCTTGTCTTGATGTGGAGCCAGAAATCCTGTTGCAGTACATTCTGAAATGCACTGCTTTTATTTAGGGCTAGCTCATTAGGAGAAGAGATAAGGGGAGTGAAGGGCCACCCTGCTGTTACTTTGTGAGCAAAGAGCAGCATCTGTCTTCTTTCTCACCCACAGATAGGCACTGGTGTAGGTTAATGCTTACTCTCAAACCTCTGGAACTCTTGAATCATTTTTATTCTTCAGAGTGGTCCAAATGTAAAGCAGATACTACTGTCTACTTTTAATCAATTGTAATGTGGATAAAGAGTCAGGATTTGTTTGGAAAAATACAAATAAAATTTTATTTAGAAAGTTACTGTAACAAAAATCACTTTAGTATATACACAGTTCAACTTCAAGGAAGAAAGTTGGATTAGACCTGGAATGCCAAACATCTGAATTAAAAAAGTTTTGGTCTATTAAGAGTAATTGATTGGACTGATCCATGAGAAAGATTGATGCTCTTCAGGAAAGATGGTTGTAATAAGTTAGTGATACATGCCTAGGCTAGATCTTTTCTAAAGCAGCCTTCTAGATCTGAATTCTATGCTATATATTTGAATAAGAACAGATTTATGCTACTGCGACCAAGTTGAGGGTTGCATGAATTTTAGTATTCAAGACAAAAATTCTAGCTTTCTTCAAATTCATAGGGCTTACATACATGTGTGCCCTATAATTTCCTACTGCGGCAGGAATGTCCTGATCAAGAGAAATTTGCTGGTGTCACTTACAGCAAGATGTTGATGAATCATAAGAGTTCAATATTAAGTATACAGGAATTGCCTTATACATATACTGATTACATCATGGCGAGTTTCTATCCTTATCATCTGACTTAGTTAACGTTATTTTGTGAACTCCATATTAAATAAGAATATATGTTTTCACTTTGCCAGAGAGTCCTAAACTGGGGAAGACAGAAAATGACTATTTTGTAGCCAAGAAACATTTTACATACCAACATGTAGGCTAGGACTGACCCATATTCCCTTCTGATTCAGGGTCATTAGCCACATTCTTTTCTCTGCTTGGGATGCCCTTGAACTTAATTGGATTTCTCCCTCCCTCCCTTCTTTATTTTCTCCTTCTCTCCTTTCCCCCCTTTCTCCCCTTTAAAAGTTGTTCAAAAGTGCTTTCCTCACGGAGGCCTTCTCTCACTTTGAAGACTTGATCAGGTCCTCCTGCTTAGGTTCTGATAATTCTATTTACTGTTCTTTCATTACGATTACCGCAGTTGTAATTATATACTTTTATGACTGTTTGGTTAAGGTCTGTCTTCCCCCACTAAACTGTAAACCCCCTAAGATTGAGTTTATGTTGTTTTGCTTTTGCTTGGTGCCCAGGCACATCTATGGTGCTCTGGAACAGAGAAAGGACTCAATAAATATTAGTTGAATGAATGAAGTTTATAAATAATTTTAATATGGTGGGATAAGAGCAAACAAAGATTGTACCAATGATAGAGAGGTCTTCACCAGGGATTTAAAATGTGAGCTATCTTGAGCGATGAGAACGAGTTCACTAAGGGAGAGAATGGAGACACATCCTGTGAAGTGAAAGCTGTGTGTTGACAGAGACAGGATGTATGACAGAGAAGAGGGGGAGTAATTGTACGGCTGATGCCACCGAGGGCACAGAGGGGCAAGGCTGGAATGGCCTGCAAGTCAGTTAATGAAGGCCCTGTGATTCCCCTGTAAGAAGTGTCAGCATTATCTTCCAGAAGGTTATGGGGAATGATTGAAGGATTTTCAGCAGAGCCAATTTGATCACATTTTTACTTTAAAAAATTCATGGAAGGAATGAGATTGGAGTCCGGGACTGTGGTTAGAAAAATACTGCAGGCTTCTAGGCCAGAGATGAAAATAGCATTAACTAAAGATATGAAGTGGAACTAGAGAAAAGGAGATAAAATTGAGAAATATTTCACAGGCACAATCTATAGGACGTCGTGGCTGATGGAATGGAAATGGGGAAGTGTGTGCGAATAGACATGCACTCCTGCTGGGTCAGCCTGGCCTGAGCTCAGCCCAGAGGAGGGAGGTGGGTAGATGTTGGGAAAAGCCGGGCAGGGGAGGGATAGGATGCTGCATTGGGACCCTTTTACATTCTATAAATGCTCATCACTCCCTTTTCTGTATTTTCATGTGGCTTTGAGGCATACAAGAAAAGTTATAAAATTTAGACGAGGAAGGTTTTTAGTTGGGAAGAAAGCACTAAAATTAAATTTTACTTAGGCCTTTGACCAGGGCTTTTCCTTTATCAGGGAAGAATATTTAGTCAGAGATCTAGCCAGTGTCTTTGCCTATGGTTTTCTCTGATTATAAATTCTCTGAGGAGAATGAATAAATTATGGAAAACAATTGAGATGTGATGATATATGCTAAGTTGCATAAAAGGCTGAGGCCCTGGCCGGGCGGGTGGGAATGATGTGCTTTTGAATTTGGTGCAATTAGAACAGCATGTTGTTCTAAGTATCTAAAATTTGGTGGATGATTTATGATATTTTAAACATCATATGAGACTTAAAATAGTGCTAAAAGACTAATGAATGATCGACTGTTGTATCTGTCCATGGACGACCTAAATATCGTGTCGCCAGTTTGAAATAACAGGTACAACAAATTAACTCAATCTGTCGATTGCGAAGTCTGCAGAGAGCCCTAGTCCTAGGGATGGAAAAGTTAGGCTCTTTCTCCCCTCGTGCTACAGGCATAGCATGGACTCAGAGCCTCCCTTCATTTCTAATTCAAATCCTTCAAATTGATGTAAAAGCATTTAATGGATTTTTAAAGGAGTATCCCCCTTAAAACAAGCTCTCTAATGAGTAACAAAGCTAGCTCACTATTTATCAGAAAGCAGATATTCCTAAGACTTGAAAGACCTGAATTATTTCCCCAGCTCTCCAGGGACATGGAATATAAAAACCTTGCTCTCTTCTCTGGACTTTGTTTGCCATCACTGGTGTATAAAATCTGGATGATCGTCCTCCCACTGGTATCCCTCGTGGGAAGGTTGTGCACACAGAAGTTATCATATCTGAAAAATGCTGTAAAAGAAAATCTCTTCATGAATATGAAGGAGTAATGCTGTTGCCTTGGTCCTAAGTGCTCTAATTTCATACTGTTTGATGCGATATGATTTCAGCGCCTTCTTTCCTTAGTGCTTAAAAACATCTAGTTGAAGATCACAACCAAGGGGTACTTGTTTCTGGGTTGGCTTTATGAGGGTAGGTGTCGTGACAGTCTCTGAAAAGAAGCGAGGGCAAGCTGATGTTAGAAGCAGTCACGGAGCTTTAGTGAAAAGGCTGTGCTGGTACCTGTCCAGGCGTCTGGCATAGAGAAGCAAGACTTTACCTGTCTCCTACCAGAGAAGATTCTGAATGGTTGTCCATAATGATACATCCATATACCAGCTGTGCTCAGCGTTGAGCTAAGCCATCTGACTGTTTTAAGCATTCCTGTCTTGAATTTATATCCAAGGAATATCAAACCTTTTGGACAATGACAAATTGAAGTAGACCTCCATAGGATTAACTGATGCTGGCCTGTCAGGCAGCTATAAGCACTGTTGCAAAGGCTAACAATGATCAGTCCTTCTAATGGTAAGTGAAAGCATTTAATTGGATACTGAGATGTGATTGGGATGAAATGTCGAGGGGAAAGTGAGAAATTCAAGGGTATTGGTCTGCCTAGTCTTGTTTTAAAAGAGACATATGCTGGCAAGATCTGTGGTTTAGCATTCTGGATTTGGCATTAAAGAGGAGTTTCAGGGCTTAATAGTTTTAGCCATGGTCCCCAAACTATATCAAATTTAATTACTTCCTTTTCTTGGCTGGATTAAAAGGAAAACTTTAACAAATAAAAACTTGCTCTGGGAAACGTTACAGTTATACTTGTCTAATCTTTTGGAATATGAATCATCCAATAAAATTTAGAAAGAAAAAATTCTGTGTCTTGAATTGATATGCTAATTAGTTTTACAACCCTACAAGTATCATATATGTCCATTAAGGTCATCTTTACGCCACTTTAAACCAGTTGTTTCTAACTGATGGCACAGTCATGGACCTTGCATTATTGGGAAGCTGTTGCAATGTGAAAATAGTGCTTTCTTTTCTTTTCTTTCTTTCTTTCTTTCTTTCTTTCTTTCTTTCTTTCTTTCTTTCTTTCTTTCTTTCTTTCTTTGTTTCTTTCTTTGTTTCTTTCTTTCTTTCTTTCTTTCTTTCTTTCTTTCTTTCTTTCTTTCTTTCTTTTTCTTTCTTTCTTTCTTTCTTCCTTTCTTTCTTCCTCTTTTTCTCTTTTACTTTAATAGAAAACACTGAAAGTTTTCATTCTTATGCCTATAGTAATGCTTAAGTTGGTTATGATAAGAGAGAAAGCCTTTCCATTTGTACTTGATTTTACAGCCCCATTAGTATTATGTGACATTTGGGTGTAGAGCAGTGATTCTTAGGTGCTGCAGGGGAAAAAATCTCTACTAAAGTGTTCAACAATGGTGTCAGAGATTAAGTGACCAAAAGGCAAGTTGCTCATTTTGCTTTCTAGAAATTCATGGCTCAGGGGAACTACCAAATAGATAAAGAGCTCATGACAACCTTTGAGTGGACATTGGATGACACTAACACATATTCCCCCCGTCCAGGGAAAATTCCCCTAGCTCAGACTGGTGAAAAAGTGGATGGCTCTGGGATGAAAGGAGCTGGGTATCTGCTTCAGCTCTGTCTTTCATACCCATCTCCTCTGTAAGTGATCTTATTTACTCATCTGTAAAATAAGGCTAGTCTTACCTTTCTTACAAGGTCATTCTGAACATTGATTAAGGCAGCTTTTTATGGATTAAGACAGTCTTAGTATAGACCTGACATATAGTATTTGCTAAATAAATGAGACTTCCCTTCTTCATTTCCCCTTCCAGCTTTAGTGTGTGAAGTTTAGTTTAGTATAGTTTAGGGTGGTATCCAACTCCCTCCTCCCATCCCCAAGTGTGGCTGTTGGTTGCTTGGTCATGAGCTCTGTTGCAGTTATTTTTGAGTCCAGGCTTAGTGACGTTGAGTAGGGCTCTGAGGTTGGCCATTTTTTCTGTTCAGTTTTTCTGTAATTTATTCTATTATAAACCCAAAATGTATTATGTATGTGATTATCACAGTGATTATAATAGTTAGCCTTCCCCCTGCCCCCCCAAATACTAGACCCAAAGTTCCAGAAGACTTTGTTTTAGGTTTGACAGACTTCCTAGAACCAAAAGCCAATTAAATGTCAGATGAACAGATGGAACATGGTAACATAGATCTTTCTCTAAACTGGCTTCTTAGGATGATACTTAGAATGGTTTATTCACAGTACTAGGTTGTGTTCATTGGTCTAGAATAGTTCCAACTATAACATTAATCAACAGCTCAGTGTCCATTTCTATAAAGGGGTAAGATTGGAACAACTGTATGTACTATAGCATACATAGTTTCAGCTGTTTGGTTGATTAGACTTTAGAGCAAAATTATTTCAGAATGATTTTTTTTTTGTGAATCAATCCAAATGTGAGGTACTTTATAGTATTATTTTAATGTAGTAGATACACAAGTGGTTATAGATCAAAGTTAGTCTAGAATTGGAAAGAATATTTTTTATAAAGAAAGCTGAGTGCTGAATTCTGATAGCATTTCTAATTGGACGTTGAGGCTCCACATGAGTTTGGGAAAGCTTCTGGGGAGTTGAATTTACCTGAAAAATTAACTTTCAGAGGTCAGTATATAAGATCAATATTCTTAAAGTTCTGTAAAAAATTTTATATCAATAAGTAATGTTTCAGTCTTTTTCCTTCAACTTCAGCTACCCTTATGCGTGTTGGAAGCTAACAATTCTAAAATAGTACATTTTAGAATATACTAGCAATTATTATCTTTGTTTTGGCAATAAATACCTTCCTAAATGTCTGTATCTTATTTATTGAAAGCTCAACAAATGGTATTCTAGAAGGGAGAATTTTCAGGATGCTATCATGGGTCACAGCATGAGATTTTATATTATCACACAGTACCATGTAAAGACTTTCTTCTGCAAAGGAACGAGCAATAATTACTTCATTAGTTACATAAGAGAGTCATAGGTCTTCAGCATAAATTGAGTCTGATTCATCAAGGATATTATTAAGCTGTCAAAATCTGTCAATATGGAGTGTGACAACAACATGTAAGATCCCATTAAAGGGTCATTAGCAAGGATTTCAAGCTCATGCTTAGCATTTTCTCTGAGTTCCTAATGGAACTTTTCTCAAAACAGGATTTAAGTCAGGTGTCTCATAAACTTTAATGCTGTTGAAAGT
The DNA here is from genome assembly GCF_964656455.1 of Halichoerus grypus. NCBI lineage: Eukaryota > Metazoa > Chordata > Mammalia > Carnivora > Phocidae > Halichoerus > Halichoerus grypus. The sequence goes on from NC_135715.1 coordinate 144,829,084, forward strand.
TGGCTGTTGGAAGAAAGTATTAGTCTTTTCTGAGTTTTTTAGTTCCTGTGTCAGCCAAAATGAAACAGCAAGCAGTTAGGTGCAACCATAGTAATTTTCAAGCCTTGACATTTACACCCATTATTTTTTAAATCTGGTAAGCTCTGAAGATGGGCTTCAGTTGATGACATATTAGTTTGTATGTAGAGACTTAAACACTCCTCTGTCACCAACTGAGTAATTATTGAATTTTTGCCATTTTTTGATAGTTTTTTTTTTTCTGTAGAAGAAAAGGAAGTACAGTTTGTGATGAAAACTTATTTTTTCTTTCATTATACTGTCAATTGCTAGATGGGTGGTATTTGCAAATGACAGTGTCCAACATGAGAGTTAGTGCAATAATTTTTTTCTTTCTATAGAAATATCTGACAACCACAGAAAAAAGAAATGAGTGATTACCACTTTTTCTTGTTGCCATAAATATAACGCAAAATGCCAAATTGATCAAGTCTCAGCATTGTAGGTGATGGCAGATATGATCCAAATAACTTAGTTTTTCATTTAAATGGCAGACAGGCAGAGATTAGAGCTATTCTATCATTTTAATGAACACTAAGAAAAAGTTATCTGTGATGCATAGAGTAACAAGTTGAATTCTTTGAAAACAAAAATAAAAGTTGGAGCTGTCAAAAAACTTTATAAAACTTCGAATAACTAAACAAAATTTCTTATGCTCGTTCCTAGTATTTTTATTATTTATTTATTTATTTATTTTATTTTATTATGTTATGTTAATCACCATACATTACATCATTAGTTTTTGATGTAGTGTTCCATGATTCATTGTTTGTGTATTAACACCCGATGCTCCATTCAGTACGGGCCCTCTTTAATACCCACCACCAGGCTAACCCCTCCCCCCACCCCCCTCCTCTCTAGAACCCTCAGTTTGTTTGTCAGAGTCCATAATCCCTCATGGTTCGTCTCCCCCTCTGATTTCCTCCCCTTCATTTTTCCCTTCCTGCTATTTTCTTCTTCTTCTTTTTTTTTTTTTAACATATAATGTATTATTTGTTTCAGAGGTACAGGTCTGTGATTCAACAGTCTTACACGATTCACAGCGCTCACCATAGCATATACCCTCCCCAATGTTGTTCCTAGTATTTTTAAACAGATAATTAAGATATAGTTTGGAGGGGCACCTGGGTGGCTCAGTCATTAAGCATCTGCCTTCGGCTCAGGTCATGATCCCAGGGTCCGGGATCGAGCCTCGCATCAGGCTCCCTGCTCAGTGGGGAGCCTGCTTCTCCCTCTGTCTGCCACTCCCCCTGCTTGTGTTCCTTCTCTTGCTGTGTCTCTCTCTGTCAAGTAAGTAAATAAAATCTTTAAAAAAAAAAAGATATAGTTTGGATAAAAGATGAAAATACATTTTGAAAATTTGGGATCAGATGATGCATATATAGTATATGCATAGGTATAATTTATTTGATAAGATCCTGGAACTTGAGGCCATATTCACCTGATGGAAGGAGAAAGTGGGAGTATACATACACTTGCCAAGTAAAGATTAATTATAAGTGTGAGTGCTGAGCCAAATAAAGGAGTGGAGGTTGGAACTTGAGGCCATATTCACCTGATGGAAGGAGAAAGTGGGAGTATACATACAATTGCCAGGTAAAGATTAATTATAAGTGTGAGTGCTGAGCCAAATAAAGGAGTGGAGGTTGCAGGATAACCTTGAAAATCAGAGTGAGAAGAGCTGGAAGGTAAGAGACCATAACACAAGAGTAATAGTAAGAGGAGATTTAAAGCAATTAATAAGATATTTGGGGTGCCTGGGTGGCTCAGTTGGTTAAGTGTGTGACTCTTCATTTCAGCTCAGGTCATGATCTCGGGACCCTGAGATTGAGCCCCATATGGAGCTCAGTGCTGGGCCTGGAGCCTGCTTAAGATTCACTCTCTCCCTCTCCCTTGGCCTCCCCCCGCCCCCACCATGGGAAATTTATAAATACAGTCGAATTGGAATAATAATAATATTTCAAAATAAAAAGTTTTTTTTTTTAATGTGAAATAATATTTTGAGGATTAAGAATAGAAAGCAGTTTCTCATGGAGAGAAGAAGGAAAAGATGAAAAAAAAAAAACAATAGACAACATCCATGTAACTAACGGACTTGAAAGATCATTATGATTATGGAGAAAAGTTTGAGTTCCCTTAAGTCAGAGTTTTAGGACAATGATTTCTTCAAAGCTGCTGGGATTTATTTTTTTGAACCAATGATTTCATTTGCCAAATCCTCTATCTGTTTTGAAGGCCATTAAGGTCTCTCAGGGATTTTCTTACAGGTTATTACAATGACTCTTTGGAGGAGCTTATCTCCTTTTAATTTCTTTGAACTGACTTCTCAAACTTTTAAAACTCATTACACACTTGTGTTCATGACCTATCGTCCAGGCGTGGCTGCTTTTCCAGCGAGAGTGATCAAGAGGTCTGACAAAGGCAGTTTCCCACCAGCGGCTGCCGCAGCGGACAGCTCAGGGAGCATGCGCAGCTTACATCGCTGGGCTAAGAATGTCCAGGACGCCTCTCATTATAAATAGAGGGATGAGAAATTTCATGTGTGTAGTAAATCACAGTTTATAAAATTCTTTCAAATGAGCTATTTCAAAGGTCACCTTGTGAAGGCTTTATTTTTTTTCTTTCTTTAGGTTAACTCCAATAATTTGTGTGTGCCATTTTTATGGAATTTCTTCTATTTTACTGTATTCACAGGTATCGTCGCCTCCTCTTGGCTATAATAAAAGGGTGCAGATCATCTTTTTTTCATTTTTGTACTCCATGTCTAGTTTGGTGCTTGGTACAGTAGGTACCTTATGACTTTTGTTTTGTTTTGTATTTTTGAACAAGGAACATAAGCTTTGGAATAGGTAGAGCCATTTTTTATAGACCTATTTGCCCACTTAGACATTAATGAAACTTAACATTTCTGAGTCTTATTGTATGTGATGATTGTTAGTTGGGTAATCAAAATGTACCTGTATCATGTTCTAAGACAGTTGTTTCATATTTTTAACTACATGATTTCCTTAATTTGTGCTCATTTCTAAGTTTTTGAACTGTGTTTTTCTTTCTGTTTGTTCTTTTAAAGTTTTCACTGTAGTTTTTGTAACTCTTGTTTCTTCCCAAATATACAGAAATATGTGATGGTTTTATCTTCTAGTTTTATTGAAAATTTTAATTAGTTAAAACGAGATTCATAGGTAAACATGAAAAGAAATACTACAAATGGTAGGAAAATAACATCATGTTGAGTTATTGAGAAAGATGAGATATTTTTGTATTATGAGATTCTCGTGTTGGTCAGCGGTATTTAGCAAGGTCAGTAAGGGCACTGACAATTGGTAAAAGGTCAGAAAAAAGGTTTTAACATTGTGTTTAAATTCAAAGTGTTGTCAAAAGTTGAATAAATTTATGATAACATTAAGAACTGCCATCGGGTATTTGGTTAAATGCACAATGAAAGATCAGTTTTAAGAAAAATCAGAGCTGTACGTTGCATTGAACAGGGTAAGTACCTTGTCAGCCTAAAGGCTGTATCTCTGGCTACTGATGTGTAGATGGCAAAGGACTAAAACTGTGAATGCAGAGTACCCTCTTTTCCCCATCTTCTATGGAGAGTATTCCAGACAGGTATGGTGCTTGCTTTTCACAGGGAGATATGTCCCCATTGGCTATTGGCATGTGTCGTGAGCTAATTTAGGTTCCCTGAGCATACCTGAAAATCTCAGTAGCTAAGCCCCTCATTACTGTGTCTGAGACTTTTTATTTTGTGATGTGGATACAGTAAGCAGGAAGAATAAAATTTGCTCAGATAGGATTTCTACTCAGAAGCTTTCTCAAAGGAGGCTATGAATTATAATGCAAAAGGCCATTGCACTCACTGCATGGTGATCTGGTTGTGAAAGCAAAGCCTTTCTTTGAAAGCTGGAGAACAACTAATTCTAAAGATCAAAATACTTCTTATCATAATGATAAACCCAAATGTATGCCTGTGTATGTATTCTTTCCCAAAATATGTCACCTCAAATTTCAAAAACTAAAACAAAACGGGGATCGTGATATCGTTACTGGTCATTCTGGGCAACCAGGTGAATTTTTTTTTAAAGCCTCCAAACTTTTCCTTCACTGCTGCTCTGTTATCTCTTTTTTGAGGACACTCTTCAGGTTTCTCTTTCTCTTTCTGGTGCCTGGAGTTTCTGGCAGTGTGACAAGATAAACAATTGACTACAGCAGGGGTTGACAAACTGAGGCCTACGGGTCCCATCTAGCCCCTGGCCTGTTTTTGTACCGCCTGCAAGCTAAGAATGGTTTTCATACTTTGAAAGGATTGTAAAAAGCAAAAACACACAAACAAACAAAAAAAACAAAGAATATTTGATAGAGACCATGGGGTGTCCTGCAATGCCTAAAATACCTACTATCCGGCTTTTGACAGAAAAATTTGCCAATCCCTCTGCTTCAGAACGAAATTCAAATGCCTTAACCTGCTATTCCTGCTTTCTTTCACAGCTTCCTCTCACCTCTTCTTACTACTTCCCACGCACATCTTGGCCTCTATAGCCGCATCAGATGTCTGTCAGTTCCTGCAAGGCTGAATTCTAGCCGCCGCACCTGCCCACTGCCCCGCTCCAGGGCCTCTGTGTCTCTTCATGTGCTCTTTCCTCTTTCTGGAATGTTCTCTACTACATCCTACATCTTTTGTGATCTGTACTACCTGTTGTGCAATTTATTTATCTTATCTTCACTTCTCTGAAAATAGCAATGTATATAATACAGATATCTAATGAATATTGACTAATTCAATAAATCTTATTAAGTAAATAATATCTAGAGCCAAAGAGAAAATTACAGATACTAGACGGAAAACTAGTGAAAAATTTGTGGTTCCTGCTGTTATTGGTCATGCTGCTGTTGTTGACAGCTCTCTTCTCACCCTGCCTAGGTTATTTACTATCAGCATAAATAATGTAATGGTTATTTTTTGATCTTTCTTTTCTCATTTGTGTTTTATTGATATTTCAAGGCATAGAAAAAAATTAAGCTCAGGATTTTAAAGATTAGTCACCTGGTGCTTTAAGCAATGGTTAGGAAGGAAGGTAACATTTTAAGAGAGAAAAAGCAACTTGTAACAGCAAGTGATTTTGCAGGGAAGATATATGCATCAGATAGTGTGTTTGTTATGGAAAGGAATTAAGATTATTAGCCACAATCAGCCATTTTAAAGCCTTGGGTCTTACTAAGGCTCCACTGAAGAACCTGTCATGATCACCCTTGTAGTACACATAATGATAAAGGGAATTTAATGCATTTAGATACAGATATGAATAATAAAAAGTTTGTTTTCAAATCTAAAGGAAGGAAGTGAAAATGAATTTGTTTGGCAGCCTCCCAGCTATGGGAATTAGAGGTTGTAATGAAACTAAGATAATTGGTATACGTGTTAGGTTGTAATAAAGATGTGGTAATTTAACACTGATCCTAAAAACATGATAAAATATTCTATTGTGTAATCTTGACAAGAGGGGAAAAAGGGAGTAGGAAATGAAGCATACCTAGTACCATGAGGTAAACAATACAGGGGTTCTTTTTTTTTTTTAAGATGTTATTTATTTATTTGAGAGAGAGCACGCACGTGTGAGCATGAGTGTGGGGCGGGAGGGGGGTATAGGGACAAAGGGAGAGTGAAAAGCAGACTCCCTGCTGAGTGGGGAGCCCGACTTGGGGCTCCATCCCAGGACTTCAGGATCATGACCTGAGCCGAAGGCAGACACTTAACCGACTGAGCCATCCAGGTGCCCCAACAATACAAAACTTCTTAAATGATGGTTTAGAAATAATAAAGTAAAAAAGGTAACTTATCCTTTCCCATTCTTAATTTCTAGGTTTGGAGCATGCTTGTAATTTTAAGCTGTTCAAAAGCAGTTCTTGTTCATTGCTTTCCCATGACCTTTAAGGAATCTGTGATTAAAACTCCACCTCCATATTTTCCCATTTTAGAGCTACCCAACAGAGCTGTTCTTTAGTAAATATAATGCCTTCATTTCTTGTTCTGACTTGACCTGAATTTTTTTTTTTTTTTTTTGTGATACTTTTCTCCTGGAAAAACCTGTTTCAGTCTTTGGCATCCAACTCACTCCTGTGGGCAAGTAAAATAGTGACAAAGTGTCAGATTCCATTCACTTTAATTTCCTTGAGAATCCAGCTATCTCATTTAGCTGTTCATCATCTTCCCGGTGGGAAGTAATTGCTACTGTCATTTTTATTAAGATTCACTTTTCGTTGTCATTTACAGAACATCCAAATGGATGTGTCACCATCCTTTTGAGATGGGAGGTCAACAAGTGACTATGTGGCTGACACTGTATATTTTATTTTATTTACCTGATCTGGGAAATTCTTGGTCTCCTTTAGAGAATGAGGAAAAAAAAAGCCTTAAAAAGGCTTTGTAAAACTCACTTTACTCAATACTTTGGTTCATACATTCACCAAATTGAAGGAAATCATGTCCATTTTTCTAATTTAAGTCTAGTGGACCATTTTTGGGTACCCATTTATTTTTGCTCTAAGTAATTTCATGTGTTTTGAAACTTTGGATTTTGCATTTAAATGTGATTCTGAAGTTCCTAGTGGAACTTGGAGAAGAAAATTTCAAATATTGTCAATCAAATCTCTCTCTCTACCTACCTACCTACCTTTTGATAACTATTATTGTTCACAGTATCAGGACTAGACTTGATGAGACTGGAGATGCTGCTCTTTCTTCTACACTTACCCTTTCAAGGGTGTGTAGATCACAGTCGGGGAGCTTGTCAGCACACAGGCCCATGGCTGTGCTAGGGTGTAAACCATTAATCCTTCCCTCCCTAGTCACTCTCTTTCAGCCAGCTGACTTAGAGCAGTCACCCATGACCCAAGGTCAGCCAGTCTAGGTAATAACCTTTGCATCACACTGACAGGAAGAGATGAGTTTGGAACATCAGATTATCTCTTAGTAATTTTCATTAGAAAACATGGATAATCCTTGCAATTAAAAATGGAGGGCAGTGGAATATTAGCCAGAAAAAGGGATGAAATCTTGCCATTTGCAATAGCCTGCATGGACCTGGAGGGTATTATGCTGAGTGAAATGAGTCAGAGACAGAGAAAGACAAATACTGTATGATTTCATTCATATGTGGAATCTAAAAAACAAGACAAATGAATAAGCAAAAAGCAGAAACAACCCATAATACAGAGAACAAACTGATGGTTGCCAGGGGAATAGGGGTAGAGGGATGAGCAAAATGGGTGGAGGGAAGTGGGAGATACAGGCTTCCAGTTACGGAATGAATAAGTCACAGGGATAAAAGGTACAGCATAAGGAATATCAATGGTGTTGTAATAATGCATGGTGACAGCTACACTTGTAGTGAGCATAGCATATAGACTTGTCAAATCACTATGTCACACACCTGAAACTAATGTAACATTGTGTGTCAACTCTACTTCAATTGAAAAAATGGAGGATGAAAAGGATGCAAAGAGGGAAATTGCATGGTAGGGCTGGGGCCATGAGGATTTATGAAGAACTGAAATTATAATCTAACGTATTTTCCCAGAGATGGAATATGAGACCGTATGACCTTTGGGCATGACTGAAAGGTCAATTCCCTGAGTTGCCTCCATGTTTGACTAGTTCAAGTCTGATTTCAGTTTATATAGCTTTATGATCCTACCTTTCCAAACATTCCCCCCCACCGCCTCTGCCCTGAGGTAACTTGAGTTCCGTACGGTCAAAAGAATTAACCAGAAACAAATGAGCTTATTGTCATTTAGACCTTCCTCCCTGAGCAGGATATCAATATGCTCCATCTTACACTCCTGCTCTGTACATGCCTCAGTGTGCGCTGTGCACAAGGGTCCGACAGGCAGCCATTTTCCATTCAGGGAATGTCATGCTTTTACTGTTTTCCCTTGGACAGCTGGGAATTGTAGAACTGTCAAAATTTAAACATGGCGCAGCTCTCCTTAAATGTGCCTATGTGAGGAACATATGGTATCTTTGCACTCAATAGGTGATCTAAGTATTTCTGGATTGAATTGAATTGTATGTGTATTTCATACTTAGTTTTTCTTGTGCGAGGAAAACACTACCAGCTGAGTTTGCTTTTGGGGTAGTTGAGGGGCAAAGGCCCTACTCTGTCCCCATCTTGACCTTAACCTTTACTTTTGTATCTTGCTTGCTTGAAAGGTATAAGCCCATATAGCTCAAGACACTTGCAATTGTTTGGAGAAAGGTGTTGTCTTCTACTAAGCTACACTCTAGGATATTGACTTGCTGGCTCCTCCTTTCTGTCTCCTGACATTCTTGGCTCTTCCTCAGGGCTGGTGCTGTGATATTATTATGTAATAAAGGTATATACAGGGGAGCCTGGGTGGCTCAGCCGTTAAGCATCTGCCTTCGGCTCAGATCATGGTCCCAGGGTCCTGGGATTGAGCCCCACATCGCATCAAGCTCCCTGCTCCGCGGGAAGCCTGCTTCTCCCTCTCCCACTACCCTCCCACACTTGTATTCCTTCTTTCGCTGTGTCTCTCTCTGTCAAATAAATAAATAAAATCTTTAAAAATAAAAAAATAAAAAAATAAAGGTATATACATTTGGTCTTTGTCTCTGTTCCTGGCACAGAGCTCCTAAAACCCTTGTAATTTCCTAAGACATATGAGTATCTTTTTGTGCTAATGAGATGACTGGTGGTTTTAGTTTCCTAGACAGCTGCAGGATGGAGGCTGGTCACCAAAATGACCAAGGTATGTTTAGAGGGTTGGAACTTTCAGCCCCACCCCCTGACCTCTGGGGAGCAGAGAGGGGTTGGTGATTGATTTATCACCAATGGTCAGTGATTTAATCAAGCATGCCTAAGTAATGGAACCTCCTTAAAAACCCTAAACAACAGGGTTCAGAGAGAGTCCAGGTTGGTAAACACATCCACGTGCCAGGGAGGTGGCCCATCCCTACTTCATGGGGACACAAGTTTCTGTGCTCTGTATCTTTCTGGACCTTGCCCAATGTACTTCATCTGGCTGTTAATTTTTATCCATTATAGTATCTTTCCTAATAAACATTTACAAGTAAATGTTTCTCTGACTTTTGTGAAACATTCTAGCAATTTATCATAACTGAGGGAGTGATAATGGGAACCCTCAACTTGGTAGCCAAGTTGGACAGAAGTCTGGGTACCCTGGAGACCCATTAGTTGCAGCTGGTATCTGAAGTGCGGGCAGTCTTGTGGGACTGAGCCCTTAAATCTGTAGAGGTGGACACTCACTCCAGGTTGGTAGTGTTAGAGTTGAATTAAATTATAGGACACCCCCTTGGTGTTCAGAGAGTTGGAAAATTGGTTGATCCCCACCCCCAATTTCATGTCAGAAGCAATGTGAATAGAGAAACAGTTTTCCTTTGATAGTAAATATTTATAATATACTATTTATAATAGTAAATATAATATACTCTGGGCACATGGTAGGTAGTACTGAACATGAAAAGTAAATCAGGTAGCCATTATATAATGAGCAATTTTATTAAATATAGTTTCATTCAACCTTGTGAGTTTCCTTTTTTTTTTAATTTAGGGGTAACCCATTTTCTAGATACATTTATTTTATGGAGAGAGGCACCTTTAAATATGTATGGGACTATAAATAATGCCCTTAAGTAAACATTGTGCTTTATCTCATTTAATCTTTCTAAGAATACTACAGATAGGTATTTTATGAATGAAGAAATTGAGGCTTAGACTCATTAATGGACATTGCCCAAGGTCTGCTAAGAGACAGATCTGAACCCATATCTGATGTATTTCAAAACCTGTAATCTTCCCAACTTGACATAAAGATAATTGGAATACAAATGAATTATCCTAGTATTAGTCTGAAGTGCCTTTAAAACTTTTTTTTTTGTAAAATTGATAAAAAAATTTAAAAACTCATCTTCAGCAACATTTCATTTCTTTAAAAAAAAAACAAAACTTCTGAACTTGGAGGCATTGGCTGAGTAACAGCGGGTTTCTGAGGGCATAACTCATTGTTCCTTATCGGGTCATAGAAGATTTTTTCTATTGCCTTGGCTCAGAGTAAATGCGTATCTATCTATTTATCTGAGCAATTAATCAGCAACCTAAGTAATCAAAGCTGCAGCCAGAATTCCCATGTTGGACTTCCATGCTACATTCAACCATTCTCAGCACTTTAAATGATTTCTTACCCAAGCAGTGCAAAACCATATGAATCATATGACCAAGTACTAGCTATAGTAGGGGATGATTTACCTATCCCAGAGAATGCATTTCAGATGACTTTGCAGGAAACATAAAGAAAAATGATTACAGTAAAGATATTTTTAAACTGAAAAGCATTCGATAGTTTATATTCCTAGAATGGCACTACTGTGGGCTTTACATTTGTAGTCTAAACATTATGTTTTATAGAAGCAACGGGTGTAATATTCAATTAATTTAATAAAGAAAGCTTCTGTGAAACATCTTTGTTTAACAATGTGCACTTTTACACAGCTCAGCATCTATATAATGGCCATTTTCCTTAGTTGTCTCTGAATGGGTAGGAAAAAAAGGACAGACCTGTGGCTTCCACTAACCAAGATTCAAAAAACAGAACTGCCTCTGACCAAAACATTGAATGGCAGATTTATGTTGAATGATTCAAAATCATTTTGAGAAACAAGACAGAGGATCATAGGGGAAGGGAAGGAAAAGTGAAATAAGACGAAACCAGAGAGGGAGACAAACAATAAGAGACTCAATCTCAGGAAACAAACTGAGGGTTGCTGGAATGGAGGGGGGTGGGAGGGATAGGGTGGCTGGGTGATGGGCATTGGGGAGGGTATGTGCAATGGTGAGCTCTGTGAATTGTGTAAGACTGATGAATCACAGACCTGTACCCCTGAAACAAATAATACAGTGTATGTTAATTAAAAAAAAGATTCAAAATCAATTACAACATTAACCAGTAATGAAAATTTCAATTACTGTTGAGCTGCCTAAAGCATCTCTCAAAACCAAATTGACTGAGGCTCAAGGAACTTGAATTTTGGAAGCTGGGTACAAGACTTAAAAGGCTTCCATAAGGCTTCTTCTTAATAAGTTTATGGTGTTAGGTCTGCACAATGTTTTATAAATTAAAAGTCAATGGGAGGATATCACATAAAAATCAGGAATTTTGCTTTCTCTTGAAAAAAAATGTGGCAACACAGGGCCTTTCTGTTGAGGTATGTGCTTTCCAGTTTTCCTCATTCTCTTCCACATAAAGTGTGTGCAGATTCTCCTCCACAGCTGACTTAACTCATTTAACACTGCCTGTCTAGTCCCGTAGGCATTGGAGTTTCAACCCATATTCTTTTTTTTTTTTAATTTTTTTATTGTTATGTTAATCCCCATACATTACATCATTAGTTTTAGATATAGTGTTCCATGATTCATTGGTTGTGCATAACACCCAGTGCTCCATGCAGAACGTGCCCTCCTCAATACCCATCACCAGGCTAACCCATCCTCCCACACCCCTCCCCTCTAGAACCCTCAGTTTGTTTTTCAGAGTCCATCATCTCTCATGGTTCTTCTCCCCCTCCGATTTCCCCCCCTTCATTCTTCCCCTCCTGCTACATTCTTCTTCTTTTTTTCTTTCTTAACATATATTGCATTATTTGTTTCAGAGGTACAGATCTGAGATTCAACAGTCTTGCACAATTCACAGTGCTTACCAGAACACATACCCTCCCCAGTGTCCATCACCCAGTCACCCCATCCCTCCCACCCCACCCCCCACTCCAGCAACCCTCAGTTTGTTTCCTGAGATTAAGAATTCCTCATATCAGTGAGGTCATATGATACATGTCTTTCTCTGTTTGACTTATTTTGCTCAGCATAATACCCTCCAGTTCCATCCACGTCGTTGCAAATGGCAAGATCTCATTCCTTTTGATGGCTGCATAATATTCCATTGTATATATATACCACATCTTCTTTAGCCATTCATCTGTTGATGGACATCTTGGCTCTTTCCACAGTTTGGCTATTGTGGACATTGCTGCTATAAACATCGGGGTGCACGTACCCTTTCGGGTCCCTACTTTTGTATCTTTGGGGTAAATACCCAGGAGTGCAATTGCTGGATCATACGGTAGCTCTATTTTCAACTTTTTGAGGAACCTCCATACTGTTTTCCAGAGTGGCTGCCCCAGCTTGCATTCCCACCAACAGTGTAGGAGGGTTCCCCTTTCTCCGCATCCCCGCCAACATCTGTCATTTCCTGACTTGTTAATTTTAGCCATTCTGACTGGTGTGAGGTGGTATCTCATTGAGGTTTTGATTTGGATTTCCCTGATGCTGAGCGATATTGAACACTTTTTCATGTGTCTGTTGGCCGTTTGGATGTCTTCTTTGGAAAAATGTCTGTTCATGTCTTCTGCCCATTTCTTGATTGGATTCTTTGTTCTTTTGGTGTTGAGTTTGATGAGTTCTTTATAGATTTTGGATACTAGCCCTTTATCTGATATGTCATTTGCAAATATCTTCTCCCATTCTGTCAGTTGTCTTTTGGTTTTGTTGACTGTTTCCTTTGCTGTGCAAAAGCTTTTTATCTTGATGAAGTCCCAATAGTTCATTTTTGCCCTTGCTTCCCTTGCCTTTGGCGATGTTTCTAGGAAGAAGTTGCTGCGGCTGAGGTCGAAGAGGTTGCTGCCTGTGTTCTCCTTTAGGATTTTGATGGACTCCTGTCTCACATTGAGGTCTTTCAACCATTTGGAGTCTATTTTTGTGTGTGGTGTAAGGAAATGGTCCAGTTTCATTCTTCTGCATGTGGCTGTCCAATTTTCCCAACACCATTTGTTGAAGAGACTGTCTTTTTCCATTGGACATTCTTTCCTGCTTTGTCAAAGATTAGTTGACCATATAGTTGAGGGTCCATTTCTGGGCTCTCTATTCTGTTCCATTGATCTATGTGTCTGTTTTTGTGCCAGTACCATACTGTCTTGATGATGACAGCTTTGTAGTAGAGCTGGAAGTCCGGAATTGTGATGCCGCCAGCTTTGCTTTTCTTTTTCAACATTCCTCTGGCTATTTGGGGTCTTTTCTGGTTCCATACAAATTTTAGGATTATTTGTTCCATTTCTTTGAAGAAAGTGGATGGTATTTTGATGGGGATTGCATTGAATGTGTAGATTGCTCTAGGTAGGATTGACATCTTCACAATATTTGTTCTTCCAATCCATGAGCATGGAACGTTTTTCCATTTCTTTGTGTCTTCCTCAATTTCTTTCATGAGTATTTTATAGTTTTCTGAGTACAGATCCTTTGCCTCTTTGGTTAGATTTATTCCTAGGTATCTTATGGTTTTGGGTGCAATTGTAAATGGGATTGACTCCTTAATTTCTCTTTCTTCTGACTTGTTGTTGGTGTATAGGAATGCCACTGACTTCTGTGCATTGATTTTATATCCTGCCACTTTACTGAATTCCTGTATGAGTTCTAGCAGTTTTGGGGTGGAGTCTTTGGGATTTTCCACATAAAGTATCATATCATCTGCAAAGAGTGAGAGTTTGACTTCCTCCTTGCCAATTTGGATGCCTTTGGTTTCTTTTTGTTGTCTGATTGCTGTGGCTAGGATTTCCAATACTATGTTGAATAGCAGTGGTGATAGTGGACATCCCTGCCGCGTTCCTGACCTTAGGGGGAAAGCTCTCAGTTTTTCCCCATTGAGAATGATATTCGCTGTAGGTTTTTCATAGATGGCTTTTATGATATTGAGGTATGTACCCTCTATCCCTATACTCTGAAGAGTTTTGATCAAGAAAGGATACTGTACTTTGTCAAATGCTTTTTCTGCATCTATTGAGAGGATCATATGATTCTTGTTCTTTCTTTTGTTAATGTATTGTATCACGTTGATTGATTTGCGGATGTTGAACCAACCTTGCAGCCCAGGGATAAATCCGACTTGGTCGTGGTGAATAATCCTTTTAATGTACTGTTGGATCCTATTGGCTAGTATTTTGGTGAGAATTTTTGCATCCATGTTCATCAGGGATATTGGTCTGTAATTCTCCTTTTTGATGGGGTCTTTGTCTGGTTTTGGGATCAAGGTAATGCTGGCCTCATAAAATGAGTTTGGAAGTTTTCCTCCCATTTCTATTTTTTGGAACAGTTTCAGAAGAATAGGTATTAATTCTTCTTGAAATGTTTGGTAGAATTCCCCTGGGAAGCCATCTGGCCCTGGGCTTTTGTGTTTTGGGAGATTTTTGATGACTGCGTCTATTTCCTTAGTGGTTATAGGTCTGTTCAGGTTTTCTATTTCTTCCTGGTTCAGTTTTGGTAGTTGATACATCTCTAGGAATGCATCCATTACTTCCAGGTTATCTAATTTGCTGGCATAGAGTTGCTCATAATATGTTCTTATAATTGTTTGTATTTCTTTGGTGTTGGTTGTGATTTCTCCTCTTTCATTCATGATTTTGTTGATTTGGGTCATTTCTCTTTTCTTTTTGATAAGTCTGGCCAGGGGCTTATCAATCTTGTTAATTCTTTCAAAGAACCAGCTCCTAGTTTTGTTGATCTGTTCTACTGTTCTTTTGGTTTCTATTTCATTGATTTCTGCTCTGATCTTTATGATTTCTCTTCTCCTGCTGGGTTTAGGCTTTATTTGCTGTTCTTTCTCCAGCTCCTTTAGGTGTAGGGTTAGGTTGTGTACTTGAGACCTTTCTTGTTTCTTGAGAAAGGCTTGTATTGCTATATACTTTCCTCTTAGGACTGCCTTTGCTGTATCCCAAAGATTTTGAATAGTTGTGTTTTCATTTTCATTGGTTTCCATGAATTTTTTTAATTCTTCTTTAATTTCCTGGTTGACCCACTCATTCTTCAGTAGGATGCTCTTTAGCCTCCATGTATTTGAGTTCTTTCCGACTTTCCTCTTGTGATTGAGTTCTAGTTTCAAAGCATTGTGGTCTGAAAATATGCAGGGGATGATCCCAATCTTCTGGTACCGTCAACCCATATTCTAAGCCCTGTTTCCTGGTAGTTCCCAGCACACATGGCCATACATGACTTTTGTCTTTTGAGACACTTTCTCAGTGTTCCAGAGATGATGATTATTACATTTGCAGTTTGGCCCCATTATTATTTTTATTTAAATTCAATTAGCCAACATATAGAACATCCTTAGTTTCAGATGTAGAGTTCAGTGATCCATCAGTTGCATATAACACCCAGTGCTCATCACATCATGTGCCCTCTTTAATGTCCATCACCCAATTACCGCATCTTCCCACCCACCTCTCCTCCAGCAACCCTTGGTTTAGAAACCGTCTTTTAACTAACATCTTCTTTCATGAAGCTAGAAACGTTTTCAAATGTATGTGTGAAAGCATAAGGAAAGTGCCATATATTTAACTCTAAGAAAGAACACTGTATATAAACCGTCTTTCAACTAACATCTTTTTTCAGGAAGATAGAAGCGTTTTCAGATGTATGTGTGAAAGCATAAGGAAAGTGGCAATTTGGCCCTATTATTAAGATCTCAGAGACTTTTTTGAAATCATATGGACCTTAAAAGGAAAAAGTCATTGGTATGAAGAAAATATAAAATAGAAAATAGTGACATTAAAATTATGAAATTTGGTAGCATTATTTGTTGTGAGGTATTTATGTATTAAGAAAGGTTTGGAACAAACCATAACAAAATGAGGAGAATTCAGGACAATCTCAGTTATACAGAGAAATTAGCTCCTGTAAGGTTGGGAATGCAACAGGAAATTCTATGCTTTACCTTTGCTTTTCTTATCCGGCCGCGTGCTCCCCCTGCCAGTGAATAAGGCCAAAGAGAAACAGAATTCATAGTAATGAGATTCTGAAGTAAGTGTACATCCTGCTCTAATTTAGCATGTTAGAACTGGATATAGAAAAGTGTAGAGTGGTCAGATTTAGCAAATAACAATACAGGATACCTCATTAAATTTAAATTTCAGATACACAACAAATACTTTTATAGTATAAATATGTTCTATACAGTATTTAGGGTATATATTATGGTCTAAATGTGTCCCCCCCAAATTCAGATGTTGAAATCCTAAAGCCCAATGTGAGGTATTAGGAGGTTGGGGCCATGGGGAGATGATTGGATCTTGAAGGTAGAGCCCTCATGCTTGGCATTAATACCTTTATAAAACCGGCTCCAGAGACCTAACAAACCTGTGAGGTAGATACTATATTATCTCCTGTTTGTATAGGTAAGGAGACTGAGTACCAAAAAGAAAATGGATTTGCCCAAGTGACGGAAATGGCAGAGCCCGAGTTTGTATTTCAGTACCTACTTACTAAGTAAGTGGAGTATTAGGTAAATAATGATTATTTATTGAATACTAAGTACTTTATAAATATGTCACGTAATTTTTACAGTAATCTCATGAAGTAGACATTATTACCAAAGATTAAAAAAAAATCTATATGTTCTTTATGGGGGTAGAAATTGTTAGAAACACTTTCAGTAATACAAGCTCCTTACAAATCACTGCGGTGGTGAGAAGCTCAGAGTATATTACTTTTCAAACACCAGAAATTACATCAAGTTTTATACTTTTAGAGAAAAGAAGACAGAGAGAAGTGGGAAAAGGAAAAATTTTTAATTAGCAATAATCGTGCCTCGGATAAACCTCATTGGCTACGATGTTGCCACTGCGCGAAGCTTAGAAGTGGGAAAAGGAGAAAGAAGCAAACCAGAGCAAGTCCATTCATGTGGTAAATGATTTGCAATTTGCATCAGGTACAAATTTATATCCTATCAATATTTCCAACGGCAGTCATGTCTGTCTTACGATTCCATATTTTATAAAGCTCAAAGTCTATATAACACAGCTGTTTATATAAATACACACACGTATACATACTCATACATATTTATAAAGTTTTATGTATTTTATTATGTGTTATATATGTATATATTCTGATACAAAGATAGCTCTGTACAAATCTGCGAGTGCTCATATCTAGTTGGTCTTGATGCCAAGAAACCTGGGGAGGGTGAATGCCCATGAGAAAGAAAAGAATGGAGAGGTGAGACTAGCTCACTGATAGTAGTTCAGCCTGCCAATGAGCTTGAAAACCCAAAATGGTATTGTCAGTTTCTGGGCCAGAGACAATATACTCCACTGCCTCTGGATAAATAAAAACTTCATGTGGACCTTTGAGTCTACTTTTATGAAAGCTTACTTATTTCTTGGGGTGCCTGGGTGGCTCAGTTGGTTAAGTGTCCACTTTTGGCTCAGATCATGATCCCAAGGTCCTGGGATTGAGCCCCACGTCTGGCTTCCCACTCAGTGGGGAGTCTGCTTCTCCCACTCGTGCTCTCTCTCTCTGTCTCTCTCTCTCGAATAAATAAATTAAAAAAAATCTTTTAAAAAAAAGCTTACTTATCTTATTTTTGAATATATCTCAAGAGCAGGTTTTTATTATTTTTGTTTGCCCTTTGTTTTAGGATCTCAGAAATTATAGGTGTCCCCCTTCTCTCGGCCAGACTCTGGTTCTTTTAATACAAAGGGAAGTAAATATGAGGACAGTAACAGACAGAAAATAGTCAGAAGTTTTCATGTGACCTTTTATTCCCTATTTTTAACGTAGTTCTCAAAGCTTTCAGCTCCCTGCTAGAAAGTGAACAATTTCAAGTGTCTGAGGATCTTGTGTCAAGCTTGTGTTAAATGCTAATGTTTGCAGTGGAAAATCAGAGGGCAATGCAAAAATTTACTGCTGGACTACTGTGGAAAATTTTTGGATCATCCTTCTCTAGCAACTTATAACTTTTCCAGCATCCATAAGGCAGAGGGCGTGGCTGAGGAAGAAATTTTGAGACTCTCTAGGTTTTAATCCTACTGCTCTTTTGCTCAGCTCAAACAAGGATAAAATGTAATACCTTAAAAAAAAGGAGAATCATTTGCTTAAATAGATTGGGGCAACTGATATGTTATAGGATGAAGTATGACTAAAACAGGATGTGGGATGTACATATTCATTCTCCCTGAGGGAAACGTGTAGGAATCTTACATGAAACAATGCAGTGCTGGGGCACCTGCGTGGCTCAGTCATTTAAGCATCTGACTCTTGGTTTCGGCTCAGGTCATGATCTCATGATCCTGGGATTGAGTCCCAAGTTGGGCTCCACACTCAGTGGGAGTCTGCTCTAGAATCTCTCTCTCTCTCTGCCTCTGCCCCTCCTCCGCGCTCGAGTGTGTGCGCACGCGCCTGCATGCTCTCTCTCGCAAATAAATAAATAAATAAATCTTTATTTTTTAAAAAAAGAAAGAATGCAGTGGTCTTAGGCAATCCATCCCGGGAATAGAAGTTTGCTAATATTTTCTTTTCTCTTAATCAGGAAAGAAAAGTCATTATGTGGCATGACCATAGAAAGTTCATCTCCATAGGGTACATATTCCCTTTCCCCCAAATTCCCCATTATATTTTATTATTCCTATTTTTATTATTGAGAAACTGAGGCTTAGAGAGGTCAGGTAAAATTGCTTAGGATGATATACCTAGCTAATGATAGGACTCCTCAGATTTGTTTAACTCCAAGGTCACGTGCTTTCCCCATATATCCTCTCCTAGGACAAACTGCTCAGTCCTCCCAGCTTCATTTTCTTCACCAGTGAAACTGTGATGCTATTACCTGCCTTGGTGGGCTATGGTGAGGATTAGAGATAACTAATGTAAAGTTTTAAGTACAGTGACCGGGCTATAGTTAAGCTTGGTAAGTCCGAGTTTTTACTGTTGTTAAGCAGGTAACAGGTAAGTGGTCAGAACACAGTGTCAAGAAAGTCTAGTAGGAGGCACTAAACAGAGGTCCAGGTAGATAGATAATAGGTTTCATGGAATTCTGAAGACTAACAGTAAGAGCAGTTGGCTCAGGGGAGGGATAGACTGAGAATGAACAAGGGAACAGCCTTTTGCAGAAAGTGAAGGCAGGAGTCTAGAAAGGAGATAACTAAACTCACTCCATCCAGAATGAATTTGACCTTGAATGAATTTTCTTGGAAACAGTGGAGCTTAGCACTATAATTCCATTGGTATTGTCCAAGTGTTTTCTTGCTAAATAATTGAAATGATTAAATTTAAAAGAATATATTTGCTAATAAAAGAATCCAGTCATTTTTTTTAAGCCACAAGCATGAGAACAACAGAAGTCACTGTTGGTTTTTCTTTTTTCTTTCTTTCTTCTTCTTCTTTTTTTTTTTTTTTTTATCATGGTCTAGATTTGGGTGGGATTCAAATAATTTTTAATTTGTTATTTCACATGTAATCAGGACTAAAATTTTCTTTAGCTTTTTTTTATGCAGTGTAATACAAGTTTGACATTTTAAAAAAAATGATGATGTGTGACAGCAAGAGTACTTTTGTATGTGGCTATATAACCTGCCAAAGAATTTGCATCAGGCCTTTCTGAAGTGCTGTCATTCTCATTCACAATAAAGGCCCTCAGGCCCCTCACTGTCCTGCAATAAAGGCTGTCACCCAGTCAGCACCGATTTCATCCGTGTATGAGGCGGCAGCGATACCGCTGATGCATGTCAAGCTCTTGTTAAATTCACTGTGGGTCAACTACCTAAATGTTTCTTTTAAATGATTCAATCATAAAGCACAGGCCCTGAACTACCTTGAGAAGTGTGGCAACTGGCATCTTTATGATGGATGCATTAGGAGCCTGATGAATGAGGGTAGGTGCTGAATTTAACACAAGTACCTGTGAAAATGGATTGGTGGAAATTTCTATAAATGTATTTTGTATATTTATATGTTATTCCAAAGACATTTGGTTTGACAAGTTACTGACTTTCTCCTGTAAAAAAATGGGATGGTTGTAGAGTCTTATTGAAAGGATTCAAATTGTTATTCACTCATCCATTCGTTCATCCATCCATTGATTGATTGATTGATTCATCAAACTTTCCTTGAGCTACATGCCGTACTAAGCACTGAAGATACAAAGACAACTCAGACTTGGCTTCTATCTTCTTGGGTCTCACAAACTATTAGAAGAAGAAATTTCATTGGATTAACGAAATTGAGCAGAATAAATTCTCAAACAGAAGAATTTCTGTTTTTGAAATTTCCCTTTTTCTTGATCCCATAAAACAACTTCCCTTGCTTTGCTCAAAAGGCATAATAGAGTGCTTTCGAAGGCGTGGAAGAACAGGAAAGCAAGGACAATACTTGTTCTGTTCTGTTTCTAGTCTGTATCACACAGTTTCTTGCTACTCTCAGTTTTCCTATATTTCTTGGTAGGAGACAGAGATGGAGGCTCTATCTATGTAAGGATGAGGGTTGTTGGCTTTTGAATTTTTTTTCCAGTAGAAGTTGTTGCTCCTCATTGTCAGCCTTCTTCACTTTGAATAAGAGTCTCCTTTTATTAGTTCGTAATTGTAGGGTCTCAGGAAACACATCTGAAGTTAACTCTGGCCTCCCTGGACCCATAGAATAATTTAGAAAAGACTTAAAACTGTGATCAAGTCTTCTTGATGCTTGCATGTGTTTTTACTCCAATGCCCTTTTAATTGTCATATAAGGGTATTTTATTTTCTATATTACAGGATTAGTATCTATTTATCAGAGAAAATTCCAAAGAAAACAGAGAAGAGAAAAACAGAAAATAAAATTTTACCTGCTGCCTCAACACCCAGATAGAATCACTATTGATATTTTGTAGACTGTTCTTTCAGGCATCCTTAAGGCACTAACACACTTTTCCTTTAAACAAAATTGGGATTTTGATAGAAAAAATTTCTGAAGTGGAAATGCATGATCAAAAAACCTGAACATTTTTAAACCTTTAAAGCATATCACCAAATTTCTCTTATGAATCAGCATAGCAATTTATACTTCCATCAGCACTGTGTATGAGTGGTTGTATTTCTGAATTTGCCAAAATAAGATATTATTTTAAAAATATGTCAACTTGATAAGTGAGCTCTTTCGGTTTTTACACATTCTTGGTATAATCCTTGGGCTTCTGATTGCCCCTTGGTCCTCTTTTGGCTCAAGATACTCTTTATCTTTGGTGCTTTTCTTCCTGCTTGCAACCCCTTTCCTTATCCAAACTTGTTCTGGCTCCTTGAGATCTATTTGTCGTTGCCATTGTTGGTAGTCATTGGTTGGCTTTGTCTTATGCATGCACTATTTTTCTACTCAGAAAGAGGCCTGCTCCTAGGAAGGCCACCATAACTAGGAGAGATTTCTACTCTTTCCTTTTATTAATCTATGAAAAAGCCAGTATTGAATGCTCACTAATTTATGCACAACTTTTTAGGAAAGTAAAACCCTTTCAGTTGATTGTCATTAGGCTCTCTGAATAGGAAAAGTGAAATACAATTATTTGGATCAGGAAAACAGAAATCATTTTAAGTATTTCTGGCAGGATGGGATTTATTTCAGAGGCTTCCAAGTTTGCACAACTGTTAGGATTAGAGGAGAGAAGGTCAGTGGCCATATGGAATATGTAGAAACCATGTTTTCTATGCAGAGTATTTGTATTTGATGATACACTTGGTTGGACTAAGGTCATTTCCATAATGAGTTTTCATCTCTTTGTCTCTTTGCATTTTAGGTGATGTTTAGTTCCTTTTTATGAATCACCATTTTCTCTTAGATGTTACAAGCATTTCTGCAAAAAAAAAAAAAAAAAAAAAAAATAGCCTCTTCACCTCTGTAGGCACACTAAGCTTGGTCTATCTGCTGCTACTGTTATTTTCTGATGGGCAATGGCAATATTATGTTTCTTGAAGTTGTCTCTGTGTACTTTTATGCCCCTCCTCCAGTCCTCCTTGTTTGCTGTCATCCTAATTCAAGTTGCTGAGCCACAGCTTCTTGATATCTGGCTTGAGTCCATCTTCCTCTAATGTACATCCTCTGATGGTGAGTTTCAGTGAGCAAAGCTTCAGTGCGCCAACTGGCTATGCTCCAGGCCTCAGCTGCTGATAAATCTGCCTTGGCATTTGATGTTAAGTATAGCTCTCAGATGATGGCTACATTTTTTGAAGCTGCATGCAACATTTTGATAGGTTGTTATTATAAACCAGCACCTAAGACTAGAAACAGGAATGGGAAGGAATTTTCCATGCAGAGAAGCCCGTTAGCAGTGGTTGTCCTTTTCTGCACTCATTAATGTAGAGTCTAAAGATTTTTAACAGAATGTGATCCCCCAAATAAAAAAAAAGCAGGCTAGGGCATAGTGACCCTCAGGGTGACTTCGATTTGAGGGCCTTTGCAAGCAGTATTATCAGTAACCTTAGACAGCCTTTGACCTAGGATGTCCTTGAAAGTATGGATAGTGGCCTATTAAGTATCCCTTCAAGAGAAAGTAGTGCCTGATATAGACATATAGGAAACGAAGATGCCAATTGACTCCAGCAGTTATCGATACCTCTCAGTTTTATTAACTTCAGGTCAGTGTTTCTCAAAGTGCTTTTCAAACCTGGAGCCTTGAGAGGTACTCCAAAAAAGCTTTTCATGGTCAAAGCAATTTGAGAAGTAATATGATTTTTACTCCTATCTTGAGAGTTACAACTGACATTTTAAAACTCAGGACAAATCCTATGGTAACAAAATCTACTTAATTTTGTTTAACCCAGCATTCCCCGCCACCGACCCACCCTACTTTTGTTTTGGATTTCCCCCCCCCCTCTCATTTTCTCCTATGGCAGTTAATTTATTCTAGATGACTATACCTGAGGTTCTTCAAGTTGCTGAGTCCGTGGCCCCTATGGCAATCTGGTGCCCGAACTCCTCAAAATGAATTTTCCTCTTGCTGATTTCAAGATTTTCTCCTGTCTTTGACTTTCAGCATTTTTACTGTAATGTGCTTGTGGGTCTCTCTCTCTCCGTGGGCTTTCCTGCTTAGAGTGCATTTAGCTTCCTGGATGTACTGCGTATTACGTTATTGTTTTTCAATAGATTTGGGAAGTGTTCAGCCATTATTTCTTTCAATATTTTTTCTTCTCTCCTTCTCCTGTCCTTCTGGTACTTCTATCTGTGAGTATGTTTAATGGTGCCCACATTTATTTGAGGCTCCATTTTTCTTTATTCTTTTTTTTCTCTGTTCTTCATCTTACATAATCTGTTAACAGTCCATCTTCAAGTTCACTAATTATTTCCTCTGCCAGTTCAAATCTACTGCTGTGAATTTTAAATTTCAATTATTACGTTTTTGATTCTAGAATTTCCATTTGGCTCTTTTTCCTAATTTCCATCTCCTTATAGGTATTCTCTGTTTAATGCAACATTGCCATCATACCTTCCTTTATTTCTTTAGTCATTCTTTCCTTTAGTTCTGTGAATATATTTATAATGGCTTCTCTGAAATCTTTTAAATTTTATTTTATTTTATTTATTTATTTATTTATTTATTTTTTAAAGATTTTTTTTTATTTATTCATTTGAGAGAGAGAGAATGAGAGAGAGCAAGCACATGAGAGGGGGGAGGGTCAGAGGGAGAAGCAGACTCCCCGCCGAGCAGGGAGCCAGATGCGGGACTAGATCCAGGGACTCCAGGATCATGACCAGAGCCGAAGGCAGTCGCTTAACCAACTGAGCCACCCAGGCGCCCTATTTTTTTTTTTAATAGCAGAGCTATTTTTTTTTTTTAAAGACTTTATTTATTTATTTGACAGAGAGACACAGGGAGAGAGGGAACACAAGCAGGGGGAGTGGGAGAGGGAGAAGCAGGCTTCCCGAGGAGCAGGGAGCCCGATGCGGGGCTCGATCCCAGGACCCTGGGATCATGACCTGAGCCGAAGGCAGCCGCTTAACGACTGAGCCACCCAGGCGCCCCAAATCTTTTAAATTTTAAATCTGACATCTGGTCACTCTCACTGGCAAGTTCTGTGCCTGCTTTTTTCCTGGTGTAATGCTTTCTGTGACTCATAATTTTTTTGGAACCTGGATATTTTTTATATATTACAGCAAATCTAGGTACAGCCCCCTCTCAGCACCTCCAACTCTTGTTATTTGCTAATTTTTTAGTGGTTGCCTGAATTATTTTAATGAGGTATATTTTCCTCCCTCTCCCTGCCCCACCCACAGTGTTAAATCTTGAACATCGCACTGCACGAGGGTGTAGCTTTGGGTAGGCCAAGAGTCATTCTGAGATGACAGTGGTCTTGGTACGGCTCGTGTTTACTCCCTAACCACACTTAGCTGTTAAATTTCACTAATTGGTGACTGATGGCTTTATACTTTTCTGCAATGCTCTGGGGCATAAATTCCTAAAAAACTATCCCAATCAAATTGTGGCTCCTTCACGGTGCCTGGGTGGCTCAGTCGATTAAGCATCTGCCTTCGGCTCAGGTCATGATTCCAGGGTCCTGGGACTGAGCCCTGCATTGAGCTCCTAGCTCAGCAGGGAGCCTGTTTCTCCCTCTGCCTGCCCCTCCCCCTGCTTGTGCGCTCTCTCTCTCTGTGTCAAATGAATAAATAAAATCTTTAAAAAAAACTGTGACTCCTTCATAGTTCCTGAGGTCAGTGTTTGATATTTCCTGATCCTGGTTCTTTTTCTACTGCAAATTAACCAGTTTACAATCTAGGTTGTATCTTCGTTAGATCCACACATCTCCTCCCGCTGCTTTTCACCCTCCACTCTTCTTGAGAGTCTTAAGAAACTTCTCCATATTCTGCCGCAAGTTAAGTTTGTTCCTTTGGGAAGGAATTAGGAGCTGTTTCTAACAGCCTGCTGCTCCCCACAAACAAAATCTCTGAACTAGGGCTCTAGAGCTTGGGTTGGGACAATCGCAAGCTTTCTCTGTGACATCCCTGCTCTGGGAGCTGAGACTCAGTGAAGGGGGTTCAGCGTCCCTAGGTCCTCTGGGCTTGCTTTTGCTTGTGTGGAACCATCACCTCCTGAGTTGAGAAAGGGCTATTGGGCTGACACTATTTTCAGTGTACCATGCTTGATGCAGATCCTCATTCCACGAGTAGGGTTTGGACAAAAAAGGGAGCCCTTGCTTCTCACCAGGACTCATTCACCTGGGGGTGACCTCAGCAACAGCCAGCTAGAGGTAGGAGGAGAAACACTGAAGCTCTGCTCCTTCTGGGAAGAAAGCCCTCTGCCTGGAGCCTGGGGGGAGTGGGAGCCCCGTGTTCTGGCCACAGCAGTCTGGAGTAGAGTCTTTACCTTGCCGAGCTGAGAGAAGGGAGAGAAGGAACCCATCTTGGTTCAAATACCATACTCTTGCCCTTCTTACTGAATTTTCATACATTTTATTAAATTGCTATTTGTTTATTTTCTCTTTGCACTGAGGACTGTTTCCAGAGTCTTCAGATGATTGCTTTTTTAAAATAATTTTCACCAGTTTCACTGGGGAGCAGCTCAACAAAGCTCCACTGGTTGTCATGCTGGAAGTTGAATATAGAATAAATTGTAAATGCATAAAATAAGACACATAGAATTACAAAAGAAATCAATTATATTGAAATACAGTCATCAAAAGATTTAAAGGCTGTGGGTCCAATAATAATAACTTCCATACTTTAATGTAGAGATGAGCATGAATAAGGCATACATTTTGGGATATTTGCAACAACCAAAGTGTGTTAAGAAAGTATCTATGATTGCTGTTGGTGGCAAAGTCATAAGGACTTTAATACCACTGTGGTTTGTTGCCTGCACTCATAATTTCAGGAAATCCTCAATTTCAGTTAAAGGTCAGTGAAAAATAAAAATGGTACTTCTTTTAATCTACATTCGCTGATCCCCTGAATTTTATCCACAGCCCCTTTTGGGGGGTGCATGTACCCAGGTAAAGATTGCACATAAGATTCTAGACCATAACAGAATCTAGAGAAGGCCTTTGAACAACCTATGTGTTCAGTGACCTAAGAATTCCTCTGATTCTTCTTTTCAATGACAAATGAAATGACCCCTAGGAATTTTGAAGTCCTCTGAAGTCTTGTGTGAACTTTTCCTGGAAAGCCATGGCCTCTATCTGTTACCAGTTTTGTCACTTCTCTGCATCCTTTGACTAGAGTAGCCTTGGAAATGATGGCACAAGCATGGACAGGGAATTTTAATAAAAAAGTACATTATTTCCATTGTTGTAACAAGAAAACTATTGGTGATTTTAGAAAAATAGTACTAATTCTGGAATGTGCAAATCTGAGCGCTTTGAACTGTAAATATCAGGCAATATAAACTCAAAGAGATTTAAAGTTAAGAAAAAGTATTTAAGGGCGCCTGGGTGGCTCAGTTGGTTAAGCGACTGCCTTCGGCTCAGGTCATGATCCTGGAGTCCCTGGATCGAGTCCCGCATCGGGCTCCCTGCTCGGCGAGGAGCCTGCTTCTCCCTCTGACCCTCCCCCCTCTCATGTGCTCTCTCTCTCTCATTCCCTCTGTCTCAAATAAACAAATAAAATCTTTAAAAAAAAAAAAAAGAAAGAAAAAGTATTTAAGTAATTGCCTACTAAAATTTTCATGTCTCTAGAAAACATCTTTGTGAAAACACAATAATCCTTTTAGAAACCATAATTCACTTACATAACCCCTTTAAAAGGAAAAATTGTCCAAGCTTTACATGATGGAGAGAAAATTATTCTTTAGCCACTACTCAGTTCAGTCTTTTATTTAAATTAATTCAGATTTTGCTTCTACCACTAAATATAACTATTTCTAAGATACAAAGTTGCCTTTAGAATTACTTCCTCCAGGTTTTATGTAACAGCATGTTGTGTGGGAAGCTTAGTTCATGCTGTTTGTTTATATCACCTTAACCAATGATCTGTTATTTTTAAGAGGCAGTATTAAATATTTGGAAATATGAAGCTATATAAATTGTGAATTACATAAATTATACATATGCAATTTTACTTTCTTCACCATAGTCATCAAATATATCATTAAACATTAGCCATATGTTATAAAATAAAACAAAACCCTTATACTCTTGTACCATTGCACCTTAAGACATTTAGGTTAGATATAAAGGGTGTTTTATTTTTTATTTTTTAAAACATCAGCATTATTAAATATGAGAAGGTAGAGATCTCTTTCTGTAAAAGTTGTTAAAAACTTCTGTCTGTGGTGATTTGAGTGTCCTCTTGTTGCCTGAATGTAGTGGGTTGGACTACATCACTTCTCAGTGCCTTGCTGGCCATTTGATTTATGATTCTGTGTTCTGATGTGCAAACACAGTTCGGTATGCTGAGGTGCAAATGATCTGGCTTGACTAAATCACATCAAAGCATTCTCCCTGTTTCAGTATTTTTCTCTCTTACAAAAAAAGGATTCTATTTTTAGAGAGAGAATAAGGGTCAATTATTAGTGTTTGCAGAATATTTCACAAGATGAAAAGAAATAAGGAAAGCAAATTTCATACTTACTGTTGAAACTTTTTGTGGTTGTATTGGCATATTTTTTGTCTTTCCCTCTATTGTGGAATTTTATCCCTTCAAAAGCATTAAAGGTTACCAAAAGAGTAATTTTGGTGCTAGGACTGGAGAAATACATCTGTTCTTCCGGGACCAGAACTCTAGGGTGGTTAGTGCTCCAGGGATGTATGAAACCATACATCCTATGGTTTGCCTTTACATGAGAAATCACCTCCTTCTTCAAAGCCTGAAAACCCCTACAGAGTTATGACTAACCTAGCCCACTGTCTACTGGGAGGGCTGTGGAGGGGATGGCATCACACTGAGAAGGAGGGATAATTGGGAGGGCCACAGAGGTTTTAGAAGACAGACTGCTTGGGTGGAAAAATAAACATTAAAAAGAAATGCAATACAATATAAGTACAATCAAAATATTTAGATAAACTGGAGAGTAAAATAATCATGGTCTAAAGGCTCAAGTCTCAGAAATGGACTGAAAATTCAGGGATGGTACATTCTGATCCTGGCACTCTGATTAGCTCAGTGTGTGTCCCTGTACAGCAAATCACTTCCCATCTAAGGTTCAGCCTCTGCAGGTGCGTAAGTTCAGAAGGTGCGAGCATACCTAATGGGCCCAAACATATTTTGCTTTCCTCTTGTGGAGTCTCTCTCATAATTGGGAGATCAGAAGAAACGTCATTACTTCCTTACAGCTTTCTTTGTTCATGGCTACCCCCCCCCATACCATTCACATTTGAGATTATAGGAACTGAAACTAGAGACATTTTATATAAAATTGTACAAAAATTATTTTGCTGAAGTCTGTTCACTGGAGAAGTTGGAATAGAAAACATTACTACCTTTAGCCATTTTGACCTCACACAAAATTGCTGGACATCAAGATAGACCTTATCTTCAGACCGTCCAAGAGATAGGTTCTCACCATGTGGCTACTTTGGGGACCAAGTCAACTCCTGGCAGGTACAGTGATGCCTTTATTCCACTTTTCCTAAAATTCTAGAAATGCAGCTTCCAAATGATACCTTAGAACAATCTGGAAACTCATGCGGATTTGAGGTGTGGATATCCATATCCTAGCTTCTTTATTTTCACATGGTCAGAAATACTTGGGGGGTTGGGTCAGGAAAGCAAAGTGTGCAGTGGAGATACTATAGAGGTGGTGAACATTCACTTGAGTTTTGTCTCTAGCTTCGTGCATTTGGCTTTCCTTCCCCTTCCTGTTCATCAAATGTTTCTCAGATTTCCCAGCTTTTCCTCCTTGAGCCTGGATTGATTTTTCTTGCTTTGACTTTCAAGCTTATTTATTTACAATTAAAAATACTATTTATGGTCACATAAACTTTTTTGAATGGATGCTTCAAAACTGAAAACAGAACATGAGGTATTTCTTTCTTTTTTTTTTTCAAAGCAGATAATCTTTAATGAGCTTTAAGATGCCTATGATTTGCTTTTCACACAGTAGGTATTTCCAATACAATGACAACTCTTTAGAGCACCAGGGTTCTACTTTGTAAGGAATGTATGCTGCTTGTATAGGATTAGTATTTATTTTCTATATCAACAATCTTTACAACATGACTGTTGTAACTCTTCAGATAAACCACTGGTGATATTTAGATAATAAACCACTGTTATCACCCAAGGTTAACCCTTCTTCCTGTTCCTGATCCTAATCCTTCACGCATCCTCCAAGACCTTGCTATACCAATTTCATCTTCCCTCATAACCATTTTTAAACCTTTTCCAGAATCTTAAAATATTTGTATTGAGTGTCTTCTGTGTGTTAGCCGTGGGTTAGTTGCTGGTGAATGACACAACATCTGCCTTTAATTAACTTACAGTCTAGTGTGGAGGAATGAGAAGTAAACAGGCATTGTAAGACAGAGGAATGAATACTTTGAGAGTTTGTGATATTAGCACAAAGAGAAGAGCCCTAATTCTTCCTGCTATGTCAAAAGAATGCTCAGGATTCCCCTCTCCTCAGTAACTGCCACTCAACTTTACTACTGTACCCCTTTAGCTACTAGACCTTTCCATAGGACATTGGCTTTTTCTCCTATTTTACAGTTGAATTTACTATCTCTACTATTCAGGCTCTTGCTCTTACCACTCTACTGCTACTGATGTTTATCACTGAAGGATATCTAAAGGTCAAATCCAGGGTCTTTTTCTTAACTTATTTCTTCTGGATGAAGCACTCATCATTGCTGACCAGCCCAAGCTCATTGATTGGGTCTGTGAACAGCTGCCTCATGTGTTTTACATTTGTCTTTGTCCCTATTCACTCCCAAGATGTTAATCATTGTCCCCAGCTCCAACTCCTCTCCTGAGTGCCATCTTTCATTTTCAGCTGTGCATTTTTTCCTAGATACTCTGCCAAACCTTTAATTCATGGATATAAATACTAACTCATCATATTCAAACTTCAAAAAACGTGTCTTTGACATAATAGTTTCTCTTTTAAAAAAATATTGAATGGTTCCTTGTTGCCTACTAAATCATATACAAGGTCTCCAGTATAGTATTCAAGGCTCTACACAATATATCCTCAAACCATATTTCCAGCTTTTTCTTTTTCATTACTTTTCAACACACACCCTGAAGACTAAGTTAAGAGATTGCTGCATTTTAAATATTCCCATATTTTTCTGCTTCCATTTGTTTGCTCGTTCTTGATTCTTGGGCTGGAATTCTATCTACTCCCTTATCCTCTGTCAAAATGCTAGTACTCTTTCAAGACCCTCATAATAGTTACCTGCTTCATGAAGTTTCCCTATACCCCCCAAAGAGCTGTTATCATGTCTTTTTAGATGCTGTAACATGTTATTTTTCCCTGTCGTTGTCCACTACCAGTTTTCCATATATGTAATGTGCTTCTCTGATATGTTATAGAGTATCTTTGAGAACTGTACCTAGCAAACAGCTTTGCTCACATACCTTAAAAATTTTTTGTTGAGCTGTACACATCTCCTCAAATCATCATCTTTTCTTGACTCGCTTATTTCCAATGCTGTTCTCTATTACTCAGATGTATATTTGCTCTAGTAACTTGTGTATAGATATAAACATATGTGCAATAAACTTGAGGATTATGTAAATTTGTGACTGATAACAACATGTTGAGTACAAAGTAAGGAGCCAGAAAAGCAGGCTGGGTTAAGCAAAAGCAAGGTTAATGGTTAACTTCGATCTAAAAGAAACCACTTGCCGGAAATGGAAGAAGGGAAAATGGTAGCCTATACACAAGAGTATTGAGAATTTGACTCTGGGGTGAAATCCAAATCAGTCAATAGTCAACAAGTTCTTCAGTTCTACTCTTTAGTAGCAGTCAAATGTGGGGAAGTCACTTAATTTCTTAGAGTGTTTACTTTTTCTTCTATTAAACATTATTGAGTGCTAGAACTATGTATCAGATATTTCTAGGCATTGGAGTTACAACTATGACAAAGAGTACCTGTTCTCTGTTCTTATGAGCTAATACATTAGTTTAATAATATTTGTTCCACATTATAGAAAAATAATATTCATCTCAAAAGGTTACAATGCAGAAGATTAAATAAGGGAAGGACAAGAGAATAAAGAGGAGAGAAATTGACAAATATTATGGAGAGGTTAAGAAATATCAAAGTACAGGTAAAAATGTGTAATATATTACCTGGATATGTTTTTGATATGTTCTTACTCTTAATGATATTTCATTTTCACTGTGATGCATCAGGGTGTGAATTTATTCATTACGCTTGGTCCTAGGAGTGCATTCTTAATCTGAGGATACATACACTTTTTCACATTTGAAAGTTTGTTAGCTGTTGCTTCTTCAAATATTCCTGCTCCTATAACCTACATTCTTCTCTTCTGGAACTTCTCTTGTATGTATGTTGGAGATTCTCAATTTATCTTCCATATTTTTTGATCTTTCTTTTAAAAAATGCCTTTGTCCCTTTGTGCAGTATTCTGGGCAATTTCCTCAGTATTTGCATCTAAACCATAAAGTCTCTCAATGGTGTCCAGTCAAAATTTTCTAATCTATGGAATTAAAAATTTTTTTTCACGACTCCGTATTTTATTTATGAGATTTCTAACTTATGTATTTTTTAAAGTTTCCAATTTCTAATTTATATCTGAACATTGTAGTTCCTTTTTCCCTTTTTGTTTTATAATTTCATTTTTCATGCAAGTTTTTCTTTGATACATCTCCTTGGACAACCTAAGCATACTGACTTGAAAGTCTTTGCTGTAGTACAACTTAAATACATACAATTAAGAAAAAAAGAAAATATTTTTACTTTATATACTGTTTCATAAAATTAATTTCTAGTGAATGTGTCACCTGATTTTTGACTTTTTTTTGGCATTAGATATCTTAATGGGGTTCTGGAATTTTGTTTGGTAAGATCAGTTTTTATGGGAGATTTTGTATTTATTTTTCCCTTTCTCTACTTCTGGATCATTCTTTACAGTCTGTTATCTTTGCAGTTGTTTTCCTACCAGCCCTCTGGTGTTTAAGATCCAAGTCTTATAATGGTACCTAGGGTCATTGTCTATAAGCAATAATGCAGATCCAACCACTAACCCTAGTGAGGCCTGGCTTGACTTTGATGAGGCTGTGCTGTTCTTCTCCTGCTTTCCTAGGCCTTATAAAGCTGCACCCCTTCAAGAACAAGTTGTGTGGGTTACAACACCCTTGCTGCTAACTTCCAGCAGTAACCGACTTTGTTGCATAATCTCACTCGGTGAACATTTAGTTCCTATCATCCTGCAGGAGCAACACTGAGCCACTAGTGCCTGCTTCTGAGTCAAGAGTAGAGCAGGCCTGTGACTATACGAGCACACGTTGTCTTCAGTGTTCAGCTTTTTTTTTTTTTTTTAAGTACACAGAGATGTTAAATATCTTTTTAAAAGTTTCCTTTGTCTTTGAGTTGAATAATTTTTTCACATACATTCAACGTGCACAATTATTTTTGGAAAGCTTAAATTGGTTAATTTAAAACCAGAACTGAATCAAGGCAGCAGATGTCCAGTTATTTCGGCAGTCACCTAGAGAGAAATCAGTGAAAAATATTTACCTATTAGTAGAAACTACACCTTGAAATTCTTATATACCTATCACTGTAAACTTCCAACCAGCAGCAAGCTTGGCTGGCCCTTATTTTTTTCAAACATCTTCCTCTTTGTTTTTGGAGGCCTCTCGTTGAGTTCTCATTGAATATTCTTTAAAACTTTATATAATTCATATAAAAATACTGGGAGAGGGAAGGGAAATAAGAGCTAGGGGGTAAGATGATTAATCTCAACCTCACATTGCAGAGATGAATCTATACTCTTAGTCTTACTAGACAGGCCACTGTATATAGTTCAATCCACATCGTATTAGTGGTACAGTAAGTATTCTCTGGCTTTCTTCTTTTTATTAAAGCAAAATTTCTCCACTTTTCCAGCAAAAGGTAATAAA
This sequence comes from Halichoerus grypus, assembly GCF_964656455.1. Classification (NCBI taxonomy): domain Eukaryota; kingdom Metazoa; phylum Chordata; class Mammalia; order Carnivora; family Phocidae; genus Halichoerus; species Halichoerus grypus. The sequence goes on from NC_135715.1 coordinate 144,861,976, forward strand.
ATCTCCACCCCTTCTCTCTGTGTCTCTAATTTCTAGTACTTTACATGTATCAGAATTCAATAAATATTTGTTGGATAAAATTTGCTACAAGCTTATGTACTTTGATTGTAGGATTGTAAGAATGAAATACATACATTTTCTTTTTCTTTTTTTTTTTTTAAGATTTTATTTATTTATTTGACAGAGAGAGAGAGATAGCAAGAGCAGGAACACAAGCAGGGGGAGTGGGAGAGGGAGAAACAGGCTTCCCGCAGGGCAGGGAGCCCGATGCGGGTCTTGGTCCCAGGACCCTGGGATCATGCCCTGCATACATTCTTGAAAATTCACTCAAGTTCATATAGTCTATATTTTATATAAACTTCAGTGGGGTTCATAAGTCCTTGAAGCTGTTATGTAGACTCCTAAAAGTGCTTTCATTTAAATTTATCATATCTAGCTCATTCATCCATTCATTTATCCGTCAAATACAAAGACAAATAGGAAATGAGTTTTCCTCTTAAGGGACTTTTAGTCCAGACTAGAGGGAAGCCACTAGAGGGAAGCAGTGTGTCCACCATATGCAATAAAATGTTATAGGCATTTGTGGACTACAGAGTAGGCCTGAAGACTGAACATTTTGATTCTGTTAGGAGAATATTAAGTAAAAAAATTCAAGAAACAGATTAACCCCCTAAATGAATGCCTTTATTATTTTACTTCTACATTAAAAAAAAACTGCGATGGTGTTCTATGAACAAAGGAAAATGAACAAACTTTTCAACTCAAAATTTAAGAACCTTGTTAGCCAAACTCCAGTCAACATTTGTTCTGTCAGTTATCAGCAAAGTCACATGGGTTAAGTTAAAAACAAACAAAAAACTGATTTTCTCATGTATGATTATAACAGTAGTAACACAAACACCGAGAGTAACAAATGAGAACCATCTTATCGAATTTTGGAGACTGATGATATCAACAGCAGCTACGTCTATAGGCATTATAATAAAATCTTGCATTTATTATCTCTAGTGTATCAGAATGGCTAAAGATGAGGACTTTGGGGTCAGCAATACCTCTGATCCATCCTGGCTTTGCTAATTTTTGCTTGTATGATTTGGATCAAGTGATTTGACCTGCTTATCAATTTTCTCATCTGTACAAAGGGAATAATATGCACCCTGAGGATAGCTGTAAGGATTAAATGAGACAATGTAAATAATCTGAGCATGGTACCTAGCACAATACTAGATTATTATTATTACTATTGAAAAAATGATACTTTTTTAGGAGATATAATTATCACCATTTACATGTAAGGAAACTGAGACCCAGATAATTAAATAACCGTATTAGATTATACAGGCCTTGAGAAATATAACTGGGGCTCAAGTCCTCTGACTCCAAAGACCATGGTTAATTTCAAGAGGGTGGGATAGGAGTAGGGAGAGAAGAGAGAAACAAGGGGGAGAGAATAGCATTGGTGTAGTCCTTAGCATGTAGCTATTAGTTTCCTTCTCTTTTCAATCATTATCTTCCAGTTTGAATTTTCCACCTCACCTGGTCTTAGCTAGTCATTGACCCAGAACAATGTTGTCTCTTTGCAATTGTCCATGCCCTGTCCTATTTCTTCTCTTTAGGTACAATTACTACTCCTGTGGAATGCCCTGGGGAAGACCCACTCACTAACTTTTGGAGGCTGTGGAGACCATATCTCTTGGGAGTCATCTTTTGTAACCTTAAGCCTTCATAACACTTATTTTCTGTATCACTTACTTCCAGCTTTTTACCGTTACTTTTTAGACCCTTGTATTTTTATCACAGCAGAGGGGTCACAACTCCTTATAAGGATGAGTCATGGTTTGAACTCGCAGTGCCTTTATTCTTGTCTGACAGGTACTAGCATCCAATGAGTATCTTATTATTGATTATGTTTCATTTTGAAAGATAACTTTAAAGAATGTCTTGCTTCAGTATGAACAGAACTCTGAAATCACAACCTCAATCATAAGGAAAATTTGTACACTGCTTCTTTAGAAATATAGCTAATGTGTATAGTAATGAGCACTTTTATTCTTGTAGCTGGAAGATGGATGACAAGATAATAGTGTCATGGGTTTGTAGAAAATTGTGACATCAAGGGAAATGTGATAAAATGCAACAGAGTTTATAATTTTGATCTCTTTCCTTCCTCCCTCCTTCCCTGTCTCTCTTTCTTCTCTCTCCTCTCCTCTCCTCTCCATTCCTCTCCTCTCCTCTCTTTTCCTATCCTGGGAAAAATAAGTTACCATAGCACTTTAAGACTCCATTCTTACAATCTTGTTAATGTACCAGTAATATTCTTAACAATATGTTATTTACTTGCTGTATGTAGCACATGGGTGTCAGGCAGTGGTTAAAATTCTTTTTTGAGTGTGCTGTACTGTGTGCAAGTTCTTAATTGTTACATGATTTAAAGAAAAAAGATACTTAAAGATAAGAAATAGAGACAGCATTTAAGCTTTTTTCTCAATGGGCTTTTTTTTTTTTTAAGTTTTGGGATGTCATAGTTTTGCCCTTACAGTTTATGGTTAGCTTTTTGCCTTATATTGTCTCTCTCTCTCTCTCTCTTTTTTTTTTTTTTTTTTTAAGATTTCCTTTTCTTTTACTCAAATCATTTTCCATAGGTAAGGAAGACTAGGGAAAAGGAGACTTCAAACAGATGGACACTGGTGCCTTGGGTCTGATATTAACAATCAGCCTGCATCCTGCACTGTAGGAAATGCTGTTATTGAGGTAACTAAGCATAAGGCATATGGTCATGCCATGTTGATTTTGGGAATCAAAAAATAACATTTTCACTTGTGTCTGGCAGAAAACCAGTTTACTTAATAGTTTTTCCCTTAACCTTAAGTAGAAGAATTTGGGACTAGAAAATTTAAATTATATGGTTATTAGGGCATGAATAGACACTATCTCAGAGGACAGTTTGTCATTGTGCTTCTGAAATAATGCTTTTTTTTGGTTTGGTTTGGTTTTTGCTTTGTTTTTCAATGGCTATTTCTCAGTCTTCCTCTTACTTGACCACTCAGAGCATATGACAGTTGCTCACGCCTTCTTCCTTGATGCCCCTTTGTTCACATGATTTCTAGGACTTCTCACTTCTGTGGTTTTCATCCTACTGCCCTAGCCGGTTCTCAGTCGGGGATGCTCTCTGTTCTCCCTGTCCTCTGATTGCTAGAGTGTGTGTGCATTCTCACTCCCTTAGTGGTTGCGTCCAGGCTCAGAGCTTAGATACCAACTACATGCAAACAAATCCCAAATGTATATTCCCAGCCCAGAGCTCTAGCTTGAACTGTAGACATCAGTATTTAACTGCTGTCTTGACTTTTCTACTTGGATGCCTAACAGACATCTTAAACCAGATCTAAAACTCGTGCCTTCTGAACCTGCTCAGTCAGCCTTCCCTATTTCACTGGATGGCACGTTCATCATTTGAGTTGATAAATTAAAAATGGTTCATTCATCCTTTACTTCTCCATTCCACTCAAACCCCACTTTGAATCCATTAAGAAATCCTGTTGACTGTAATTTCAAAATATATCCAATTTCAGTCACTTTTACCACTTCATTCTACGTCTGGTCCAAAGCATTATGAACTCTTGTCTGGATAACTATAAGGGTATCCTAACCGAATTTGTCTCTCTTCCTACCATTGTCCACCACATCTTTATCCCTTCGATGGTCTGGTCCTAACATAGCAGCCAGAGTGATCTTTTTAAAAAGTAGGTCAGATCATGTGCTCTTTGCCCAGAACCCTGCAATAGTAGTCTCCTTCCTCCTCAAAGAAAGTCAAAGTAATTCATTGGCTTTAAGGTCCTACATGATCTCACAATCTGTTACTTCTCTGATTTTACCTCTAGCTATTCTTCTCCTTGCTTTTATTATTCTACCTTTACTGGCCTCTGCTTTTGCTCCCACACAGGAATGTTTCTGCTCTTTCCTCTGTCTACGTCACTCTTTGCCTAGGTATCCTCTTTCCTAACTCCCTCAACTCCTTTGAGTCTTTTCCCAAATGACATGCTCCCAGTGAGGCCTTCATTTCCTGACCACCCTATTTAAAATTGCAAGCCCTCCTCCCCACACTTACCCAACCACCCAACTCTCTATATTCCCCTTGCTCTATTTTTCTTTTTTTTAAGTAGCACTTCCTACTTTCTAACACACAATGTAACTTACTTATCATATTTATAATTTATTATTATGTCTATCTCTAACTTTTGCATTATAAGCCTCATGTATGTGGGAACTTTGTTTTTTTCATTGGTGGATCCCAAGAGGCTAGAATTTTCTGGCATGTTGTAGGTACTGATAAATATTTGGGTAATGAATAATGGGTGAATGAATAGTGGAGCAACAGTCACCTGACAGCTTCATTGCTTGTGCTGTGGGCTTGTTCAGTATTGGAGAGATCATCCCACCATAGTCCAATTACTGTTGATTCTTTTGAAGAGAAAGGCAGTTGGGGCTAGTCAGGATTTTAGTGTATAGAAAGAGTTTTTAAGTATGTAGCTCCTCTTATTCTTCTCCCTCTGGGAGGGCCTCCATTTTTATTTTAATCTTCTTTTCCTTCTATCTCCTGGATGTTGGAAAGGAGGTTATTGGGGAAAGCATAACCTCACACTTTGGTTGTAAATTTGAGGTGCTGCTCAAAACTAGGAATTGACAGAGAAAGTCAATTATCACATGGTTTCACTTATTTGTGGAACATAAGAAATAGCATGGAGGACATTAGGAGAAGGAAGGGAAAAATGAAGGGGGGGGGGATCGGAGGGAGAGATGAACCATGAGAGACTATGGACTCTGAGAAACAAACTGAGGGTTCTAGAGGGGAGGGGGGTGGGGGGATGGGTTAGCCCGGTGATGGGTATTAAGGAGGGCACGTACTGCGTGGAGCACTGGGTGTTATACAAAAACAATGGATCATGGATCACCACATCAAAAACTAATGATGTATTGTATGGTGACTAACATAACATAATAAAATTTAAAAAATTAAAAAAACAAAAACAAAACAAAACAAAACAAAAAACCAAACTAAGAATTGATATCATAGCACCATTTTCTTTCCAAACATGCCCACACCCTGACAACGTTTAAATAATTTCTGGGAGATGAAAACAGTGTAAGTATTAGCTAAGTATTAACATAGCTACCAGTGTGGTAATAGACAGCCCTATCTGATTTGTGGATTTGGGGAAGGTGCTCTGATTCCTTTACATAGTGCATATTCTAATTTCTGGACCTCTGGGTTTACTGCAGTAGAATATGGCTGATTGCCATCAAAAGCAAGCCAAGCTGGGAAAGGTCTGATAGAGGAGTGTAATTCTCACCAGTTATTGCAGTGGTATTTTTAGTAATCATGGTATTTAGTAATATTAAGAATAAAGGAAGCATGTCATGCTGTCCTGATTTCTAAATATCATAGCATTAAATGAAAGTTGACTTTTCTTGTCATTTCTTCCTTCTATCATTTAATGTCTGTTTCATACGCTAGCCAAGAATTAGCAGGTAGACATTTGCTACCCCATTACTTAAGGAAACCTTTTTTCTTTAGAGGAATTTTCATTCAAGTTGTGTTTAGTATGTGGTAAGTAGTTTCCCAGGATAGCTGCCCCAAATTTCCTCTGTTTCCTGTATGTTCATTCTAGTCCACTCATCAGCAGGTGGGATCCGTCTCCTGCACAACCTTTCCCTCCCACCCCTTTCAGCTGGCTTGGCCTTGTGACTTGTGTTGACCAACAGAACACTAAATAGACAAATAATAGATAAAAAAAGTGATGCTGAACCACTTCTGGACCTGGTTTTAAGGGGAGTGGCAGCTTTTGCCTTTGCTCTCCTGGAACCCAGCTGCCATGATGTAGGGAAATCCAGGCCATCCTGATGGTGAGAAGAATCCTGTGGAGATGCCCTAGAATATGAGTCATATGGAGGGAGAGGCCACATGGAGGAAAAATGAGTTGTTTACCCAGTAGTTGGTGCCAACACCCACCACATGAGTGAGGTCTTCTTCACTCTTCCAGCCCACCTCAGCTACCAAATAAATGCAGCTGCATGAATGACCCCACTCAGCACCACACGGAACAGAAGAACCACCTATTCTACTTTCAGAATTGTGAGGAATAATAAAATAATAAATTTCTCTTGTTTTGAGCCACTAAGTTTCGGAGTGGCTTGTTATATTGCAGTGGAGAACTCATACACTGGACTTTGGGGGACCAGAGGATTGTGTTCTAACCTTTAATTTTGGACCTTGCTTGAAGTTATTTGGTGGGTTTCCACAAAGTTAAGAAAGTGGTGTATTTCACTTAGTCAATACTCACAGAAGAGGTACTATAAGAGTAGCAAGTGATTGATGATAAGCTGAACAATGGCAGTGCTTCTCAGGGTTGTCATGGAGGTGAGGCCACCAGTTCCTTCCTCTTTTATCACAGCCCTGTGCCCACAGGATGGCTTGGAGAGGGAGATGCCCGTGGGTGGAGGGAAGAAGAGAGACCAGAAATGTAATTCTTTTCTTAGAGCAGGTATAGGTCTAACTGACAGATGTACTGACACATTAAAATGACAATGACTCTTGGTAGATTGAAATCCAGAGATAGCAACACCTTATTCACTGTGTATCAGTGATAGATGTGTAGAGGGCAAGTGCTCACTTGGTAGGTTTGGATATAAATTATAAAGTCTTTTTTTTTTTTTCCTAAAAAGAAGCAGTGATATATTTGAAATTGCTGGATGTATATTCCTGAGCTATCTGTTTTCAAGAATTTCTTACCTTTTTATAGACTCATTTCAACTTTGCATTTGAAACCAGATGGTTTCTTCTTGAACTGCAAGACTGAATATATTAACCTTTAATGTAAATTCACTTACTCATTGAGCAGTTGGTTACTCCTACATTTTTATATATGACCTTGGTGATAAAGAACCACTTCTTGATTCTTATTTTTTTTTAGTGCTTACTAGGAATTTTTATTTGAGAGTTTGCCAAACCATCTGATTTGGATGCTTTAAAATGTAAAAGTCAGAAATAAATTGGCATTGCTAAGGTACTGTGGATAAAAGGGTTGCCAGCACTCTATAATCTCGAGTTGTAAAGAAGCAATTTGAGTTATTTTCTATGTGGGTTGACAATTGAGCTGTTTTGTGGGCTAGAGTTGGTAAAACAAAGACTTATTCAAGCTGTGAAATGCATTCAAGAGTAAACAGCAATACATGACAAGAGGTCTGTTTTGTCAGATATGTTTTTGACTGTTGTACAGGCTTCTGATTATGCAGGAAAAAAAGGCCTGTTTGAAATTTTGGAATGATGGATCTTCCATAACGGGGATAGGTCGGTTTGGCTGAAAAAGAGAACAGGTTGGAAAGTGGGAAAGCTTTATCTTGAACTGGAAAGCTATCAGTTAGGTTTTCCTTATCTTTTAAATATCATATGTTCTTAATAGTTTTTAAAGTTGAACTTTTTTTGTGGTTTTATATAATTCTTTAGAGCTTTTTATGTAACTACTATTTTCTGGTTCTGGCCTGTTCTAAAAACGATACTTGAACCCATCTAGTCCTGTAAAATATCAGACATTGTATGAATTGGTTTTTGAGTTGTGTTAAGATATTCAGCCCTATAAAAAATGAACTTGGTGGATTTCAGTAAAGTTTAATAAAGCTGTGGCCAAATTCTACTAAATGTCAAAGCTTCATTCATTGTTATTTCCAAATACTTCCAAAGAAAGAAAAGTGATGCAGAATTATATACTCTGACTAGGTTATTCTAGTGAAAAATAAGTAAATATGTTGGGATTAAAGTGCTTTGCAGCAAGGTGGGATGAAGTGCCTTGAGACTGACTGTTAAATATAAAAGTGGAACGTGGATGTGGAATTAGGTGAACAGGCAGGTATCCTTACAAGTTAATTTTTTTTTTTTTATGTTGAAGTGAGCTATAATTCTAGCCATATAAATCCAGTAGGTTCTTTCTTTCTCATTACTACAATCAAAACCTGTTTACATAAAGAACTCAAGGACATTTGCTACATTGGAAAATTTTCCTTTTAACGTACATTAAAAAAATTACATTCTTTCTAAAATGGTGTTGCAATTTTAACCTCAGTAATTTTGCATAGCATAGTTTTTACATTATAGGGCCGGAGTTGAAGAGATTTTCTGACAACTTAATTGATTTGTATTTCGTGTTCTTTGGCTTATGTGTTTGGGCTAAAAACAACCCTCTGAAGTGATCTCATTTTAACTATTTAAGGTTTCAAGTAAATGGCATACGTGGGTCTTCAGCTTCATTTAGGTTTTAGAGAGTTTCTGTTGGGTATTATGGAGGTTGATTCTGATATTACGTGTTACTATTTCATTGCCTCTCAGAAAGCAGATTTAGTAGTTTAAGGGAAAACTATCAATAAAAGTTGCTTGGTTTTGTGATTTGATTTCATTAATCAGCAAGAAATATTGATGTTTGTGGATAGAAACTGCTTAGATTTTTCTTCCTGACCAAATGAATATGAGGTGGCATTCATTACTCTAATGGATAAATGGCCTGGAGCTTATTAGTATTATTCATCTGTTTGCTCACTCACTATGTGTGAACTTTCTTTCTTTCAATATGCTACCTGATACAGTAGTAAGCTTGGCTTTGCGCTGTCTGAAGCATGTAAAATTTATTCAGCCATTTTCTCTTAAAAATAATATTAGTTATTTAAAATATTAAGTCAGTTTTAATAAAAACTGATTTAAGCTGTATAATAAAACCAGTTATTTTCCTTCCTGTTTATAATTTAATTGGAACATTTGGAAATGCACTCTCATCATTAAACTTTCTTTACCCTTGAAGCTAGCAGTAATGAATTCTTTTTTTTTTTAAAGAGTTTATTTATTTATTTGACAGAGAGAGAGAGATGAGAGAGAGAGCAGGAGCAGAGGAGCAGAGGGAGAGGGAGAAGCAGGCTCCCCGCTGAGCAGGGAGCCCGATGTGGGGCTCGATCCCAGGACCCCGGGATCATGACCTGAGCTGAAGGCAGATGCTTAACTGACTGAACCACCCAGGCATTCCAGTAATGAATTCTTTAACAGGATTTAAAAAAGGACTAGAATTTCTAGCATTTAGGTTAGGTATAAATTTTGGGTGACCTTGAAATCTTCCAAATTACCATTGACTCAGATTATAAATCAGCATAATATGCCTGTGTGCTTTAGGATATATTGATGCCTTGTAATAACATGTAAAATTAATGCACAAAAAATCAGTAATTTATGTGTTTTGGTTACCAGATTTCATGAAAGAAAAAGCTCCAATGTACAGTGGCAGCATAAAATAGAACTAATATTAAGAAATGTGGAAGAACTATATGAGGAAAACTTTGAACGCTTGAACAAGTGAAGTGACATTCTTTGTTCTTGGATAGAACAAACTCTGCATTATAGAGATGTCAATTCTCTTGTTAGAAATTCAACACGATCCCAATAACAATGGAGACAAGTTTTTTTTTTTTCCTTCCCTTTTTGGAGTTAGACAAGTTGGTAATAAAGTTGATGTGGAAAAATCATGAAAAGGGAACCGAAAAAGCCCTAAAAAAGAACAGGAATAAGGGGGATATTGAAACGTTCTATCAAGCCTCTATAATTAAACCACTGTAGTATTAGTTCTTAATTAGATAGTCTAATGCGAAGAATGGAAGTTCTAGGAATAGACCCAAGTACATGTTGAAATTTAGTATCTAATAAAGATGGTATCTAAATTTTCTGTGGAAAAGGTGAAATTTTAAGATAATTAGCACTGAGAAAACTGGGCATTTCAAAAATGATAAAATAAGGTCTATGCTTTACATAAAACACTAGAATAAACTGCAAATGGATCAGAGATTTGTATGTAAAAAAATGAAACTATTTAAGTACCAGAATATAACATTAGCAAATTCCTTTATAACTTTAATGTGGGAAAGACCTTCTATTTATGACTCAAAATTCAGAAGTAGTAAGATAAAAAATTGATAAGTTTGATGACATAAAACTTTTACCCTGGAAAAAACTCATCAGCAAAGTCAAAAGACAAATGATCAATTGGGAGAAAATATTTACAACTCTTATAATAGATAAAGGGCCAACTTTCTTAATACTGAAAGGGGCTCATAAAAACTGAGCAGAAAAAGGCTACAACCTGATGAAAAAAAAAAAAGGGCAACAGACTTAAACAGTTCACAGAAGATATCTCATGTCTTTTAAATATGTGGAAAGATCGAAAGACTGGCAAAAACATAAAAGCTTGAAAATATACTTTGTTGGTAAGGCTGTGGAGAAACAAGTATCATCATGTATTGTTGGTGTGAGGACCAATGCTATAACCCCTGTGGAGGGAAATTTTGCAAACCTAATAAAATTAAATATGTACTTACCTAGTGACCATTTTAAGAGATTTACTTTGAAGATTCATTTACAAAAATATGAAATAAAAAATGTAGAGAGTTGTTGATTGTATGACTCTTTGTTATAGTAAAATATGGGAAATAACCTAAATACCCAACTATATAAGATTCGTTGTGTATGGTATAACAACAACCAGTGGAATACTGTACAATTATGAAAAAGTTTTTATAAACTGACAGTAAATAATTTCTGCAATTTTATTTAAAAAAACCCAAACAGATACAAAAGAGTATATATATATTTAGTTGTGGTAGGCAGCTGCTGGCATGGTTTCCAATGATTCCCCACTTCCGGTGTTCATGCCTTCCCCTTCGGGATAGCTAGATTTCATGATTTGCATCTCACAGATTATAGCAAAAGTGTTAAGGTGTCATTTACATGATGAGGTCACAAAAGACTGTGACCTCCAACTTGGTGGTGTCCTCTTTCTCTAGGTCCCTGATGGAAAAGGCTAACTGAGTAGTCTCCTATGAAGAGCCTTGCAAGGAAGTGATGTCCTCAATCCAGTAGTTTGTGAGAAACCAAATCATCCCAGCAGGCACTGAGTGAGCTAGTCGATTCTGCTTCAGTTGAACACTGAGATGCCTGTGACCTGGGCTGCCACTTCGATTGCAGCCCTGTGAGGTACCCTGGCTGACACTGATTGCAGTCCCATGGGAGACCCTGACACAGAGGAACAACCTAGCTAAGCTGTGCCTGAGTTATTAACCCACACAAACTGTGAGATAGTAAAGGTATATTTTTCTAACTGCTGAGTTTTGCAGTAACAAGTGAGGCAGCAGTAGATAACTAATACAATAGTATGTATATTTTGTATAATAAAGAAGGCAAAGTAAAAAAATTTATTTACTTTTACAAAAAAAAAAAAAAAAGCACATGGGAAAGATAAATTAGCAGCAAAAAGTCAAGGTCTGAGTGTTTGAAAAACCAAACACTGAAGTGAATTAAAACGTCATGACCTGACTGTCCCTGAGAAACTTTACTATTTGAGTATACAGATGCATTTAGTGTAGTTACAGCTTTGTCGTAATGAGTTTGTATATAGATTTACTGGAATTCTAATTCATGATAAAACTTGAAACATATACATGTTTCGGGTGAGATTTTGGCCCTCAACTCGGTGAAGAATTTGTTTCTGGAGATACTCTGAACTGGAAGGCTGACTTGTTTTGCCTCATAATGATTTGACTTTGTTCACTGAAAAATGCTTGAGTTAAAGGAAGTTCTTATTTATATGCAGCTTTTCCTAAAACACATTTAGTGCAAATATTTAACAAGTCTTTGAGATAATTTGGGTGTTTTTAAAGAACTGTGAAACTACCTCACAAAGTGATTCTTTTCTTTTACTGAAGCTCCCAATGAATAACATATATAAATTTACAAATACTAAGCAGGTTGTAAGTTTCAATATTCCTTTCACAAGCTCTAACAACTTGCTGCATCATTCTAGTTATTTGGGAAAGAGTTGGCTAAACATTGTGGATTGAAAGATAATGGGTCAATGAGGCTATTCTGGAGGAGTCAAAGAAGTACCCCCTGCTGCCTTAATCTCTGAGGGAATTTATAGTATCTTATATGAAGGTGAATAGCTTTAGTATAAAGCAGTAATCTTTTGAAAATTCTTCACATACTTCAAAATATCACTGGCTCTACTTTTTCTTTTTCTTTTCTTTTTGCTTTTCCCTCCCATAAGCAGAGCCATAGCAAGTCCAGGTGAGTTAATTACTACATGGGGAAAAATAATTTTCTTTCATTTTGTCTGTGGATTATTCAGTTATATCACCCTTTCTGTGCATATGGGGACATCTATCACAACTGTCTTAAAGTTTAAATTCCTATCAAACAAACAAACAAAAAATAAATAAATAAATAAATAAATAAATAAATTCCTATCAAACAGTCTAATTTATTCAAGGTCTCAGCCAACCATAACAGAATGGATACACATATTCATGTACTTTTAGCTATATATTTTTTAAGTGATAAAGTGATCCTTCCAAGCAAAAGAAGGCATGGTGTCATTGGCACTACTTGGTATAGATACCATTTTCCATGGCTCATCTGGCTCTTAATCATGAGGGCTTGAGGGTAAGAATGACCTAAAATAGTAATCCCCGGTTCCTCAAATGTCTAAGGGAAAAGTATTGTAGAAGTGATCTAAGGCTTAGTTAATTTAAGTTCAGGCTATAAAAAAAAAAAGGACCTTCCAGGGTATAATGAATTGTGACTGTGGGACATTGGATAAAATAAACTATTTGTTTTAGTTCTGGCAAATTGGAAATTTTGCCTCACTCACCTGTTGTCCTATTGGCTAGAGACAGAATTTCTTTGATGGAATTTTCCTAGAGAGAATACGATTAAAAAAAAAAGTGCCTCCAGGGGCACCTGGGTGGCTCAGTCGGTTAATCATCTGACTTTTGATTTCTGCTCAGGGTCATGAGATCAAGCCCCACATCAGGCTCTGCACTGGGTGTGGAGCCTGCTTGAGATTCTCTCTCTCCCTCTTCTGCTCCTCCCTGCTCTTGTTCTCTCTCTCTAAAAAACAAAAACAAAAACAAAAACAAAAACAAAATGTGCCTCTGAAAACCCCTGGCTTGTCTCCTTAAGAATGAACCCTGAGTGCTTCTCCACTTGGACTCAGCTGAAACACAGCACTCTTTCTTATAGGTAGAAGGGAATCATACTTTGAAATCTGGCATGAATTAAAGTTAGATCTGGGACAGACTACTGCTGTACTGGGGTTTTTGTTAATGTGGGTTGTTGACTTGAGGACTTTTTTTTTTTTTTTTTTAGTAATCCCCATTAACAACTCAAACCCAAAATGTATCAGAGTAAAACAATTGGAAATATGCAGGGAAACAGCATTCACCAAGCCAGAAGAAATGAAGAGAAACTTCCCAGGATAAAATGGACAGTGACTGTTGTGTGGCTGGCTGGAGGCCCAGCCCCACAGTGAACTTTGGTTGTTTGGAAGAGAGAAGGAAGTGAGAAGATCATAGAGAAAAAAAAGCATGAAATATGTCTGAAATTTTGAACAAGTAAATTAAATCTGTGGTGGTGTGGGCAGGCAGCACAGATGTGAAATTGTAGCCCTTGAAAAAGAGGAAATAGAACATAAGGTTTGTGTTACATATGTGATTAAATCTCATGGGTCTATGGGGAGGAAAATTGAGATGCTGGAGAAACAAATGATGTTGTAAAAATTGAAGTTCACTGACTGAGGCGGAAGGTGAACATCCCTGAGGGAGGTAAGATTGTTTTAATGATTTCCACTTGGAGCTAATTATGAGGATAAGCTGGAACTTCCCACCACTGAAGAACGTAACTCTCAACCGATTCTTGTCACCACATGTAGCGACTATTCTCGTCAATACTGGCTGCTAACTAGCTGCTGGTTCCTGACTGAAAAAAAATCAAGCAATTCAGCAAATTCTTACCTTTGAGTACTTCTACTGTATTTGAGTACTTGCTGGGCTCAACAGTAAGAGTTTTGCTTTTATTTATTGGTGCTCTTCTATTCTTTCTATCCCTAGATTGTAATCTCTCTTTTTTTTTCTTTTGTTCATATACCTACTTTAGAGCTCAGTTATATGAAACTTTTGCCTGAAACCATTTCAAAAGAGCTTCTAGTAATTGAGTACGATGTGTATGTGTGTGTGTCTGTATGTGTACTTATATATGTAAATACTTATATATGTAAATATTAAAAATAACTATTAACCAAATCATATATAGTGCTTGAGAAGTCAGAATTGCAACAGAAAGTGGAATCCGATACAAACATTAATTATTTTATGGTCTTTGAGAAAATGTTTAGTTCTTCCTATATATATTTTATTAAATATTTAAATAAAGAATGGGATGAGAAGGTTAGTATCATTTTTATATTTCCCAAACCCATTATCATTTTTGTGTGCATGTGTGCAGGAAATCACATTGAATCAATTGATTCAGAGGCTTTTTAAAAATTTTCAGTTTTATTGAGGTATAATTGACATACAAAACTCAGAGATATTGAAAGTGTACATTGTGGTGATTTAATATATGTATACATTGGGAAAGATTCCTCCAACTAGTTAACACATTCGTGATCTCACTTTCTTTGGTGAGAATACTTAAATTCTACTCTCTTAGCAAATTTCAGTTATTCAGTATTATCGACTATAGTCACCATGTTGTATATTAGATCCTGAGACTTTACTCATCTTATAGCTGAAAGCTTATACCCTTTTAACAACCTCCCCCTATTTCCCCCACCCCCTTGCCCCTGGCAACCACTTTTCTACTCTCTGTTTCTATGAGTTTGACTTTTTTTTTTTTTTTTTTTTTAAGATCCCACATATAAGTGATACCATGCAGTATTTGTCTTTCTCTGTCTGGCATCTCACTTAAGCATAATGCTCTCAAGTGCCATCCATGTTGTTGGAAATGGCGGGATTTCCTTTTTTCTCACAGCTGGATAATATTCCATTTTATATGTATACCACATCCTCCTTATCCATTCATCTGTTAACAGACATTTAGGTTGATTGCTTATCTTGGGTATAGTGAATAATGCTGCAGTGAACGTGGGAGTGCAGTAAAGACTTTCAGATACACATCCCTTCATATGACAGCTAGTTGAGGATTGACGTTTTTTTCAGTCAATTCCCTGTCTCCCCAACTGCCCTGCCTCCTGCCCAGCATCTGCCTCCCCCTTGAAGACCTTACCTTGCTTCTGGTATGCTGCTTGAGTGGTGTTGGTGGGTTACAAGCTGGGGAAAAGGTGCTCTGAAGGAAATGGCGTGCCATCTTCCATGTTTCTGTGGATGGACCTCAGTCAGCCGTGGTACAGACCCTATTCTGTCATTACAGAGCAGGGCAGGGAAAGCAAAAGAGGCAGAACTTAGATTGCATAGAGTGTTCAGTCCAAAAGACAGAGGTTCAGTCAAAATATGATTGATGGCACATAGTCTGCAGAGTATGTGGAAGAAAAAAGCTTCCGTGGGAATCTGTTGAAAAATATAGGTATTTAAAGTCAACTTGGAGCACTTGTTGGCAACCCCTGAGGAGGTCTGCAAACAGTAGTAGCAATTTTCTTTCAAGTACATGAACATCTTCATCCCTATTGAATCATATAGAAGAACAGAAGAATATGGAACATTCCAGGAGAAATCTAGAGCAAACCAAAACAGGAACGGTTATCTTAGTCACACTTGTTTAAGAGCTTTAGAATTTCCTCTGAAGGGGAATTAGAAACTGATATTAGAGTTTCACAGTATATTATGTGGAACGTATTATACATTCTAAACTGAATGTATGTTGTAGAAAGCTGCTTATTTTTCTCATGCCATCATGTGAGTTCAGTCATTTCCAACTTCGTGCGCGCGCGTGTGTGTGTGTGTGTGTGTGTGTTATAGAGATCAGAGTTAAAGGACCCCTTTGGGTATTCTCATTTTTAATATTTGGAGTTACAGGTATGCTATCTGACTTTTGCAGTAAAGATTCTGATGTGCAGAATGAACAAAACGGGTAGGCAACATCACTTACTAAAAATGGCTTAAATGTGGTATGTTAAAGTGCAGTTACCTAACCCTTTCACAAATCACCTTCCAATATCAGCCATTTTGGTAGGAAGTGGAAATTTACACGGAGTAGTGGGTCTTCAAGGCTTTGAATCATGTAATTAGTGGTAATTTTATTCAGTCTTAGGTAGAGTTGTGGGGCTACAAAGGAATAAAAGTGATGACCATTCATTTGGTTGTTAATTAATTAGACCAATGATTATTCGATATCTACTACGTGTTGGGTACTGTGCTAGGTGTTTACATTAGTGACTCAAACACACGTGGTCCCCGCCCATGTGTTTTAGAAGAGTGCTGTCTGATAGAACTTTTGCAAGGATGGGAAAGTTCTTCTGTGCTTTTCAGCACGATAGCCGCTAACCACACGTGGCTTTTGAGCACTTGGATCTTGACTAGTGTGACTGATAAATTGTATTTAAATTTTATTTAGTTTTAGTTAATTAAAAAGTTTAAATTTAAAGAGCCACATGTGGCTAGTGGCTTCCTTTTTTGGACAGTGCCCAGAATGTGAGGCAGTTTTATGGTCCTAAGTATCTTGTTTGTTTCTATTCTTAGATTAATTTTTATAGAAAGGGGTCCATTACCAGCAGAACTTTCTTTGTTTGGGGGTCCTTATAGTAAGTAGATAGAGATTCTGCCATTTGCTCTTAATTCTGCTTCTACTGGAGCTTTCTTTCACATCCTACCTCTGAATCCAGTCCTGTGAACATGAAATGAATTCAGAGGCCACTGCACACACAGCATATGTTGTTGATGTTTTGCTAAAATACACAATTGAACTGATATTTTTCGAGGTTACTGTTCTTTATTTAGCACATAGGTGAAGTCAGTTTTCAAAATTGGCTTTGAGTGTGTTTTCTTTGTATATGAGCTTTTTAAAAATAAAATACTCACTAAAGGGCAACCTTAAAATGTGAGAACATTCTTTTTTTGGGCTATTAAGCATATGGAGTATTTGCATTTTCAGAAAAGAATGGATTAATGGAAAATAAGATTCTGTTATGCACTGGTGCTGCAGCTTTGTGACATAATGTATCCCAGGCTGATTACAATTCAGTCTTTCAGTAGGATTATACATGATCAAAGCTTTTGGATTTAGAATTATTTGGCTTAAATGATTTGAAAATAATGTCACTGTTTAAGTTATTCTATCTTCTCTCTGTTCTGATAATGATGCTAATGGTGTGCTTAAGTGAGACTCTCCATCTCTGATTATATCTAACCAATTATGCATATATTCATCCAATACATAAAAATCTCAGAAGTTTACCATAGGTTTGAGTTATTAGGAGGATTAACCATTTTACCTTACAAATATTAATATTTAAAGACCCAGCTCTTTCCTCTCTTCTTAGAATTCTTTTGCAATGGACTAGCATGAAAGAGAGGACATAGAATGAATTTCTCTTTGCTTGATTTTTCTCAGATGAAATACAGTCCTGCCAGACTCTGCCAAATTATTTTCAAATCTCAAAGAACAGGGCTATATTTCAGTTCTTTCAACATACTTACTTTTAGCCCATGACGTTGATCCTAATTATAGTCAATAAACATCTATTAATTCAAAGGATAAGAATAATGATAAGGATTGATCATTGGAGAAGATAGAGAATATTATACATATCTGTTGGTTATCTCTATCTAAAACCTTTTGCACTGCCTTTGCTTGATACCTGTAAGCCCCTGGGAGACATTCAGAGAGCTAGACTTTTGATCTTCAGGAGGACATTAACACTTTGGCAGGCATTTATATATCTGATCCCTTTCTGAATGTGTTAGGCGAGCAGCACACTTTTGGAACAGGAAAGTTTGGACATGGCAAGGAAAAATTGCAATGGGATGAAATGAGAAAGAAAAGCTCTGAAAGAGAGTGGAAGAATCAGAAACAGTCTTCTCCTAGTTTGAATTTTGCTTGCCTACCCTTGATGATGAAACAGAATATGATATGAATAAGAGACTGTCAATTCAGCTCAATATTATTTTCCCCCAGAATTAGTTACTTGAGTGATTTAGTATTTACAATTTAACTGGAATTTTTTGCCTCCACAAATTTTTTTATATTTCCTAAGTATATATATAAAAAATTATGACACAGCCTAAAAAATTAAAAGATACTTTCCCTCAGTAAGTACGTGCACACATATAAGTATGTAAATGCATTATATGTATATATATGTCAACTAAATAAATGTGCTTTAATATATAATATTTATACATACATGCTTTCATGAAACTTAATTATTGAGATTAAATGCAACTTGCTAGATTCTCCCAGGATATAAACTCCCTTTGAAGACTCGGGTACTTAGAGGAAGAAAAATACTAACCTCTCCGAGTCCACTGATTTACTACCTAGTGGAATTCTGAGGTAATATTTTAATATTTTCTTGCTTATATAGTTTTATTTATCTTAAATCACATTGTGCTTATTTGATTTATGAATATATAATAGCAAAAAATTATTGGATTACTATTTAGTCCTTATTCATTCCTATTTTCTGTATTTTGAAGTTTTTTTTTAAAGCATTTTATGCACTTATTTTAAACTCTTGACAAAACCAATCCTTCCAATTACTCAGATCACAGAACTCAGTATAAAAAGTTATAAGAATTCATTTAGACATATACCAATTATCACATTGTACACTTGAAAATCTTAGTTTTGTCATTTACACCTCAATAAAACTGAAAAAAATAAAAGTAGATGGCTCTGTTCCAATATAAGACAGGATTTTTAATTATTGTTACCTGATTTGTTTGAATATATTTGAAACAGATTGTTTATTAAAAACGTTATTTTGGGGGCACCTGGATTGCTCAGTCAGTTAAGTGTCTGCCTTCGGCTCAGGTCATGATCTCAGGGTCCTGGGATCGAGCTCCGCATTGGGGTCCCTGCTCAGTGGGGACTCTGCTCCTCCCTCCGCCCTCCTCTCTCTCCCTCTGCCTCTCCCCACCCCCCCTTACTCGTGCTCTCTCTCTCTCAAATAAATAGATAAATAAAATCTTTAAAACCAAACCAAAATCAAAAAAACATTGTCTTGTGCCTTTGGGGGAAAAAAGAACTCTTTTAGGATAAATGGTGCTATAGTGGGAGCACGTGTCTGGGAAGCAGACATCTGGGAAGAGAAAGTCTCAGGTTCACGTCCTGGCTCCTCTTCCTAACATCTCTGTGAGTTTAGGCAATCACTTACAAATCTCCAAGCTTCATTTCCATCATGTAAATTGTAGATAAAATGCCTTCTATTTCTTCTTCATTGACAAAGATTACATATGAAAATGCATCAAAATTAGAGAATATCAGATGTCAAGCAGTACTATAACTCAAGTGAAATCGTTCTTTGAAACAGATATTTTAAGGCCAAATATTTTGTACACAATTAGAAAAGATGCCAGTTTCTCAACTTAAGTACCAGACTGGTCTTTCTGAACTGCCATGGGCTTAAGATAACTTCAGATGGAAGGATAAAGTACTTTCTGTGGTTATATAGTCTCAGGACCCTAACCTTCCTCTTGTTTAATAACAACAATAAGTAGAACCATAGCATACGATGTATGTGTGTATATTATCTCATTAAATGGAATGCTGAATTATCTTCATTAAACAGATGCTGTATTACTCAATAGGAAAATTAAGAACAGTTTATACTACGGTGTTTCAGAGCATGTCCATCAACTTAAAAAGTTCTCTCCTGCCAGTTTGTAGTCAGTTCCTGTTCTCTTCTGCAGCCCATGTCCATAACCACTCCTTTCCATTCTGTCTCTGTAGGTTTACCTTGTACAGAAATTTCATATAAATGGAATCATATACCATGGAGTCTTTGTGTCTGGCCTCTCTCACTGGGTATAGTGTTTTTGAAGTTTATGCATGCTGTAGCCTGTATCAGCAGTTCCTTAAACTGTTGCTAGTTCACTGAATGGATATACCATCTTCACTCACTAGTTAATCTATGTTTGCGTTGTTTCCAGTTTGAGGCCCTTGTGAATAATGCTGCTATGAATATTTGTGTACAATTTTTCTTTTTTTTTTGTGGACCTAAGTTTTTATTTCTCGGGTAGATACCTACGAGTAGAATTACTGGGTTGCATAGTAAGTATCTGCTTAACTTTTTAAAAAATTGCCCAATTGTTTTTCAGAGTTACTGTGTCATTTTAAGTTCTCAACAGAAATTTATAAATGTTTAATGTTTTCATATCCTTACCCACACTTAGTATCATTTGTCTTTTGAATTATGGCCACTCTAATGAGAGTGTTGTGGTATCTTATTAAGGTTTTAATTGCATTTCCCTAATGAGTAATGATGTTGAACATTTTTTTCATGTGCTTATTAGATATTGATATATCTTCTTTGATGAAATGTTTACTCAGATCTTTTGCTCATTTTTAAACTGAGTATTTTCTTATTATTGATTTGTAAGAGTTCTTTATATATTCTGGAACAAGTTCTTTATTAGACATATGATGATACATGCTTTGCAAATGAATTCTTCTAGATTGTGACTTGTTTTTTCATTTTATTTTCTCCTTTGCTCTTCTTTTGAAGAGCAAAATTTTTAATTTTGATGAAGTCCCATTTTCAATTTTTTAATGAATCCTGTTCTTTGGTGTCAGATAGAAGAAATCTTTGCCTAACCTAATATCACAAAGAATTTTTCTTATGCTTTTTTCTATAAGTATTATAGATTTACATTTAGATTATGATTCATTTTGAGTAAATTTTTGGCTATAATGTAAAGTTGAGGTAAGCTGCTAATATAAATTTTTTGGGGGAGGGTATATTGATAGGCACTGTCTGTCAATGTTTGTTGAAAAGACTATCCTTTCCCCATGGAATTGCCTGAATTGAATTGAATTACTTTTTTCCAAATTCATTTGACCATATATGGGTTTCCTCTGTTCCATTGATCTATGTTCTTATTCTTATGCCAATACCACACTGTACTGATTAGTGTAAATTGATGAAGAGTTGACATCAGGTAGGGTGAGCCTAATTAATTTCTTCTTTTTCAAAATTATTTTGGCTATTCTATGTCCTTTACATTTCTATATGTTTTTGGTTTAGATTGTCGAATCTACAAAAACGTCTCTGGGAATTCTGATTTTTGTTTTGAATTTGTAGATTAATTTGAAGTAAATTACTTTGCTAACAATGCATGAAAATGATATATTTCTAGATTTTTAATTTCTCTCTGCAATGATTTCTAGTTATCTGTGTATAAGTCTTGTACATCTTTTGGTAAATTTATTCCTAAGTACTTTAATCTTTTTGATTGTATTGTATGACTACATTATCATACTACATGACTAACTGAATGGGATTGTCTCTTAACTTCATTTTTATATTGTTGTTTCTTTCTAGTGTATAAAAATAAAGTTAACATTTTTATCTTGTATTCTATGACCTTGCCAAACTTGTTTATTATTTCTTGTAGTTGTTTGTTTTTTTTTCTTCTATAAATTCCTTAGGATATTTTACACAGACAATCTGGTCATTTGTGAATAAGCCCAGTTTTACCTTTCCCCTCACAATCTGATGCCTTTTATTTTTATTTATTTATTTTTCTTTCTTTATTGCACTGACTAGAACCTCCAGTACACTGCTGAAACAGAAGTGGTGAAAACTGACATTCTTGTTTTGTCCCTGATTTTAGGAAAGAAAGCATTTAGTCTTTCACCGTTAAGTATATGCTAGCTGTAAGTTGTTTATAGATGTTTTTATGAGGTTTAGGAAGTTCCATTCTAATCCTAGTTTGTTGAGAGGTCTTCCTTTTTTTCATACATTGTGATTTTTGTCCTTTATTCTATTGATATGGCATATTACATTAGTTGAGTTTTAGATGTTAAATCAGTCTTGCATTCTTAGGATAAATCTCATTTGGTTATGGTATATAGTCCTTTCTATATATTGCTGGAGTCAGCTTACTAATATTTGGTTAAAGATTTTTTTAAGCCACATTCAATATATGAAGGAAAGTGATTTGTTGTTTTCTTTTTTTGTTCCTTTTTTTGGGATTCCATTTAGTGTCCTTTGTCTCAAAGACTACCTTTTCACTGCGGCAATTTGTTTATTTCCTTATTGGTCTTATAATAATCATAGTCGTGCCTTACATTATCCTCCGTACTGTCACAGAGGCCTCAGTTGTCCATCAGACTCAAACCAAAGTCTAATCCAGCACAAAGCTGCACTAAGTCTGTGCAGAGGATTCCAGAAGGAAGCCACACTTAACATTAAACTGCTATCAGGGAGTGTCTCAATCTGTCAGACGCTGTTTGCTAGACAAAGATCTGGGATTGTTTTGAGTTTGAAGTGCAAGAGCTAATTCTAAGCCAGATGAGCTAGCTCAGCGAAGGTGCTTAGTCTGAAGATCTCTTAGTTAGCCATGTATCTAGGAATAGTATGTGACTAACAGCCACTCTCCAGCAGAGTGTGGGGTCATCAATCTAAAATTCAGGCTTGGGGTGCCTGGGTGGCTCAGTTGATTAAGCGTCTACCTTCGGCTCAGGTCATGATCCTGGGCTGGAGCCCTGCATCAGGCTCCCTGTTCAGCGGGGAGCCTGCTTCTCCCTCTCCCACTGCCCCTTCCCCAATTTGGGATCTCTCTTTCTTTCCCAAATAAATAAATAAAAATCTAAAAAAAATAAAATAAAATTCAGGCTTATTTATTAAAAAAAAAATCCAGGTAAATACAAAATCAGGTATATTCTGCCAGGAAGATTCTTTACGTAAGAAATAAGTACATCGAAGGGTGCCTGTGTGGCTCAGTCAGTTAAGCCTCTGAGTCCTGATTTTAGGTCAGGTCAAGATCTCAGGATTATGAGATTGGGGCCCAAGACAGGCTCAGCAGGGAGTCTGCTTGAGGATTCTCCCCCTCTGCTCTTCCCCCCACTGCCTCCCTCTCCCTCTGTCCCTCTCTTTCTCTGAAATAAATAAATCAATCTTAAAAAAAAAAAAAAAAAGAAGTACATAGACGCCACAGGAAAAGCCTTGTTTTTTTCTGGCTATTAAATTCTATCAGTACGATAAGGAGTTCCAGTTGAGGTCAAACTACCTCAAGTGTCCCTGAGGAAGGAAGGACTGAGTTACATATATGCTGTTAGTCCTTTCCTTCCCAAACTCTTTCTTTATTCTTTTGTTTTAGCTGTGTGTTTATATAAGTTGTATGGTTGGCGTTTGTTTTTTGTAAACTAATCTGAGAACTAATTTTTTTAATATATAGAGAAGTTTAAGTCACTTCTATTTGTTGTTATTAACAGATGTACTTAACTTTATTTCTATAATTTTGTTGCATACTTTTTGTCATTTATATATTTTGACTTTTTTTTTTGAATTTATAAGTTCTACTATTATATTTTGACCTTACTTTTCTTTCTTTCAGAGATTACTATTAAGGTTGTGTAGAATGTATTTTAACTTTAAAAGTAAATTAAGGACATTAGGAATGAAGCTATATCTTATCACTCTATCTTTTATCAAAAGAAAGCTTTTAACCCAGTCCTCCTCGGGGTGAGGAATTTTGAAAAAGAGATGAACTTAATTTTAGCTGAAGGGAACAGGAAATCTTTGTAGAAAGTGGCATGTAAGTTGGGACATGAACAATTGACAGAATAGAAATAAGTGGCACTAAAGACAGATATATAACTATTTAACAATTTTTATCAATTACAGAAAATTACTCATTCCATATGTTACTTTATGAGAATGATTACTGTTGACTATTTTACTATTTAACCTTTGATTCAAAACCAGAGTTAATAATAATACTCAGAACAAAACTTTTTCCAGCAGCAGCTGGAAATGTAAGTTTTTGGTAACAGGTGAAGGTGTCTTTTTCTGGAACAGAGAAGTAGGTGCAGCTCCAGGAGACCTCTGGGGAGAGGCTGCAATATAGATGCTGCAGAATTGCAACAGCTAGCATGTAAAGGACAGGACACATACCAGTTCTGAATGGAAAACATTTTGCCTCAGCCAAAGATATCAGTGCTATTATATATCTTCTTTGTGATCTACAATTTTATGATTCAATAAAAAATATAAATCTGCTTCTGAAAGCATTGACTTTTTCTATGCTCCCCAAAATGAAGCTGCCTTATATATAGCAAGGCTTAATAAATGATTGTCGAATTGAGTGAATGCATGGATAAACACAGTTGTCAGATACGGCCCTGAAGAGGTGAAATGTTTAATTTAGTATGTATATTCACTTTCCATTTTGTTAATAAGAAACTACAGACTGGAGCTGCAAGATAACCTTTACTAATGAGAGTGACATTGCGTACACAAACACCTGAAACCTCTCTACCAGGCTTGTAAAGTGTTTCCATTTTACAACCAAATTTGATTTGTCCTGCCAAATTTGCATTGCTCTGCTCATTATTATCAATAGCAGGCTCTTTCTTTTTTACCCATTTCCACTTAGATCATGGACTAGATTGTAACTTCTTCAGCCAAAGATTTTTTATTTGTAAAGTAATGATGTTAGTGGTAATTGCTGCCAGTAAATGAGAGTTTTGAAGCTTATAAAGCTGGGGGCCAGATGCTGGGTCATGGTAATTTTAGTAAGGCCCTGATGGGCTGCTTGGGAAACATCTTACTAGCTTTCTTTGGAGTTACCTTTTGAAATTGCTGCATTTGCTATGAGCTTCTTCCCTTTCACATTTATTCTACACCTTCCCACAGGTTCTTGCTGAGTATTACTTTAGGCAGTGCCTATGGAAATACACCACATAAGTGCTCTTTCCTAGTATTATAGCATCATGGCCAGGGGTAGTCTTCTTTTAGAATCTTCCATTTCACAGATGAGGACCAGATTAGAGAAGATGTTTCACACGCTTGTTGGTAGCCTAATTCTGCTGACTTCCAGGCCAATCCATGTCCAGATTCAAGGGAACACAACTAACTCTTTGCTACGAACACTGTGTCCAACTCTCAGCCTTTGGGCTCATAATTTGTGGGCTGTCATTAGTGCAGTTCCACCAACAGCTGGAACAGGATGATGGAGAACACCATGTTTGTGTTATAGAGGCCCAGAGCTCTGCCCTGTGAATTGCAAAGGCACAGTCATCTTCTTCCATAGTTGAGTTTAAACTTTAAATAGAATTCAACTTTCAGGCCAGAACCAATTCATTCAGAGCAAGAGGTATAGAAGGATTTTTAATTCTTCCTTCCTTCTATAGACAATTCTTCAACTGCACTGCATTCCCTCTTTGAGAAAAACTTTTGTATGTATGTGTGTGTGTGTGTGTAGTGTATCATGTAACAAATTCTTAAGCTTACTATTTACCCAAGAGAAATAGTTTTAATCTGCAAAAACACATATAATGTATATTCCCTGTTTTCCTAAGTGACAAATGATTAGAATTTTTCTGGGTGCACCTTCTCACCAGGAAAATGATTCTCTCAAGCACAGGCATCAGGTAGGAGATACACATTAGAAAAAGAAAAATGAAGTCTCAAAATTTATTTTGCCACACAATTTAAATGTAACTAAAAACACCTTCATCCAAATTGTAGGGAACTATAGGTCTCCCAGAGCAATCTAAGAATGAGGAATTGAATTAAACTTCCATGTGTATAAGACTTTATTATTCAAGCCATGAAAATAGATGGTTAATATGACTTGAGTAGAAAAATTGGATTTTCAATATACCATTCAACAACTTTAAAATGATTGTAATTTTTTGCATTGTTTCATTTTGCTTTCAAAAGAAAAAAATGAGAAGTGCAATTAATATGGTTTAACTCTGCAGGATAAATATTATTATTTAATGATGTATAAAACAACCCTATTCTAATAGCTTCATGCTGGGCAAAGAAATGAAAAAAAAAAAACAACCAAATTTATGTTTGTGTAAGTATGCATTTAGGACATCCAGTTCTTTATTTTGAGCACAAGGACTCATTTAACTTTGTTACCTATCAAGTGAATATTCGGGGAGGCATTATGCATGTCACATATTTCTCAAAACTCTAAATGCCCTACAGAATAAATGTAAGACCTAAGGACTGAAACCTAAATGTATCCATTTACTGAAGGGCCATTTCCTTTGGGCACATCACTAATTCTACTAGTATAAAGGATATGTCATCATAAATAATGATACAATTGGCAGGGCTGATTGAGCACCTGCTATGGCCCAATTACAGTCAGAAGTCAGTGTGACTGCATCTAGTCTGGATGATCATGGTCTTCAGAATTCAATTCTGACTTCCGAGTCAGGTATTTAAATAAAACTCTATTTCCAGTGTAATCTCTACTTTCCCCTTCATGATGCTACCAGACAGTGAAATCGTGCTTTTCTGTGTTGTGCATAGGCACCAAGGCTTTCGTTCCTTTAAACTCTTTTTGTGTGTTGTTCCTTCCATCTGGAATGTTCTTCCTGTGCAATTGTATGTCTGATTTGTACTTTGAAACATTTTCTCTACCTGTTTTGCTTGGTCAAAAATAATCTATTTATGTCATTCTCATGGCAATTATTTTCTACTTGCATTATGGTTATTTTTGATTATGTTCTATCTTTTCTGTTAGATTGTAAATTTGTGAAGACGTAAGCCATGCTTCAATTAATCTTGTGTGTTTTTCATATCACCTCGGAAAATACCTATTACTAGACACCTAGTAAATGTCTGTTAAAGAAAACATAGTGCTCTATTGGCAAACACTTGAGAGTGACTGGTAAACTCCTGATGAATTCCTTCCTCTTCATAACTTTTTGGTCTTGAATGCATCCTTAGCTTGAGCCCTTCTACATCTCGAAAGCTTCTGTATCTTAAAAATATAGCAATAAAGGGCAAAAAGAAACATCTAGACACAGTAGAGAGAATAAATGCCTTACAGGGAATGTAGAGTACTTTATATACACATTGGTAAAGTAGGGTTAATATTACCTTGCCTCCTGGAACTTTTTGGGTATGTTGCAAGGATCATAATGATGGTGTTAAGAAACTTAAGATTCAAGATTCATCTGTTTAGTCTTTTGTAGCAGCTGTGTATGATTGTTCTTATTAGGTGATCCATTCTTTGGGTCACAAATATTACAATTTTTATTCATGAAGAGAGTTATCACCAGTAGACAGGTAAACAACTTTAAACAATTTAGTCTGTTTTAGGGTTTGTTTTTTAAACTCAGAATGCTAATGTAATGTAGTGGCTAAGAGGACTAGATTACCTAGATTCTAAGCTTATTATCGCCTTACACAATGTAATTAACCTGACTTTTGTTTCATATGTAAAATGAGCCCCTACCGTGGGATGTTGTACGGTTTAAATGAGATAGCATAAGTAAAGCAGGTAGTGTTCTATTATTACTATTATTTTTATACTTCTTCCCTCACTTTGGTGCAAGGGTACAGTTACCAATAATGACATTTGTTAGATTGGGAAAACAGCTTCCCACTGTAATTTATTATGCAAATTTCTTCTTTCCTTTTTCACAGGACTTAGGGAAAAGAATCTCCCTAAGAACTCTTTACTAATCCCAGAATATCTTATTATATTAATCGCCTTTGAGTTTGTGTATTGAAATACCTGACACACATATTTTTTGGTTTTTAGTAAACTGTAAGCTTCCTATCCTTTGCTTAGATGCAAGCAACAGAACTAACACTGACTGATTAAACAGCATAGTTTTTAAAAAAGGATATTGGGAAACTCATAGTCATTACGGGGGCTAGAGAATAACCTCAAAACCTCAATGTGAAGATTTTAGGAAAAAGACTCCAAACCATACAGCACACCAGCCTGAGGAGAAAGTGGCTCAGTGGCCACTCTTGCCTCCGGGTGCTGGATGCTACAGCTTGTGTTCTGCTCAGGCTTCCAGCTTTCTGTGTCAGCATCTCTACCTCGCCATTGCCACTGTGCCCCAAATGCCTCTGCTGTCCACTCACCAGCAAATGGGATGCCCGTGCACAGCTGGATAACCCTTGCTGGTGCGTGGTTGCAAGTCACGTGTCTGCACAAACAAGGCAGGGAAGTAAGTTTTCCTGGCTTCAACTTTAGAGAGGTGGGATGCAGAAGATGGACAGTTCCCTCAATGTTAGAATTATGTTGAAAAGATGCTGAGCAAGTAGAAAATACAAAATATCCAATATAATCTCCACCTTTCTGTATGATTAACAGGTTATGGTTTTATAATCAACAATGCCAAGTTCTAGAGGCAGTTGTAAAATTTTAGCTGAATGGAGTAGGTACTTTCCATACGTATTCTGTGGGCATTAATATATCCTTTGGACTCTTTTTATTATTGTCAAGATTTTACTATGGAACAGTCCTTTCTTAGTTAACATCAAAGAATTAGGAAAGTTCAGGTTTTTTTCTCCTATAGTCTTGACTGAAGTAATTACATACTGAATTGTATGTCTTGTATGTCATTCTGTGTTAGTAGAAAAACTCCTCACTCTCTTATGGCTCCTTACTCTCATGTTTTCTTAAGTTTCTTAGTCCAGCTGTATGGATGCTAAATTTTTAAAGCTGTTCCTTAATGCTGGACATTTAGGTATTTTCAATCTACTGTTATTAAAAGCAATGCTGTAATGAAAAGCCACATACATAGGTCCTTGGCACGAGTTACCTATAGGATAGATATTCGGAAGCTAAATTGCCAAGTCAAAATGTGTTTGATTTGATAACTTTTCCTAAATTGCCTTTCATAGAGGTTATAACAATTTGAACTTTCACCAGCAATGTATGAGAGTACCTTTCTATGCATATTTTTGCCAGCACAGAGTATTTTAAAACTTTTTGAGCTTTGCCAGCCAAAAAGGCAAAAAAGTACTCTTATCTTTATGAATTTTAATTTGCTTTTATCTGTAATGAGTGAGATTGAGCAAGTTTTTGTGTTTGAGAATCATTTGTATTGCTTTTCTTTTAACTTTCTGCTCATATATCTCCACTATTTTCCTTTTGTAAGTTTGCCTTTTTCTTTGATTTATAGGGATTGTTTATAGTTTAGGGAAATTAATCCTTATCTGACATGTAAGTTGTAAATATTTTTCCATTCTGGCCAAGGTCATCTGATTTTGCTTTTAGCAATGTTTGACAGTTGTCTTCTGACTTTACTTTTTGGTAAAGTCAATAAGATGGTATTTGTCAAGAAATATATTTTTTAAAAATTTTGGGTAGCCAAATTTGTCAGTCTGACAAATAATATCTTCTGAATATATTAGGTAGATTTATTTTTTTTTCCTGAGGACATATGTAGGAACTCAACACTACTTGAGCATATAGGAAGATGTCTTGCCAACATCTCTTCCCTCTTCTCTTTAAATTTCTTCAATATTTCTTTGAAGTCAAACTCTCACTCTTCTCAGATGACATGATACTCTATGTGGAAAACCCAAAAGACTTCATTTGCTAGAAGTTCTAGCAAAATTGCTAAAACTCACACAGGAATTCAGCAACGTGGCAGGATATAAAATCAATGCACAGAAATCAGTTGCATTTCTATACACTAACAATGAGACAGAAGAAAGAGAAATCAAGGAGTCAATCCCATTTACAATTGCACCAAAAACCGTAAGATACCTAGGAATAAACCTAACCCAGAGGCAAAGGATCTGTATTCTGAAATCTGTAGAACACTCATGAAAGAAATTGAGGGAGACGCAAAGAAATGGAAAAATGTTCCATGCTCATATATTGAAAGAACAAATATTGTTAAAATGTCTATGCTCCACAGACAGATCTATACATTCAATGCAATCCCTATCAAAATACCATCAACATTTTTCACAGAGCTAGAACAAATAATCCTAAAATTTATATGGAACCAGAAAAGACCCTGAATAGAAAACCAAAGCTGGTGGCATCACAATTCCAAACTTTAAGCTATATTACAAAGCTGTAATCATCAAGACAGTATGGTACCAGCACAAAAACAGACACATAGATCAATGGAACAGAATAGAGAGCCCAGAAATGGAACCTCAACTCTATGGTCAACTAATCTTTGACAAAGCAGGAATGAATATCCAATGGAAAAATGACAGCCTCTTCAACAAATGGTATTGGGAAAATTGGACAGCCACATGCAGAAGAGTGAAACTGAACCATTTCCTTACACCATACACAAAGATAAACTCAGAATGGATGGAAGACCTATATGTGAAAAAGGAATCCATCAAAATCCCAGAGGAGAACACAGGCAGCAACCTCTGTGACCTCTGCTGCAGCAACTTCTTGCTAGACACATCTCCAAAGACAAGGGAAACAAAGGCAAAAATGAACTATTGGGACTTCATCAGATAAAAAGCTTTTGCACAGCAAAACAGTTGACAAAACCAAAAGACAACCAACAGAATGGGAGAAGATATTTGCAATTGTCTTATCAGATAAAGGGCTAGTATACAAAATCTATAAAGAACTTACCAAACTCAACACCCAAAGAACAAATAATCCAATCAAGAAATGGGCAGAAGACATGAACAGACATTTCTGCAAAGAAGACATCCAAATGGCCAACAGACACATGAAAAAGTGCTCAACATCACTCGGGATCAGGGAAATCCAAATAAAAACCTCATTGAGATACCACCTCACACCAGCCAGAATGGCTAAAATTAACAAGTCAGGAAACGACAGATGTTGGCGAGGATGCAGAGAAAGGGGAACCCTCCTACACTGTTGGTGGGAATGCAAGCTGGTGCAGCCACTCTGGAAAACAGTATGGAGGTTCCTCAAAAAGTTGAAAATAGAGCTACCCTACAACCCAGCAATTGCACTAGTGGGTATTTACCCCAAAGACACAAATGTAGTGATCCAAAGGGGCATGTGCACCCCAACGTTTATAGCAGCAATGTCCACAATAGCCAAACTATGGAAAGAGCCTAGATGTCCATCAACAGATGAATGGATAAAGAAGATGTGGTGTATACACACACACACACACAGACACACACACACACACACACACACACACACACACACACACACACACACACTGGAATATTATGCAGCCATCAAAAAACCCCGAAATCTTGCCATTTGCAATGACGTGGATGGAACTAGAGAGTATTATGCTAAGCGAAATAAGTCAATCAGAGAAAGACCAGTATCATATGATCTCACTGGTATGAGTAATTTGAGAAACAAGACGGAGGATCATAGGGGACGAGAGGGAAAAATGAAACAAGATGAAACCCGAGAGGGAGACAAACCATAAGAGACTCTTAATCTCAGGAAACAAACTGAGGGTTGCTGGAGTGGAGGGGGGTGGGAGGTATGGGGTGGCTGGGTGATGGACATTGGGGAGGGTAGGTACTGTGGTGAGCTCTGTGAATTGTGTAAGACTGTTGAATCACAGACCTGTATCCCTGAAACTAATAATACATTGTAGTTTAATAAAAATTAAAAAAAAAAGAATGAAGTTTCATCTGGATTGTTTTATGCACCACCTCATTCAAGGGAAGAATGTAATTGTTACCACCTCATTCATCTGCTTCCAAAAGAGGGTTAGTGATGGATAAGGGACACAAAATGGCCAATGAGCCTATGTAGTCCCCATGGACTACAGTAGAGTCAGATCCTATTACTGACTTCTTCCCAGTGAACTTCCCAGTTGGGATTTAAGGTACCAATCACATTCTTCCCTTTATGGGCTTAGAACTAGTGAAAAAATAGTTTCACTATTTTTCAGAGTGAAAAATTACAGAGCCTGAAATATCAACTGGATTTAAAAGTACAATTTTCCGAGATGCTCTGGCTGCACACTAAACCAATTAAATCAGAATCTCTGACGGTGGGGGTTTGTTGTTCATGGCGTTTAAGCTCTCCTGGTGATTCCCATATTCGGCCAATGCTGAAAAAGTGGGAGGTCCAAGGACCAACAGCATCAGTACCACCTGAGAGCTTGTTAACATGTAGAATTACAGTGTGCAGTTTCTCCATATTCCCAGGTCATTTTAAATGTTAACATTTCAGAAGCACTCCAGAACAGTACTTCTTAACTTCAGCTCTTAAACAATCCCCCAGAGAGCTTGTGAAAACACCGATTCCTGGGCCCTAACTCCAGGGTTTCAGATTCAGTCTGCCTGGAATGCAACCGGGCAGTTTGCATTTCTAACAAATTCACAGGTGCTGCCACTGCTGCTGGACCCCACTTTGTAAATTGACTCAAGTGTTCTTACTACTGAAGGAAACGAGTGGGAGGAGCAATTACACCTTCCATGGCTCCAAAGGCAAGGAAGGAGCCCAGGTTTCGGGCTTGCAGGGATTCTTCTCCTCAGGGTGCAATTTGATAAGCCATCCTCTTCTTCTAAGGGGAAGAGGGAATGGAGTGGAAAGAAGGCTTGAGGCTGTCTCTGGGATACTTATGAAAACGAAAAGGCATATCTTCCTGTGACAAGGTAGGAACCCCAAAAAGAGGCAAAATGGTTCTTTTCTACCCACCCTGGTCTTCAGAGATGAGATCTCTTCAGACAGAGAGAGGAGTCGCAGTCCTATCTTTTCATACCACACATATGGGATATGGAGAAAAAGACTCAAAGTCCCCAGAGAGAGACAAGTCAGAAGAAATGGATTCAAGAGTGGTTTTTAGTTTTTCAAGTGCCCAGGCTTTTCTCTGGCATCTGGTCTTCACTTCTGCTGAACATGCTAGTCATGGCAGTAAACTGCTTGTGGCCTGAATTTCCTAATATCGGAACTCTCTCTCCTCAGAAGTGGTGTGAAGTGTGTGTGTGTGTATGTTATGTGTGAGAGAGAACTACCAGGAGAAGCTTTGTCTCCCATAAATGTTAATGTGTAAAGTTAGCATTGATTAATGGTGACTCTGATAGGAAAATTGCTACTGGTGATGCTGAATATAATGTATAGGAACTTTAGCTGGTATAGCCATCTAATAGTTTTTGCTAGTTTAAAGGCAGAAGAACAATTAAGGTGTCTTCTCTCAGTTTGGGTGTTTTCCACTCCTCCCCCCAACGTATCATGAGGCTTATGTTTTGCCATTAACGGTAATGGGATTTAATGTACAGTGGGACGGAATAAGCCTCAGACTTTGCAAGCTTAAAGTGGTTCTGAAATCAATGTTTAGAAATCATAAAACACCTACTTGTCACAGAGGCATTTGACAAATTTTCTTAAATTCCCTAAAGATATTCACTTATGTGCTTTATTACTTCAAACCAATGATCCTTAGATCTTATAGGCACAGGAAGAGAAAATATCTAATGTACATGCTTTTTTTTTAAAGAAGAGGCTTGTTTTTTCATTTGAGCTCCAAGTGTTAAAACAGGTGTTTTCTCTCATACAAGCTCACCTCTTTTCCATCAAGATTTTACCTGTGGGTTTTAATTAGAAATGTGGCTAAAAGCTGACTGAAATTATTAGCTATGACACAGAAAACTCTGTAGGAATTTAACCCAAGAAAGGGGCAGAACCTCAATGTAGCTGATAAGAGAAACGGCAAATGGAGAAGCTTGGTGAGACAAAAGAATCCAGAAACTGTCAGATAATACAGATGAAAGCATGAGGCAAAGGGCTAAAAGGAGCAGATGGGGAGGTTGTGACCAACATTTATTGATAACTAGAGAGCACTGGGACTGTGGAAAATTAACAATAAGGGAAGTCAAAGAGGTAGAGATGGAGGTTGAGGGGGATTGAGGGGCGATGTAGAATGTACCAGAGAATGGGACAGGATGCTGAGATACGGATATGAAGTTCATAACAGGAAGTAGGCCATGTCTCAGGATAATATAATGTTACTGCCTTGTCTACAAGAATAAACAAGCCACAAGGTGGTGTGTGAGGTAATAGTTCTCATGATTAGAATATGCAAACATACATGTACAATGTGGTAAAAACTTGAAAGCTGGGTTGGTGAGCATAATTGTCTTTAAATATTTTAAGAGCTGTCAAAGGGAAGAAGAATTGGGTTTATTCAGAGTGGACTTAGTGCCAAAGGGAGTGCCTATAGAGGTAATTTCCTTCAGAATAAAAAAACAGAACCCTTGTAACCTGTTAAAGCAGGTCTTTTAGGCAGGTTGACTGGGACATGCTTTCAGCTTTGGTACTTACCTGCCTTGCCATCATGGTCAATTTAACGTGTTTGATTTGAAGTTTTGGGTTTTAGAAACGAAATAATTACCTTATAGGTGTGATGTGTGATTTGAATGGAACGACATTTGTAAAGTGTCTGGTAGAGTTGTTTGAAAATAATTGGATTTTTCACAAATATCTCAAATGAAGCACACTGATCTCACTTGAATACACTGCTTTTTCAAACTCTTCTCCCATTTCCCCTTCAGGTTTTCCCTTAGATATCAGACGAGATTGAGTCCCCTATCCCATAATAGCCTGAACTTCCCTAATGCAGCACTTTAAACAAAAATTGATCACTTAGAACCATATGTTGGTAGTTTGTAAGCTTCATGAAGAAAGGGGCGAGTTTTGTCTTAGCAACTATCCTATGTCCCTAGGATCTAGTATAGTGGCTGGCATTGAGTAAATTCTCAATAAATATTAGAAAGAATGGATGAATGTTGAATTCCTGTCCATCCCAAACCAGCTTCCCTGTTTCTCCATTGCTTTGTATGCCCTGACCATTCTTAGTTTTCTAGTGTTGTTTTTGTGTCTTTGGTACAACTACCTTAAATTCAGTGCATCAGTAAGCACTTATAACATTTATGTACGTATGCCTTCCTATTATTGCTATGCCATCATTCCAGCTTCAGTAGATCCTTTTGTATTTTACATCTAGAAGATGGCCACCAGGCTTCTTACTTGGCTTCCAGCATCAGTTCATTTATCAGTACCTACCTATTATGTCCAGAGCTGCTGAAGTTTCCTCAAATGCAAATTTTGTCATGGATTTGTCATACATTTTGTAATGATAAAATAAAAATAGCTGCTTCTCTGTGGTCTTCTGTGATGAACCCATCTCCTCACTGGGTAATACTATCAAAACACGTACATATTTAATCAGAAGAAAATATTTTAGTTATAGCAAGTAGGAATAGAATGGGTTAACTCAGTGAATACAGGGAAGATACTTGGAAAAATAGGAAAAAAACCCTCTTAAATTTAGAGTGATATTGTGACTGCCACAAAAGTGAGGCAAGGTAAGCAAGAACAGCAGGAATCTCCTTAAATGGAACAGGTTTCACTGAGTATGACTTCTGTTTTTGCCACTCCTGGGTGTTTGATTGAGGGTCTCCTCTTCATGGTAATGACGTTATGAGGAGTCCCATGTAAAGTAAATTAATAATCCGGGGCCGAGCAACTTGTCTAATACCACCTAGTAAGTTCTGGGGAAGTTTTGGAAGATATTGGTTCAAGTGTGACCTGATGAGGGCGTGAGCCTGTGACTGCATGTGAGCCTGTGAATCTGAGCTGCTGGGGCACTGCAGACAGCTAGTCCTTCCAGCTCTTATGATCTTAGCCTAAGCGAACCGGATGGGCGCATGTTCATGTTGCCTTGCATATGCTGAACGGTTTATTTCTGCATGGGAGAAAACCCCTGTGTTTAACTGATTCCACTGTTGCCCTTTATATATTCGCTTATGCCTCTGTACCTTCACACATTCCTCCCCAGCCCCACTGCTTTACCCCCCCCCTTTTTTTTTTTTTAAAGATTTTATTTGACAGGGAGAGACCTAGCAAGAGAGGGAACACAAGCAGGGGGAGTGGGAGAGGGAGAAGCAGGCTTCCTGCCGAGCAGGGAGCCCGATGTGGGCCTCGATCCCGGGACTCCGGGATCATGACCTGAGCCGGAGGCAGATGTTTAACGACTGAGCCACCCAGGTGCCCCTACCTCCCCTTTTCTAACACCTATGCTTTATTTCCAATGACTCAGAAAGCCAGCACTGCCAGGAAATCCTTTCTGATTAGATTCTCCTGACATTTCATGCTCCCCCCCCCCAGCACTGTTTTGTGCCATTTTGCCTCTTGTCATCTGTGTTTGTTAATCTGTCTTTTGGATTCTTGCTTATGCACTTTGTGCCTTATAATCTGGATTTCCCCTTCTCAGGGTGGGGACTTTTTGATTCTCTCATGGCATGAAACACAGCGGTTGGATCACATTTGTTTCTTCTTGTAAATGTTGACTCGTTTGGGTTATACTTGTTGCAAAAGCTATTTTTACCTCTATGGAGTGTGTGAATTCTGTTAGTAGACTATACCTGGCATTTGGAAAATAAATCCTGGAATAATAAACTGTTTTGCTGGAAGGAGTCTGTATACTTCAAGCCAAGACGCTTGTTTTCCAGCAGAGAAAAGTCAGAACCAGAGAGAAGATGTGCTTGCTCAAGGTCATTCAGAATAGAAACTTGACCAGGGTATCCAGACACCCAGTTGGGCCTCTTTTTGTTAGAGTGCTCTTTCACTGATAAGGTTCAGGTGCAGCTACGTTGCAGGCAATTAACTTGGCTGGGTAGAATCTGAGCATGTTCCATAGCAAGTGCTAGGTGATAAAAGAGGAGCTAGAATTTGACCAGTATAGGCTGAGATTAAACTAAAAAGAGTATGACATGGCTACTTAACAATGTTTAATTTCATAAAACCCAGTAGATCAAAGTAATTATAGAGCAGTAGAAGGTGAGCTGAAGCCTCAGATGGACCTAAGGACGACATATGGCTAGACTTTTTAGAACAGCCACTGTTTTTCCTACAGAACATTTTCTGGTGGTGTTTTCTTTTTTTTTTTTTTTTTTTTTTTTTTTTTAAAGATTTTATTTATTTATTTGACAGAGAGAGACACAGCGAGAGAGGGAACACAAGCAGGGGGAGTGGGAGAGGGAGAAGCAGGCTTCCCGCGGAGCAGAGAGCCCGATATGGGACTCGATCCCAGGACCCTGGGACCATGACCTGAGCCGAAGGCAGTTGCTTAACAACTGAGCCACCCAGGCGCCCATCTGGTGGTGTTTTCAACTGTCTAGTTTTTATTAAACCAGCTGGGTTGTAAACAAAGCCATGTTAATATATTGTAGAGACAGTTTATTCACGAGTACATCTTTTCTTACATGAGGAAAAACATTCATTTAAATAACACCAATGATGCCCTAAAAATTTTAAATTTTATACTTACGTGTGTCAATTATCCTTCTAGCATATTGAGAAACTAACTTTAGTCAATTGACATTTATACATTTATTCTTTAATAATTTAGCTTTTTCTGCACTTTAGAATATCCATTGCAAAAACAAGAAGTGAAGAAAAAAATGTTAAATTTTGCTGCCAACACTAAATATACTCTTTTCTAGACATAAGAACTACTTTTTAAAAAGTCCTTCAATGTTTGGAGTGATTGCAAATGGAAGTAAGGTCACAATAGGAGTATCATATTTCATTTGCAGGCAGCAGGTTTGAGAAATGGTGGGAAGATTTTTCTTTATCAAGAGTTACTAATGTATAGAAAAAAAATCAATGTTTTTGGAGAAAATTATAAAACTTTTCTCTACTTTTATGGACTAAAACTATTTAGTAAATACAAGAAGTAGCAATTTCGACTTTATACAATGGCTATTTAATGAAGAAAAATAAAGTGGCAGGGAGAAAGGAAAAAAAATGTACTTGGAGTAGGGAAGAAGAGCTGAAAAGCAACAGATGTAGAGAGCTAGCAAGGCCAGATACACTGAAATGGAGAAGCAGAGGCAGAAATTCAGAGACCCACAGAGGTGGAGATGAATCTTCAGGGAATAAATAAAATCCAGCCTACATGATTTTAATTCTTTTTTTTTAACCTTTCTAGAATCAATTTTATGGAGCATAGATCTATATTGCAAATTAGAAAGTGTATTTCAGCTTTCAGTTTTTCTGGGGTTACCTACCTGCAACCCTAGGAAATGGGGAATGGACCCACTTATAATGAAGAAAATCAGAATATTGCTTGTTTTGAATTCTTTTCTGGATCCTTCACCTTCTTAGGGATTCTTAAAATAACCTTAAACAGTTCAGTTTTTGATAGAGGGAGTATGTGGAAAACAATGACATTGATGTTGATGTGACGACTCGGAAGGAGTTGTAAGGATTGGATGACATGAAGGCAAAGGTCCCGGCTAGTCTATGAGCTGAGGTCTTCCTACCCTCGTTCAGTGTTGAGCTCTGGGTGGGTGGGGGGTGTCCTGTTTAACTTTGTGTCTTTAGGGAAGTCACTTACCTCAGTTTTGATGAATGTGAATTTTTTTCCTTTACCTTTAATGAAACTGTGGAAAAAAAAGTGTATTAACATAGAGGTAAATACTTAATTCTTAGGAAGGAAGGCAAGTTAAAACAGGCTATAAATAGTAATGTAGTAGTTTTTTTTTTTTTCTTTAATACTCACTATTACTCCCTTTGTATTATATAAATTCCTGCCTATTGCCTTTCTTCAATGCTAAAAGATCCAGGAAAATGTTTACCCTGCATAATCACCTCTTCCACTTTCTCTTTATATTATATATATAATATATATAAATGTATATATTTTATATTTAAAAACTTTCTCTTTATATTATATATATTTAAAAACTTGTATGTATGCATAAATGTATTAAAATATATAGTATACTATATAAGTAAATTGATACACACATATGTAGTTTTTGTCTTGTTTTTGTTTTTTTGAAAGAGCAAAGTTGCTGCCAGCTAAGTCCTCTCTGGGATGATCTTGTTCTTTGTTTGAAACAACAGGCAGTGCATCAATGAGGGGTCAGTGAAGAAATGATGTACTATTTTTAAAAAAAAAATTATTATGTTAATCACCACACATTACATCATTAGTTTTTGAGCAGGATGGGATTTAATACAAAGGATTAGAAGTTAACAAAAAGTGGACACTTGGAATGACTCCCACCCAGAATGAAAGAGAACTGACTCCTTGGGAGAGCTTCTGCCTTCAAGACTTCCACTAGTATTGTGGTTTCAAGACACCCCTGCAGCTGTGATCCAGGGATAGGAAGCCAGAGTTTCTAGGTGCTGCAGTTGAGTCATAAGCTTCTAATCTCCTGCAACGGAGAAGGGATACTAAAGAGCCATATAGAAAAACCAAACCTTTCCAAGATGTTGCTTCCTAGTAGAGCTGAAGTGTAAGGCAGAGGACTCTTGTCTTCCTTTCACCTTCTAAAACTCACATGTCCTAATTTATGCTACATACATTAGATTACATTTATCCTACGTAAATTCCCAGCCAGAGAGGGAATGAAATGGAGAATACTAATTCACAGTGTCACAGAGTGCCACTTAGTGGGCTTGATGAAGGAGGGCTGGTCAGATCTTCATTTTACCTTCTATCCTCCCCAGTGATACTCTGATGTGTATGTGTGCAGAAGGTTGCCTTGGAATTGGTGCACTTCATTTTTGATCCCTTGAAATAAAGCGGCATAACTCTTAAAAATGAGAGAATGAAATAAGTTACTCCATATAAACCCTCATTTGTAAGCACTTCTTTATCTCTTACCAAATAATACTGGCTTTCTAATTAAAATACTGGTGAAGGAAGAAAAAATGGTTAGAGAATTAGATATCATTTACACTTATTCCTGTATGTTTGAGTCATTAATTATTAGTGAATAAAGTTGTAAATTATAGAGTAGACAAGTTTTCTGGTGGTGAAAGTTGACTAGAACTCACATGTTAACATGTAACTGCTTTCATTGATACCCTAGAATAAAAGTATCATTTGGAAAGATGATCTCATTAGAATACTTTTCATATTATTTAATGCAGATGAAATGTATTTTTTTAATCTCTAGCAAAACAACGTCATAGTTTATCTGAAAATGACTTCTTTGATGGACTAGTGAAGCATCTTAATTATTCCTTCTATAGGAAACCCTGCCTAGACGAGTTGGTATTAACTTTGGAGTGAGGGAGCCCTAATGTGCTCATGATAAAGAAATACCGTATGATTTTACTCATATGTGGAATTTAAGAAACAAAACAGATGAACATAGGGGAAGGGGCAAAAAAGAGGGAAGCAAACCAGAAGAGACTCTTAACAATAGAGAACAAACTGAGTTTTGCTGGAGGGGAGCTGGGCAGGGGGATGGGCTAAAATGGGTGATGGGGATTAGGGAGGGCACTTGGTGTGATGAGCACTGCGTTTGTGTAAGTGATGAATCACTAAGTTCTACTCCTGAAACTAATATTACACTATATGTTAAATAACTAGAATTTAAACAAAAATTTGAAACAAAAAGAACAACAGTGTTGAGAGAACATAACCTGTGGGTGACATGGAATAAGAACAGCTTTGTTCTTAAGTTCTGGGAGGGCCACTAATAACTTTTTAATTTATTTTGGTAAGTGACCCTTGTGTCTGGTGACAATTTCAAAATAATGTTTTTTTCCTTAGGATGTAAAAAAATTTTGAAGGTTAAGTTATATTAAAATGATGATTTTTAAAAAGCATTTCTGTGTATTTTAATCCCCCCTTTTTGCTTCCCACATATGAATCTCTGAAAATTAATGATGGATTACCTAATTTGTTAGACTGCTTTCTGCATGAGAGCATTAAAAGGAAGGAAATCCTGATATAAATATGAATCTTTAGAACCCTCAGTTTGTTTCTCAGAGTCCATAGTCTCTCATGGTTCGTCTCCCCCTCCGATTTCCACCCCCTTCATTTTTCCCTTCCTACTATCTTTTTTTTTTTTTTTTAAACATATAATGTATTATTTATTTCAGAGGTACAGGTCTGTGATTCATCAGTCTCACACAATTCACAGTGCTCAGTGGAGCACTGGGTGTTATACGCAAACAATGAATCATGGATCACTACATCAAAAACTAATGATGTAATGTATGATTAACATAACATAATAAAATAAAATTTAAAAAAATATGAATCTTTAAGCCATATTGCCAGCCTTCTAGCAAGTGCATTCTTTAGTTAGTATTAAAACAGTTTATTCCATGGTGTCCTCTCCAGTTATGTTCTCCTTAATTATATACCTTAGTCACTCCTTGACCATCTCTCTGTGTCTGTCTACTGTAATGGAGATAAATGGACAATCACTCTTGAACAGTCAATGATTCTCTTACTGAAGCACTTGCCCTGTGAGTCTAGCTCCAATATCCCATTATTGGGTAGAATGGATGTTCTCACATAGCACTTATCCAAGTTATGATTTTGTTTCCTTATAATCACTTGCAATTGTGTTTGAAATAAGCCATAATGTAATTTTCTCAATTTAATAGGAGCTATTTTTAACAGTGCAAAAGCTCTGATTACAGTTTTTTCATTTTATCCCAAAGTGTAAGATGGGCAACCATGTTTAATCATATCCACAGATTACCTCAGTGAATAAAAATGTGTTACATTATCTTTAAATAAATGAATGTCAATATGTTCCAAGGTAACCGAAGTAATTGCATATTGATAACAGTCATTATCGTAAGTCATAGTCTCTAGGAGAAAATGCACTTGTATTTTTTAATAAGGTACAGTATTATAGTCTATTTTAAGATGAGAGTTTTCTGTTTCATGTACAGACTATAATATCACTCTCATATAGCTAGCAGACCCCACAAATAGATAAAATGCAAAATACAAAACTGAAAGTAACAAGATCTTGTAGTCCTTTGGAACTGGAATGGATGTTATGAGTACCTTAGCAGAGCTAATATGAAGTTGCCATTATCTATGACAGACTCTTAGAACTAGCATCCACTTTCCAGCTAAAGCAGATAATAGGAGCTAAGCCATTATCCTGCATTTTTGTAGCAAGATATTTTCAGATTCTGTATGAAGGTTTATTGTAGTGTTCAAATGAATCTGGAAAATGCTCTAGGGGAAAACGGTTCCTCTTTCTAATACTAAAAATTATGGAATGGTTGGGGGAAATGTCAGAACACTTGTATTCTCTGATTGGAATTTTTCATCAAATGGGTGAGTTGTCATTTGGACCACCATGTCCCACAACTCCAGCCACTCATAGTATGTATCCTATACAACAATATATGATTAGTGCTCCATCTCTTTATGCTGTGCACACCTATTTGGCCATCCATGGTAGTCCTGAGTGTCATAATATCCCCTCTGTAATATTCTCAACAATAAGCAAGGGCTGGGAAGACACTCTTAGCTGAGATGATTTAGAAAGTGTCCCAGCATTCATTAAGTCAATGAATGACTACCATTTTTTCTTTGCCATAATCTTTTCAAACTGTAGCATCTCATTATAATTGAGAGTACTGATCTTAAATAGGAGACCTGAATGTTAGTCTCAGGATGACTATTAGCTGGGTGATACAAGATAGATTATTACCTCTCTGGACCTTGCTAGTTTCCTCTGTAAAATAGGGAATTTGAACTCCATTAGGGGTTTACAAACATTCTATTCCTACCAGTGGAACTCCTAAGGCTTAGCTGAACTTAGTTGAAAAACAATTAGATTGCCTGATTCCATTTCTTTTGGGTAAGTTCTAACTAATATTTGGAAGGGAACTTGAACCTTGGTTTTTCGTAGTAACTATGGAAAAGATTCAACTGTGAAATGCCAAAGTGTGTGTTTTCTTCATACTCAGATTATATTTGAAGTACTGTCTCATGTCTGTTTTGTGTTTATTTTCAGGGTATATATTTAGATGCCATATCCTAAGAATTTTGAAGAACTCAGGTTACTCTTTCAAAGAGATTATGGAGTCAGACAGATCTATTTTAAACTGAGTTTTGGCCACTTGCTAGATGTGAATCCCTGGTCAAGTTCATCAACTCTCCATTTTATTTGTAAATAGTGGTAATATTATCCATCTCCTAGAACTTTTGGAAGGATTAAAATAATACATGCAAAATGGTTAGCAGAATTCTTGGCCCAAAGTAATTATGGTCCTCATTCTATGTAAAAATCTGTAGAGTCTCATTTTCCTACTCAGAGAAAGGATTTGAAGGAAAGGAACTCCTTTTGCATTTTTTTGAACAAGAACCACAGCTGCTTAAAAAGCCTGCACTAACTTTGTTTCCCCAGGCGGGGCTTTCCAGGAATGGCACTGCGTTGGACAGCATCGTATCAGAGTAGCTATGTAGGAAGAAGGAAGCTCCAAGGGAAAAATGAGGGGAAATGAAAACATTTAAATTTGCTCAAAGTGTATTATCATTCCTTTCTCTTCCCATTAGCTTTTATTGAGTGCTTGCTATTTGCTAGTAGTGCTCTAAGTGCTTTGCACAGATGATTCCATCTAATTATCACCACAGCCCTATGAGGTAGGTAGTGGTATTATCCCTACTTTATACATGAAGAAACTAATGCACAGTAAGCTTAGGTTGCTCAAGATTCTACATCTGAGAAATAGTTGAGGGTTAAAAAAATGAGTCTGACCCCAGAGCCAGAATTACTTCATACTTACTCTACTTCCTCTGGTGTTTGAGGTCATTTTCCTTGGAGACAGAGGAGATAAAGACCTGAGGCTCCCCCTGAGCTTTGATACATGGGCAGAAATACTCACGGGTCTCCTGTATTCCATAAATGAACATATCTAGAATAGTGTGGTAAATTTGCATTACTGTCTTCAATAGTTCCAATCTATTATAACCTTACAGACGACAGTATATCCTTCCCTGACATCAGCCTGGACTATATGATAAGTTTTGGCCAGTGGAGTGTTGGTGGAGGTCATATGAACAAAGGCTGGAAATGTTTGTTTTCTTGCCCTCCTGTATTTCATCATGAGAGAAACTTGCCCTGGGTAGCTATTGGTGAAGCGCATCTAGACATACCCTCCAACCTGGAGCCAATTCCAGAGAATCCCAGCCTACATAAGCCAAACTCCACCTAACGCACGTTCACCAAGTTAAACATGGCACACCATTGGGGTTTGGTTTGTTAGACCTAATTACTGAGTAACTGAGTATCATTTATAGCTACTGTGCTCTCATAACCATAATCCTCCTCAAAATTTAACATGAAAACTGAACTCGATTGCCCCAAAGTTACGCCATTGAAGTTTCATTAAGTTTAGAAACAGTATCTGTTTCAAAGGGAGTAACTGGGAAGTAATTTGAGAGTGAGTGGGGTATAAGAGTGTTAAAGAAATGGGCAGTCTGTGAGGCTGGAGACACATAGCAAACGTATAAACAATATTAAAACCACAAATGACAATTGAGAAGAACAAATCATACTGGAAAGATGATGGGCTCAAAACAGATGGCCTAGGGGCACCTGGCTGGCTCAGTTGGTAGAACATGTGATTCTTGATCTCAGGATTGTGAGTTTGAGCCCCACATTGGGGGGTAGAGATTACTTAAAATCTTAACAACAGCAACAACAACAAAATGAATGGCCTAAAAATACGTTGATGGGAGTAGTTAAAAAGAACTTTTATTTTCAATTGCTATTGTATTTCCTTTATTGACCATTTTTTTAACTTTTGCTTTACAGAAGTCTGCCTGGGGGATCTGAATTTGTATGTCCTCTGACTTTTTATAATAAAATGTTTTAAAGCTTTAAAGTTTGTGTTGAA
Source organism: Halichoerus grypus (assembly GCF_964656455.1). Classification (NCBI taxonomy): domain Eukaryota; kingdom Metazoa; phylum Chordata; class Mammalia; order Carnivora; family Phocidae; genus Halichoerus; species Halichoerus grypus. Next base: position 144,906,334 of record NC_135715.1, read on the forward strand.
ACTTACTTGGAGTACTCAATGGGAGATTATCTTATTATTACATTCTGTAATTACATTTATTCCTGTAACAGTTATTTATATACCTATTTGAAAACAATGTTACTTAAAGTTCAAGTTGATTTTAACATCTTGGTCTTCATAGGGCTGAGTATATATGTAGTGCTGGTGATAGGGGTGTTGATAGCATCCTTGATTTTTTTTTTCTGTGTGTGTGTGTGTGTGTGTGTGTGTGTGTGTGTGTGTGTGGTTTTATTCTTAGAGGGTGGTGGGAAGGGGGGTACCCTGCAAAGATTCTTTGGTGTGTATGTATGTAAGGTTTGCCTGTGTGGAAGAGGGCTAAATTACCCTATGTAAAGATGTGAATGGGTTTAATAGGTCAAGATATCTTTAGTAAGGGAGCAAATTAAGTAAGTCGGATGTCAGGGTAGCCAAAAACTTTGAGGCATAAGTATGTCTAATATCCAATTTAAGATTCTTAGATGTTTCCCCAAAATAAAACTCCTTTGCCCCAAACCTTCAGTAGTCTGCAAGTTAGGAAATGCCACTTTGAGTAACTTCGTGGGTAGGTGGTGATGAGGATAAAGAAACTAAGATGTATATCTGAGTCACTGAAGAATAGAAAGAAAAGCCTATCTGTGGATGGTGCTGTATGAGAGATTCAAAGTTAAGCAGTGGTTCTCAACTATGACTGAATTCACCTGGGGAGCTTAAAAAATGGCTGATGACTTCATCCCACCTTTAGACATTATGATGATTTCATTCTACCCCCAGATATATGATGTAATTAGTCTTGGCTGTGGAAGTTTTTATAAATTTTTTATAAAGCTTCCCAGGTTATTCTAATTTGCAACTAAATTTGAGCATCTCTGCTCCTGTCTATAGCAAAGTTCTCCATCCTGGCTACACATTACAATCACCTGGGAAATAGTATATGCCAATGGCCGTACCATATCCCCAGAGATTCTGATATACTTTGGGATGGAGGCAAAGTACCATACACTGTCAAAGCTTTCCAGGTGATTCTCATGTCCAACCAGAAGTCAGATGGCATCCCTAGAACATTGGACTTGTTCTGTCTGCTAATATATGGAAACAGTGCCCCCAATGAATACGGGGTACTGGGGATGATAGGAAGGACAGAGATGTACATGGGGCCCTTTCTGGCAAGATAAAACACTTACTTCATTCTGGTTAGAGGATTAGAACTCTGATATCCACAAACTAATGGATGCTTACAAAGTAACAAAGAAATAGTAGCTCAATACTGGTGCCTCTGGGCCACCTCATGGGTGCTCTGAGCCCAGGATTGCATTCAGAATTGCAACTGATTGTATGGAAATGAGCCTTAGGAAACAATTCCCATAGTTCAGTGATATTGGGTTGCCAGGTTTGGCAAATAAAAATACAATATACCAGTTAAATTGGTAATTCAGATAAACAACCAATACTTATTAGTATGAGTATGTCCCATGCAATTGGGCATAACTCTACTAACTTTGTTCATATAACTTTCGAATTTAACTTCTGTGCCCTGTATTTTATCAGGAAACCTTAGGGATAGAGAGCCTGAGTTTGTTATTTAAGTTCTGGGACTTCTGACTCAGTGTAAGCTTGGAAAGCACCCACTACATGCAAGAAAACATGGTAAATCCTGTTTAGCTTAATTACTTAGGATTTTTTTCCCCTTGGCTTTTAAGATTTTAGGACATACAAATTCAATAATAAGTGAGAGAACATTTGTATATAAGCAGTAAGCCTTCCCAAGTGCTCTGACCTACTATTTAACTCAAAATTGCATTTGTAAGTTGCATGGCCCCACGTCACAGTGGAAATGAAAGAGAGCACCAAAAATATAAAAACATGATGAAAATAAGTTTGAGGTCATTTTTTAATTTGACTTCTCAAATCCATAGTTGTCTTCTCCTTTGAATACATATTTTTTAAAATTGTAGAAAAAAACTGTTATTCTTTAAATGGTAAAACAATTAGAATATTCACCTCAGATTAATTCAGTAACAGTCAAGTTAGATTTATAGGACCTTTCATCTCAACTGTGAAGAAATTCATAGCTTGAATAAAGGCATACAATTAATGAACATAATAGCCTTTGAATAAAGGAGATTAACATGTTAAGGACTGAGTTTTGGATAGAAAAAAAACCCCCAAAACTTCTGAAACATTGCTAAATTAGTTCTGAACTCTAATAGGAATATAATTGCAAAATTTAGAGATAAACTTTGATTCAAATGTTATACCCAGTGTATTTCTTAAGATGATATTGAAATGATTCTCTTTAGAAAGTAAAATGAATATAGATAAAAAGCAAGGATTGATAGATGTCAATATTCATTAATGATACTGAGGACTAAATGACAATAAGGGAATGTATTGATCCAGAGGAAGTCACTTAGCATTCCTGATATTTACACACAGGTACCATTTTTAATTAGAACCGTTGAAAATAAGAATGAAAGGGGAAAAAAAAAACCAATGCAACAACCCTGGAATGTACGTATAGAGTATTTAGAAATCTGGGTAGGAAATTGAAGGTCTTAGGGACACAGGTGGTGGTTTAATTTTCTTCTAACTGAAGGTTGGTACTTTGGAAGATAAGGAACTGCGAAGTGAACAGCTGGCTCTGTAGATGGTGTCAAAGAAGAGAATTTCGTTTTCTGGACCATGATGCATGATACTAAACTAATGCTTCTGGCAAAAGAAAGAGTACATCTAATGAAGAGTGGGAAGAACATGCTTGGCAGAAGACTTGCTGACCAGAACAAGAAGGCATTGATATATGAGTAGGGTAGAGAAAAAGGACCAAACAAGCTGTTAAATTATACCCTATGGAGGAAAACAAGCTGACTTAGGAAGAGTAAAAATAGTAGAGCAATGATTAGTAAATTAAGAGGATAACAGGAAAGATAAAGGAGAAATGTTTGTGGCTTTATGTTTATAGCCATATTCACATAGTCTGGGTAAAGATAACCTTTTAAATAAAAGGTAAAGAATATTTGAAGGTTTTCATTATGACTTAATGGGTATGAGAACCCTGACTGAGGAAAGCTATTTGACCCTGAAATCCCAAGTTGGTACTGCTGTTGCAAAGATACCATATAACCTAGAGGAACGTGAGGTAAGACCTAAAGAATTGAATACTTGCAATTCTTTATTTGAATACTCCAAATAATAAGAGTCTCCATTCCTGTTGCATTGTATCCCACATGTAATCCAGGTCTCAATAAGGGAACAGTGCATACCATGAAGTATACAGTGAATTCCTTGGTAAGAGAAATTCTGGAAAGGGTTAGAAGTGATTCTCTATCAACAGTACTATAGGAAGAAAAAACTGGCATTTTTCAAAAGAAATACATTTAGGTTTCTCCTTGTTCCTTTCACTTAGGTTGACATATCAACAATTTTCAAACCCAGGGAATGTAGAACACAGTTCAAATCTTGAGGGGGATGAAGTCCAGATCTCTGTGATAACGACTATGTAGCAAGAAAATGATGTTGATGATCAACCCAAAATAGTGGCCACTGGGAACGTGTTAAAAACAGATAGATCTGGAATTAGGTTCTGCATGTCTCAGTGTCTACCAGGACTTGATAGGTCAAAATCTAGCATGGAAATTTCATAACTTTATTTTCCCATAGCTGAATTTCTATTCTGAATTCTTAGTGCCGCCTTAAGAGCAGAAAAATTAGTCCACTTTTCCAATATAGTCACAGCACATTAATGACTTCTCAGCCTTGTCAGTGATTGCTCAGTTATTTCAGGTTTAAACTCCGTCACATTCAGGATTTCTGAAACTCTGTTCACTTGCCTCCCCAGCCTTGGGGTTGATTTGCAGGGGATGGGAATAGATCCATTCCTGCAATGTCAAAAGGGAGAGGAGGCATCTACTCTTGTCCTTCTTCCTGACATGCACAATTGGCAAGTCATGATCTTCATTTATAGGTGTCTGTCTCTGCATTTGCTCACATATCCAAGGCCTTATTATGGTCCTGGCAAGGGTGGTCAGTACCACTCTGCTCACAGTCTGTAATGCCTCCACTGCCTACCAGCTTTCTCTGTCAGTGTTCTTACCTGCTCAAAGGTATGGGTGGGGTTAAGCTGATGTGTACTTCTCTTGGGGCTGTATGTACAGGACTACTGTGACTTTTTTTTTTTTAAAGATTTATTTATTTGAGAGAGAGAGAGAACACATAAGCAGGGGGGAGAGAGTATCCTTAAGGAGACTCCCTGCCTGATGCGGGGCTTGATTCCAGTATGCTGAGATGAGGACCTGAGCCACAATCAAGAGTCTGCTGGTTAATGGACTGAGCCATCCAGGTACCCCATGACTTTTTTTTTTTTTTTTTTTTTACTTCTGACATCAATTTCTTTCTCTTCTATCCTTTTTCCTTGCCATTGCAGGCAAGGGAACATGGACGGGCTTTTTCTTGCAGAGCTCCAGACACAGCCTTCTAGTCTTTGATCTCCAAATAATAAGAGTCTCCATTTCTGTTGCATTGTATCCCATGTATAATCCAGGTCTAAATAAGGGAACATTGTATACCATGAAGTATACCAATGTCTATTCCCTTGTTTCCTTCTCCTTCCTTCAGTGGCTCTCACCCATTTTTGTTGGGGGTAGGAAATAAAAAACTTGGTTAGCCCTTTTTTTCCCCCCACCAAGTTTGTCTTAATTAGGCTTAATGCTTTAAAGCCAAGAAACTATTTTTCTCCTTTCACCTTGATGACCTTACATCCTTGAGGCAATGCTAAATGGGGATGCTTCATATGTTTAAGATATTGGCATTGAAGAAATAGATAATGTTTCATATCCTACTACAACAGCTATGTTTTAATCCCAGTTAATTTATATTCTGATAAGTTTGTATTAAAGTCAGGGAAAAAGTCTTCATGGGCATGCCTGCATGTAAACTTACATATTTCCAGAAGGGCAAATTTGTTGGAAAAAACAACCATCTATTAAATTCTCTGGAAGCTTCTTGTACCAATAGTGGATTTGCCTTGAGAAAATTATTTAATCTCCCAAATTCTCATTTTCTTCATCTGTAAAACAGGAATAGTATATTATACCTATTTAATAAAAAATTTCCAATGATTAGATATTGATAAAATATTTACCTTAGTACCTGAATAAAATATTTACCTTAGTACCTAAAAAGTGCTAGTTCCTGAATACTTGTCAGTAGTTATTTTCATTGAAATCTTGGGATCTTGGCTACAAGCACATTGCATAGTGAAGATAAGAGAAGCATGTAAATAGTTGAGAGAATACTTAGACTGCTGGAACAAATTGCTTTTACTCATATACACTCACAGTGTAGAGTGTTTGACACCTAGAGGTTCAAATGAATGCATGGCTTATATATGTACATTTGTTTATGTATCTTCCATGTATAACAAAGGTAACAGAGCCTAAAAAGTCATGGAAGGATAACATTTTTAGGAAAGAAGTGTAAAGAAAATGTTTATTGAATAGTTGGCATTTAGAGTTTCTACTGTGATACAATAATCTGTGATATAGTTTAAGGAAGGATGAATCTGGTTGGGATGTCTGTTTAATAAAGACACAGAATAGTGTTTTTGGTTACATGCAAATGAATGAGACACCAAGAAAATCTCTCGAACACTAGCTTTCTCATTCTAACTTGAGACTTACATGGGTCTCAGTGATCTAAGTTGTTGCTGAAGTAGTGAAGTTGCTGTGTGCAGGTAGAGGTAGATGCTGACACCAAAGTCTTTTAGTAGAGCAGGGTCCCACAGCTAATTATTTTTTCCCTACTTTGGGAATCCTAGCCATATTGAGATGGGTAGGGAAAACAGCCATAGTCCTGAAATCTTCCAGGAATGACTTTAAATACAATGATAAGTATCACTGTTTTGTTGATCAGGAGCCTCTCTTTTCAGGGTCTAAGGAAGAACGAGAAGAATTACAGAATTTTTTTTTTTTTTTTTTTAAGCCATCGTGGAGCTTCTTAAGATGAAGTATAGCAGTTAGAATTGTAGATGCAAGCAACAGGAGCTGGCCATGGCTAAAAAATGAATTTGTTAACATGTTATTGGGGGAGCTTGTAGAAACTGTAGGGAAGTGAGAGAAGGTTTGAAGTAGGGACTGCAGCCAGGACTATAACCCCTCTGTAATCCTAGGAACTGTCCAGCACCAGGATAACAATGATAGGGCCAGCAGAAGTGTGTATATCATTGGCCTGGTGAATTGAAATACAAAATGAAATCGTAAGATAACCTGAGATGTTCTTGGAAGTATTTTAAAGCCATAATGCCACTAGATTATATAAAGTTAAATGAATTAAATGGGGGTGATTTTAAACAAATAAAGCAGTATGTACTATTATAACTAGTGTAATATAGAAGTACATACTAAAATTGTCTCCTACCTATAATTTAACGTAGAATACGTATCTTCAATTAGAGAGATCTCTATTAAAGGAATATCTTCTGTTAAAAATTGGAACTGCATCTTCCAATTCAAATAGGATTACTTGTGTGGGGCTATACTATACCTGATGTTCTGCATCCTGATGCTTCACTTAATATAAATGTACATGATATACTTAATACATGATGTACTTTGGCTTACATTAGTACATAGAATCCTATCTGATCATTTTGGAGGCTCTGCAGCATTTAATTGTTTAAAAACCACAATTTATTCAACCAATCTACAAATGATAATCAGGTTGTAATTATAATTTTATACCATGTTTCAGTGAACGTTCTCTTTCACATATATTTTAAGTACTTGTGTGAATCTCTGTTGGCTGAATTCCTGGGAGTTCAACTTTTGGGCTGAGAAGAGAGGCATGTTTAAAAACTTGAAATCTGTTACCACTTGGCTTCATAGAAGGTTGGTCCACTCTGCAATCACAGCAAGAGAATATGAGGGGATCAAATTCCCTATAACTTGGATATATTTGCTATTATATCAATATTCAGAGAAATCTTACTTTCAGAGATGGCTTACTAGATTGATCAAGCTATTCTGAAGATTTATTCTCTCAAAACACCTGAAAACAGAGGGACAAGATCTGATCATATTTTTTATATTCTAGGTATTCTTCTAAAGCTTTTGTTAATGTCATTTATTAAAAGAATTAAAGTATGGTACAAAACTGTAGGTGGAAAAAAAGGCTAACTTTTCAAAAATACTGGAGACTGAATAATCTCATAATCATTGTTATTAAATCAGATAAGTGTTTTCCTCAAGAATAACTTAGTGCTTGAAATTTCAAGATAGGCTTTCTTTTTAAGTGAATTTAAAAGAACATTAAAACAAATGTTTTCTTCTCTAAAAGGACAAAAAAAAGTCTTAAGAAATTTAACAGTGTTTTATACAAGTCTAATTATTTTCCTTTGGAAATAACATGTTGGGTTGAAACTTTCTTGTCTAATGAAAAAGTAAAATGTAAAAAAGTAAATGACATAAATAAGGGTTTTACAAATTGTGAAAGAGTAGTTCTGCATTATATAAAAATAGTTCAGCCTTTTGTCTACATTAAACATTTTTAATACCACTGGGTAAACTGGCTGCTCATATTGGTTTTTATGTATAAATGCAATAATTCCACAAAAATAACTTTGACATTGTGCTGCTAAAATATAATTTTCATTGATGTAGTCAATTATACATCCCACACAGGGATAAGCATATATGCTAATTCATCTGGTGTTTCATTTGCCTTTATATTTTAGCAAGAAAATGAGGATTTGAAGGGGCGCCTGGGTGGCTCAGTTGGTTAAGTGTCTGCCTTCGGCTCAGGTCATGATCCCAGGACCCTGGGATTGAGCTCCTCGTGGGGCTCCCTGCTCGGTGGGGAGTCTGCCTCTCCTTCTGTCTCTGCTGCTCCCTCTGCCACTCCCCCTGCATGTGCTCTCTCACTCTATCTCAAATAAATAAAATCTTTAAAAAACGCTGAGAATTTGATAAAAAAAAATCAACCTGCTCAAGTGGTTACTCCTCGATTTTGAGTTTGATTTTTCATTTTATCTTAAAAGCAAACATTAGAAAGGTGACAGATCATTGGAATAAACATTTCAGGAATCTTGGTTATTACACAGATTGGCACATCTTTTGGGTGCAATTCCTGCAAGGATAAAAATGACACATACTGAAAAGAGAAGCTGTTTTCAGGGTCACATTATCTGTTACAACACTGTTACAAGCAGGAGAGAAAAGCATGTTCAGGATTTGTTTTAAATACAATATTGTTTTGAAAAGGACCATGATCGTATTGATATCTGTTGGATGTAAATTTTTGTAAGGCCATACTCAGATTTGATTTGATTGACTATTCTGGTGTAGTGGAAAGAAATGAATTTGAATTCCATAAGCATCTGGATTATAATTCTGGTTCTTTTGCCACCCACCAGCTGATTGACTTTGGTCAATTTACAGAGCCTTGGTTTCTTTATCTCTAAAATGGAGTTAATAATACCTATTGCAAAGGGTTGATGTATGTGTGGGGGAAACACACGTAAAGCCCTGCAGTGTTGAGTCTCCTTTCCTTCCAATATCCACTCTAAACCTTACATGCCAGTGAATCATAAAATTTTCTTGAGCTTATTAGTATTTTTCCATCTCTTCATCAAAGCAGAGATCCTTACAGAAAAATTACTAGATCCTCTGTGAGCCTCAGGAAGGAAATTCAATGAAGCCTCAGGAGTTCTTGGGTTACTATTTGTTTCTCCACCAGTCATGTTTTCTGTAAATAGTCTTATTGTTCTTCGTGTAGATTTCATGCTTTAATTTGCTACATATAGGACCTCTTTATCTAAAATTGCATATCACATTTATGTTCTTATTATACCAAAGTGTTACTTTAAGAAAAAAGATACTCAATTTTTTATTCATGAACATTAATAATTACAGTACAGTGTTAAGGTAGTTGTAACAGTTGTCTTGCAAATTATTTTAGCATCATGATATGTTTTATTTTGTCCTGTGAATCTTCAGCTCTTGATAAGCACCACTGCCCTGTTTATCTGCTGTGTATCAGATTAGTGTTGCTTAAAAAAAGTCGTAACTGTGCAGTGTAGGTCCCCTACATTACTGGTTTTTCATCAGACTTTCACTTCTTTATTGATCTCTTGTTACATCTTTCTAGCATCAGTCCACAGAGACTGATCAAAATATTCTTCATCGTCCTTAAGAATGGAGTCCCACCTTTGCCCTACTTACTCTCAAAAGATCATCTTGCTGCTATGACTTTCAAACTGCCTCTATCCTTTCAATCCATCCTATGCCCTACTTCATACATCATATGCCTGGTGGAGGGCTCAATGAATGCTTACCACTGAGTGAAGAAAATTTTCCCAAGTGTACCTTCAATCATAATTTGATAAAAAAAAATCTTTGGCGGCTTCTTTCTTATTAAATGAGGTTGAAGCTCTTCAGCATTGTAGTCAAGACCCTCTCCAGATACCTTTGTCTCACTCATCTACTGAAATGTAAAGCAGAACTCCATGCAGAAGGATTCTGAAATAGTTTCCGTATTATTACAAGTTGTAAAGTTCTATTTTATGTTCTCCAAAAAAAACCGCTATAATACTGTTACCATTCATCCATACTCAACTCAAGCTCTAATGACAAATATAGAAGAAATAATTACCAACAATATGTCAGAGGCTTCATGTCTATAGCTTCTTATTGTTAGATTTCAGGGTTTTGTTTTTTTTGTTAGGTACCTTCATATTCTGGTCCTCTATATTGTCTGTATTTATTCTAATGTTGAGGCCAAATCTCACATTTTAAGATAGAAAAATCTTACTCCCTTTTTAATTGGGGAAAGAACTTAAAGAATGTTATAGAATACAGGGCACATGTGAGCACTTATGTACCAGATGGTGTTCCTTTTTGCAAGAACTAGTCCATTTTCCCGGGAATGCAGTGATTACTATCCCTGTTTTCTAGAGTAGGTCATGGATCCTTTGGGACCCTAAGCCATTTGCTCATGACCACACAGCCAATAAGTGATGTGAACTCAGATTCTCTTGCCACCAAGTACAAATTTTCTCTTCCACTCATGCTGCAAAATAACTTTCATAAATGCTATAATAGATTACTCACCTAGGAATATGAGTGGGAAAGCATTAACATTGCAGGTCATGCCCTTCTGATGGTTTTCCTCCTATAATTGGAAGGCTGGTGGCTCTTTAGGAATTTTTCACAGCTGCTCTTTTTTTCTCGTACTTGTGCCTTAGTGGGTGACCATTCCTGGCTAGAAGTCTAAGCACCGTCCTCAAGAATTCATGCATATGTTGGTCGGTGAGTATACCCGGGGTCACTGCTGCCATCACCCCCACTGCACTTACATTTGGAGTGATGATTTCTAAGCTAAAACTTTGAGAAATGGGTCTAAGCAGGTGTCTTACGATGTCTGTTCTGCAGTCCAGCTTTCTCTTTTCCACATAATAGTGTTGATGCTGTGCTGGAATGGTTGTTCCTGGGATAAAGACAATATCGAATGGTAGGCTGAATTTTTTTGCAAGTCATGTTACAAAGGGCTAATCATATATCTATATATCTAATCCATATATATATATATATCTCCACACGCTAGATTACCTGTATGTGTGTATAGTAGATCACCCGTATATATACACTAGAAACTGAAAAGAAAAACAACAGCCCAATAAAAAAAATGGGCAAAGGATATGAAAAGACAAATCACAGGAAAAAGCAGACATAACACTTCATAAAGCATTTGCAAAGATGTTCAACCTCACTTATGAATAAAAATTATTTTTATCATAGTAATTAACCATTTCTTAACTATCAAATTGTGAAAAATACAGAAGTTTGCAAATCTCTTGGACATGTAATTTCCATGAGTGCAAAATGGTATACCACCTATGGGAAAAAAAAATTGGCAATATCTAACATTACAAATGTCTTAATCCTTAAATGTGATAATCTTTTAAAAATGCTTATTACAAATATACTTCAATAAGTACAAAATTTCATGTGTGCCAGGTTATTCATTGAGTACCTACTTGATACGTAGGTTGTTTAGCAAAAGATCTGGTTGAGTACACTGTGATATATGCAGGTAGTGGAATATGATGCAATTTTTAAAAAGAATGAGGACACTATGTATTACTGATAAGGAGAGGACCTATTCATACAAAATCATTGGGGGAAAGCAACAAGCAGAACAGCATATGTTGTATGTTGATTCTTGAGTAAAATAAAGGGAGGCAAATATTTGTTCTTACAAAGGTAAGACACTTAGGAAAAAGTTATTGTCAGCTCCTTCTCACCCCTTGAAGGTAAGGGAAGCAACACTTCTCTCTGTATTTTTCCATAGTTGTAACTCAAAGCATGTAATGCATTACCTGTTAAAAATACAACTCAGATTAACAAATCCCTGACATTAAAAGCAAATACAAACAAATCTACCTGGGTATTTAATTAATATTACCACATGGAGAGAGGCTTTTTTCCAGCAACATTAGAATATGTATTTTTTTTGACTGTACATGTTTAGTGAGGGTAGATTCTAAGGACAAAAAGAAATAGAAATATACTCTAAAGTTTCAACTTCATTCAGTAGTTTAATTTCTTTTTGATATTTTGATATAAATTACAACTGTAAGAATTCTTCCTTCATGCAGTTTTCTCTAGTGGTAATATTTTCATAACTGTAGTATCACAACTAGAAAATCGACACTAACACAATCTACCAGCTTTGTTCAGATTCTACCAGTTTTACATGCACTCCTGTGTGTGGGTTTTGTGATGATTCAACTACTTTATAGTCACAACTAGCTTCCTCCCTTCTTTGATAACCACTTAATCTCTTTTCCGTCTCTGACTTTGTCCTTCCAGAGTGATAAATAAATGAAATTATAGTGTGTATCTTATGAGATTGGCTTTGTAAAAAAAACTCAGCATAATTCATTCCAGTTGCATCCAAGTTGTTTCATGTATGAATAGTTCATTCGTTTTTATGACTGAGTATTCCAAAGTATGAATATACCACAGTCTGTTGATTCACCATTGAAGTACATCTGGGTTGTTTTTTTTGGGGGGGGCGGTCCATCACAAATCTGATATGAACAGATATGAGCAAATTTTTGTGTGAATGTAATTTTCACTTTTTCTGGGATAAATGCCAGGAGAGCAACTCCTGGGTTATATGCTGATTTTATATTTACTTTTGTAAAAAACAAAAACAAACTATCATACTCTTTTCTGGAGTGGCTTTATCATTTTACATTCCCAGTAGCAATGTATGAATGATCCAATTTCTCTATATTCTTTTCAACATAATTTAGTGTTAATCACTTAATTTATCTTTTTATTTTAGCCATTCTGATAAATGTATAGTGATGTCTTATTGTGATGTTAGTTTGCATTTCCCTAAGAGGGAAATTCTCAACCCTGAGATTGTGACCTGAGCCGAAATCAAAAGTCGGCCGCTTAACCAACTGAGCCACCCAGGTGCCTCTTTTGCCCATCTTCTAACTGGACTTTTTTTCTGTTGAGTTTTGAGACTTCTTTATATATTCTATATACAAGTCCTTTGTTGGTTATGTGGTTTACAAATGCCTTCTTTTAGTTTTTAGCTTTTCATCCTCTGTACAGGATCTTTTGGAAAGCAAAGTGTTAAGTTTTGATTTAATCCAATTTATCAGGTTTTTTTGCCTCTATGGATCATGTATTTTGTGTGTGTTAAGTTTAAGAATTCATCCACCTCAATGGACTGAAGATTTTGTTTTTTCCCTAGAGTAGTTTTACATTTTACATTTAAATTTGTGATTGTTTTGAGTTAACTTTTGTGTAAGATAAAAGGTTTAGGTCGATTTTCTTTTTTTATCTATGGTTGTACAATTGCTCCTGTATTATTATTGAAAGGGCTGTTCTTCTTCCATTGAGTTACTTTTGTCAGATAATTTGGGTATATTTACATGGGTCTGTTTCTGGGATCTCAGTTCTGTTTCATTGATCTGTGTGTCCATTGCTTTGTCAATACCATCTGTCTTGATTACTATAGCCATGTGATGAGTCTTAACTTTGGGTAGAATGATTTTTCCCCATTCTATTTTTGAAAATTCTTTTAGTTAGTCTAGGCTTTTTTTTTCTACAAGTTTTAGAGTAGTTTGTCTACATGCTGGGCAGCTTAGCTTTTAGAAAGTAATTTGTTAGAATGATTCTTTATACTATTGGATAAAGCAATAAATATATTAAGATAACAAAATAGTATTTTAGTGTAATTTACAATATATACACAAGAAAAATAAAAGAGGTAAAACATTGTAATCTTGAAATTGAATTACATATATAAGACAGGCATGAATTTTTAATGTATAGCTCTGTCCACTGAAATTGCTTCTGAGGAATAATAATCATCCGTAGTAACAATAATCATCCATAGAACCAAGGTTGCATTTCTCATACTTTTTTTCCTCCTTAGAGAAATGGTGAATTTGAAATGTGGGTCAAGGAAAGTACAAGGTGGTGCTGAGACATCTAATTATGCTAGAAATCAAGGAGGCTTCAAAGATTAATAGAGTCATGTCAAAGAACACAGGAGCCAACTCAAAGGTGCTCCCAATAACCAAAATATATATGAGAGAATAATTATTAAAATTGTTGGAATTATACTGATTCTGCAAGAATCATTGAGAGTGAATGATGGTGGGGGTATGGAAAGAGTGAGTGAGAACCCCATGGAAATTAATTTGTTACCATTTGAAGAGGTTATTAAACCAACTTCTTACTTTGGATAAAATGGAAATAAAAAAGGAAGATCTAAGCATATTTTTCCTGCCTTTGTGTGCCTGAATTTCAAGCTTAACAAATAGCCTCACTCTAATTTAGAAAATGATTATTTTGCAGTTTTTATTAGAATCCTTGATTAGGCAAGGATTAGCAGTGGTGTTAAAAGCATTGGTTGAAAGGCTGATGGGGAAATGGACATTTGTGTGATGTCTGTGGTTGGCAGAGTAATGCCTCCTTCGCTCCCCAGGATGTTCCTATCCTAATTCCTGGAGCTGTGAATATGTTACCCTACATAGTAAAAGGGATTTTGCAGATGTGATGGAGTTAAGGGGACTTACAAGGAGAAGGTGGTGGATCAGAGTCAGAGTAAGAGATGTGATAATAGAAGCAAAGGTAGGGATCATGAGCAAGGAAAGCAGTAGACTTTAGAAGCTCAAACAGTCAAGCCCTGCTTGACCCATTTTGACCATCTGACTCCAGAATGATAAGATACTGAATTTGTATCATTTTAAGCTATTAAGTTTGCCATAATTTGTTGCAGTGGCAAGGTTAACGAATAGTGTCAAAGTTATGCCAGCCAGCTTACTTTCTGCAGTTGAGGGATCAGGTTGTCATATTAATTCAGTGGTTATTCTTATTGTGACTTGAAATTGACCAAGTTCTTAGACTTAATGTCAAACTAACTGTAAACACAGGGTCTAGAGAAAGAGGTTAAATGACACTGACAGATACAGGAAGTGTAAGACAACTGGCCTAAACTCTTTAAGTGGGAAATGAAGAAAGGATAGAGTTGCCATTAACTACATTTGGAAAGACTGAGGACAGAGTTCATTTGGAAGAGTAGCTGGGGAAATGTTTTGAATGTGTTAAGTATGGGATACCTACTAGAAATCCAAGTGGTTATGTCAATAGTTGAACATGTGAATGAATTTGGAGAAGAGGCCCAGGATGCAGAAGTATATGTAGGAGTCACCAGTGTTTAGTATTTAAAGCCATGAAAACAGAGGAGATCAAGAAAAGGGAGAATGGGAATTGATGAGAACATGTCTAAGGACAGATTACTGTGAACTTCCAACATTAACAGATATTGAAAAAAGGAAGCAGAAAAGGAACCGAGAATTTGCCAGTTATGTAGGAGGACATCGAGGGGATTGTGGAGTTCAGAAAACCAAATATAGTAAGTGCTGACCAGGAGGGAAGTGATCAGCTATGTCCAATTCTTACCAAATGAGCAGTGACACATGTATTTTTGCAACATGCTTTTTCATACAACTTTGTGAGATTGATCCAGGATGATATGTTAAATAAATCTAATCTACAGTGCTTCAAAATACATCATATGAGTGTCCCTTCTCAATTTTTTTCTGTTGGTAACTATTTACTACTTAAAAAAATGCTCTATGAACACTCTTGTAATATATCTTTGTGAATGTATTAAAGTGTTTTTATAGAATATGCCTAGGGAATTATGGGTTTATAGGTAATGCATATTTCAACCTAACTATATTCTGCCAATTGCTTTTCAAAGTGATAATATGAATTTATATTATCAAAAACAGTATGAGGTTTTTATTTGTCATTAGCTATTAATATATTAAATGTTGCTAAATTAATAATTTTGTAATGGGATTTTATATTTTAATTTGAATTTTCCTTATTAGGAGGTTGAGTATTCTTTTCACATTTGGGTTTCCTCTATGCTTTGCACCAACTACCAGTATATTTTGCCTATATTTTTATTTGGTTGATTGTCTCATAAAAATTGCATAGGAGGTATGTATGTACTCTGGATATTCCTTTTGAATATGTGCATTGCAAGGAACTCCTTCTTAGAGTGTAGATCATAGCTATTCTCACTTTGTATAGGGTCATATTATAAATAGAAATTTTAAGTTTTTGTGTAGTTGAAATATTTTTGTTTCTGCATCTATGAATTATAGCTAACAGTGTCTACTTCACATTGTTGTGATGTTGCAATGAAATATGCATGCAGAGCACTTCACACATAATTCTAAGAGTTTGGCTTATGATATGAGCTGCTTAACTCTTTGTTGTTTTATTTTATACTTTATTATGTAAAGAGCTGTTGGGTGAAAGAAAAATAATTTTATATGTGGGACAGGAGAATGAAATGACTATACTGACATACAATTCTAACTGTCCTGTATCAATCTTTAGATCTCTGTAAGGCAATTTCTGGGCTCTCGATTCTGCTTCAATACCACCCTGGCTAAATTAGTAACTTAATATGATGGTAAATCTTGTTATTTGGTAGAAATTTTCTCACTTTGATCAATTTTCCCGCCTCAACATTGGTGATTTGTTCTTTTTTTCTTTGCAATATGAATTTTAAAATAAAAATGTCAAAGCGCGTGCGCGCGCGTGCGCGCGTGTGTGTGTGTAACAGTCTGAGAAAGAAATGGTTTATGTGCCAAAGATGGAAATTCATTGTTTGATAATGCAAATAAATCAGTACCAGTTACTACAACTTTGCATATGGATTAGACAGAAATAATGGACATTGAAGTTGGAGGAAAGACTTCTAAACTGTGAAATGAGTTTAGGTTGCCATCATACAATCAGTTTTTTTTTCTTATAGCATTTCAGGTATAAACAGAAACCTTAAATGATCAAAGAATATAGTAGTCACACTATTCAGAAGGTCCTATAAAACTATCATATAACTATTATGTCAGCTAAGTGACTAACAAATTTAGGTGAACTGATTTTTTTAGCCTATATCTATAATTGTTATACCATTAAAATTACATTAAAATGTTAAGGCAACAATCAATTTTATGTATAAACAGTGTATCTTATATGGCCCCCAAATTAAGAGCATAAACTGAAGGCGTTATCAAAATTCAATACTGAATGTCTAGAAGCTCAATGGTAGCCATCTTCTTTAGGCCAGGGTTGATGGTAGGACATGCAAGTTTAGAACTGGACTCCCTAATTGACAGTATGGATGATAGGATCCCAAAATAATAAAAACATGGGGGCACCTGGGTGGCTCAGTTGGTTGAGTGACTGCCTTTGGCTCGGGTCATGATCCTGGAGTCCCGGGATTGAGTCCAGCACTGGGCTCCCTGCTTGGCAGGGAGTCTACTTCTCCCTCTGACCCTCCCCACCTCATGTGCACTCTCTCTCTCTCTCAAATAAATAAATAAAATCTTAAAAAAAAAAATAGAAACATGATAGCAGCTCTTCACCATCTAAAACATGATGGGGGCATTTATCAGAATGGGTGGCAAAATCTAAATAACAGGTGTCACTAGGTGAGAGATAAGCAGCCTATTAGGTAAAATCTATAGCAGTAGGGATGGCCAGGTAGATGGCTCCAAAACTGTAGTAACTGTAGTAAAAAAAAAAAATTGTATCTCATTCTGGAAGATAGGTGGGAGAAATGGTAGAGATGAGTGCCACCACCATATAGACTGAAAGAACGTGCAGATAATGGTCTTTATCATATCCTCAGTTGATGAGTTTTAGCCCTGTGAAAACTGAATGGATCCTGGAAGTGGCAGTGAACCCCCACAAATTCAACCAAATAGTAGGTCCAATGGTGGCTTTTGCACCAGATGTGATGGTATGTTTGCTGTAGACTTACGGTAGGTATATAGTAACTGATCTGGTGAATGCATTTTCTGCTATGCTTCTCAAGGAAGATGATCAAAAGTACTGTGTATTTATGGGGGATGGACAAGACTAAGCATTTATAGTCTTTCCTATGGCCATGTTAACTCTGATGATTTCTACTGAAATATAGTTTGAAAATATTTGGACTGTCTAGACATTCTGTAGAATACTACTTTGGTCTATTATATCAATGACGTTGGGTTAATTAAACCAGATAAGTAAGAAAGGGTAAGTATATTGGATGCCTTGGATTTCTAGTGGGTAGATTTTCTAGAGGGTAGGTAGATAAACAGATTTTCTGGAGGGTAAAAAGATAAACCCTGTGGAGGTTCAGATGCTTGGCCCATCAGTGAAGTTGTTAGGGATCTAGTGGTCCTTTTCAAAAGAAAAGGACAAATTGTTGCATCCTTCACCTTGTATTCATAAGAAGTAAGCACATTGCCTGGTGGGCATTTATATTCCGAATACAGTCTTTTCTATGCTTGGGAATACTTCACTGATTCATTTATCAAGTGACATTGATGGCTGTCTACTTTGAGCTGAGCCTTAAGCAGGAAAAGGCTCTTACCAGATTTGGTCTGTGATACAAACAGCCCTGCCACTTGGAATGTACAACCCATTGGACACTGTAGTATTATAATTTCTGTGGCGGGAAAGAGGGTTTGTGTCACGTTTCAAAAGGGAAATCAAAATGTATGCCCCTACTGTTTTGAAGGCCATTATCATCTGTAGCAGAGAATTATACCACTGGCTATAAGGTCTCTCCTCTATCCCCATGTGGCTATAGATATGACATGAGTGAGAGGTGCTGACGAAAACTAAATATGCATGACTCTTCCCAAATTGGTTTAGTGAAGTCACATTGGTAGCTTGAAGTCAGCCACAATGGGAATATTTACACCAGGGAGACTGGAAATGATATAAATCAGGCCTTCTTTGATCTGGAGAGCCCCTTTATATATGTACGTATTTATTTTAAAGTTTTTAGTTCCAGTTATTTAACATACAGTGTAATATTAGTTTCAGGTGTACAATATAGTAATTCAACACTTCCATGCATCACCCTGTGCTCATCATGATGAGTGTACTCCTTGATCCCCACCACCTGTTTAACCACATCCCTCTACCCACTTCCCCTCTGGTAACTATCAGTTCTCTATAGATTTGTTTCTTGATTTCTCTCTTTTTTTTTTCTTGTCTATTTTTTTTCCCCTTTGGTTTCTTAAATTCCACATGTGAATGAAATCATGGTATTTGTCTTTCTCTGACTTATTTCGCTTAGCATTATACTCTCTAGCTACATCCGCATTGTTGCAAATGGCAAGATTTCATTCTTTTTTTATGGCTGAGTAATATCCCAGTGTGTGTGTGTGTGTGTGTGTGTGTGTATACACACCACATCTTCTTTATCCATTCATCAGTTGATGGACACTTGGGCTGCTTCCATATCTTGGCTAGTGTAAATAATGCTGCTATAAATATAGGGGTGCATGTATCTTTTTGAATTAGTGTTTTTGTATCTTTGTGGAACTACCTGGTAGTGTGATTGCTGAATCATAAGGTAGTTCTATTTTTAACTTTTTGAGGAACCTCTATACTGTTTTCCATAGTGGCTGCACCAGTTTGCATTCCTACCGGCAGTGCATGAGGGTTCCTTTTTCTCCACATCCTTGCCAGTATTTGTTTCTTGTGTTTTTGGTTTTAGCCAAAACAGGTGTGAAGTGGTATCTCATTGTAGTTTTGATTTGCATTTCCCTGTTGATGAGTGATGTTGAGCATCTTTTCTTGTGTCTGGCCATCTGTATAGCTTCTTTGGAGAAATGTCTCTTCAGGTCCTCTGCTCATTTTTTAGTTGGACTGTTTGTTTCTTTGGTGTTGAGTTGTATGAGTTCTTTATATATTTTGAATATTAACTCCTTTTTGGATATATCATTTGCCAATATCTTTTCCCATTCCAAAGGTTGCCTTTTTGTTTTGTTGATTGTTTCCTTTCCTGTGAAGAAGCTTTTCATTTTGGTGTACTCGCAATGGTTTATTTTTGCTTTTGTTTCCCTTGCCTCAGGAGACATATCTTGGAAAATGTTGCTATGGCCGATGTCAGAGAAGTTACTGTCTATGTTCTCTTCCAGGATTTTTATAGTTTCAAGTTTCACATTTAGGTCTTTCATCCATTCTGAGTTTATTTTTGTGTGTGGTATAAGAAAGTGGTCCAGTTTCATTCTTTTACGTGTCGCTTTCCAGTTTTCCCAATACCATTTATTGAAAAGACTGGATTTTCCCCATTGTATTTTCTTGCCTCCTTTGTCATAGATTAACTTACTATATAATTGTGGGGTAATTTCTGGGGTCTTTATTTGGTTCCACTGATCTATGTGTTTATGTTTGTGCCAGTACCAGGCTCTTTTGCTTACTGCAGCTTTGTAGTATATCTTGAAAACTGGAATTGTGATACCTCCAACTTTGTTCTTCTTTCTCAGGATTGCTTCGGTTATTTGGGGTCTTCTGTCATTCTATACAAGTTTAATTATTCTAGTTTTGTGAAAAAGTTAGTATTTTGATAGGGACTGCATTGTATCTGTAGGTTGCTTTGGGTAATACAGACATTTTAACATTTTCCAACCCATGAGCAGGGAATATCTTTCCATTTGTGTAATCTTCAATTTCTTTCATCAGTGTTTTACAGTTTTTGGAGGATGGTCTTTCACCTCCTTGGTTAAGTTTATTCCTAGGTATTTTATTCTTTTTGGTGCAATTGTAAATGGGATTGTTTTCTTAATTTTCCTTTATGCTACTTAATTATTAGTGTATAGAAATGCAGTGGATTTCTGCATATTGATTTTTGTATCCTGTGACCTTACTGAATTCATTTATCAGTTCTAGTAGCTTTTTGGTGGTGTCTTGAGGGTTTTCTATATACAGCATCACGTGATCTGCAAATAGTGAAAGTTTTAGTTGTTTCTTACTGATTTGGATGCCTTTTTTTTTTTTTTCTTAAAGATTTGTTTATTAGAGAGAAAGAGCATGAGAGGCAGATGGAGAGAGAATCTCAAGCAGATTCCCTGCTGAGCATGGAGCCCAACTCGGGGCTCGATCTCACAACCCTGAGATCATCTCCGGAGCTGAAATCAAGAGTCCGACACTTAACAGACTGTCACCCAGGCACCCCTGAATGCCTTCTATTTTTGTTGTTGTCTGCTGTGTCTAGGACTTCCAGAAATATGTTGAGTAAATTGGTGAGAGTGGACATTCTTGTCTTATTCCTGATCTTAGGGGAAAAGCTCTCAGTTTTTCACCTTTGAGTATGATGTTAGCTGTGGATTTTTCATATATGGCCTTTATTATGTTGAAGTATATTTCCTCTAAACCTGCTTTGATGAGAGTTTTTATCATGAATGGATGCTGAGTCTTTTGAAATGCTTTTTCTGCCTCTATTTAGATGATCATATGGTTTTTTAATGCTTCATTTAGTTGATGTGGTATATGACATTGATTTGTGAATATTGAACCATCCTTGCATCCTGGGAATAAATCCCACTTGATCATGACGAATGGTTTTTTAAGATGTATTGTTGGATTTGGTTTGCTAGTATTTTGTTGAGGATTTTTGCATCTATGTTCATCATAGATATTGGCCTGTATTTCTCTTTGTAGTGTCTTTATCTGGTTTTGGAATCAGGGTAATGCTGGCCTCATAGAATGAATTTGGAAGCTTTCCCCCCTCCTCCCCCATCAATTTTGTTTATCGTTTCAAAGAACTAGCATTTAGTTTCATTGATTTTTTTTCCCCCTTTTTTAGTCTCTATCATTTATGTCTGCTCAAATCTTATTTCCTTTATTCTATTCACCTTGGGCTTTGTTCTTTTTCTAGTTCCTTTAGGTGTAAGGTTAGATTGATATATTTTTTTTTTTTATTCTTGAGGTAGGCATGCATTGCTATATACTTCACTCTTAGAACTGCTTTTGCTGTGGGCGCCTGGGTGGCTCAGTTGGTTAAGCGACTGCCTTCGGCTCAGGTCATGATCCTGGAGTCCCTGGATCGAGTCCCGCATTGGGCTCCCTGCTCGGCGGGGAGCCTGCTTCTCCCTCTGACCCTCCCCTCTCTCATGTGCTCTCT
Source organism: Halichoerus grypus (assembly GCF_964656455.1). Classification (NCBI taxonomy): domain Eukaryota; kingdom Metazoa; phylum Chordata; class Mammalia; order Carnivora; family Phocidae; genus Halichoerus; species Halichoerus grypus. The sequence goes on from NC_135715.1 coordinate 144,927,841, forward strand.
CTCTCTCATTCTCTCTGTCTCAAATAAATAAATAAAATCTTTAAAAAAAAAAACAACTGCTTTTGCTGTGTTCTAGAGGTTTTGGGCTGTTGTGTTTTCATTTTCCTTTGTCTCCATGTATTTTTAAAAATTTCTTATTTGATTGCTTCATTGACATATTGTATTACTGTTATGTTGCTTAGTCTCCAGATTTTTTTTTCCCCAGTTTTTTTCTTGTGATCTGTTTCTAGTTTTATATCATTGTGGTCAGAAAAGATGTATGGTATGATTCATCTTAAATTTATTGAGGCTTGTTGTATGGCCTAATATGACCTATTCTGGAGAATGTTCCATGTGTACTTAAAAAGAATATGTATTCTGTTTTTGGATGGATATATTTTGTTGTTTTTGTATATATCTTTTATGTCCAATCTGGTCCAATGTGTCATTCAAAGGCATTGTTTCCTTATTGATTTTTCTTTTTTTTTTTTTTTTAAAGATTTTTATTTATTTATTTGAGACAGAGAGAATGAGAGAGAGAGAGCACATGAGAGGGGGGAGGGTCAGAGGGAGAAGCAGGCTCCCTGCTGACCAGGGAGCCCGATGCGGGACTCGATCCAGGGACTCCAGGATCATGACCTGAGCCGAAGGCAGTCGCCTAACCAACTGAGCCACCCAGGCGCCCTCCTTATTGATTTTTCTGATTGCATGATCTATCCATTGATGTAAATGTAGTGTTAAAGACCCCTCCTATTGTTTGATTTACCACCAATTTCTCTCTTTATGTCCATTAATATTTGCTTTATGTATTTAGGTGCTCCAGTGTTGGGAACATAGATATTTACAATAGTTACTTGCTCTTGTTGGGTTGATCCCTTTATCATTATGTAATGTCCTTCTTTGTCTCTTGTTATCTTGTTATAAAAGTCTACTTTGCTTGTTATAGGTGTTGTTACCCTAGCTCTTCCTTTTTTTTTTTTTTTTTTTTGCCTCCTTTTGCATGGTTTTTCTATCCCTTCATTTTCAGTCTGTATGCATCTTTAGGTCTGAGAGAGTCTCTTTAGGCAGCATATAGATGGGTCTTTTTTTTTTTTTTTTATCCATTCTACCACTTTGTCTTTTAATTGGAGTAGTTAGCAGTTTGATAGGTATATACTTATTGCCATTTAAAAAAGTTTGTTTTCTGGTTGTTTTTGTAGTTCCTCTTATTTTCTTCTCTTGCTCTTTGTGACCCATGAATATCTATAGTGTTTATTTTTATTTTTTTTTGTGTGTGTATCATAGGTTTTGAGTTTGATTACCATGAAGGTCATATGTAACATACTAAGTAAATAGCAGTCCATATTAATTTGATCATCATATAAGTTCAAACACATTTTAAATAAAAATTTAATCTTTATTTTTCTTCTATTCCCTTTCTTTCATTTTTACTCCCATCTCTACATTTTGTGTATGTATTATCATATTTCACCTCTTCTTATTCATATTTTTCTTATGTCTAACTACGGCCATTTCTTTTCTATTTAAAGTCCCTTTATCATTTCTTGTAAGGCCAGTTTGGTGGTGATAAACTCCTTTATTTTTTTGTTTAGGAAATTCTTTATCATTCCTTCAAGTCTGAATGATAACCTTGCCAGGTAGAGTATTCTCAGTTGTAGGTTTTTTCCTTTCAGCACTTTGAATATATATTATGCTACTCCATTCTGGCTTGCAAAGTTTATGCTGAAAAATCAGCTGATAGCCTTATAGTTTTTCCCTTGTAGGTAACATTTAATTTCTCTTTTAAGATTCTCTTCTTTCTCTGCTTTTAAGATTCTACTTATCTTTAACCTTTAACCTTTGACATTTTAATTATGTGCTGTGGTGTGGATCCTTGGTTTCATCTTATTTGGAACTTTCTGTGCTTTTTGGATTTAGAGGTCTATTTCCTTATCTAGGTTAGGGAAGTTTTCATTTATTTCTTCAAATAAGTTCTGTACACCTTTCTCTCTTCTGTGATCTCTGTAATGTAAATGTTTCTTAACTTGATGTTATCCAAGAGCTCTCTTAATCTTTCCTCACTTAAAATTTTTTTTCTCCTTTTGCTCTTCAGCTTGTATGCTTTCCATTACCCCCTTTCACGTGTTGTCAGTATGTTCTTCTGCATCCTCTAATCTATTGTTGATTCCCTCTAGTGTGCTTTTGAATTTGGTTATTATATTCAACTCTGGTTCTTTTTAATATTTTCTGTCTCTTTATTGAAGCTCTCATGGAGTTCTTCCACTCTTTTTAGTAGCCTTTAAATTCTTCATTAGGCATATATTGCTTATCTCTGTTTCATTTAGTTCTTTTTCTGAGGTTTTTTCCTTGTTCTTTCTTTTGGAGTATATTCTTCTGTCTCCCCATTTTACTTCCTTTGTTTCTTTTGATGGATTAGGAGAAATGGCTACTTCTAAACTTGAAGGGGAGTGATCTTGTGTATGGTGTTCTCTATGCAGATTGTGTGTGCTTGGTGACTTTTGCTGGCTAGTTGGAGCTGTAGCTGTATATGCTAGTTACTCTTTTTTTTAATTTTTTTTTTTTTTTTTTTTTAGATTTATTTATTAGAGAGCACGAGCAGGGAGGGAGGGGCAGATGAAGAGGGAGAAGCAGACTCCCCTCTGAACAGGGAGCCTGATGGTGGGGCTCAATCCCAGGACCCTGAGATCATGACCTGAACCAACGGCAGATGCTTAACCCAACTGAGCCACCCAGGTGCCCCTGCTTGTTACTCTTTAAAACCATGATGCATCTCTGTTTCTTTGCTGATATCTCTATCTTTGCTTGTTCAGTAGCTGTTTAGTCAGCCCTCAGTTCTTCAGGAGGAATTGTTCTATTAATAGGTGTAATTTGATGTGTTCTGTGGAGGAGGTGAGTTCACAGGCTTCCTACATCACCATCTCGAACTGGGAAAACTGCATCTCAAATAATGTCTTTTAAAGCAAAGATGGCTTTGATGAAGTACTATTTATTACTATTTTTCTTCTATGATTCCAAGAAATCTTGACTATATGAAATTGTGGAGATACTTTTTCCCCCTATATAACAGTTGTAGCTTTTGTATTTAGTTCTGTGATCCATTTTGGATTATTCTTACATGGAATAAGATAGGGGTTGATTTTCTTTTTATTCAGATATGAAGTTATTCCAGAACTATTTATTTTGAATAATATTCTTTTCCCCACCAAAATGCCTTGGTACCTTTGTCAAATATGAACTAACCATTTATGTGGGGTCTGTCTCTGAACTTTTCTGTTTTAATGCTTTCTAAGTCCATTCTTATGTTAATACCACACTTTGTTGATTTTTTTAGCTTTAAAGTCTTGAAATCAAAATGTGAGGGCTACAACTCTGTTCTTTTTATTTTATTTTATCATTTTTTTTAAAGATCTTATTTATTTGACAGAGAAGAGAGACAGTGAGAGAGGAAACACAAGCAGGGGGAGTGGGATAGGGAGAAGAGGCTTCCCACTGAGCAGGGAGCCCAATGCGGGGCTCAATCCCAGGACCCCAAGATCATGACCTGAGCCAAAGGCAGGCACTAAATGACTGAGCCACCTCGGTGCCTCAGCTCTGTTCTTTTTAAAGAATAGTTTGGCTATTCTAGTTTTTTTCATTTCCATATAAATATTGATACCAATTACCAGTTTCCTCCAAAAATGCCAATTGGAATATTGATTGTGAAGGTGTGGTATATACATACAATGAAATAATACTCAGGCATAAAGAATGAAATCTTGCAATTTGCAACAACATCGGTGACCTAGAGAGTGTAATGCTAAGTGAAATAAGTCAGAGAAGGTTTTTTAAAAATCACTTTCAGCAGAATTTTTATCATAATATTCAGTCTTCCAATCCATGAATGTGATACACATCTCCATTTTTTTTTAGGCCTTTAATTTCTCTCAGCTGTGTTTTATAGTTTTCAACATACAACTCTTGTACCTCTTAAGTTCATTCCTAAATACTTCTAATTGCAAAAGTTTATTAAAAATTCAATTTCTAATTGTTTATTGCAGATACATAGAATTAAAATGGATTTAAAATATTTACTTTGTATCTTTGATACTTAGTAAATTCATTTATTACATCTAGTATTTTCTTCTAATAGATTCATTGGGATTTTTTTTTTTTACAGAGACTGTCATGTTTCTGAATAAGAACAGTTTTAATTTTTCTTTCCTATTTATTTCTTTTGCCCTAATGAACTTGCTACAGCTTTGAATATAATATTAAATGGAAGTGATGAGAGCCGTTGTGAACTTAGGGGAAGCCATCTTGCCTTGTCTCAATTTTAGAGCAAAAGCATTCATTTCTCCATGAAGTATATTAGTTATAAGCTTTTTGTAGATGCTTTTCATCAGATTGAGGAAGTTCCTTTTATTATGCACTGAGAGTTTTTTTTTTTTTTATCATGAATAGGAATTGAACTTCAAGTGCTTTTTTGTATGTGAAAAGCATTTTTTTTCTTCTTTATTCTGTTAATGTGGTAAACTAGATTTTTCAAATGCTTTAGTTTAACAACCTTCTATTCTTGGGATGAACTCCATGCAGTCACAACCTACCATCCTTGTCTATATTGTTTGATGTCATTTATGTTATTTTTTTGTCCATGTTTATGAGGAATGTTGGTCTGTAATTTTTTTTCCTTGGCTATATCTTAGTTTTTATCAGCATTATGCTAGCCTAGTAAAACAGGCTGTTAAATGCTTTCCCTATTTTCTGAAGGAGTTTGTATAAAATTGTATTATTTCTTTACTTTCATTTAAAGAATTCAGAAAGAAGGCTTCAGGCCCCAAAGCCTTCCTAAAGGAAGATTTTTAAATATATATAAATAAATAAATATATTTATGAATCAGTTTTATTTGTACAGCCATTAAGATTTTTTTCTATGGATTCTGAGAAACAAACTGAGGGTTCTAGAGGGGAGGGGGGTGGGGGGATGGGTTAGCCTGGTGATGGGTATTAAGGAGGGCACGTATTGCATGGAGCACTGGGTGTTATATGCAAACAATGAATCATGGAACACTACATCAAAAACTAATGATGTAATGTATGGCAATTAACATAACATAATAAAAAAAATACTCAGAAAAAGAAAAAAAAATAAAAGTAATCTCTACATGCAACTTGGGCCTCATACTCAACCCTGAGATCAAGAGTTGCATGCTCCACTGTAGAGCCAGCCAGGTGCCCCATGTACAGCCATTAAGATTTAAAATAATTTAATCATGTGCAAGTTTTAGTAAGTTGTATTTTTCAAGAAGTTTGTCCATTCTCTATAAGTTACCTAATAGCATACAGTTGTTTATAATACCCTCTTACCTATTATATAATGAATTTATTATCATTTATTGTAGCTCACACATTTACACAATACATTCTTTTAGCTTTTGATGATTATGAATGTCTTATTTTTGATAATTTGATATAGAATTTTGGGTTGACCGTTTTTTCTCTTCAAGACTTTAAAGATGTTCTGTAGTCTGTGGCCTCCTGTGTTTCTAATGAATGTTGGTTATCATTTGCATGTTGTTCCCATGTATGTAAAACAGTGTCATTTTTTTATCTGGTTCTACTTGTGTGAAGTTGCCCTTTTTTCTAGGGTGAAGTCCTTTGAGTGCCATCTTAATATGCATGGTAGCAGAGATACCACCCTTGGTGGACACTGACAACTGTTATCTCCCAGGATATCAAGAGTCTCAGAACTGCTGCTCTTATTTGTAGTCACGTATCTGAATGGAAACCTCCGAGGGAAATGTAACCTGAAAATTCAGGTTTACCTCCTTGCATTCCTTCCTGTCTTATTTTAGATCTTTATCCAGTAGGTCTCCACTTTGATGCTTTAGCTCTTAGCTCTTTGATGTTTAGAGAATATATATTTTTATGCTTATCTTTCTTACGTACTTGCCTTCAGTGGAGGGTTGGTTCAAATGACATAGTGACCCATTACTAAAAGTGGAAATCCTGCTTGTACTTTAGATTAGTGCATCTACATAATATTGGTTCTTCACTTGAAGATTTAAAAGAGATATATGCTCTTTATATAACACTTTTTCTATCCTTATTTGATAAAATATATATGCATATGTATACATATGTACATATATCCATACATATATTTTATAATAAACTCCTTTATATTGAAGTATTGAAGATTTTAATGGACAGAACACATAATTCTGAAGAGTTTTAAAATATTTTTCTTGATTTTAAAAGAATTTATAGGTTTGAATCCTGTAACAAAAATCTGGTTTAGTGTAACCCAGTGCTTCTCCAAGTAATTTACTGTCCAAAGTTTTTTTTCACCTAATACCTGCAGTATTCTATGGAATTAGTATTCTATGGAATAGTCTTTGTTAAATGCTGATTATTATTTTTTTAAATTTTGATTTTCATATGTAACCTGTTAACATTACTATTAAATGGAATAGTTAAATTCATATGAGATTTACTGCCTAGGAGAGTTAGCAAGTAAAATATAAGCAGAATGGCTGATACTTTATTTATAGTTCATTCGTATATTAGTTTGCTTGGGCTGCCATAACAAAGTACCATAAACTGAGTGGCTTAAACAACAAATTTATTGTGTCATGGTTTCAGAAGCTGGAAGTCAGGATCCAGGTGTCAGAAGGAATGATTTCTTCTGAGGGCTATCAGGAAAAATCTGTTCCATAACTCTTTCAACTTTGGGTGGTTTCTGGCAAGCTTTGGCATTCCTTGGCTTGCAGAAGAATCATCTGATTTCTGCCTTCATCTTCACATGGCATTCTCCCTGTGTGCCTGTGTCTGTGTCCAAATTTTCCTTTTTTATAAGGGTACCAGTCACATGATAATCATAACTTTTTAAGCCACATGATAGATTTTTTTTAAGCCACATGATAGAGTGGGTCCTAATCAACCTGGATTAGGACCCACTCTAATGACCCCATTTTAACTAATTACACCTATAGCAGCCCTATATCCAGATAAGCCTTGTTCTGGGATACTGCAGTTAAGGACCTCAATATATGAAATTTGGGGGACACAAATCAATAGTTTTTCTAAAAGAAGAAATTCTCATTATGTAAATTCCTTTAAGTCTGTCTTCTACATTTAGGTTCATATTCAGGAAAAAGGCAAATAGCAAGTAAAAGGTAAGAAGGTTGGATTACTGTTGAAGGTAGAGGCTCTGCTTATTCAGAGATGGAAGGAAGACTACATGCTGGGAATAAGATCATAGGGAAATTATAAAAATGGTAAGGAGGAAATGTTTTCTTTCTTTTTTTTTATTTAGCTACCACATCTATTTTTTTCTTTTTTTATTATGTTATGTTAATCACCATACATTACATTAGTTTTTGATGTAGCGTTCCATGATTGTTTGCATATAACGCCCAGTGCTCCATGCAGTACCTGCCCTCTTTAATACCCATCACCAGGCTAACCCATCCCCCCATCCCCCTCCCCTCTAGAACCCTCAGTTTGTTTCTCAGAGTCCATAGTCTCTCATGGTTCGTCTCCCCCTCTGATTTCCCCCCTTTCATTTTTCCCTTCCTGCTATCTTCTTCTTCTTCTTCTTTTTTTTTTTTAACATGTAATGTATTATTTGTTTCAGAGGTACGGGAAATGTTTTCTTAGAGAAGAATTAACACATTGAAAACTTCGAGGAAATTACTTGATCTTTTAACTACATTGTAGTTACATATCAGTAAAAGATTTATCAATTCTACATTCTGACATGCTAAATTTGCTATTTTATGCTTAAAAACACAACTCCTTTAAATTATATTGCATCCAAAGTCAATAGCCATTCTATCTATAAATTATTTAACTGTAACATTCTAGGATCTGTTCAGTCTGGAGTAACCTCAAAGAGCATATGGAGAGTGTTTAGTAATGTAGAACACCTGGCACAAAATATGTGTAGAATACTGCCTTAATACACTCTGCAGAGCTTCTAAGTAAAACCTTTGTTACTCGATAAACAGGAAGCATATGTTACCTTACAAAAGTAACTCAAATTAGGCAACCTGTAAGGTAAGAATTCCTATGACAAAAAGACTAGAATTACTTAGCAGTTGAGAGCAAGGTTCTCATTCATTTTTATTTTTCCAAGTTCCTGGCATGGAGAACTGTGAATTGTGTGTTCAATATATGTTGATGAAATATTTTGATTGAAGAAAAATAATTGAATTATGGTGTTAGATAAATATGGTGTTCATTTTTAGCTACTTTTATTATCAATGATCTTATATATACCAAAGTTATTAAAATATTCACTATGATATTTGTAAGTTAAGGAAACTGAGGCTTGAAATATTTTATCTATTAAGAGGTAATAATTATATCTGGATAAGAAAGTACAAAGTAAGAATGAGAAATAAAACTGCTACTTTATTATTGGCCGTTAATATATTTTACCTAGGTGAAAACAGCTGCTTTATAAGTCATCTGCTTAAATTAATCATGCTCTCCTCCGGTCCATTCTCAACGCAGGAGCTGGCACAAGCACTAAAAAGCCAATGAAAATCCTGTGCTACCCCAAGTCCTCTGGTTTTTCCCTATGGCTGAAGAATAAAGCCCAGAAATCTTGGAACTAATTAAGATCCTCCACAGTCTAGGTCTTTATCTTCACCAGATGTGATGGTTAATTTAATGTAATAACTTGACTGAGACAAGGGATGACCAGATTAAACATGATTTCTGGTTGTGTCTGTGAGTGTTTCCAGATGAAGTTAGCATTTGAATCGGTGGACTGAAGAAAGCAGACGGCCTTCCTATTGTGGGTGGTCCAAATCCAAATCCTATGTATAGGGAGAGGTGAAAGCTACCTCCTGTGAGTTTTGTTTCTCTGGAGAACCCTGACCAACACAACTAAGAATCCATATTCCTATCTTACTAAACAGTTCTCTCCACAGGAAGAGAACTCTCCATGCTCTTTTTTGCAGAGTATATGCCACAGTGTATCTGCCCTGGAATAGTCACCCTTCCAGATGTGTTCTTTCTTCAAAGATTTTATTTATTTGAGAGGAGAGAGAGTGAGCATTAGCAGGGGAGGGGCAGAAGGACAAGCAGACTGTGGGCTGAGCATGGAGCCGGCTGAGCGTGGAGCCTTATCCCAGGACCCTGAGATCATCACCTGAGCTGAAATTAAGAGTCAGATGCTTAACTGACTGAGCCACCCAGGTACCCCCCTGCCGCCCTGAAATCTGTTCTTTTTCCTCACCTACTTCTTTTCTCTCTGACTCATTTGATTAATTATCTTTCAGGTTGATTTTCCTTTCCCTTTTCCCTCTTCCCTTTTCCGTTTCCTTCTCTTTTCCCTTTCCCTTTCTTTCTTTCTCTTTTTTTAATTTAAATGCCACTGGGAAAATTTAGGAACCCCTTATTACTGGGCTGGGTGTTTGTCCTATGTAGGCCTTCTGGCACTCTGAGCTTCATCTGATACCAGCATTGAACATGGGGCATTCATGTTTCTTATTTGTATCTCCACCTACCTCACCAACTCTAATGTATGCTTATATACCTAGTGTAATCCCTGATCCTTGGTATGTGATGAATAATTACTTAATAAATGAAAAAAAAGATGACACTTGTAAAAATCAGGGTATTATTACTGGTGTATAACAGGTGTCAAGGAGGGGTGCCTGGGTGGCTCAGTTGGTTGAGCGTCCTACTCGATTTCAGCTCAAGTTGTGATATCAAGGTCATGGGATTGAGCCCTGAATCGGGCTCCGCACTCAGCGTGGAGTCTGCTTGTCCTTCTCCCTCTGCTTTCCCCCCATCGCTTGTGCTTTCTTTCAAATAAATAAAATCTTAAAAAAAAATAGGTGTCAAGGATAAAGTTGCATTTTAATTTTAGGTTTATAAACTACTAGAAGCACTTTTATAATAATCTCTACAGAAGGGAAATAGAGACTTTTTTTTTTTTCCAAATACTGAGGTTATCTTGAGTTTTTTTGTAGCTCATGAGTTATTGAAAAATATTTAAAGGCAAAAAAAAAAAATAAAAGTGAGTATATTCTACCTTCAATGATATCTAACATGATTACTATAAGTTAAATTTATTAACTATAATTTCTTAAACTAAATTTTTACTATTGTTTTTAATTACATAAAACATATTCCACAAAATTTGTACCAATATTAAAATTTGATTTCAGGTGGGTAAAGATAGTGTCTTGTAAGTAAAACAATCTGATAGCAAGAGAATCACAGAAGTTTACTTTGAAGGGCAGCAAACTACAATAGGGTAATTGGTCATTTCTGAAGTAAGCTCCCAGAAGATCCAATTTAATCTTGTTTGGCATGTTTCCTTTTGTTGATTAGGTGATGGTTTTTCTTTTGTTTGTTTTGTTTTGTTTTTTATTTTTTTTTCCAGCTTACTGGTGTCTTGAATTAGTCACTGAGAGAAGGAAATTATAATTCAGTACCTCAATAAATGATACTTCTGTAGATCCTGGTGATGTGCATAGTGCCTATTCCTTTAGTTACAGATGATTCCCCTCTAATAGGAAGTCTCCTATTTCTGATATCATGATTTCTTTTCTCAAAGATGGGACTGTAATACAATACTCAATTTCCCAGGATGTAATAAAAATTATTTTTCTTTTAACAAAATTTTTGGTCCATGGAAATTAGATAATTCTGAGATGCTAAATTTTCTAAAATGTTACCTTTATTACCAGAAAATTCTTCTAGCTCTTTTGTCCAAAAGTATCGTATCTCAGATAATACTAATTCTTAGCTCTATTTCAGAGACCTGTTGTTCAGTCTTGGCTATACATTAGAATCATTGGAGAGCTTTGTTTTTCCTTAAAAAAGGCAAGTGTTGACGCCTGGGTGGCTTGGTTGGTTAAGCGACTGCCTTCGGCTCGGGTCATGATCCTGGAGTCCCTGGATCGAGTCCAGCATCGGGCTCCCTGCTCGGCGGGGAGTCTGCTTCTCTCTCTGACCCTCCCCCCTCTCATGTACTCGCTCTCTCTCATTCAAAAAAAAAAAAAAAAAAAGGCAAGTGTTGAGGCCATATACCAGACCATTTAAATTGCAGTCCCGCAGGGTGAGACTGAGGTAGGGATATTTCTTAGAAGCTCCCTCAACTGATGATAAAGTGAAGCCAAGAGTGAATACCAGTACCTTAGGGTCTATATCTAGCTAAAAGTCACCAACCACTTGCCCAACTTTTAATTCCAAATTTATTAATGCCCCAGAATGTTCTGATACTGAGTTTTATTTTTTCCCTTTTTATTTCAAGATTTGAGGGGGAGTGAGGGGGAGCAAATCTCAAGCAGACTCCTGCTGAGCACAGAGCCCAAGGCAGAGCTTGGTTTCATGACCCATGAGATCATGACCTCAGCTGAAATCAAGAGTCAGCCGCTCGACTGAGCCACCCAGGTGCTCCTCTTTTTTCCCTTTTTAAAGTACTTTTTTCTTTTGTCTTATTTCCCTAAAGAGATAGCAATGGAGAAAAGTAAAAGATTTAAATGAAGGGCACCTATGATACCATTGCTTAGAGAGAGAGAGGGGATTAGTGGTACTGTTGTTAAAATTTTCTTTTTTAAAATTATACATTTAAAATTAAACTGTTAATCAGAATTACTGTACATGGCTGTATGAGTTTCCATTCATTGCTGTTCTAGGATTAAAGGAAATATCTGGAGGAAATATCAATAGATTACCTGCTTTAAACTTTTGTTTTTATTAAATTAAGATATTTTTGTTTTTAATCCAAAATGTGTAACTGAGGCAATAGGCAGGTGAAATAACTTTCTCAGTGACATAAAACTAGTGAAGTATGTTGAACCAGATTCCTTATCCTTGCCCCTCTGCAGTTTGTATCACCAAGCCTTGTGTTTTGGGTTACTATACAGACTTTTTCTTTTTTCTTTTTAAAGATTTTATTTATTTGAGAGAGAGAATGAGAGATAGCATGAGAGGGGGGAGGGTCAGAGGGAGAAGCAGACCCCCCGCTGAGCAGGGAGCCTGATGCGGGACTCGATCCTGGGACTACAGGACCATGACCTGAGCCGAAGGCAGTCGCTTAACCAACTGAGCCACCCAGGTGCCCACTAACTATACAGACTTTTTCATCCTTATGCAGTGACTTTGGATTAAAATGACCTTCTTACTGGATACTAATATTTCAAACTGTGTATTAAACTCTATCTTTCCATCTAAACTTAAATAATTCATGTTAGCACTGCTCTACTACTGATCTCTCCTGATACCCTTACAAATTGCATCCTTTGACCTTAAGTCCAGTTTTGTCTTTCTACATCCACTGTTCCTGAGTACTAGTATAGTCACCTGTATTCATTCTTCGATTCTGACAGACTACTGACTTGGCTAGTCCTGGGCTTTAAATCTGACTAGTGATGGCTTGTCACTAGGAATATCCCAGGAACATAATAGGAAACAATGCCTTCCATTCTAATAGCAAACACATTGTTTAATTAACGAAAAATTAGGCTGTTGGGTCAAGTAAGTGATGGCTTGTAATGAATGCCATAAAAAAATCTCAGGAGTTTGTTCATATCCATCTTAGTTATCACAGTAATAGGCCATGTTTTTCCTTTACAATGTAAATGATTTCCTTCTTATTCTGGTAGAGTTCTAAAAGTTGAAATTTAAATAAGACTTGTTCCCAATATTAGTGACCCTAAATAATGTTTAATTAAGCTTAAATTCTGAGAAAATTATTTCCAAACTGGTTTAAAAGTTAATGAGATAATAATCACCCAGGAGGGAACAGCATGATAGCAACAGTATAAAACAGCAGCTTGGCTAGTCTGTGTATTTTCTCTCATTCCAGATCTCATACATGCTTAATTGACTTAAAACATTATGGTTCAAATAGACTCAAGGTCACTAACTAGGCCTATAATGTGGATAGAATTGCATTACATCTGAAGTGTTTAAGGCACAAACATATGAACATAGCTGAAGTAATGTGAAGAAAAAAGTGCCAATTTCTTATCTAACACGGTTGGAAATGCATACTGGTTCAGTTACCCTGATAGAATGTCAGGAAACTTGGAAAGTTTATTCATCCAAGTTAATAGCATAATTATTGAAAAGCCATAGTTTTATAGGTTTTTTTTGTTTGTTTTTTTTTACATAAGTGATTACCCCCCCAAAATTCTGGGGAAGGTGGTTCTGCCTTTTTAACCACTTCCTGATAAAGTCACTTTGTTACTAACATAACAAAGCAGTGGTCATTAACAGCTTTTAAGGATTTTTAGTCCCCCCATCCCCATGTCCTTAAAATAGAACTGCTTTCATATTGAAGATACTCTTTTTGTAAGCTTTTTTGACTTACTATGTTAGGAAAAGTGTTCCAGGTTATATTATTACCTTGTGGTGCTTTAACTGGTTTCATAGCTTGTATTCTGCATATAAAAAGGGCAAACCAGTGAAGGCTCTAAGTAATATTAAGGATTCTGTATAACAGCACCTTACATATTATGAAGAACTAATTGGGGGGGAAGGATTTGCAGCAATGTAACAAGCATGGAGGGTAATATGAGTTTATAAATGGCTCTTTTAGCAGTAGAAAAATTGTAAGATCCTAAGAAAATAATTAACATACAAATCCACACATTTATTATATATGAACGTGTTTAAACATATTGGTAACTTAACAAATACAAATTTAAACAGAAATTGATTTTTATACTCAAATTTGCAAACAAAATAACAAATACAATATTGGTTGGGAAGTAAAGTGGTTGGGAATTAAAGTGGAATAAGCTTCGTAGAAGGTAAGTTGTCTGCACATCAAGAGCCTTACAGATTTGAGGATCATTTTATTCAGAAATTACATTTGAAAAAATTTGCCTTAGTGTAATAGAGATGTGTACGTAGATATTACAAATATGTTATTCACAAAAATTACTTTGAATGGGAAAGGTTCTAAAATACTCTAACAATGGAGAATATGCTCAGTAAACTATATAGCCATTAAATACTATGTAATTAGAAGAATAAGAATTTCAAAATGCTTTTAAACTGAATACCTGCTTTTCTCAAGTACGTGATTCTATCCTGATCTAAATAGTTACAAATGGTGCTGCACAGTTGATGCCATATGCAAAAAATAAACTTCAATCTTACCTTAAATTTTCCTAATATACAAAAATTAAAATTAACTCAAAATAGACTGAAATTTAAGAGCTAAAACGATAAAACTTCTAGAAGACAATATAGGAAATCTTGGGCTTAGTAAAGATTTCTTAACAATGAACACAAATTATAAAAAAAAACACAATAAATTGGACTAAAATCTCTTGCAATTTGAAAGACATTATGAAAATGAAAAAAAGTAAGCCACAGCTTAGGAGAAATTACTTGCAAAATGTATATCCAACAAAGGATTTGTGTCTAAAACATACAAAGAACTCTCACCTCTTTTTAGAGGAAAATTAGTTAAAAATGGATTTGAACACACTTCACCAAAGAAGACCTAGCACGTGAAAAGATGCTCAACATACCATCACAGATAGTACTATATACTACTAAATTAGTTAAAACTAAGAAGACTGCTTATGCCACTGATTATGGGGATGTAAAATGGTACAAACACTTTAGAAAACAGATTTGCAGTTTCTTGTCATAAAAAGATACACCACATTTTATGGTAATATTGCCCTGTATAATCTATTCCAATCATGAGAAAACTTTAAAAGAAACCCAAATGAGATCTAAGAAGAAATGACAACTAAATGTAATATGGAATTTTATATAAGCTCTTAAAATAGGAAAGGTTATCAATGAAAAAACTGGTGAAATTCAAATGAGATCTTAATTACTGTATTGTGCCAGAGTTAATTTCTTGTTCTTGATAATTGCACTAAGTTATGTAGGATGTTAAGACTGGGGCAGAGATATAAGGATATTTTTTGTATCCTTTCTGCAACTTTCTAAGTCTGAAGTTCAAAATAGTTAAAACCCTCCGGTATTACCTGGTTAGAACATTCATATTTAGAATGTCAAAAATAGAACAGACTTTCAAAGGTATAATATCATTCAATAATGCTGAATGAATATTAGTTATTTATAAATTTAGTATTAAAATTTGGTACAAAATATAAACTAAAAAAATGTAACAATAGAAAAGCTCTGAGCTCAGTGGGGAGTCTGCTTGGATTCTCTCCCTCTTGTCCCTCTCTCTGTGTGCGCTCTTGCTCACTCTCTTTTTCTCTTTCTCAAATAAATGAATCTTAAACAAAAAAAAACCCACCACAACAACAAAATACCCAAAGACTCTAATAATGTTGATACCCAAAAATTGGGAACATGTACAAAAGCAAAAACTTACAATGGATATAATTTAAGCTGTATATATTTTATCTCAATGCTGTTTAAATAAAAAATACCATTCATAATTTTAATCTCTTAAACTGGAAAATCTTGGGATTATCAGATAAATTGGATTCCCTGATTAGAATTTGTGATTTATGTCTGCCATCCCCAATGCCAAGTTTTTGAATATGCTTATGTGCTATATACCATGAAAATCTGTTGAGTATTTACATCTCAATCACTTTTTCATACATATTTATAATGTTTAATGAATTATTTGAAAGAAGTACTGTTAGTTTTTTAAAATATGCTTAAATCAGCTTTTAGTGGAATTCATTTTTATATTTTATTATAAATTAGTTTTTATCATTAAGTTCTTTAGAAGAATTAGAGAAAAAGAAATTAAAATGAATTCTAAGGAGTGATATGCTGATATTTACTTATTTTTATCCTAAATGGTTTTATTATTTGTTCCTCAAATAATTTAATCTTAATGGACACTAAACAACTTAAATGCATATATGATTGAGGTATTGATAACCCTTTTATACTCTATAATTTTAGCAAAAAATTTTCACCTATAAAATAACGTTTTAAGTTAATAAAGAATATGGATGTATACTTAAATCCAATTCTTAGAATCTTTTTCTTTCATCTGGATCTGATACTTAAATCATTACCCTATAGCTCTGTGTGATCCCTGCAGTTCCATTAGTTCTCAGATGACTTGAATTCCAATTTTAAGACCTACTTTTCATTATGGAAAGTTTTCATTCCAAAATAAGCATTAGAGTATAGTATTATCTAAAATTTCCCCCCTGAATTTATTCTGCCCTCCCATCTATATATGATCTTTACAACTTGAACTTCTTCAATAATTCATTGCACTCTTAGGTACATTTTTTTTTTCTTTTGAAGTTACTCGTATACATATCTGGACTCTGTAGATAAGTTTATTTACCTCATTTTGAATTATTTTTTCATGTCAATGAATATTTTGTGAGCATCCTATGATGTTTGACTAAAACAGTATTTTGGTTTTTTAAAACTAAAATACTTATTCAAATTAATGTTCTTTAAAACTAATAACTTGAAAGCTTTGCACTTATTCCAATACTGTTGACATTATTCCAAATAGTTTCAAATTCCTGTTTTAAAATTACCTGCAAAGGCAATGGTTCTTTAAAGACAAACAACACCTAAAGGAACAATTTTGTAAGAGGATATAATAATTGTAAATATCTATGCACCCGTGTTGGAAGCACCTAAATTCATAAAGCAACTATTAACAGATATTGAAGAAATTGACATTAATGTAATAATAGGGGATTTTTTCTTTGAGTATAGTTGACACACAATGTTACAGTAGTTTCAGGTGTACAACTTAATCATTGGACAAACTTAGGTTCACCAGAAGTACAGCTACCATGGGACTGTAACACTTCATTTACAGCAATGGGGATAGATCGTTCAGACAGAAAATCAACAAGGAAACAGGGGCTTTCAATGGCACATTAGACCAGTTTGGCTTAACAGATATATTCAGAACATTTCATCTAGAAACAGAATACATTCTTTTCGAGTGTGCATGGAACATTATCCAGAATAGATCACATATTAGACCACAAAGTAAGTCTCAGGAAATTCAAAAAGATTGAAATCACATCATGCATCTTTTCTGACCACAACAGTATGAAACTAGAAATCAATCACAAGTAAAAATTGAGAAAGAACACAAATACATGGAGGCTAACATGCTATGAAGTAATAATAAATGGGTCAACCAAGAAATCAAAGAAGAAATAAAAAAAAAATACTTGGAGCAAAATGAAAACACAATGGTCCAAAATCTTTGGGATGCAGCCAAAGCTGTTTTAAGAGGGAAGTTGACAGCAGTACAGGTCTACCTCAAGAAACAAAAATCTCAAACCACCTAACCGTAAACCTAACGAAGCTAGAAAAAGAACAAAGACCAGAACCAGTAGAAGGAAGGGAATAATAAAGATTAGAGCAGAAATAGTAGAAAACAATTGAACAGATCAATGAAACCAGGAGATGGTTCTTTGAAAAGATGAACAAAATTGATAAACCTTTAGCCAGACTCTTCAAGAATAAAACTTGAATAAAGTCATAAACAAAGGAGGAGCAATAACCAGTGACACCATAGAAATCTAAAGGATTGTAGGATTGTAAGAGAATGCTATGACAAATTCTATTGCAGCCAGTTGGACAACCTAGAAGAAAGGGATGGATTCCTGGGAATATAACCTTCCAAAACAGACCTGGGGAGAAACAGAAAATTTGAACCCATTCATTAGCAATGAAGTTGAATCAGTACTCAAAAAACTCCCAACAAAAAAACTCAAGGACCAGATGGCTTCACAGGTAAATTCTACTAAACATTTAAAAGAAGAATTAATACCTATTGAACTATTTCAAAAAATAGAAGAGGGAAAGCTTCCAAATTTATTCTACAAGGCCAGCATTACCCTAATTACTAAAACTAGATAGATACTTAAACTACAGGTCAATATCTCTGATGAATATAGATGCAAAACTCAACAAAATATTAGCAAACCAAATCCACCACATTAAAACTATCATTCACCATGATCAAGTGGAATTTATTACAGGAATGCAAGCGTGGTTCAGTATTCACAAATCAATGCAGCACATCACAGTAAAAAGAGAAAGGATTAAAAAAACCCATATAATCATTTCAATAGATGCAGGAAAAAGCATTTGACAAAGTACAACATCCATTGATGATAAAAACCCTCAACAGAGTAGGTTTAGAGGGAACATACTTCAACATAATAAAGGCCATATGTGGAAAAATCCACAGCTAACATCATACTCAATGGTAAAAAGCTGAGAGCTTTTCCCCTAAGATCAGGAACAAGACAAGGTTGTCCACTCTCACCACTTTTATTCAACCTAGTACTGGAAGTCCTAGCTACAGCAATCAAACAAGAAAAAGGGAAAAAAAGCATCCAAATTGTTAAGGAAAAAGTAAATTTTCACTATTTGTGAATGACCTACTATCTATAGCAAACCCTAAAGACTCTACCAAAAAACTACTAGAACCAACAGACGAATTTAGCAAGGTTTCAGGATACAAACTTTATATATAATCTATTGCGTTTCTTTATACTAACAATGAAGTAGCAGAAAGAGTAATTAAGAAAACAATCCATTTATAATTGCACCAAAAAGAATAAAATAGCCAAGTTGGGGAAGCACCTGTGTACCTTGATGAATGCATAAGGAAGTGGTATACACAGTGGACTATTAGTCATAGAAATGAGATACTGTCATTTGCAACAACATGGATGGACCCAGATGATATAATGCTAAGGAGAATAGTCAAAGAAAAATACCATATGATTTCACTCATTTGTGGGATTTAAAAAATAAAATGAACAAACAGACTCTAAAATAGAACAAACTGGTGGTTGCCACAGGGGAACTGGCTTCTGGGGGTGGGGTAAAATAAAGGGGTCAGCAGTTTACTTATCTTGATGAGCAGTGAGAAATGTATAGAGTTTTTTAATTGTCCACCTGAAAGTAATATAACACCATGTTAATTGTACTTCAATAAATCAGTTTAAGGTTAAAAAACTTGATTCTCTGATGTTTGAAATTATAGGAGTGTAATAAAAACAGTTGGAAAGTAACCTAACCTAGATAATTCTGATATAATAAAATGTTTTATACAAGGTATTCAAGACTGTATTCTATTATTCTAAAGAAATTAAAAAGTATTTTCAATAGTGGAAAAGTATTATAGAATAAATTCACTGCTTCCTTAGACAGTTTTTTGAGAAGTAGTTTTTTGGACCATGTTTTGGAATATTTAATTTAGAAAGTCTCATTATATATAGTCCATTCAGATGAAATGGATTATGTTACAAGGAATCTAAAAAGGTAATCCATTTGTCCAAACTTGTCTGAAAATTTGGAGTATTAAAATTTTTCTCTAAAAAATGCCTGTAACATTTAAATCTATTTGTAAATCCAAATTAGTTAAACATGTAGCATATATACATATATGTATGTGCATGTGTCTATACATTATCAAAACTGGACAGTGTAAAATGTGTGTCTCTTTCCTTATAGGTATATTTTTTCTTAATCTTTTGTCTGACCCATATTTTAATCTCTTTAGGATTAGATTTGGATTTGAAAGTCTGGTTTAATAAAAACCTCTGTATTAGCTATGTGATCTTGACCACATTTTGTAAAATGTGAGATTTAGATCTGCATTTGTATTTTGGAAATGATACTTTTCTTATGTAAGGATTGGATGACAGAATGGGTATGCATTGTGTAACAAGTGTTGGTTGGATAGCAGACATTAAATTCATTTCTCCTCCCAGTGCCCTTATTGCTTCTCTTTCACCTTATTCAGGATGACCAATATTTGTGTTTGGATATTGGAACTCCATGAATCTTTGACTTTAGTGAAATTGGCTATGTCTCTAGAACATTTCCTCCTTTCTTTCAGATAATTGTTTGTTTTCACTGTTTAACCACCGTCTGTTGAAAATTTTACAGGTCTATCCTTTTATTTTACCAAGTTGTACAAAGAGAAAAACAATCCAAGAGATAGTATTTTGTAAAAAGATTTATGAAAATTTTTGGAAAAGTGTGCAAATTAAAAATAGAAAAGTTTTCTGAGGGAGAATCATCTAAAGTTGAGTGGAGTTTATTACAATATTAAAAAAGTAGTATTAGCATTTTCTTGTACTAATGTGATTTCAAAAAGTTGCAGTCTGAGCATATAACTTCTCTGGCATAATGCAGTAATTTAATTGATATCTTCAGACCTTTTATGAATCTACCAACAGAGGGCAAATATACTTCACTATATTGGTATTAAAATTAGTGTGACACCAAAATAAACTCTGTATCATTAGTATAGTAACATCTTCTGTGAATACCCCAGACACATAAAACCAAAGCTCTGGTAATTAATAATGGTAATTGATTGTTGAAGTACAGATCATGTACTTTATGTTAATGGATATGTTTTCTTCCTACTGACTCCTTGTCCCAGCCTCCAATTCACTCTTTGAGCCTCTTTAGCTCAGAAATAAACTTTTTTTTTGTATTTACTTACCAGCTCAAAACAAGTCCCTGTAAACTGAATAAAAATAGAAATGCTTTGTAAACTTCTTAACTCTTATTTGCTCTGGTGACTTCACTCTAGGTAGGCTTGTGGTGTTTCTTTGAATCATGTTTTTAAGTTGCATATTTTCTAGATCTATCATTACATCACAAATTAATATCCTTTTGAATTTTCACTAAAATTTTTCCTTCAGCCTAATGTTTTGTAACACTATCTAGGTTCCTTATTGAAATACTTTTTAAATCTCCTTTTCTTGTGTATAGAAAGAAATAATCATTCAGGTAGTAGAGTCATGCTGGTAATAGAGTTGAATTTCTGCTAAGTTAGACACTTCCTTTCTTAATTTGTGCATGAAGTTTAAGAGTAGAATTGGTGGCTTTATTTCAGTTCCTGAGTTTGATTACTGATACAAGATAGGCCAATTCTTCTGGAGAACTAATGAGAAAATTTCCTAAACTGACAAGAAGTACTACATATATAACCTGAAATGAAGAACAGGGAAAAGTTGTGTTATAATTTGGATGTGGGCATGACTGGCCACTATGTTATTCTGATAACTCTTAATGCATGATTCTGATTAGGTAGGCCTGAAACAAAATTTATTACTTGGCCTAAGTAGATGAAATGGAATTCTAGAATCATCTGTATTTCATCTGTTTTCACATAATGATGTTTACATGTATGGTACAAAAGTGAGATAAAATACATCTTGGATTTTTCATTTTACGTTTTCTGTATGTTCTACCTTAAGTACTTTTGAAAACATTTTTTGAGTTATATATTTTTCTATCCTCTCTGCAATAGTTGAATATTAAGGTTTGGAATTTTCTTTTGTGATAATTAATTTTTTCTTAACATATACTTAGGATATGTGCTAAGAAGGGTATATATGGATTCTTTATACATAGATTGCTTTCCAAAAGGGCTTACCTGATTTGCATTTTTACTAGCAATGTGTGTTAGTTTATTACTAAATATTTTCTACCATTTACTATTGTCTTTTAAAAATGGCAAATTTTCTAAGTAAAATAATGTCTCATTATTTTTAACTTGTAATTTTCATTATGTATAATTATATACTATGTTTTGTTTATATCTCATGTATAATAATTTGAGAATATGCCCTCTGTTCATTTTATATCAGGGTTAAAGTATTTTTAATCTATTTTTGATAATCTCTTTTTTAAAGATGCAAATCCTTTTTACATGTTACTTTCTAATTTTGTTTGCCTGGGTGGAATTTTTATTATATAACAATTATTTTTATATATGATTACATAGGATTGTAACTATTATAAAATATAGTCTTTTAATTCCATAGACAAATTATCTGTATTTCTTTAAAGTCTTATATAAAATTTAGAATTAAACTTGTAGAAAACTTAGAAAAACATGGGGCCCGTGGGTGGCTCAGTTGTTAAGCATCTGCCTTTGGCTCAGGTCATGGTCCCAGGGAACTGGGATTGAGCCCACATTGGGATCCCTGCTTGGCGGGAAGCCTGCTTCTCCCTCTCCCATTTCCCCCCTGCTTGTGTTCCCTCTCTCACTGTGTCTCTATCTGTCAAATAAATAAGTAAAATCTTAAAAAAAAAAGAAAAGAAAAGAAAACCTAGAAAAACAGTTTTAAAAAGGATAAAATAGATTCATTATTTTGATACCTGTTCATAGAGATTAAGACTGATTTTGAAATACTGATAAAGTTCTTCTCAGTGAGGCCTAAGCCTTGATTGGTTGATTATTATGCTCTGCCAACCTCACCCCCACCTTGCTTTACTCTATCCTATTATTTCTTATTCTCCTTATTCTGCTTTCTCTGCTATTTCTTTTTCTCATGACTATCATTGCTTTCTAACATACTACATAATTTAATTTTTTACATTTATTATCTGTTATTCATATCCTTTCACCCCCATTCCTCAATAGAATGTAAGTTTAGGACTGGCATCTTTGTTTCGTTCTCTGTTCGCCTGAAGCTGAACTCATAGAAATAGTAGAATGGTGGTTACCAGGGACTGGGAGACCAGGGGTATTAGGGATATATTGTTAAAGGGTATCCACTTGACAACTAGAAGATGAATAAGTGCTGGAGATCTAATGTATGGCATCGTGATTATAGTCAACAGCACTGTATTATATACTTCAAGATTTCTAGGAGATTAGGTCTTAAAAGTTCTCACCACACACAAAAGAAAAGATAATTATGTGAGGTTTTTGGGGTGTTGAACAGTGGTAATCATATTGCAATATATATGTGTCCAGTCAACCTGTTGTACACCTCAGACTCACACAATATTATGTTATATTTGAATAAAAATACATCCATGCCCATTAAATAAAATTAGCTGAAAACTAAAATTAATGTAAGTTTACTAATTTTTAAAATCATCTTAGCTACATTCCAAAAGGAGAAATTACTAAGACTGTAAGAGTATTTGAATAACTTAGGTATTGAGGAGACCTACATAATTCCTATGAGGCTTAAGAAAGATCCCAAAATAGAATCTATTATGCTTTATGTCATTAGTGGAAGACTGACCAATTTGGGACTTGCATTGGATTCTAATTGCCAAACTCTGCCATGAAGCAAAGTTTTACTAAAGGAAGCCAATTTTATTTTATTTATTCAGATCTAAACTTTTATAATCTATTAAATTTTATAATCAGAGCAGCTCTAGTCATTTGAAGAGAATAGTAATGTGAGAAATCCTCAGGCATTTTGTCATATTGCAGTTTCAGTCTTGTAAAGAAAAGTTTCTGTTGAGTGATGTGACACCACTTAATTTGATATATGTGGAAGATGACTAAAATCTAGGTATCAGAAAGTAGATTGATGGTTAGCCAGCTTATAAAAATACTACATCTAATTTCCAAACACTTCATTATAAGGCAACCACATTTTTTAAAAACCATTTTTAAACTTCTTGTATCATATATTGACTGAATGGCATTTGTTCAATTCAAATGGAATAGTGAGTTACATCTTTTTTTTAAAAGCTTATAGAATTTGTATATATATATATATATATGTATATATGTATATACACACACACACATATATGTAATTTAAATTTTAATTCCAGTAGAATTATTACAGTGTTATATTAGTTTCAGGTATACAATATAGTGATTCAGCAATTCTATACATTACCCAGTGCTCATCATAAGTGTACTCTTAATTCCCTTCACCTATTTCACCCACTCCCCACCAACCTCCCCTTAGGTAACCATCAATTTGTTCTTTCATTAAGTCTGTTTTTTGGTTTGTCTTTTTTCCTCTTTGTTCATTTGTTTCTTAAATTCCACATACAAGTGAAATCATGTGGTATGTGCCTTTCTCTGACTGACTTATTTTGCTTAGCATTCTCCAGGTCCATCCATGTTGTTGCAAATGCCAAGATTTTGTTCTTTCTTATGGCTGAATAATATTCCATTTTATATACACACCACATCTTCTTTATCCAGCCATCATCACTTGGGCTGCTTCCATACTTTGGCTATTATAAATAATGCTACAATAAATATAGGGGTGTATATATCTTTTTGAATTAGTGTTTTTGTATTTTTTTGATTTGACACAGGGAGAGAGAGAGAGTGAGCAAGCGCAAGTGAGCACAAAGCAGGCAGAGTGTCAGAGGGAGAGGGAGAAGCAGGCTCCCCACTGAGCAGGGAATCCAATGTGGGGCTCCATCCCAGGACTCCAGGACCATGATCTGAGCTGAAAGCAGACCCTTAACCAACTGAGCCACCCAGGCGCCCCGTGTTTGTGTATTCTTTGGGTAAATACCCAGTAGTGGAATTAATAAATAATATGGTAATTATATTTTTAACTTTTTTTTTTTTTAAAGATTTTATTTATATATTTGACAGAGAGAGACACAGCGAGAGAGGGAACACAAGCAGGGGGAGCGGGAGAGGGAGAAGCAGGCTTCCCGCAGAGCAGGGAGCCCGATGCGGGGCTCGATCCCAGGACTCCGGGATCATGACCTGAGCCGAAGGCAGACGCTTAACGATTGAGCCACCCAGGCACCCTTATTTTTAACTTTTTGAGGAACCTCCATACTGTTTCCTACAGTAGCTGCACCAATTTGCATTCCCACCAACTGTGTAAGAGGATTCCCCTTTCTCCACATCCTCACCATTGCCTGTTGTTTCTTGTGTTGTTGGTTTTAGCCATTCTGACAGGTGTGAGGTGACATCTCATTGTGGTTTTGATTTGCATTTTGCTCATGATGAGTGATGTTGACCCTCTGCCTCTCTCTCTCTCTCTCATGAATACATAAATAAAATCTTAAAAAAAAACATCTTTTCATGTGTCTGTTGGCCATATGGATGTCTTTTTTGGAAAATGTCTCTTCAGGTCCTCTGCTCACTTTTTAATTGGATTATTTTGCGCGGTGTTGATTGTATAAATTCTTTATATATTTTGAATACTAACCCTTTATCAGATAGGTCATTTGCAAATATCGTCCCCCATTCTATGGGTTGCCTTTTTGTTTTGTTGATGATTTCCTTTGCTGTGCAGAAACTTTTTATTTTGAGGTACTCCCAATAGTTTATTTTTGCTTTGTTTCCCTTGCCTCAGGAGACATAGAAAAATGTTGCAATAGCCAATGTCAGAGAAATTACTGACTGTGTTCTCTTCTAGGATTGTTATGGTTTCAGGTCTCACATTCAGATGTTTAGTCCATTTTGAGTTTATTTTTGTGTATGGTGTAAGAAAGTGGTCCAGTTTCATTCTTTTGTATGTAGCTGTCCAGTTTTCCCAACACCATTTGTTGAAGAGACTTTTTCCCATTGCATATTCTTGCCTCCTTTGTCAAAGATTAATTTACTATATAATTGTGGGTTTATTTCTGGGCTCTCTATTCTGTTCCATTGATCTATGTATCTCTTTTTGTGCCAGCTTTGTAGTATATCTTGACATTTGAGATTGTGATACCTACAGCTTTGTTCTTTGTTTTCAAGATTGCATCATCTATTTTTTTTTTTTTGTGGTTACCTAGAAATTTTAAGATTATTTGTTCTAGATCTCTGAAAGATGCTGTTTGTATTTTGATAGGGATTGCATTAAATCTATAGATTGCCTTGGGTAGTGTGCACATTTAACAATATTGGATCTTCCAATCCTGAGCATGGACTATCTTTCCATTTGTTTGTGTCACCTTGTATTTCTTTCATCAATATTTTATATTTTTTGGAGGGTAGGTCTTTCACCGACTTCATTAAGTTTATTCCTAGGAATCTTATTTTTTTTGATACAGTTGTAAATGGGATTGTTTTCTTAGTTTCTCTTTTTGTTACTTACAGTGTGTGGAAATGCAATGGATTTCTGTATATGATTCTGTACCCTACTCAATTCATTTATCAGCTTAGTAATTCTTTGATAGTCTTTAGGGTTTGCTGTATGTAGTATCAGGTCATCTGTGAATAGTGTAAGTTTTATTTTTCCTTAGCATTTGGGTGACTTTATTTTTTTATCTGATTGCTGTGGCAA
The DNA here is from genome assembly GCF_964656455.1 of Halichoerus grypus. Classification (NCBI taxonomy): domain Eukaryota; kingdom Metazoa; phylum Chordata; class Mammalia; order Carnivora; family Phocidae; genus Halichoerus; species Halichoerus grypus. The sequence goes on from NC_135715.1 coordinate 144,953,745, forward strand.
TCCAGTATGATGTTGAATAAAAGTGGTGAGGGGTGGACATTCTTATTTTGTTCCTGACTTTAGGGGAAAAGCTCTCAGTTTTTCACCATTGAGTGTAATGTTAGCTGTGTTTTTTTCATATATGACCTTTATTATGTTGAGGTATGTTCCCTCTAACCCTACTTTTTTGTGGGTTTTTGTCATGAATGGATGTTGTACTTTGTCAAATGCCTTTTTGGCATCTAACTGAAATGATCATATGGTTTTTATCCTATCTCTTGCTGATGTGACGTATCACGTTGATTGATTTGTGACTGTTGCACCACCCTTGCAACACAGGAGTAAATCCTCCTTGATCGTGGTGAATGATTTTTTGAATGTGGTGTTGGAATCAGTTTGCCAGGATTTTGTTGATGATTTTTGTGTCCATGTTCATCAAAGATATTGGCCTGTGGTTCTCTTTTTTTTGTGGAGTCTTTATCTGGTTTTGGTATCAGGGTAACGTTGGCCTCATATAATGAATTTGGAGACTTTCTTTCCTCTTTTAGTTTTTGGAATAGTTTGATAAGAATAGTATTAGCTGAAAGTTTGGCAGAATTCACCCATGAAGCCCTCTGGTCCTGGACTTGATTGTTGGGAATTTTTTGATTACTGATTCAATTTTATTGCTGGTAATTGGTCTGTTCGGATTTTCTATTCCTTCCTGTTTCAGTTTTGGTAGTTTATGTTTGTAGGAATTTATCCGTTTCTTCTAGGTTGTCCAATTTGTTGATACATAATGTTTCTTCATAATATTGTCTTACAATTTTTTTTAAATTTCCCTGGTGTTTATTATTTCTATTTCATTTCTGATTTTGTGTGTTTTCTCTCTCTCTTTCTCTCTCTCTCTTTGAGTCTGGCTAAAGGTTTATTAATTTTGATGTTTTCAAAGAAACCACTCCTGCTTTCATGATCTGTTCTATTATTATTATTATTTTTAGTTTCTATTTTATTTCTGCTCTAATCTTTATTATCTCCTCCCTTCTACTGGTTTTGGTTTTTGTTGTTCTTTTAGCTTCTTTAGGTGTAAGGTTAGGTTGTTTGAGATTTTTCTTGCTTCTTGAGGTAGGCCTCTATTGCTGTAAACATTCCACTTAGAACAGCTTTTGCTGCCTCCCACAGATTTTGGACAGTTGTGTTTTCATTTTCATTTGTCTCCATGTATTTTTTCAGTTCGTATTTGATTTCTTGGTTGACACATTTATTGTTTAGTAGCATGTTATTTAACCTCCATGTATTTATGTTCTTTCCAGATTTTTTTCTTGTGGTTGATTTCTAGTTTCATAGCACTGTGGTTGGAAAAGATGCACGGTATGACTTCAGTCTTTTTGAATTGTTGAGACTTGTTTTGTGGCCTAATACATGATCTTTTCTAGAAAATGTTCAATGTGCACTTGAAAAGAATGCATATTCTGCTGTTATAGGATAAAATGTTCTGAATATGTCTGTTAGATCCATCTGGCCCAGTGTATCATTCAAAGTCACTGTTTCCTTATTGATTTTCTGTTTGGATGATCTATCCATTGATGTCAGTTGGGTGTTAAAGTCCTCTCGATTATTATATTAATATTGATTATTTCCTTTATATTTGTTATTAGCTTCTTCATGTATTTGGGTGCTCACATGTTGGGTGCATAAATATTTATAATTGTTATATCTTCTTGAATGCATTTTTTCTTTTAGGATTATACATTGTCCTTTCTTGATTGTTGTTACAGTCTTTGTTTTAAGGTCTATTTTGTCTGATACAAATATTGCTACCCCAACTTTCTTTTCACTTCCATTTGCATGATAAATGCTTTTGCATCTTTTCACTTTTAATTTGCATGTGTCTTTAGGTTAGAAATGAGTCTCTTGTAGGCAACATACAGATGGGTCTTGCTTTTTTATCCATTCCATTACCCTATGTCTTTTGATTGGAACATTAAGTCCATTGAAATTTAAAGTGATTGTTGATAGGTATGTAGTTATTGCCATTTTGTTATTTGTTTTATAGTTGTTTTTGTAGTTCTTCTCTGTTCCTTTCTTCTCTTGCTCTTTTCTTTCATAGTTTGCTGGCTTTCTTTAGTGATGTACTTGGATTCCTTTCTTTTTATTCTTTGCCTATCTAGTACTGGTTTTTGATTTCTGGTTACCATAGGTTTATATATAACATTTTATGCAATAGCAGTCTATATTTAGTTGATGGTTGCTTCTCTCCCTTCAGGTTTTAGATATATGGTGTCATACTTTAGATCCTTTTATTTTGTGACTCTTCTGACTGGTTTTTATAAGCGCACTTAATTTACTGCTTTTGTGCTTCCTACTTTTCTACTCATGCTTATGGTCTTGTCTTTCCACTCAAAACATCCCCTGCAACATTTCCTGTAGGACTGGTTTAGTGGTCATGAATTCCTTTAACTTTTGTCTGGGAAACTCTTTATTTCTCCTTCTATTCTAATGATACCTTGCTGGATAGAGTATTCTTGGCTATAGGTTTTTTCTCTCAGCATTTTGAAAATATGCCATTCTCTTCTGGCCTGCAAAGTTTCTTCTGAGAAATCAGCTGATAGCCTTATAGGGTTTCCCTTGTATGTTTCTTTTCCCTTTCTGCTTTAAAATTTTTCTTTGTCACTACTTTTTGCCATTTTGATTACTATGTGTCTTGGTGTCATCCTCCTTGGGTTGCCTTTGTTGGGGTCTTTCTGTGCCTCCTGGATCTGAATGTCTGTTCCCTTCCCCAGATTTGGGAAATAGCTACTATTTCTTCATATCAATTTTCTGACCCTCTTTCTCTCCCTTCTCCTTCTGAATTTCTATAATTCATGTTATTATGCTTGATGGTGTTGATGAGCTCCCTTAGTCAGTTTTCATCTGCAATGGCTGTCCTTTGCTGTTGTGGGCATGATTTGGTCTCTGTGTTGTTAGTGGGCCAGTCTGGGGCTGCCTTGGGCTTCAATTGAATGAGACCAGGCATTTTCCAGAGATGCAGTAGCATTGATTTGCAGAATGCTTTTCCTGTGTTGTCCCCTGAGTAGCTTTCATTGGTGATTGGGGCCTGTATTGAGACACCTGTCTGCCCCTACTGCAGGGCTGCAGTTGGACTAGTATGTGTTATCTTATCCTCTCCCTTGGGCAGGAGTTACTTTTGAGTGGATCTGGTTCCTGTCAGGGCTGCTGCTTGCACACTGTCAGGTTTGTGGCACTGCTTTGGATGGGCTCTGGCAAAAATGTATTAGAGGGGTGAGGTGTACAGGAGAACATGGGGGTGGGGTGCATAGTTCCAGCACGGTCCTTGGCCTTTGCTGTAGGAGGGGGCTTGCAGCAACCTGGGAAAACTGCTACCCAGGCCTGCTGGGTTGGAGTGGGCAGATCTGCAGAAGCATGTGGGGGCAGGGCGCCCTGTTAGCAAGCTAGGTTGAGAATGTCAGCACTGCTCTGGTTTCTGCAAGAGTCCCTGTATCTAGGCTAAGGGGTAGGGGAGGGAAAAATGATTCCTGTTAGCTCTTTTGTTCTTGAAGTCTCCCAAAGATCCCTGCCGCTCCAGCCCAATCTCTGAGATTAGTAATAAATCTCCTTGTATACCCCATGCATTTTTGAAACTATTGTTTCTATGTTGTATCTTAGTGGAGCTGTTTATTGTGCTGTCTCTTTATGGGCAGACCTGAGCCTGCTGATTTTTAGTTATGGATGTTATGCCCCACTAATTGTTAAGCCCCTCTGGTTTTCAAAGTCACATGTTAGGATTCATCTTCCTCATGCCTGGGGTGCCTGGAAAAAGTGTCTGCTCTTCTTCTCTCTTTGTACCTGTGACATTTCTTACTATTCATGGATGGTCCTACAGGTTTGTTTGGCTCCTGAACACCTCTCCACCCTTCCTATCCTCATGGATGTGGCCTCTTCTCTACATTTAGTTGTAAAGAGCCTGTTCTGCCAGTCTTCAGTCTTTTTCTGCATTACTTACACTGCTGTGGGTGTCATCTAGTTGTATCCATTGGGCAAAGTGAGTTTAGGATCCTCTTACTCTACCATCTTCCCCAAAACTTAGACTTATCTTATGGTTTTGGTAGCTCCATCATTGTCGATCTGTCTTTTCTCATGTTCCACAAAGCTTTGTATCAGAGTTGTTTTCTCAGTCACATGCCTAGTGACTGTAGCGAGATCCTGGATTTGACAGGATGAGAAAGCCAAGGCAGAGCTCTTGTTTCCTAACCTTCATGCCTGGCTTTGGATCACCTGTCTCTCTTCTTGAGATGTAAGGGGATAAATTGCCTAGGATATGTCAAAAATATTCTAATACATGAAAAAATGAAACATTATTTGAACTGATACATAAATTTTTTACTGTAAGAATTCAATGTTAGAGTATTAATGACACAAAGTTTACAGAATAAATCCAGCATTTCATTTTCTCAAAAACCCCAAATACTTGATCTCATCACATGCAGTTGTTCATGTTTAGATGTTCTATTTACGAAATTATGGTATCAATATTCTAGCAATATTCAGACATTTTTTAAAAAGATTTTATTTATTTATTTGACAGAGAGAGAGAGCACAAGTAGGAGAGTGGCAGGCAGAGAGAGAGGTAGAAGCAGGCTCCGCTGAGCAGGGAGCCCAGTGCAGGGCTTGATCCCAGGACCCTGGGATCGTGACCTGAGCCAAAGGCAGACGCTTAACTGACTGAGCCACCCAGGCACCCCCAGACATTTTTTTACAAAAATATTATGTATGGAAGGGAGGCTAAAACAGAGAGACGACCAGTAATTTAGAAAAAGAACATTAGTGAATGGGTATCTGGACCTCATTTTTTAGAGCGACCATTTAGAACTCACCAGTGTTGTTAAACACAAGGAATCACTTTTCCAGAGAGAAATAGGAGAAGTCAATGTCCTAACACATGTGAAGTATTTTGAATAGATGTTTTTGTGCGTGTGGAATACATGTTTCTCTATTGCAAAAAAAAATGAGTTATAATTGTCAAAATTTACTTTCTTCAAAAGAAGGCTTTTGTTCACAAAAAGGATGGGGAACATAATTCATGGAGTTGGGATTAGCTTCCTGTATTAGCCAATTTGATGGGGCATTGGCTTGGCAAAACTTAGTGTTATTGTAAGATAAGTATCTGTGCATCTCAGCATGTCTTGCTAGCAGAGGCACTGACTATATTTGTTCCAGAGTATCTTTTCAAGGTTGTTTGTAGAGTGAGTAGGCAGATAGTGTCTCGCACTGGAGCAAAGAAAAGGGTTGTTTACAGCCTTGGAAGTAGAGATAGAATCTTCCTGCATAGCTAAGGTCAGCTGTACTTTTCAATAAAATGAAGATAATTTTGACTTCTGGAGCAAATGAATAGGCATGGTTTTACTGTTCATTATAAAAGTCTTGCGTTCCTTAAGTTCATAGTTGTTTTCCTATAATGCAGTCCACAGTGTGCAGGTGTCACCTGGCATTCTTTCTGTGACCATATGGGAGTTGGGGCTTAGGGAACTGGGAAAAGAACATGCTCATACTCTGGCGGCTGCTGTTGCTGTGAGTTTTAATAATGTCCTTTGCCCCTGACCCAGGAGTTTCATGTCTTCTAGCATCCATGGAGTCAGGCAGACATGTTAGCATTCAAGTAAGATAACCGCTCAGATCTTTGACAGTTTTAGTTGTCAAGGATCAGATGCTGATAGAGACCATATTTTCTGGAAGAGAAAGGATGAGGGTCTTATAGGCCAGTTAATGAGACCTGAGGAAAATCCATACGTGTTGGTTGTGAGCATATTAAGCAACTTATGGTCAAGTAGGCAATAAATGATCCACTAGTTGATTGCCTTATAATAAGGAGAAATCGAGGGTGTGGTTATAGGCCAAATGCCAGAAAATAGGTTTAAAGACAGCTCCTTAAATGGTGGTGATATTATGTCTTCAATTAAGTGTATGATGACACTTGAAACCTGCGTTAAATCCAGCTCTTTTTAAACCAAATTATGATAGTAAATGGGAGAGTTCAAATAGCCCTGTGACAAACCAGTAAATGTAAATTGAGACCCTTCCCATGTGAATGCGTAGTGCAGTTGACTCTTTTAAAATCGGGGTTGAAAGAATGCATTAGCAACATCAGTCACTGAAAACCAATGCCCTTTGGCCTGTTATATCTTTTGCATTTCTAATATCATGTCCAGAACTGCTGAGGCTATAGATGCTACTACTTTGTTCAAACTGTGATAATCTATGGTAAGTATCCATAAGCCATCTGCCTTTTTCACAGCCCTCATAGGGTGGTAATACAGAATTAGTTCGTATCAATATTCTTGTTTTTAACATGTCAGTGGATAAAGGTGTAGTAGTTTTTCTTACCAGGTATCCCGTGTTGCTTCAAATTAACAATATATAGGCTCAGGCAATTCCAAAGGCTCCCATTTAGCATGGCCAATTAATACTAGCTTAAGGGCAATTTTATCTATCTTCTATTTAAAATATCAGGTAGAGTAAGTGTTCCCTAGTCAGACATAATATCCATTTTAAGGATACATTCAGGTAATGGAGGTGCAGTTACTTCATATAACATTTGTTTAAACAGTTCAATTACATCCAATTTATTTTAACCCTACCCATAGAAACCTCATGTAGGCTTCCAATCTGTTGCTCTTTTAAAAGGTGTCCTGGTTGTTGCTATATTTTCTCCAGGTGGGAGAACTTCCTTGTCAATATGAAAGTCTTTGTTTTTGGTGTGCTTCATTATACCAACTAGTAGCAAGATTTTCTCTGGGTGGGCAGAAATCCCACTCCCTTTCAGACAGTATTTACAGAAATGCATTCATGCACGGAGTGTGCAAAGAGGGTCATCTGTGACCACTGGGGGCAGAAACCAGACAAATGGTTAGAAATTCAGCTGGGGTTAAACCTTGTTTTGGCATGCAATACTTGTTAAGGAATAATGGCAGCAGCTGGCTGTCTTATCGTTCAACTCCTCCTGCTACCAAATATGCTACTCTATTATCCATTTAGAGACTGCAGTAAAAGCTCTGTTCACCCCCAACCCCACTGGGTACCAACTGCTACAAGGAAGTTTTAGTACTCTTGGAGAGATGTCCCTGAAAAAAGAGAAACTCCCATGGGAAACCATAGATGAATAATTGACTTGTATTTGGGCTTTTACTGCCCTGGAGCTAGATTTATGCTAAGGTGAACAATTGGAAAATGAAAGTCACCCAAAGAATCATAAATACATTTTTGAAGTTGGCCCCATCAATCTAGAAACCTAGCCTTTTTGTTAAAATCAGGCAAAAACTTACTTTTCCTCTGCTCTGACCTTAGCATTTTTAAGACTTAAATAGAGGTGATCAGGTGTGAGGCCAATGTCTTGCTGTCTAAAGGGGGAATGGAGGCCACATGCAACCATCCAAGTATGCTGGGAAACTTTGGGCAGGAGAGGGACTTGTATAATTATGTTAGATACAAGCACCCAAGTTAGCATTTTACTCTTGGGGGAGAGGGGTTTCTGAACTCAAATTATGTGGTTTGCATAGTGTTCATAGTCAGGGAGGTTACTAACATTACCCTGTAGGCCGTTTGGTATAATTCAGTGTACTGTTGTCAGGTCTTTTACATCTGAATTATTAGTAGGAATTGATGTGGGTTTTTTTTTTTTTTTGACTTTTTTTTTTTATGTTAGTCACCATACAATACATCATTAATTTTTGATGTGGTGATCCACGATCCATTGTTTTCGTATAACACCCAGTGCTCCATGCAGTATGTGCCCTCCTTAATACTCATCACCGGGCTAACCCATCCCCCTCCCCCCCTCCCCTCTAAAACCCTGTTTGTTTCTCAGAGTCCGTAGTCTCTCATGGTTCATCTCTCATTCTTTTTTTTAAGAATTTTATTATGTTTTGTTAATCACCATACATTACATCATTAGTTTTTGATGTAGTGTTCCATGATTCATTGTTTGCGTATAACACCCAGTGCTCCATGCAGTACGTGCCCTCTTTAACACCCATCACCAGGCTAACCCATCCCCCACCTCCCTCCACTCTTGAACCCTCAGTTTGTTTCTCAGAGTCCATGGTCTCTCATGGTTTGTCTCCCCCTCTGATTCTCCCCCTTCATTTTTCCCTTCCTGCTATCTTCTTCTTCCTCTTCTTTTTTTTTTTTTTTTAAACATATAATGTATTATTTGTTTCAGAGGTACAGGTCTGTGATTCAAGAGTCTTACACAATTCACAGGGCTCACCATAGCACATACCCTCCCCAGTGTCTATCACCCAGCCACCCCATCCCACCCACCCCCCGCCACTCTAGCAACCCTCAGTTTGTTTCCTGAGATTAAGAATTCCTTATATCAGTGAGATCATATGATACATGTCTTTCTCTGATTGACTTATTTCGCTCAGCATAATACCCTCCAGTTCCATCCACGTCATTGCAAATGGCAAGAGTTCCATTCCTTTTGATCGCTGAATAATATTCCATTGTATATATATACCACCTCTTCTTTATCCATTCATCTGTCGATGGACATCTTGGCTCTTTCCATAGTTTGGCTATTGTGGACATTGCTGTTATAAACATTGGGGTGCATGTACCCCTTCGGATCCCTACATTTGTATCTTTGGGGTAAATACCCAGTAGTGCAATTGCTGGGTCATAGGGTAGCTCTATTTTCAATTTTTTGAGGAGTCTCCATACTGTTTTCCAGAGTGGCTGCCCCAGCTTGCTTTCCCACCAACAGTGTAGGAGGGTTCCCCTTTCTCCCCATCCCCGCCAACATCTGTCGTTTCTTGACTTGTTAATTTTAGCCATTCTGACTGGTGTGAGATGGTATCACATTGAGGTTTTGATTTGGAGTTCCCTGATGCCGAGCGATGTTGAGCACTTTTTCATGTGTCTGTTGGCCATTTGGATGTCTTCTTTGGAAAAATGTCTGTTCATGTCTTCTGCCCATTTCTTGATTGGATTATTTGTTCTTTGGGTGTTGAGTTGGATAAGTTCTTTATAGATTTTGGATACTAGCCCTTTATCTGATATGTCATTTGCAAATATCTTCTCCCATTCTGTTGGTTGTCTTTGGTTTTGTTGACTGTTTCCTTTGCTGAGCAAAAGCTTTTTATCTTGATGAAGTCCCAGTAGTTCATTTTTGCCCTTGCTTCCCTTGCCTTTGGTGATGTTTCTAGGAAGAAGTTGCTGTGGCTGAGGTCGAAGAGGTTGCTGCCTGTGTTCTCCTCTAGGATTTTGATGGACTCCTGTCTCACATTTAGGTCTTTCATCATTTGGAGTCTATTTTTGTGTGTGGTGTAAGGAAATGGTCCAGTTTCATTCTTCTGCATGTGGCTGTCCAATTTTCCCAACACCATTTATTGAAGAGACTGTCTTTTTTCCATTGGACATTCTTTCCTGCTTTGTCGAAGATTAGTTGACTATAGAGTTGAGGGTCCATTTCTGGGTTCTCTATTCTGTTCCATTGATCTATGTGTCTGTTTTTGTGCCAGTACTATACTGTCTTGATGATGACAGCTTTGTAATAGAGCTTGGAGTCCGGAATTGTGATGCCACCAGCTTTGCTTTTCTTTTTCAATATTCCTCTGGCTATTTGGGACCTTTTCTGGTTCCATACAAATTTTAGGATTATTTGTTCCATTTCTTTGAAAAAAGTTGATGGTATTTTGGTAGGGATTGCATTAAATGTGTAGATTGCTCTAGGTAACATTGACATCTTCACAGTATTTGTTCTTCCAAACCATGAGCATGGAACGTTTTTCCATTTCTTTGTGTCTTCCTCAGTTTCTTTCATGAGTATTTTATAGTTTTCTGAGTACAGATTCTTGGCCTCTTTGGTTAGATTTATTCCTAGGTATCTTACGGTTTTGGGTGCAATTGTAAATGGGATCGACTCCTTAATTTCTCTTTCTTCTGTCTTGTTGTTAGTGTATAGGAATGCCACTGATTTCTGTGCATTGATTTTATATCCTGCCATGTTACTGAATTCCTGTATGAGTTCTAGCAGTTTTGGGGTGGAGTCTTTTGGGTTTTCCGCATAAAGTATCATATCATCTGCAAAGAGTGAGAGTTTGATTTCTTCTTTGCTGATTCGGATGCCTTTTATTTCTTTTTGTTGTCTGATTGCTGTGGCTAGGACTTCTAGTACTATGTTGGATAGCAGTGGTGAAAGTGGACATCCCTGCCATGTTCCTGACCTTAGGGGGAAAGCTCTCAGTTTTTCCCCATTGAGAATGATATTCGCTGTGGGTTTTTCATAGATGGCTTTTATGGTATTGAGGTAGGTACTCTCTATCTCTATGCTCTGAAGAGTTTTGATCAAGAAAGGATGCTGTACTTTGTCAAATGCTTTTTCTGCATCTATTGAGAGGATCATATGGTTCTTGTTCTTTCTTTTATTAATGTATTGTATCACATTGATTGATTTGAGGATGTTGAACCAACCTTGCAGCCCAGGGATAAATCCCACTTGGTCGTGGTGAATAATCCTTTTAATGTACTGTTGGATCCTATTGGCTAGTATTTTGGTGAGAATTTTTGCATCCATGTTCGTCAAGGATATTGGTCTGTAATTCTCCTTTTTGTTGGGGTCTTTGTCTGGTTTTGGGATCAAGGTAATGGTGGCCTCATAAAACGAGTTTGGAAGTTTTCCTTCCATTTCTATTGTTTGGAACAGTTTCAGAAGAATAGGTATTATATTTGTATTTTTCTATCACATCCTAGAGGGGATTCTCCCAATGTGGGAGAGTCATATTTGGGGAGAGGTGTTAGCATCTTTGGGGTTGAGGGTCCATAAGTGTCTGACTAATGATTTTGCCTGGTGTAGTCTTTGGTAAAAGGAGGCAGCCTTTACCAGTGGTACCAATTAGGGTTTTGGACTCTAGCCTCTCTGACAGGGCTACCAGGCAAACCTCTTTGGAAAAGCAGCTATGAGCTTTTTACTGGGCTCCTGTTGAAGCTTAACACCTGCCTCAGGGCACTTTGTGATTCTCTAGCCTGATATTTTCTTTCAGGATAGGTTGACTTAGACTCAGTGACTAGTAAGGTGGGAGGGGCCCAACAAACCTTGTCAAATAGAAAGAGTATATTTAAGAATGCTGCAGTCCTTGCTATCTGGTCTGCCACTTGAAAGACTGGCAAATAAAAGGCAGTTCTCTTTGGGGCCACAAACTGTAGAAGCGGATAGTAGCTGACGATTGAATTGGCTGGCTCATTTATGTAGATATTCATTGTAAGGGACTGTTAATTTGATGAGATTCACTAGAATTACGCTGATGATCAAGTCTGCACCATCCAGATTGCCACTGTTGTTATCTAGACCCATCATTCTGGACAGGACCACACATCCATCATCACAGATTGGGCTCCGGGTAAAGACTGTATGTTTCTGATACACTGTAGTCAGATTTGTGACTCCTGCCAGAAGCTGACTCATTTGTCTCACAGCGATGGAGCTCTTCTTGCATACAGCTCCTTTTGCTTTGGCATATTGACTATCAGACCTTTGACCACTCTTTGGACTTTCACTGAAGCCTCACTGCTTTTAATACTACTTTAGGTTATGGTGTAGCACTTCAGTCTCATCAGCTGACTATGACCATTATTATTGGGGGACTTGAAAATTATCCATGTCATCTTTTTAGCTTTGCAGGCCATTTGCAGCAAGCAGTACTCCTTTCATTGCAACTGCCCCTCAGCAGTGGGTTAATAGTTAAGGTATTTCTTCCATGCTCCCTATCATCTACATGCATTTGATAGTATAAAATGGCCCCCTCAAAATTAAACTCAAAAAGATTTCTCACTGTCTCACTTTTTCCTGGTCTACACATCTTAGTAATGAACTTCATTGACTAAATGTTGGCTGTCCCCAGAAGCAGATTTTCTCCTCTTGACTGCTTCCTGGGTTAAGTAAGATCAGAGCAAAAAAAAGGTGGTCATTTGTTAAGACTTACTTTGAAAATTCAGAGTTTTGGCTCTGACTGTATCTGTGTAAGATAAATTTTATTTACTGTAACCCTGGCTGGTATACTCCCTGGATGGTACTCTTGCTAAAAGTAAGGTCTAAGGGATTTAGGCTTAATTCTGACTCAGTTACCTGGATTCTCTTGTTGCATTGACATGGTCCTAGATGTTAAGGATGGATGAGCACTTGGTAGACCAATAGCTCACTAAGTCCCTCTACAGTGACACATACAGACGAAAATGGGTCTCTGTAAGTTTGGTTAAAAATGCTTATAACTCTTTTGGGCTGATCCTTCTAGATGAATGGTCTGGGTGCACATAGGAGATTATAGGAAGGAAAGGTAAATTGTAGCTATTGACATGTGACACACTGGTTTTGTGGAGTTAGAAGGAGCTTCTTAGAGGAATAATGGACTCATTTAGTGGGTATTTCTGCAATAGGAGTAAACCACTTAAAACGGTGGAGGAAAATTTATTCCTGCCTTTAGCTAAGTAATTAATGACATTACCTTGGCCCTGAAAGATGTTCAGGTTAGCCTCAACTCATTAGACAGAGTTGTTAAGGATGATAGAATTATTCTAGATGTACTTGTGGACCAAGAAAGAATTTGTGTAATTGTTGGTACAACCTACTAAGCCTGTAATTTATACCTAAGGTGAGGTGAAAAGGCCAATATGGAAACTTAAGGAGAAAGCCACCTGGCTGTCCATAATATCACTTGATGGTTTAGGGAATATCTTCAGCTGTGGTAGTGTAGGTCTCACCCTGCTTCCTGGCTCATGTTGTGAGTCTTAAATAAATGCTGTATGAGACAAACTTAATGAATTTTTGTGTCAGTATCTTTCAATGGGATTAATTAGAGTGGCCGACAGAGTAGTGTACTTATTGGAAAATTCACTGGAAGCCAAGACCGTGTAGAAACTTGGGGTGGATATTTTGGGGACACAATGCTCCATGGGTTTCTCACATTGCCATACATCTTTTCAAGGACAGTTACATTATGATAGCCTTGGAAGATAAGTGATGGTATTTCCTCATATTCCTCTGGAGTAGAGGGCACAGTTAGTACAATCATCCTGAACTGTCCAGTAAAATAAAGACAATGTTATCCTACAGAGCAAAAGGCAGACATACTTTGTCCTTTAAAAAAAAAATCCAAATTTGCTAAGGTCAGGCATGCTTCCCAATAAGGCAACATACCTGGCTCTTTTGCATTGCTTTCTGGAAATTGTGGAATTGGTGCAATCTCTAAAAACTTCTGATACTCTGCTATTGCTTTGTTTCTGACCAAGGAGTTGTGTCTTCTGCCAGCATCTATGAAACTGGCAGGCTAATTTGTTAGCTTGCAAGTAGGTTAAACCTCAGATACTTTACATTTTTTGGCATTGGAGAGGCATCATATTGACTCTCTCTACTCTTCCAGTTTTTTTTTTTTTTTTTTTTTTTTGCCATTTCTTACCACAGCTACATGTTAGAATCATCTGGGCAGCTTTTAAAGGAATTTAAAGGAATTGGGGGATTTGTGCCTTTGGCCTATCCAAGACAATTGTGCCTTTGACCTATCCAAGACAATTGAAAAAGGGCCTAAGCTTTTGTAATTTTTAAAGGCTCCCTAAGTAATGATAATGTACAGTCAGGAATTTCACTAAGCCCTTATCCTTAGAGCTGGATACATAAAGTGTTCGCTATGTAATTCAGCATCATTCTGTAATCCATCATCTGTGCTGTCTCAGGCAAATGTAAAGAATCTCCAATTTAATAGTTTATAATAGTGCATTAAATCAAGTTTGTGATTACTTGTGCTTCATTGATGCCTATTGGTTTTCCACAAACTTAGTTCCATGATGTTACTAGTTTTTTTTCCACCTGTGATTAGACATCTCCTGGTGTAGCATGGACTATTATTAGCCATCCTATAAAAGTCTGGGAATCTTCAACTTGATCTATACCTCTTGTTAATGATATTGCATCCCATTGCATGCTGATCCAGTTGATCTCAATTCATCATCAGACCCCTGAAGCTTAGCAGCAAACAGTCTGGGCTACTAATGCTTGCCTTCTGTTATCTCGGTTGGATTTTAGGCCTGGAATGAAAATTTTGAATGACTACTAAAGTATCAAGTGGCTTTACACGGAGAGACCTAGGTGCTTATTAACCAGTCAGAATTGTTGAACTAATACAACATAACACATACAGTTCTACAAGAGTTGAAGTGCAAGGAAGTTATGAAGTTACATTTCTTTAGTTTTGAAAATCACAACAGATGTAGTTTTGGGCTTTTATTGAGTTGAGGTCAAGTTTATAGAACAACCATCTTCCTTTTTTAGATTATGCCAAGAACTCAGGGATTGTAGTCCAGAAAAATTGGGGAGAGGCATATGGTCATTGGTCCATCAGGGAGACTGCAAAGGTGCTCCTGGTTCAAGACCGGTGGCTTGGTTGATAAATGGCTTTCTTCCTTATGTACATGACCTCAGTATAGGCCCTCACTACCTCTGAGTATGCTATGCCTGGCATCAATACTCCATAGGATTTCATATAGCCTCCCACTTGAAGTCCTGCAAGCTCAGGGCCCCACATTTGAGGAGTATAAGACTCTGGCACATGAGGAAACAATACCTTCCCATTTCTTTTCCTATTTTGGGGAGATCCAATTATATTGGTCATGTCTGGCCACCAGTCCCCAATTCCTAGAGCCATGCCCAATCTAGACAATCCTGCCTAACTCTGTCTTAAGCCTAATTTTCCATAATCAGTGGCCAATTCACTCAACTCTCGTAATGATCATTTAGATATTCTGATCCAAAACTCTTTCCTTTCTCAGGAGGGAGGGGGGGAATATTCTCAACTGTCAACAATTAATTTACTACCAAGAAAAGTAGCTACCATTAGTTGCTCAATGAGATTGTTGTGCCACACAAGATTTTCATTAAATCATTCTGCTACAGAATGAGTTTATATAGGTTTGTTTAGTTGTATATGATGAACAAAAGTACAAGAAAAATCAAGCTAGAGGTGAACTAAGAGCCAAGGACTTATTGTAAAGAAACTAGTCATAATAACAGAATGTAGAATAAAGAGGATAATAAAATAGGGTTATGGTTAACCTAGGAATATTATCAATGTATAAAGAACAAAGAATTTAAGTACATTAAAAGTAAGAGCATGCTGTGAGGTGAAAATATGGTTTAAACATTTCAGTGTTTTATAGCAAGGATAGTATCTTGAATTTTTGCCCTGCTTTTGAGAAATCACTTAATCCTGCATTCAAATTGGTATGTACCAATAACAGAGAGACCTAGGCAGATCTAGTGTTAGGTCATTATAATATCTGAATAAATTCTGGTCACATTAAAGTTGTTAATAGCCTTGTTGGAAACCAGAAGTAAGAAAGTGGTATTACCATTAGGAAGATACTTGGCTTGTAAAGTAAACCCTTGGTAACTACTTGTGTGACAATAATATTAACTTGAGTGCTTACTAAATGCAGGGTATTGTGTTAGACGTTGTGGGGAATGCAGAAATGAGTAATAAAGGAATGTTGCAATCAGGGACTCACATTCTAATGACAAAAACCTATTTCTACACAAGTCCTCCAAGTAAGACTAAGTAATACAATAGAGGTCCTATAATCAGTGTAAAAATCAGACTTCGGTAAAGGTTAAAGAAAGGTGTGCCTTGAGTAAGAACTTAAAAATAGACATAATTTTGTAAGTAGCGTGGCATGGTGAGATGAGTGTATTGATGATGCATGCTTCATCAGTTAATACAATCATACCTCACTATTTGAACTGGTATTAAATAATAGAGGCCGCAGTTGAGTTGTAAATGAGGTTCATTCAGACCTATTAACATGTCTAATAATGTGCTAGTTAAGTGGATCCTGGATGTCTTTTGGTGTAGGAGTAGATTGTCTTTCCAGGGATGACTTTTCTAGGAAAATTATCCTCAATTCATGAGGAAGAAGGATAAGAGAAGGATGGCAAAGAACAGTGGGAAGGATAGTCTGGTTTATGTTTTCCCAGCTCTGATTTCTGAGCCCCTCCTTTCCAGCACAAGCTGACAAGACAGATTTCATGAGAGAATGTAGCAGAATTAGGGAAATCAGCAGTGCAGGTACTGGGATGACAAACTATTTCTGAGAGGGAGAAAAGGGCATTCTGTTTACTTTTGTATGGAAATTGGAATTATTTGAGATTGTGAGGGTGCAAGACCTTCAAAAATGGTACATAGAGGAACGCTGGTAGGAGTCCAGGGGACCTGGCACTCAGAATTTCCTGGGAAGGTTAGAAATGGGATGGATGGCGTGCATCTGTAAGATGCCCTCTGGATGTCCTCAGAGTATTAGAGAAAGCCCTTGGTGGCTGTCTGGTTGCTTAGGTCAGGTACAGTCAGTGAGTCAGGAACTTCGATCTCATTAATATCCAAAGACACAGAAAGGCTTGGGAAAAGCTAGGGCTGCTGTACAGTTCATAGGAGAGCAATAGAGTGTTTACGTTTCCTGAAAATCTATTCAACAAATTAAACCAGTCATGAAAGTATAAAATCTAGGTCCTCTTTTCATGTCAATTTCAAGTTATATGTCCGACAGGGAGGGGGTCTCCTCTTCAGCTCATCATGCCTCCAGAGACAAAGGGGCTTCTTGAGCAATGTTGGCATTTTTTAGGTGCATGTAACGTATGGAAAAGACACAGAATACTCAGAGTTACAGAAATCTAGTTTTTTTTTTTTTTCCTGCAAGCTAGATTTAGGGCAGGTATTCCAGCTGATGAGCTGTTAATAAAACTTTGTCGCTTTTACTGCTTTCTGTAGTTATAAAAACTAGAAATATTACAATCAATCAGGTCTTATTTAAATGGCCATAAAGAGGTGAAAGAATGAAGAAAGTGGCCCACAAGATCTGGAAAGTCAGAGGTCAGCTGTAACAGCAGGTCTACCAGACTTTATTTTCAGCCTGCATTGACATAGTGGATTTCTTTGAGTAGAACCATGGGATATAACTTTTTTCCTCCCACCAGCAAATATTTCTGGGTTTAGAGATCAGACAAAGAAAATGATATTAAATTCCCTCTTTTTCTTTTGATAAGGCACAACAATGTATCACTATGTATTCTGTCATTACACTTTACTCTTTCTATTGCCTTAGGTCTGTATGAATAATAGGAATATCTTTTATCTCACTGGTAAAGAATTTTTTTTTAGACAGTCAAGAATCCCCAACTGTGTAGGAACAAAAATGGTGCAAAGAGAAAATATACTTGGTAAATTAAGCAATTGGACTCTTCTGTTTAACATTTTAAAAATGCCTTCCTGCATTAGAAAAAGACTGACAGGTCATTAATCTCAATTGAGACCCCCAAAAAGACCTCCCCTTCTAGGAACAAAATCTTAAGGTCCTTTCGAGGTTCAGTATGTGCAGAGGGATGTATTTGTAAGGCACATATTCGTGGGTAGGTTTGCTACATCTTAGCTAGAATTCTTACATGTACTTTTCCACTCATTGTTAACTTGGAACTGAAATTCCGTAATAGTATGGAAATGAGGAAAAGGCTGACTGTCATATTTAGGAGTCAATATGGAGAGCTGTGAGGTATACCTTTGGGTGAGAATCATAGAGTTAAAGTTACAAGCCCTAGAAGCAAAGAGGGAATATGCATCTTACAGGCAAAATACCCTGGTTATCCTACACTGGTTGAAAGTGTGGACTTTGGAGTCAGGCCTGTATTAGAAGGCTACCTCCAACACTTACTAGTACTGTGACCCTGGGCAAAATACTGAAACTCTCCAAAGTTCAGTTTCTTTATCTCTAAAATGATGATAATAGTACTTATCTTTTAAGGGTACATTGAGCTAATGCATATCATATATTTAACACATTGTCTGGAATGGAGTAAGTACCCAAATATGGGTAGTTCCTGTTGTTACTGCGAGTATTGTTATTAATGTAAATATCCTCACTATGATTACTATTGAGGAGGAAGAGGAAGGAGTAAAAGCAGTATCTGAGCTTAGCTAAAAGGAGAAGTGGTAGAGGGCAGCAGATTAGTTTTTCTTGATTGCATTTTACCTCAATCATGAAATATATTTACCTCTTTCTTGTGCTCTATGCTTTCTGATTTTGATCGTATTGAAATAGGAAAGTAAAAGATTAGATACCATTCATCATTATACTTTGAATAAAACTTATTCAAGGCATGGTGTTATCTTTCCCAGTCCTGACAATTAAAAACATCAGTCTGTAATCATCAAAAGAAAGACCTTGTCTCCTGTGCCAGGAGTTTTTGGCAATGTGAAGCAAGCAGAAAAGCAAATATTGCCTTACACTTGAAGCCATGCTATTCATAAGATTATTCCTGAAGGACCTGCACCTGTGGCTGTTCTACAATAAGCACTTAAAACATTTGTGTAAATGTGCTCCAGTTATTTTAGGTTTGGCAGCAAGAAGGAAGCTGGTGATGAGAGGGTGTGGTGTCTGGGCAGGCAGTTGACTTCATTTACTTGGCTTGTGTCCTTCTTGGTCACTCTTTCTGGCTTTGCAGTGTCCGATCCTCCTTCTCTTAGCTTCCCTGTACACCCAGGAGAAGGGCAGCCAAGAGGAGGTAGTGAGAGTCTGGGAGAGATGGTCCGTGGGAGTTGCTGGGTACAGAAGAAGAAACTTCAGCCTTGGGTTCCAGGCCAGGAATCACAAACTCAGATTCCTCCTGAGGCTGGGCAGATAGGGGCACCATGTGGAGGATGCCTAGGTGTGCTGGGGGAAGTGGAGAAATGGAGTTCCTATGAAAAGCGGCCTGGTAGGAATGTGGTTCATTCCTAGAGATCTTCTTTCTTTTCCCCCCACCAAGAAAAGTAAAAATGAAGATTTTTTTATGTTTAAAAAAAAGTTTGCTCATTTTAAAATGTAAGCAATGTATTCAACTTAAAAAAAATCACAAATAAAACATGTTGACAGTTTAGTCTTTAGCTCTCTGCTTTGTAACTTTTAGGCCCTAAATTGTAGAGCAAAGGTAGCCAAAATGTTTTGTCGTAAGTATTAAAGTTCTCCTGTACTCATATGATGAAATGGATAAAACTCTACATGGTGTGAAGGGAAACTGCACTCTTGAAGTTAACTTTAGGTACGAGGACATTCGGTAAATTAGAGACCAAAATTTGTTTGGCTGTATAAAACTGACACTATTTATCAGGACTATTTTATTACAAGGAAGTGGCCCAGCATGGTGTTTTAGAATCCCTCTCTTGGTTTTATGTGGTGTGACACAGTGATTTTTTTCATAATGTCTGTAACCAGTATAATAAAATGTAGCTTGTATACTGATATAATTTGATGTTAAAACAAAATAATGGAATGTTTATGAAATTTTAATTTCTATATAGTAAGCAGTGTTTTGTTAGGAATATTTTTTAAGCCAATGCTCATTACTTTTAGTTTTTGGATTGGATACTGATTTTTTAAATTCAAATGAGTTACACAGATTTTTTTGGAATTAAAGATTGTTAAAGATTTTTTTGTTTTTCATACTCACTAGTCATTATTCAAAATTGAAAGTTTTCAGATTTTATTTAGACAATACTGATCATTTGTTTAATCATATTTATATTTTATTAAAGAAATCAAAAACATCAGTTTTGATTGTTTCCTTTGCTGTGCAGAAGCTTTTTATTTTGATTTAATAGTTTATTTTTGCTTTTGTTTCCCTTGCTTCAGGAGACTTACATAGAAAAATGTTACTATAGCCGATGTGAGAGAAATTATTGGCTGTGTTCTTTTCTAGGATTGTTATGGTTTCAGGTCTCACATTTAGGTGTTTAATCCATTTTATTTTTGTGTATGGTATAAGAAATTGGTCCAGTTTCATTCTTTTTGAGTGTAGCTGTCCAGTTTTCCCAACATCATTTGTTGAAGAGACAGTCTTTTCCCATTCCATATTCTTGCCTCTTTTGTTGAAGATTAATTGACCATATAATTGTGGGTTTACTTCTAGGCTCTCCATTCTGTTCTATTGACCTATGTATCTGTTTTTGTGCCAGTACCATGCTGATTTGATTACTACTGCTTTATAATATATCTTGAAATCTGAAATTGTGATACCTTCAGTTTTGTTTTCTTTTTCAAGTTTGCTTTGGTTATTCGGGGTCTTTTGTGGTTCCATTTAGGATTATTTGTTCTAGTTCTGTGAAAAATGCTTTTTGTATTTTGATAGGGATTGCATTAAATCTGTAGATTGCTTCAGAGAGTATGAGCATTTTAACAATATCGAGTCTTCCGGTCCATGAGTTTGAACTATCTTTCCATTCATTTGTGTTGTCCTCTATTTTCTTCATCAGTGTTTTATAATTTTTGGAGGACAAGTCTTTTACCTTTTTGGAAAGTTTATTCCTAGATATTTTATTCTTTTTGGTGCAATTGTAAATGGGATTGTTCTATTGATATCTCTGCTGCTTCATTATTAGTGTATAGAAATGCAACAGATTTCTTTATGTTTTATATCCTGTGAACTTACTGAATTCATTTATCAGTTTTAGTATTTTTTGGGTGAAGTCTATAGGGTTTTCTATATATACTATCATGTCATTTGCAAGTATAGAAGTAAAGAAATTTTTACTTCTTCTTTAGCAGTTTGGATGCCTTTTATTTCTCTTGTCTGAGTGCTGTGGCTAGGACTTCCAATATGATGTTGAATAAAAGTGGCAAGAGTGGAAATCCTTATCTGTTCCTGATTTTAGGGGTAAAGCTCTGTTTCTCACCATTAAACATGACATTAATTGTGTTTTTTTCACATATGGCCTTAATAATGTTGTATGTTCCGTCTAAACCTGTTTTGTTGAGGTTTTTTTTTTATCATAAATAGATGTTGCTCCTTGTCAAATGCCTTTTCTGCATCTACTGAAATGATCATATGGTTTTTATCCTTTCTCTTGTTGATATGATGTACCATGTTGAGTGATTTGTGAATATTGATCCACCCTTGCATCCCAGGAATAAATCTTGCTTGATCAAAGTGAATGATCTTTTCAATGTGTTGTTGGATTAGCTTTGCTAATATTTTGTTGAGGATATTTGCAACCATATTCATTAGAGATACTGGCCTATGATTCTTTTTTTATTTTTTGTAGTGTCTTTGTCTGGTTTTGGTATCAGGGTAATGCTGTCCTCATAGAATTAATTTGGAAACTTTCCTTCCTCTTTTATTTTTTGGAGTAGTTTGAGAAGAATAGCTATTCTTTCAAAAGAATTTCTTTTGTTCATTTGTCCTTCCTTCCTTCCTTCCTTCCTTCCTTCCTTCCTTGTCTGGCTAATGGCTTATCAATTTTATTTTGATATTTTTAAAGAACCAGCTTCTGGTTTCTTTAATCTATTCGTTTTTTTGTTTCTATTTTATTTCTGCTCTAATCTTTATTATTTCCTTTCTTCTACTGGTTTTGGGTTTTGTCTGTTCTTTTTCTTGCTCCCTTAGGTGTAGGGTTAGGTTGTTTATTTGAGATTTTTCTTGCTTCCTGAGATAGGTCTGTATTGCTATAAACTTCTGTCTTAGAACATCCTTTGCTGCATCCCAAAGATTTTGTACCATTATGTTTTCATTTGTCTCCATATATTTTTTTAATTTCCTCTTTGATATCTTGGTTGACCCATTCATTGCTTAGTAGCATGTTATTTAATCTCCATGTGTTTGTATTCTTTCCAGATTTTTTCTTGAGGTTGATTTCTGGTTTCTTAGCACTGTGATTGGAAAAGATGCATGGTATTACTTCAATTTTACTGTATTTGTTGAGACTTGTTTGTGGCCTGATAGGTGATCTATTCTGGACAGTATTCCCAGTATATTTGAAAAGAAAGTGTATTTTGTTTTAAGGTTGCGTGTTTTAAATATATTTGTTAGGTCCATTTGGTTCAATGTGTTATTCAAAGCCACTGTTTCATTGTTGATTTTCTGTTTGGATGATCTATCCATTGATGTAGTGGGGTTTTAAAGTCCCCCACTATTATTGTATTTCTATTAATTACTTCCTCTATGTTTGTTATTAGCTGCTTTTATGTATTTGGGTGGTCCTATGTTGGGTGCATAAATATTTACAATTGTAGCTTTTTGTTGGATTGTTCCTTTTATGATTATGTAGTGTCCTTTCTCTCTTGTTACAGTGTTGGTTTTAGTCTATTTTGTCTGATGTAAGTATTGCTACTTTTGCTTTCTTTTCATATCAATTTGTATGATAAATATTTCTCCTAACTTTGAATCTGCATGTGTCTTTAGTTTTGAAATAGTCTCTTGTAGGCAACATGTAGATGGGTCTTGTTTTTTTATTCATCCCATCACCCTATGTCTTTTGATTGGAGTGGTTAGTCCATTTACATTCAAAGTATTATTGATAGGTATGTACATCCATTTTGTTACTTCTTTTAATTTTTTTTTGTAGTTTTTCTCTGTTCCTTTCTTTTTGCTCTCTTCTCTCATAGTTTGCTGGCTTTCTTTAGTGTTATACTTGGATTCCTTTATTTTTTGTTTATCACTGGTTTTTGATTTGTGGTTATTTTTAGGTTTATACATAACATCTTATGCACATAGAAGTCTGTATTAGGCTAATAGTCACTTAAGTTTAAACCCATTTTTTACTTTTCTCCCCCCAGTTTTAGGTATATGATGTTCTACTTTAGATCCTTTTATTTTGGGAATCTGTTGTCTGATTTTTATAGATATACTTATTTTTACTGCTTTTGTGTTTCCTACTTTTCTTACTCCTCCTTATGGTCTTTCCTTTCCACTCAGAGTCCCCTTTAACATTTTTTATAGGGTTGGTTTTGTGGTAATGAATTCCTTTCATTTTTGTTTGGGAAATTTTTTATCTCTCCTTCCATTCTGAATGACAGCCTTGCTGAGAGTGTTTTTGGCTGCAGGTTTTTTTCTTTTAGTGCTTCAAATGTATCATGCCACTCTCTTCTGGCCTGCAAAGTTTCTCATGAAAAGCAGCTGATAGCCTTATGGGGTTTGACTATTTTTTCTCTTGCTGTTTTAAAAATTCTCTTTGTCACTTCTTTTTGCCCTTTTAATTAGCATGTGTCTTGGTGTGGACCTTCTTAGATTGAAAATATTGGGGCCTCTTTGTGCCTCCTGGATCTGGACATCTGTTTCCTTCCCCAGATTAGGGAAGTTTTCAGCTATTATTTCTTCAAATCAGTTTTCTTCCTCCCTTTTCTCAATCTTTGCCATCTGGAATCCCTATGATGCAAGTGTTATTATGCTTGATGGTGTTGCTGTGTTTGCTTAGTCAGTTTTCATTTATTATTACTCTTTCTTTCTCCTGTTCAGCTTGATTGCTTTCCATTACTCTGTCCGCTAGGTCATGGATTTGTTCTTCTGTTTACTTTAGTCTACTACTTATTTTACCTAGTGACTTTTGTTATTGAGTTCTTCATCTCTGGTTCTTATTTATATTTTCTATCTCTTTGTTGGGGTCTCACTGAGGTCCTCCACTGTTATCAAGTCCAGTGAGTATCTTTATGACTATTACTTTAAATTCTCTATCAGACATATTTCTTAACTCCATTTCCTTAGCTCTCTTGCTGTGATTTTGTTCTTGTTTTTTTCATTTGGAAATATTCTGTCTCATGTTTAACTCTCTATCTGTTTGTGTGTGTTAGGAAAGTCATCTATGTCTCCTGCTCTTGAAAGTAGTAGCCCTATGAAGAAGAGGTGCTATAGTGCCTTGCAGTGCCATTCCCCCTGTTCACCAGAACCTCACACTTTAGGGGTGTCTTCTGTGTGTGTGTGTGTGTGTGTGTGTGTGTGTGTGTACACCTTGCTGTTGTTGCTGAGCCCTACTTGCTTTCAGTCCATTCATCTGCAGTGGCTCTCTTTGCTGTGTGCAATGTTTGGTCCCTGTGTTAGTGAGCCAGTGAGGTTGCCCTGGGCTTGCATTGAGTCAGATGACGCATTTGCCAGAGATGTAGTAGCACTGAACTGCAGTGTGCTTTCCCTGTGTTGTCCGCTTAGGAGTGTTTAGTTGGCGGGTGGGGCCTGCAGTTAGACCAGATGTCTGTCCCAGCCCACTGCTGAGGGTGCAGTGGGGCTATTGTTTCCCTTCTTCCCAGGGCAAGAGTCACTCAGAAGTGATGGGGGCACCTGTTGGGGCTGTTTTCACACTGTCAGGTTTGTGGCACCATTTTGGATAGGCTCCGGCCAAGGGCATTATCAGAGGGAGCAGGTCCACAGGAGAATGCAGGAGTGGTGCATGCAGTTCCAGTGCATTTGGTTCTAGCAAGGTCCATGCTGGTCTCCTGCAGGAGGAGATCTGCAACCACTTGAGAAAACTCCTGCTCAGTCCTGCCAGGTTGGAGAGAGGGGAGAAGTGCGTGGGGTAGGCAAGGCACACTTAGCAAGCTAGGTGGAGTGTTGGTGCTGAGCTAGTTCCCACAGGTGTCCATGTATATAGGCTGGGGGGTGGGGCAGGGAAAATGGTGCCTACCAGCTCTTTTGTTATTTGAGAGGTCTTCCAAAGATCCCTGCCCTTCCAGTACAAGCTCTGAGATTAGTAAATAAATCTCCTTCCTGTATATCCCATGCATTTTTCAAATTGCTGCTTCTGTGCCATATCTCAGTGGGGTTGTTTGTTGTGCTCTTTTTAACAGTGGGGACTTTACCCTCTCCCTTCTCACAGAGTCAAACTCACTGATTTTTTTTTTTAAGATTTTTTTTTTTATTTATTCATTTGAGAGAGATAGAGAGAGAGAGCATGAGCAGGGAGAGAGGCAGAGGGAGAGGGCGAAGCAGGCTCCCCGCCGATCCAGGAGCCCGATGTGGGGCTCGATCCCAGGACCCTGGGATCATGACCCGAGCCAAAGGCAGACGCTTAACCATCTGAGCCACCCAGGTGCCCCCAAACTCACTGATTTTTAAGTTATGGGTGTTAAACTCCTGTGATTATTAGGCCCCTCTGGTTTTCATAGCCAAATGTTAAGGGAATTTAGTTTCCTCATGCCTGGGGTGCCTTGTATGGGTGCCTACTCCTCTTGCTACTCCACCCCTGTGGTGTCCCTGCCACCCATGGATTATTCCACATGTTTGTTTGGTTCCTGACCTCTACCATTCCTACCTTCTTGGATGTGGCCTCTTCTCTACATTTAGCTGTGGAAAGTCTATCCTGCCTATCTTTGGTTTTATTTCTTGGTTATTTACACTTATGTGGTTATTACCTAGTTGTATCCATGGGACACGGTGAGTTTACTATTCTCCTACTCTGCTGTTTTCCCCAGAAGTTAGTTGAAGTATCTTTTAATGTTATATTTTCTGGAATTGGCTCTCTATTTTACTTTTGTAAAAAGTAATTTTAGCTCTCTAGTATATATTCTTCCTAACAAAGGCATGTTAAAAATTTAATAATGTTATCTTTACTAATAGGAATTAATCCTATTGCTTCTCTCAGGAATGAAAATCACAGAACTTGTGATAAAACTGAATAAAAAGTGACCAAAGCTCTATGTAAGAGAAGAAGCTTAATTTTTAGTTTCCCAAAATAAGGTTTAATATCTTTAAAGTGGATTTAAAAATTCAGCAAAATTATAAATAATGAGATGAGGGGAAAATATTGGGGGTAAGCTCATTGTTCTTTGTCTCTGAACACTCAGTGGTTTGATTCTGAATGGTTTTTGAGCAAGTTTTATTCACTTCTGTGAGGAATATTAGAAAAATGTGTAACATAATCCAGGATACTTTCAAAATACATAAAGGCTATAAGGAAATGAGGAGAAAATGATAATAAGCAACAACAGATGTTTCATTCTTGGAAGAGTAATGAGAGAGAGAAATAGCATCTTGCAGAAAGTAAAAGGATTTTATCACCAATTTTTCAAGAATTCAGCAAGATATTTCACAAATATATGTGACTTTTAAAACATAAAAAAAAGATGAGGAAAAGATGCAGATCCATCTATAAGCTGCAGGAGGTGTGTTGGCCCCAATAATATGCATTGATGGACCAGGCAAAAACCACAAAGATGGTTTAATAACATGTTTCTGTATCTGAAATTACCTCATAATAGATTAATCACTTGGATTAAAGTGCAAATATTTGTATTTTACTGTGTAAATGTACATTTCTCTGGGAGTGGCAACATATCCTTTTTATTTTATTTTTTTAAATTTATTTGAGAGAGAGAAACAAAGAGAATGAGCAGGGGGGAGGGGTAGAGGGAGAGGGAGAAGCAGACTCCCTGCTGAGCAGGGAGCCTATGCGAGACTCCATCCCAGGACTCTGGGATCATGACCTGAGCGGAAGGCAGATGCTTAACTGACTGAGCCACCCAGGCGTCTCCATATATCCTTTTTAGAACTAGCTTTTCCACACTGATGACTTAGTAGGAAAATGCAAAAGAATAATTGGTTGAAAAGGAATGTCATGTTGCATAGGGTAAAAAGGTACAATGTGGGTTTGCATCAATGAGGAAAATTATACCCTGTCTTTGTATACCATTGGAATTTCTTATTAAATCCATTCATGATGGACATTGGATATCTTGGAAATGATGCTGTAAGACAGGAGGAAGAGTCAAGGAAAGGTGAGTAGTAAGGTAAAGACTAATTTCTGGCTGTTTTGGTCTACTCAGTCTTACTATGTGGGGAAAAATATTGATGCAGAATATTAATCTTCCTCTACATAATTGATTTGCTTTTAATGTTACTGTTTGGAAATTTGACCAGATGCCTCATTGTTTTTTCATGCTTACTGTCTCTTGCCCTATTCTGAACTGCTTCTTTGGCACTCCCCAAACCCCACCCTTGCCTCTGACAATAGTTAAAGACAGCCAATAGTTACTATTTACTTTGTTGTTGTTGTTATTGTTGTTTATGTTGACTTAAGCAATAGAAACTTACTTTCTTATAGTTCCTTGAGGCTGAAGTCCAAGATCAGTGTGCCGGCAGGGTTGGTTTCATCTTAGGCCTCTTTCTTTGGCTTCCAAACAGCCACCTTCTCACTATGTCCTCATATGGCTTTTTCTCTGTGCATACATATCCCTGATGCCTCTTCCTCTTTGTGTTTTTTTTTTTCCCCAGTTTTACTGGTACATAATTAATATATATCACTGTATAAGTTTAGGGTATACAGGATTATGGTTTGATTTACATATGTTGTGAAGTGATTACTATAATCAGCTAACATCCATTTTCACATACAGAGAAAAAAAAAATTCTGCAGTGAGAACTCACAAGATAAAATCTCTTAACAATTTTCCTATGTATCATACAGCAGTGTGTGCTATAGTCATCATGTTTTATATTACATCTTCAGTACTTATTTAATAACAGGAAGTTTGTACCTTTTGACCAGCTTCCTTCATTTCCCCACCCCCACCCTCTACCTTTGGTGACCACCAGTCTGATCTTTTCCAAGAGTTTTTTTTTTTTTTTTTTTTAAAGTTTCCATAGATAAGTGAAATCATAGAGTATTTGTCCTTCCTTGTCTGACTTATTTTACTTAGCATAATCTGTTCTGGTTTCATCCATGTTGTCACAAATGGTATGATTTCCCTGTTTTTTTTTGTGTGTGTGTGTATCACAACTTTATTCATGCATCCATTGATGGACATTTAAGTTGTTTTCCTGTCTTGGCTATTGTAAATAATGTTGCTATGAACATGAGTGTGCAGATACTTTTTTGAGTTAGTGTTTTCATTTCAGATGCATTTCCAGAAGTGGAATTGGTGGTTCATAAAGTAGTTTTATTTTGAATATTTGTGTTTTTTATTTTATATACATATATATTTATATTATAAAAATTTTTTATAAAAATTTGTATATATTTATATCATATAAAAATTATAATATTTATTTTGAATATCTTCTATACTGTTTTCCATAGTGGTTGTACCAATTTACAGTCCCATCAACAGTGCAAAAGGGTTCCCTCTTCTTCACATCTACACCAGCATTTGTTCCCTTGTTCTTTTAACAGGTGTGAAGTGATAACTCATTGTGGATTTAATTTGCATTTTCCTAATAACTAGTGATGTTGAGCATCTTTGGCTTTTGTAGGTCTGCTTTGGACAAATACCTATTCAGGTCCTTTGCTAGCTAGCTAGCTAGTTATTTATTTATTTATTTATTTATTTATTTATTTGCTATTGAGTGGTATGAGTTCTTTATATATTTTAGATATTAATCCCTTATCAAATACATGACTTGAGAATATGTTTTCTTATTCCTTAGGTTGTCTTGACTTTGCTGATGGTTTCTTTTCCTGTGTAAAACTTTTCAGTTTATTGTAATCCCATTTGTTTATTTATTTTGCTTATGCTTTTGGTGTTATATCAAAAAAATCATTACCAAGACCATTGTCAAGGAACTTTATTCCTATGTTTTCTTCTAGGAGTTCATGATTTCAGGTCTTACATTTAAGTCTTTGATCAATTTTTGAGTTAATTTGTGTGAGTGGTATATGATAGGTGTTGAGCTTCATTCATTTACATGTGAATATCAAATTACTCCAGCACCATTTATGAAGAGTCTCTTTTCTTTGTTGAGTGTTCATGGTTCCCTTGTTAGGTAGTAGTTGACTATATATGCTTGGCCTTATTTCTAGGCTCTTAATTCCCTTCCATTGATCTATTTGTGTTTATGCCACTACCATACTGTTTTGATTAGTATAGCTTAAAATTAGAAGGTGTGATGCATCCTACTTTGTTCTTTCTCTGGATTTCTCTAGTTATTGGGTGTTTTTTATTGTTCCACATACATCTTAGGAGGGTTTTTTCTACTTCTGTAAAAAAAAAAATACCATTGGAATCTTAATAGGAATTGCATTGAATCTATAAATGTCTTTTGGTAGTGTTGACATTTTAACAATATTATTTCTTCCAGTCCATAAACACAGGACACCTTTCCATTTATTTGTGTCTTCCTTGATTTCTTTGATTAATATCTTATAGTTTTCAGAGTAGAGATTTTTTTATTTGCTTAAATTTATTCCTAAGTATTTTGTTTTTGATTTTATTGTAAATGGGATTTCTTTTTCAGAAAATTTCTTGTTAGTGTATGGAAATGCTATTGATTTTTGTATGTTCATTTTGTGTGCTGTAACTTTACTGAATTTATTAGATACAGCAGTTATTTTTTTGATTGAGTCTTAAGGATTTTCTATGATTTATCATGAATGGAGGTTCAATTTTGTCAAATGTTTTTCTGCATCTATGGAGGTAATTATAATTCTTTTATTTTGTTAATGTGATGTATCATGTTGATTTTGCATGTGTTAAGCCATCACTGCAGCCCAGGGGTAAATTGAATGATCCTTTGAATGTGCTGCTGAATTCTGTTTGCTAGTATTTTATTGAGAATTTTTGCATCTGTATTCACCAGGGTTATTGGCCTGTAGTTTTTGTTTTTTTGTTGTTGTTGTTTGTTTCCTTTCCTGGTTTTGGTATCAGGATAATGCTGACCTCATAAAATGAGTTTGGCAGTATTAATTCCTCTTTAATTTGTTTTTGTTTTTTTGTTTTTTTTCCTTGAAATGTTTGAGAACAATTGATGTTAATTCTTATTTCAGTGTTTGGTAAAAATCACTAGAGAAGTCATGTGGGAGATTTTTGGTTAGTGATTCGATCTCCTTACTAGTAATTGGTCTATTCAGAATTTCTCTTCTTTCCTGATTCAGTCATGGTAACTCTCATGTTCTAAGAATTTTTCCAATTCTTCTAAGTTTTTCAGTGTTTTGGAATATTGTTTATAGTAGTTTTCTATCATCATCTGAATATCTGTGGTATGAGCTATAATGTCTCTGTCTTTAATTATAATTTTGTTGATTTGGGTCTTTTCTGTTTTTTTCTTTGGTTAGTCTAACTAAGGGTTTGTTAATTTTTTCTTTTCAAAGAGCCACCTCTTAGTTTGGTTAACCTTTTCTATTTTTCTGTTTTCTGTTTCATTTATCTCTGCTCCAATATTTATTATTTCCTTCTAACTTGGGGCTCAGTTTGTTCTTTTTCTAGTTCCTTAAGGCCTAGAATTATGTTGTTTGGGATCTTGCTTCTTAATGTAAGTGTTTATTGCTATGAATTTCCCTCTTGGAACTGCTTTTCCTGTGTCCCATAAATTCTGGTATGCTCTCGCTCTCTTTTTTGGTGGGGGTCTCAAGAAACTTTATTTCCTTCTTCATACACTAGTTGTTCAAGAGAGTGTTGTTTAATTTCCATGTGTTTATGAATTTTCCAGTTTTCCTCTTCTTATTAGTTTCATGCCATTGTGGTCACAGAAGATACTTGGTGTGATTTCAGTCATCTTGAATTTACTAAGACTTGTGTTATGGCCTAACATATAGTGTATCATAGGAAATTTTCCATTTGTGCTTGAGAAGAATGTATATTCTGCTGCTGTTTAATAGCATGTTCTGTATATGTCTGTTAAGTTCATTTGGTCTATAGCATTGTTCAAATCTGCTGTTTATTGATTCTCTATCTGGGTAAGCTATCCAGTGTAGAGAATGGGATATTAAAGTCCTCAACTATTACTGTATTACTCTATATTTGTCCTTTTAGCTCTGTTTTTACTTTATGTATTTAAGTGTTCCAAAGTTGAGTGAATAAATATTTACAACTGTTATATCTTATTGATGTTTTGACCTTTTTATTATTAGATAATAACCTTCTTTCTCTCCTTTTACCATTTTTTAAGTTTAAAGTCTATTTTGTCTAAGTATAACTACCCCTGGTTTTTTGGGGTACCATTTGCTTGGCATGTCTTTTTTCATCCCTTCACTTTTAGTGTGTGTCTTTAAGGCTAAAGTGAGTCTCCTGTAAGCAGCTTGTTGTTGTATCTTTTTTCTCATTCACCCATTCTATGTTTTAATTGGAGAATTTATCTGTTAACATTTAAAGTAATTATTGATAGGTAAGGGCTTACTATTAATTGTTTTTTGGTTATTTTGTAGATCTATTGTTCTTTTTTTTTTTTTTTTTTTAAAGATTTTATTTATTTGTCAGAGAGAGAGAACAAGAGCGAGAGAGTGAGAAGCAGGCAGAGGGAGAAGCAGGCTCCCCACCGAGCAAGGAGCCTGATGCGGAACTTGATCCCAGGACCCTGGGATCATGACCTGAACTGAAGGCAGACACTCAACCAACTGAGCCACCCAGGCGTCCCTAGATCTATTGTTCTTTGTTACTCTGTCTTTTTGATATCTTTATGAGTATGCTTTGACTTCCTTATCATGTTCTTTTGTGTAATCACTACAGGATTTTCTCTGGGGGTTATCATGAGGCTTACATAAAATATCAAACGTATAATACCCTATTTTAAACTGATAAAAACTTAAATAGAATCAATAGGCTTAATACTTTTATTTCTTCCCCCTCACATTTTAGGTTATTTCTATTTAAATGTTTTTTGTATTGTCTAACTAATAACAGATTATTGTAGCTATGGTTATTTTTACTAATTTGTTTTTTAACTTTCAAACTGGAGTTGCGAGTGAGTTATGTACCACTATTACCATGTTGTAGAATCTAACTACTATGGCTATGTATTTACTATTGATAGTAAGATTAAAATACCTTTTTATGTTTTTATGGTGTTAATTAGGTTTCCTTTACCTCCATTAAAAATATTCCATTTAGAATTTCTTGTAAGGCAGATTTGGTGGTAATGAACTCCTTTAGGTTTTGTTTGGAAGAGTTTTTATCTTTCCTTTGTATCTGAAGTACAGCTTTGCTGGGTATAGGATTCTTAATTGCCAGTGATTTTATTTCAGTATTTTGAATATGTCCTCCAGTTATCTCCTGGACTAAAAAGTTTCTTTGGAGAAATTTGCATATAGTGATGGTTCCTTTTATGTAACTTTGCTTTTTTCTCTTAAAATTCTTTGCCTTTTTACAATTATAATGTGTCTCAGTGTAGCCCTGTTTGGGGTGCTCTGGGACTCATAGGTTTGGATGTCCATTTCTATCCCCAACTTTGGGAAGTTTTTAGCCATCACTGCTTTAAATATACTGTCACTTTTTCTTCTGGAGTTTCCATAATGTGAATATTATTTCTTTTTTATTATGTTCCATAATTCCTATAGGCTTTTTTCATTCTTTAATTCTTCTTTTTGCTCCTCTGACTGCATAATATTTAATGTCTTATCCTCCAGGTTGCTGATGGTTTTTTTAAACTCATGATCAAGTTTATTTTTGAAATTTTCTATTGAATTCTTCAGTTACTATGTTTTTCAACTTCAGGATTTCTGTTTTTGTTTATTTGTATGTTTCTATTTCTTTGTCAAACTACTCATTTTGTTTAAGTATTGATTTCCTAATTTTTTTAAGTTGTCTTTTTCTTATAGTTCAGGCTTGAGTATACCTTGAAGTCCCTGGTCAGGTTAGGGCACTAGTTTTACTCTGTAGGTGAGGTTAACTGTGGCCTGGGCTCTGTTTAAGTGTCACTATACATAAGGCTGTTGAATGGGCTATGCATCTTCCCATGTGCTATGGTTAGGTTCCCTGGTAGGACAGCCTGAAGTCTGTGCTTAGTGATAAATGGGGCTTTGAATCAGATTTCCTGCCTGGGCACAGAGAGAGAAGGCGCTCTAAAGATAGTAAAGCTCCTTGTTGTCTTTTTTTTTTTTTTTTTTAGATTTTATTTATTAGAGAGAGAGGATGAGGGTGAACAAGCGCGGGGGGAGGCAGGCTCCCTGCTGAGCAAGGAGCCAGATGCGAGACTCAATCCCAGACCCAAAGGACTGAGCCACTCAGGTGCCCCAAGCTCTTTGTTATCTTAATGCAAGTTGACCTACACTCCAAGTTCTTGGAATAAATAAGGCCACTGGCTTTGTTCTGCCAATTCTCAATTTTGCCTGCCTGCCTTCCTTGGCTTAAGTGCACTGGGCCACACTGCTTCCAGGAGTTGTTGCCAGCCTTTTGGTCAGATGGGGTTGGAAGACACTCTCCACGGCAGGTGGGGTTATGTCTTAGCTCCCTTGCCTGGGTGGGAAGAGGGAGGGGCTGCTCTGGGCTACCCTATTTCCCAAAATGACTTCCAATTGGGAGGGACCGGGAATTAACCTCAGCCTTGGCTATGAATTAGTCCCCCTGCCTGTGCATAGCATGGGAATACCCCATGCCAGGAATTGTCTTTGCTGTGGTTGTGTTCAGCTCTGCCTGTTCTCCTTTTGGCTCTAACACCACTGAGTTGCACTGCTTCCAGGAGTTATCACCAGTCATTCTGGTCAGATAGGGCCAGAAGACACTCTACATGGCAGGTGCAGCTGTGACTCAACTCCTTGCATGGGCATGAGCAAACTGGGCTTTTGGGCCCTCAAAATTCCTCATCTGAGGATCTGTATTGGGCAGATCCACATTCTGCCAAGATCCCTGGTCTGAGTGTGCCCCTTGCATAGTTGTGCAGAGGAGCAAAACCATTGGTTGGGATTATGACTTGGTAACTGCAGGTCTGAACTGGGTCTGCCAAGATCCATGTGCTGGTTGTTGCAAGCCCCTCCCCCCTTCTCTGTCACAGATTTCCAGTGGCTGGACCTTACAGATTCCTTTGCAGTCCCTGTGGTGCAATATTAGAGTGGGGGCTCCTGCAGAGCAACCCATAATGCTGGGAGTAGATGCTCTGGATTCTCTTTTCCCACTGGAGGAATGGAAGTTCAGGGGAGACCTTTCTGTGTGGTGCTGCCCTAGCCTCATGGCACAGGTGAGTTGGGAATGTGTTAATGTAGAACCATTTCTCTTAGCTTCCTAATGCAGTCTCTTGGTCTCTTTGGTGCAGGGGGTGCTTCAGTCTCACCCTATGTTCTAGAATTCTCTCAGTGGTGACTTGTTTTTGAATAGCTGTTCTTCTTGTGAGGGGAGCAAAGTCATGAATGACCTGTGTTGCCGTTGTAGTGATGCACTCCCCCATCAATGTTTAATGAACTTTGTGTATTTAACACTCAGGCTTTCAATTTCAAAATTATGTGGGCCTTATTTAAGTAAGCTACATGCTTGAAGTCTATAAACATAGTTTATCACTCCATTCCTGTGTTTGAGAAATCGTGTGTATAATATTTCTCTATTTTTATTCATGAAGGACAATATTACTACTATACTAATTTTTGAACCCCCAACATTAGAAGTTATATTCTTAATGTTTTGTCTGTGTGTGTGCACACTAATATCTATGTTTGAATTGCAGTGCCTCACTGTTCCTTTGTGGAGTTCTACTAAAAGTCTGGATTTGTAGCTGTTTGCCTATTACTAGTAGTATTGATAGAACACATAAAATTGCCAGGTTTGGTGTCTTATTAGAAGTAGTGATCCCTTTGCTGTTTTTTCTAATTTACTATTATAGTTGAGGTTAACTTAGACCTTTGTGTTAGACTTCACATATTTCTCAATTTTTATTTTTTAACTAAGTCATTTAAAAAGATTTTATCACTGAGGAAATATAAGTATAGAGAAGTACTGATAAATTTTTCCTGATGGCAGAACTAAGGTGAGAAAATGGTTGTCTTTTATTAGACTGTAGATTGGTTTTATTAGATCGTCTTTTATTAGCCTTTCATGTCTGTGACACTGTGTACTCATGAAAGTATAATCATTGATGTGCACATTTCTTAGGTAACACAATCTTTTTGTATTTTATGCTCTATTACTACAAAATATTTTTAATATTAAAAAAAGTAGTTTAGATCTGTTTCTGTGTTCTATAATGGAACTTCCAAGTTAAATTCTTCATGCTGATAACTGTAATCTATTTGTAGTCTAAGGTGTTCAAATTAATGGAAGGCCAACAATTGTAATATTCTGGTTGATGAAAAGTGTTTGTGTCAAAAGCTCGACTTCTATGGCTAGATTGTAGTCATAGAAAATGATAAAGCATTTGAACACACCATTTCACAGTGGCACAGCCTCACTGTTTAGCACAGGTGTTTCTCTAATTGTGATCTAGTGAGGAGGTATAGGGTTTAATGGCCCAGAAACTTACATTTTACCTCTCTGACCTTGTGCATTCATGTAAGTACTTAATAAAATTTGTAGGAACATAGGCTAACTCCTGAGATGGCTGAGAATTGTTTTCTCAAGTGTATGTAGCAGTCTATTTCTTTTCTCCACTTTAATATTTAATACATGTGTTAAGGGAAGTTATGTTTATTTTCTTAGGTGTCTGATAAAATAAAAATCTAGATATTTGCAATGAGATAACCTTCATTTAAGAAATGATTCACTATCCCCTCCTCAAAGGAAGTGTAATAAATCAGAAAGCATTGATTGAAAGTTTTAACCATGTATACTGATTTTCCAGGACTCATTTTCTCTTTCAGAGGGCTAGTATACTTAAAAATATATCATTAAACCAAAATCTAAGAAATTGAGATCTTTGATAGTTTAAAAATAGTTTTAGGCATATAATACTCAAAATTTCAAGAAATTTATTGCATTGTAGTGCTTAGATTTTTTTTTTTAAACTATATTTTGGAATCTTCAGTTTGTTTACCTATAGCTCTAAGATGTCTAAAAGCCCTATTCAATTTGTTTTTTCTCCTCAAAGCACTGAAGTTGACTGATTTTTTAAATGTGGTCTCTTAACTTTGGTAGAATAAGGGATTGAGTATATTTAACAGTTTCCATTTCTAGAAGTGGTAGACTGAGTTGTTGTAAACCAAAGATCCTGTTAAGGACAGGTAGAGCTTCTGGACAAGAATTAAAAAAAAACAAACCTTAAAGGCATTGACAGCTACCACTGTAGGGCCAAGATTCAGGAGAGAAAGAAAACCAGCCCAGTAAGAAGAGATCAGCCCTTGAGGCTGCTTTCAGGCCAGAAGGATGACTAGATTAGGGCAGATATTTCATAATGAGAAAAGGCTCAATTCTTCAGGAATGTTTAACAATTCTAAATGTGTATGCAACTAGTAATACAGCTTCAAATACAGTAGAGGCAAAATTGACAGAACTAAAAAGTGTACAAATACATATTTATCATGGGAAATTTTAGCACATCTTTCCTTATAATTAATAGGACAAAAAATATGTATATAGAAGACATGACCAACAGAGGAATTCCATAGTACCTCTCTGGAGGCTTCAGAGGAGATCAGACAACTCACTGTGTGTGTGTGTGTGTGTGTGTGTGTTTAAAGATTTATTTATATTAGTGCGTGTGCGTGCATGAGTGGGGGAGGGGCAAAGGGAGAGAACCTCCAAGCAGACTCCCTGCTGAGTGGAGCCCCACATGGGGTTCCATCTCTGGAACAATGAGATCATGATCTGAACAAAAATCAAGAGTTGGATGCTCAACCAAGCCACACAACTCTCTGTGATTGGCTCTGTTTGATAGGAGGCTTGGATTAAGAACTTATGTTATTAATGTTTGTTTGAAAAATACAGGGTTACCTTCTTACCAAGCAGTGTTACCCTAGATACTTAAACTCTCTCTGCAGGTCCTATGGAGATGAAAATATTAACAATAACAACAACAAAGACAAGTGCTGATCAATAGTTCAATGTTGGCAAGAGAATAAAGCTTAACCAATATTGTGAGAAGAACAGCATTAGGAAAAAAAAATATTCCTAACATCACTGCCTCACTAAAAGGCAAGAGCCACATTCTCATCCCATGGAATGAGCACAAAATAGAAGACATATGTGAAGAGTAACCTGTAGAGTCAAGAGTAATTGAGTAATAAGGAGTGTTTAGCAAAAACTATTTTGGGAAAAATTTAGCAAACCTCCAAGGGCATGAAATAGCTATTAATTTCAGGGTAAAGTACCTTATAATGTGCTACAATTAAGGGAATTCCTGAAAATTTAAGCCAGATGTTTGACATAAATCGTAAAACACACATTTCTTCCCCAAATCAAATTCAATAAAGCATTTTCATGTAAATTAATTTGGGAGCATAGATCTTATAGCAGACAAGTGCCTGAAGAGTTAGCATATGGTCCAGAATGTAGCTCTGGGAAAACACTAAATTCTAACCTCTCTTCCTTAGCTGAGTAAGTGTCTTCTCTAAACAATTTGATATCTTAATTTCTTAATTTATTTATACTCTTGGATGAGTACATACATTTCCGAAGTTCTTTGAAAATATAAATCCAAAATAATAACACATATGCCACTTTTATAGGCAATTCTCAAATAGTTATCTTTACCCTCAGTTCAGTCTATTTGTTGTTCTGGGTGACTTTTCCTGTATCACAGAGCATATTTCTCTGGAAATCCCACTATTACCTCAAACTCTGTATATCCCTAAATATCCAAATTATGTCTTACTCTTAATGGATAGCCATTACCTACAGTAACATGTCCAAATCCTTTCTTCTGGAAAACAAGGGTTTTTTTCCAAGTTCATCTCCTAGTGATCTTTTCCACAAACCCTGTAATAAAGTCCAATAGTGTTAATAATTATTCCCTAAGGTTGATCTATATTTTCTCACATTGTTTGCACATTGTTCCCTTTGTCTGATGATGCTGCTACCTGATGACACCCTTGGTACATTTTGAAGTTCTGTTTTATTACTTCATCCTAATATTTTTCCTGAACCCCTCAAGCAAAAAAGCCTTTTCTATATTTTTTTTTTTACCTTGTATTGCTATTGGTGAACCAATTTTATTCCTTAGATTAAAAGTTCCTTTAGGTCACTTAGTATATTTTATTTATCTTAATCTTTTTTATAGCACATAGCACAATACTTATTAATAAATTCATGAAATGAATGTCTGGGTTTCCTCATAAACTAACAAATAATATAGGAAATTACATGTTTTTATATGTGCATTTATTTAAAGCTATTTTGGGGAAATAAGCTGGTTTTTCTATTTTACCGAAGAAAGGTTTTCTCAGGAAGTAGCCAACTGTAACTTAAAAATTTAATAAAATGTTCTTATAATGCCTAATTCTCCTACTGAAATAAATGTCCACTGATGGATGTGTGTTTTTGCCTGACAGCTGTCAATGAGAGAGAGACCATATGTCATGGTCAAGAAGGATCCTGATAATGCTGAGAGCTTAAGAATAGGGACAGATCGTTTTGATATTAAAAGACCTAGTTATACAAGTTGAGACTAAAGAATGAATTACTTTGAGGGTTATAATATATAACATTATTAACCACATCAGTTGAAATTCTCAAAATAAACTAGAACTCTAAAAGGTAAATTTTTGTCACAATGAATCCGTTTATCATATGGCATATCTCTGAGAACTTGATAGCTATAACTTGTTAATGAACTTATAACTTGCCTTGCTCCAAAAACTCTTTGATGTTAAACCACCATGTGCATTGGATCAGTTTTATGGTAGAGTGGAGTAAGAGCAGTGACCTCGCCTTCAGCCACATTGTTCTGTTTGCTTTTTTACCATCTTAGTCACTACATAGACAGACATATAAGACTGGCAACCAAATAAGTAATAGTGATGATGATAAACATTGCATCTTTATGATTTAATTTTATGTTTCTGTTTAGACCATTTTATTATCATAATACTAGCATGCAAGAAGAATTAGGATACTACTATATTCTGAGGGGTTTGACAAATCAGGAGTGTCAGTATGAGTCATTTGAGCTGCTTTTAAGACTCTCCTAAGAAAGGTATTATCCCATTTCATCACACTTACGAGCACTAATGTTTATGGGTTTTTATTCCAATTTGTATTTATTGAGTCTGGGTCTATGTTACGTTAAGTGGTATCTAAAGAATTGTTTCTTCTAACGCTGATGATTGAAACTAGAAATCCATCATGATTACAGGGGAATAACAAAAGAAGAGCTGTAATACTGAAACTATTACTATGAATTCATTCTGGGTTCTGAGAAAAATGTCAACATGCTGTTCAATCGTAATTCTTCCCTCAAGTTTAAATGAGTTGTCATTCTTGTAGAAGAAAAGAACTTTTGTGTCTTATTGGCTATAATATTCCGTATTAAATGTTCAACAGTAGTCTTTGAAGAAGCAGATGTCAATTCACAGATAAACATGTCTGAGAGGTAATCATCACTTAATGTGTTGATGACTGTATCACCATGGTGAAGTGGGCTGTATTATCTCAGCTTGCAGATGTAATACTTAAATTGTAAAAGACTCACAGCCACTTTCTCTCTGACCAACTGAGTAGAAACCACTGCTCTTCCAGTCATTGCATAAAGTATGGTTATTTTTGCTGAAAATACCCATTTATCAAGATGGAGTCTGTGGAATGATGTCTCTGCCCAGGAAGACAATACCAAAACTAGTTATAATTTTATTTTCTTGCATAACATTTTTGTGGAAGATACTTGGGAAATGTATCAGAGCAGCAGAGATCCTTCTCTCTGGTAAGGAGACATAAGGAGACACTGTGATAGGACTTTCTTACTGCTGAAATCTAGCTTCTTATGCATTTCTTATTACCATAAACCAGTGTGCAACATCCAAATATATTTACAAACAAATCAATCATCAATCTTGTTGGTTATCTTATAATTACTACTGTCTTCAAAAGAGGGTTTTAAAATTTTTAATTCAAATAAAGCTTTTTTTTTTTTTTTTGTAAAACTTAAACAAAGACAAAGCATTTAATAATGTACAGAGGATGTTGGTTAGAAATGAAAGTTAGTGGGATTGCTAACAGTATGCCAAGAAACTCAAGAAGGTATTTTAAATAGTGTAGAAATAGGTTTGTTTGTTTGTTTTTTTAAGATTTATTTGAGATAGAGAGAGAGGGAGAGAGAGAGAAGGGAGTGAGAGCATGAGCAGGGGGAGGGGCAGAGGGAGATGGAGAGAATCCCAAGTGGACTACCTGCTGAGCCTGGAGCCAGAAGTGGGGCTGGATCCCATGACCCTGAGATCACAACCTGAGCTGAAATCAAGAGTCGAATGCTCAACTGACTGAGCCACCCAAGCCCCCCGAAATAGGGTTTCTGAACAGGGTTTGGGAAGTATATGTATGTCAGCTTTTAGTTTTACCCCAAGTCTATTAGATTTCCTGTATTACTTCTTAAATGATATGATTTATTCTTTAATATTCTGGGGCGCCTGGGTGGCTCAGTTGTTAAGCGTCTGCTTTCGGCTCAGGTCATGATCCCAGGGTCCTGGGATCGAGTCCCCATCGGGCTCCCTCCTCGGCGGGAAGCCTGCTCTCCCTCTCCCACTCCCACTGCTTGTGTTCCTGCTCTCACTATCTCTGTCTCTGTCAAATAAATAAATAAAATCTTTATTCTTTAATATTCTCTTTCCTTTTCCCTAACCATTCATCTATGACTCTTCCTGAATTAAAAAATCTTTTTCCAAGCACATACTACCTGGAAAAGAGAAAGGACTATTTTAGTCAGTATTTTCTTTTAAACAGTTGTTTTCTTATATCTCATGACTCATTTCAATTTTTCACTTGTCTTCATTTTTTTTCCTTGTCCTTCCAAAAACTGACAGAAGGTATAGATTATTGTTTAACATGTTTTGCTACATCCACTTATAGGAAAGAATTAACTTCACTGGCTTTTTCATGTTTGACTATTGTCACAAATAACTACACAGTAGGCATTATCACTTAATTCCCTGTCTTCAGATAAACAAATGAAAGACACAGAAGAAACCAAGGCTTTAGCCTACTATAATGCCCTTTATATTCTTCAAAATGTCTGTGATTCTGTTTTATTGGTAGACTTAAAGTTGCATTACTATTTATGAGAGTAGTGGATTGGATTGTTTATCACTGTAGCTTTTTACTCAAGGTTTTCATCTAAGTTGTTTCTTGGGCCCTAAGCCCATTCCCAAATTTGGTGATTCTCTAGAAGGACTTACAGGACTTAGCATATTGTTGTACTCATGATTAAGATTTATCACAGTGATACCTTAAAAATATACAAGCAGATCAGTATGAGAAATCAGTTCATCTGGGTGAATCCTTGTGCTGACTGTCTATGTTCTCTCTTTCCTATCAGGAGTCACACAGAGAACACCCTCTCTCTAGCAACAAAAAGGACTGCCATTTGTGTTAGATGTTTCTTCCCAAGGGAGCCCATTTGAGACTCAGGGACAGATTTTTATTAGAGAGTGATAAAATCCTAGAATATACCAAAATTCTAGAATCCCAGAAGGAAAGTAGTGTTTCACCATCCATCACAGTGTGTACAAATGGTCTAGGCCCCAAAAAACAATCTTATTAGGAACTGTTAGAAAATCTAAGTTTCTAGACACCAGTCAAGAGCCTACCTTGGGAGCAGGCTTTTCTAAAGATGGCAGCCTCAGGCCTGCTATGTTAACTTTTTTCTGCACACAGGTGTATGATGTGTACTTTGGCACAATTTTTCATGATGTAAAGATAGTCCTTTATTCTGCTTTGTATGTTTGCTTTCTCTTTCTCTCTCTTTGTATGTATCTGTCTCTATCTGTTTGTGTTTGTGTATTGCTAGATTATTTGCTCCAGGAAAGAAGAAACCTTTTTTATCTCCAATAAAATTAGGTTTGTTAACTTGAACAAGGGAGACCGCACACCATGGTAACAACTGATGGTGATTTGAAGGGGAAAGTTCAGGAAAATTGCAGGAAGGATTGAATATTGTCAGGAAGAAGGGGCAATTCAGTGACTGATTTTAATGCTTTATTGATTTATATATTGATTATATTTTACATAAAAAATCTTTAGTAGGAGACTGGAGGAAAGAAGCAGGGGTGCAATTATTACTAGAGGAATAGTCACACTTAAGCAAGGAGAGGAGCATGCTTGATGTTCTCTGGTTGCATAATATCTTTGGTTTTATCTCTTGAGGCATGATGTTGGAATGTCCTTGTTTTTGTCTTGTCCCATTGTGGTCAAGAAGAATCTTCATTGGATGTGAAATTATTTATGAGCAGGAAATTTTTAAAAAATTTGTTCTCGTGGTCCTACACCACCTACCCTGCCTTGTGTACAGTAGATATTTGTAATAGTTAATTCACCACTTACTGGATTCCCAATGATAAGGATGAACACTGTCAACCACTTTGCCTAGCTATAACCATTCTGGTAGAGTGTCTCCTTTTCTGAGCTGAAGTACAGCCGTATATTTTCTCAAAAGGAATGAGAAATGGATATTACTAGTACAGAGTTTAGGGAATCTGAGTACTTGTAAACCTATGTCTGTCAACGTGAACAAGGAGTAATACAATTTACAACAAAGAAAGGTTAATGTTGCTTAGTCAAGTATACATAAGGAGTATGAATATTCATCACTACTTTGAGTTCAGTGATTGTATTTCCAACTACTTTGCATTCATAAGATTGAGGGAGGAACAAGATCTTCTATTTGGTTGTGGTTTATTAGCTAATCTCTGTTTTGGCCCTCAGGACCCACTCCCTGAATTTCTCTCACTTTTTCCCTTCCTCTTCCTCTTTCTCTTCCTTTCCCTTCCTTCATAGCACCATGGAAATTTTAATTAACATTTTAATTTCCCTAGCCATACCAAGTGAAACCCTTTTCTGGCTCTGTTTCATCTGAGTATTTGTACTTTTACTCTATACACTGAATCTATAAAAATAGGCTCTGTGTCTTTAAAGATTTACATAAATGTAATCATGCTTTTACATGTCAGTCTATATCTTGATTTTCCCCCCTAAACATTATGCTTCTGATATTTATCCAGGTTGATATATTTAGGTTTAATTATTTTAACGCCTCTTCCATAATAAATGTTATGTTAACTTCTAGGTCTATATAATTTGAATATTTTTAATTGTCTTCAGTCCGTAATACTAAAATCGAAGCCGCCTTCCTTGGTGACTACATGTAGTCCAGCCTTCTCCCAAAATTGGTCTGAGGATTCCCAGTAATGCTCTTACCTGACCAGTTGTCAGCTATCACAAGAACTCCAGCTTTCCGTGACTTTTGTGAAAGATATTTATTGAGGTACTTCAAGAAAAGAAAAATAGGCTCGAGTGAACCAAATTAGCCCCATTTTTTTTTTTTAAATCTTGTTTGACAGACTTTCACAAAACTGTTCACATTTTTCTCCCCCCTGAATTCAGCTGGATGGTGGAGTCTGTCACTAGAAGTAAAAATAACCCTGTCCCCCGAACTCCATAATGGTTAAGAAAGTTCAAAAGAATAAAAATGTTGAAAGATAATATTGCTGCTGCTACAAAAAGGCTTTAGATATATAGGTACAAAATATTTTGAAGATGAATTCTATTTTACTTCTATTGTGATCTAATAACCATATGAAACAAGAATTTGGAGATTTATAATGAAGGTATAAAGTGTTATGCTGAAATTGTAGATCTTACAATGTATTCTAAAATTTGGAACTGCTAAAAAATACACTTTCTCACTTTGTGATATATTAGATGACCCCTTTTTAGTTGTCTTGTACCACCACCCAGACAAGCTGAATGACATGCTTTAATTTCTCTTTTTGTCATCTATTCTTGCAGGTACTGTGGCATATTTCTGTTGGCAAAGGATGTCATAACTTTTGTTCTTTCTAAAGGAAGTATCTTCACTTTTGTTATGGGACTGAGGAAACTTTTATTTTTTAAAATAAATCTGGTCCATGGACAGGTGGTATGCTGAGCTTTAAACAGCTTGATGAATGATTTGGCTCTGCATAGCAGTGTCAAATAATGTATCTCAGTTGGCAGTCTCAGTGAAACAGAATAAGGCAGTCAGTTTTCAGTTATGTATTAGTCCTTGTGCCTACTCGACTTCCAGCTGTGCATGCTAGGCATAAATCCTGCCCTTCCTCTCCTTGTCCCAGTAATTCACCCAGAGCTGCCCATTCAAGTCTGTTTACCTAACGATTGCATTCAGCATCAGGAGCCACTCCTGTCACTGGGACAGATATAAGGTTCTTTATTTGCTGATACACTAAATCGTGTGGTTCTAATCAATCAATTTTCTGGGGGTAATGGAGGATGGAAGGACTTATTGCTTAAAACTATAGATGGTTTAATTTTAAGGAGCTGGTCAATTTACACTTATATTTCAGCTTTTATTAACAATACTACCAACTTTTTTTTTTTTTTTTTTTTTTTTTTTTTTACTATATTTCCTCTAGTACAAATACGCTTTAGTTGGCATTCTAGATAGCAGTTCTTTTTTTTCTTCCTTGTTAATAAAATCCACTTACTAAAGGAGCAATTATATAATTTAAGGGCATTGAGAACTTCACGAGACAGTATATTATTCAGTTTTACCCTGTAGACCACAGAGAGATCTCTAAGAAGAAAAGTTTAGTTTTCATTATATATATTTTTTTCAAGTCCATATTTCCCTGAGATAATGGGGATAATGGGTGTATCGGAATGGGGAC
Organism: Halichoerus grypus; assembly: GCF_964656455.1. Classification (NCBI taxonomy): domain Eukaryota; kingdom Metazoa; phylum Chordata; class Mammalia; order Carnivora; family Phocidae; genus Halichoerus; species Halichoerus grypus. The sequence goes on from NC_135715.1 coordinate 144,997,898, forward strand.
CAAATGGTATCAGGGAGGGAAAATGAGGAATCAGTTAGAATGATGTCAATCATGATTTGAGGTACATTTGAACCATTAAAGTTGTATAATATCTGAGAGGTTTTGAAGTAGAATTATCAGAATCTTTTAGCCGATTAAATGAAGAAGAGGGATTGAACAGAGGGAAAGGAAGCAAGGAAAGAGTAATTATAGCAAGATATAGAAGTGAAAGAGGCAGATAATGAACTTAGTTTGGACAGAGTTGTGAGATAAACACAAGATATCAAGGTACAATAGACAATTGGATGTATAGTTAGACTTGAGGAAATATGTTCAGGATAGATCTGGATTGGGAATCATGGCAGTTAAAAGTCAATATGGAGTAGATATGGTGGCTGAGAGAATGAAAAAGCAGATAAATTCTGAAATTTTCATATCACAAGAAATGGTGTATGATATACCACAGGCCCCATGTAGCTATAGAGCATTTGAAATAGTATAAACTGAGTATATGCTGTAAGTATAAAATGTACATTGAATTGTGAAAATTTAGTATAGAAAAAAAGCATGATATCTCCTATTAATTACATATTTGATAATATTTTGGATTTGATTGAACAAAATCTATTAAAATTTACAGTTTAATACAGTTACTATAAAACTTAAAAATTATATATGTGGCTTCTCTTTTATTTCTATTGGATAGTACTTATATCTACAGAATAAAATCCTCTTGTATTTGCACAGTGATTCATCGTGAGGTAACCTGTTACCTTACCAAACTTGTGTTCCTCTCTGTCTCCTCCAACCAGCCAGATGTGAGCTAGTCACCTTTCACATCATGCTTCTTCACAGCTATAGCCTTTTGTATATGTTGTTCCTAATTTGGGGAATGCCCAGCTCTTCCTTGCAGATTCCTGTCTTTTTAGGTTGGCTTTTCAAAGAGAAGACACTTAGATTGAATGAGTAAAAAATATTAGAGATTCTAGAACTCTATTTTGCAGGAAATAAAGGGGAGAGAATAACAAAACGAGTCCTCATGTATCCATCACCCCATTTCACTGATTATTGATTCATGTCCAATCTTGTTTTCTCTATATTCACAATGTCCTGCTCAGATCATTTTGAAGAACATACCAGACATCATTTAAGTTCATCTATAAATATTTTAGTGGATATTTCTTTTTTTTTTTAAGATTTTATTTATTTGATAGCAAGAGACAGAGACAGCGAGAGAGCATGAGCGGGGAGGAGAGGGAGAAGAAGGCTCCCCGCTGAGCAGGGAGCCCAATGTGGGCTCCATCCCAGGACCCTGGGATCATGACCAGAGCCCAAGGCAGACACTTAATTGACTGAGCCACCCAGGCTCCGTTTTAGTGGATATTTCTAAAACGATGGGGCTATTTTTATTTTTATTTTTTTTGTTATTTTGGTTCTCTTTTTTTTTAATTTTTATTATGTTATGTTAATCATCATACATTGCATCATTAGTTTTTGATGTAGTGTTCCATGATTCATTGTTTGCATATAACACCCAGTGCTCCATTCAGTACGTGCCCTCTATGATACCCATCACCAGGCTAATGCATTCCCCCACCTCCCTCCCCTCTAAAACCCTCAGTTTGTTTCTCAGAGTCCATAGTCTCTCATGGTTCATCTCCCCCTCCGATTCCCCCCTTCATTTTTCCCTTCATGCTATCTTCTTCTTCTTCTTCTTCTTCTTCTTCTTCTTCTTCTTTTTTTTTTTTAACATATAATGTATTATTTGTTTCAGAGGTACAGGTCTGTGATTCAAGAGTCCTACACAATTCACAGCGCTCGCCATAGCACATACCCTCCCCAATGTCTATCACCCAGCCACCCCATCCCTCCCACCTCCCACCACTCCAGCAACCCTCAGTTTGTTTCCTGAGATTAAGAATTCCTCATATCAGTGAGGTCATATGATACATGTCTTTCTCTGATTGACTTATTTCGCTCAGCATAATACTCTCCAGTTCCATCCACGTCATTGCAAATGGCAAGACTTCATTCCTTTTGATGGCTGTATAATATTCCATTGTATATATATATACCACCTCTTCTTTATCCATTCATCTGTTGATGGACATCTTGTCTCTTTCCATAGTTTGGCTATTGTGGATATTGCTTCTATAAACACTGGGGTGCACGTACCCCTTCGGATCCCTACATTAGTATCTTTGGGGTAAATACCCAGTAGTGCAATTGCTGGGTCGTAGGGTAGCTCTATTTTCAACTTTTTGAGGAACCTCCATACTGTTTTCCAGAGTGGCTGCCCCAGCTTGCATTTCCACCAACAGTGTAGGAGGCTTCCCCTTTCTCCGCATCCCTGCCAACATCTGTCATTTCCTGACTTGTTAATTTTAGCCATTCTGACTGGTGTGAGGTGGTATCTCATTGATGTTTAGATTTGGAGTTCCCTGATGCCGAGCAATGTTGAGCACTTTTTCATGTGTCTATTGGCCATTTGGATGTCTTCTTTGGAAAAATGTCTGTTCATGTGTTCTGCCCATTTCTTGATTGGATCATTTGTTCTTTGGGTGTTGAGTTTGATAAGTCCTTTATAGATTTTGGATACTAGCCCTTTATCTGATATGCCATTTGCAAATATCTTCTCCCATTCTGTCGGTTGTCTTTTAGTTTTATTGACTCTTTCCTTTGCTGTGCAAAAGCTTTTTATCCTGATGAAGTCCCAATAGTTCATTTTTGCCCTTGCTTCCCTTGCCTTTGGCGATGTTTCTAGGAAGAAGTTGCTGTGGCTGAGGTCGAAGAGGTTGCTGCCTGTGTTCTCCTTTAGGATTTTGATGGACTCCTGTCTCACATTAGGTCTTTCAACCATTTTGAATCTATTTTTGTGTGTGGTGTAAGGAAATGGTCCAGTTTCATTCTTCTGCATGTAGCTGTCCAATTTTCCCCACACCATTTGTTGAAGAGACTGTCTTTTTTCCATTGGACATTCTTTCCTGCTTTGTCGAAGATTAGTTGACTATAGAGTTGAGGGTCCATTTCTGGGCTCTCTATTCTGTTCCATTGATCTATGTGTCTGTTTTTGTGCCAGTACAAACTGTCTTGATGATGGCAGCTTTGTAATGGAGCTTGAAGTCCGGAATTGTGATGCCACCAGCTTTGCTTTTCTTTTTCAACATTCCTCTGGCTATTCGGGGTCTTTTCTGGTTCCATACAAATTTTAGGATTATTTGTTCCATTTCTTTGAAAAAAGTTGATGGTATTTTAGTAGGGATTGCATTAAATGTGTAGATTGCTCTAGGTAGCATTGACATCTTCACAATATTTGTTCTTCCACTCCATGAGCATGGAACATTTTTCCATTTCTTTGTGTCTTCCTCAATTTCTTTCATGAGTATTTTATAGTTTTCTGAGTACAGATTCTTGGCCTCTTTGGTTAGATTTATTCCTAGGTATCTTACGGTTTTGGGTGCAGTTGTAATTGGGATCGACTCCTTAATTTCTCTTTCTTCTGTCTTGGTGGTGGTGTATAGGAATGCCACTGATTTCTGTGCATTGATTTTATATCCTGCCACGTTACTGAATTCCTTTATGAGCTCTAGCAGTTTTGGGGTGGAGTCTTTTGGGTTTTCCACATAAAGTATCATATCATCTGCAAACAGTGAGAGTTTGATTTCTTCTTTGCCGATTCGGATGCTTTTTATTTCTTTTTGTTGTCTAATTGCTGTGGCTAGGACTTCTAGTACTATGTTGGATAGCAGTGGTGATAGTGGACATCCCTGCCATGTTCCTGACCTTAGGGGGAAAGCTCTCAGTTTTTCCCCATTGAGAATGATATTCGCTGTAGGTTTTTCATAGATGGCTTTTATGATATTGAGGTATGTACCCTCTATGCCTATACTCTGAAGAGTTTTGACCAAGAAAGGATGCTGTACTTTGTCAAATGCTTTTTCTGCATCTATTGAGAGGATCATATGGTTCTTGTTCTTTCTTTTATTAATGTATTGTATCACACTGATTGATTTGCAGATGTTGAACCAACCTTGCAGCCCAGGAATAAATCCCACTTGGTCGTGGTGAATAATCCTTTTAATGTACTGTTGGATCCTATTGGCTAGTATTTTGGTGAGAATTTCTGCATCCATGTTCATCAGGGATATTGGATGTAATTCTCCTTTTTTGATGGGGTCTTTGTCTGGTTTTGGGATCAAGGTAATGCTGGCCTCATAAAACGAGTTTGGAAGTTTTCCTTCCATTTCTATTTTTGGAACAGTTTCAGAAGAATAGGTATTAATTCTTCTTTAAATGTTTGGTAGAATTCCCCTGGGAAGCCATCTGGCCCTGGGCTCTTGTTTGTTGGGAGATTTTTGATGACTGCTTCAATTTCCTTAGTGGTTATAGGTCTCTCAGGTTTTCTATTTCTTCCTGGTTCAGTTTTGGTAGTTTATACATCTCTAGGAATGCATCCATTTCCTTCAGATTATCTAATTTGCTGACATAGTTGTCATAATATGTTCTTATAATTGTATTTCTTTGGTGTTGGTTGTGATCTCTCCTCTTTCATTCATGATTTTATTTATTTGGGTCCTTTCTCTTTTCTTTTTGATAAGTCTGGCCAGGGGTTTGTCAATCTTGTTAATTCTTTCAAAGAACCAGCTCCTAGTTTCGTTGACCTGTTCTACTGCTCTTTTGGTTTCTATTTCATTGATTTCTGCTCTGATCTTTATTATTTCTCTTCTCCTGCTGGGTTTAGGCTTTATTTGCTGTTCTTTCTCCAGCTCCTTTAGGTGTAAGGTTAGGTTGTATATTTGAGACCTTTCTTGTTTTTTGAGAAAGGCTTGTATTGGTATATACTTTCCTCTCAGGACTGCCTTTGCTGTATCCCAAAGATTTTGAACAGTTGTGTTTTCATTTTCATTGCTTTCCATGAATTTTTAAAATTCTTCTTTAATTTCCTGGTTGACCCATTCATTCTTTAGTAGGATGCTCTTTAGCCTCCATGTATTTGAGTTCTTTCCAACTTTCCTCTTATGATTGACTTCTAGTTTCAAAGCACTGTAGTCTGAAAGTATGCAGGGAATGATCCCAGTCTTTTGGTACCAGTTGAGACCTGATTTGTGACCTAGGATGTGATCTATTCTGGAGAATGTTCCATGGGCATTAGAGAAGAATGTGTATTCTGTTGCTTTGGGTTGGTATGTCCTGAATATATCTGTGAAGTCCATTTGGTCCAGTGTGTCATTTAAAGTCTTTTTTTCCTTGTTGATCTTTGCTTAGTGATCTGTCCATTTCAGTGAGGGGGGTGTTAAAGTCCCCCACTATTATTGTATTGTTGTCAATGTATTTCTTTGATTTTATTATTAATTGGCTTATATAATTGGCTGCTCCCATGTTAGGGACATAGATATTTACAATTGTTAGATCTTCTTGTTGGATAGACCCTTTAAGTAGGATATAGTGTCCTTCCTCATCTCTTATTACAGTCTTTGGTTTAAAATCTAATTTGTCTGATATAAGGATTGCCACCCCAGCTTTCTTTTGGTGTCCATTAGCATGGTAAATGGTTTTCCACCCCCTCACTTTCAATCTGGTGGTGTCCTTGGGTCTAAAATGAGTCCTTGCAGACAGCATATCGATGGGTCTTGTTTTTTTATCCAATCTGATACCCTGTGTCTTTTGATTGGGGCAGTTAGCCCATTTACATTCACGATAACTATTGAAAGATATGAATTTAGTGCCATTGTATTACCTGTAAGATGACTATTACTGTACATTGTGTGTGTTCCTTTTTGGTCTATGTTACTTTTAGGCTCTCTCTTTGCTTAGAGGACCCCTTTCAATATTTCTTGTAGGGCTGGTTTGGTGTTTGCAAATTCCTTTAGTTTTTGTTTGTCCTGGAAGCTTTTTATCTCTCCTTCTATTTTCAATGAGAGCCTAGCTGGATATAGTATTCTTGGCTGCATATTTTTCTCATTTAATGCTCTGACTATATCATGCCAGTCCTTTCTGGCCTGCCAGGTCTCTGTGGATAGGTCTGTTGCCAGTCTAATGTTTCTACCATTATAGGTTAGATACCTCTTGTCCCAAGCTGCTTTCAGGATTTTCTCTTTGTCTCTGAGACTCATAAGTTTTACTATTAGATTTCAGGGTGTTGACCTATTTTTATTGATTTTGAGGGGGATTCTCTGTGCCTCCTGGATTTTGATGCCTGTTTCCTTCCCCAAATTAGGGAAGTTCTCTGCTATAATTTGCTCCAATATACCTTCTGCCCCTCTCTCTCTTTCTTCTTCTTCTGGGATCCCAATTATTCTAATATTGTTTTGTCTCATGGTATCACTTACCTCTCGAATTCTGCCCTCATGATCCAGTAGTTGTTTATCTCTCTTTTTCTCAGCTTCTTTATTTTCCATCATTTGGTCTTCTCTATCACTAATTCTTTCTTCTGCCTCATTTATCCTAGCAGTTAGAGCCTCCATTTTGATTGCATCTCATTAATAGCCTTTTTGATTTCGACTTGGTTAGATTTTAGTTCTTTTATTTCTCCAGAAAGGGTTTCTCTAGTATCTTTCATGCTTTTTTCAAGTCCAGGTAGTATCTTTAAAATCATCATTCTGAACTCTAGTTCCGACATCTTACTAATGTCTGTATTGATTAGGTCCCTGGCAGTTGGTACTGCCTCTTGTTCTTTTTTTTGAGGTGATTTTTTTCCATCTTGTCATTTTGTCCAGAGGAGAACAGATGAATGAGAGAAAAAATGCTAACAGGGTAACAACGACCCCAGAAAAATATGCACTAAACAAATGAGAAGAGACCTGAAACCAGGGGAAAAGAAAGGGAAAGAAAGAAAAGAAAAAAAAAGAAAAAGATTAAAACAACAAAGAAACAAAAAAACAGAATATGATTAAATATGATTAGGCTGGTGCATAGATCAGTTCCACACACTAGATTTTGGGCGTATTTTGGTCTGTTAGAAGAAAGTGCCTCCCAAAATTTTAAAGAAAGAAAAACTTATATATGTACAAAAATAAGGGTAAATACGATGAAGGGATGGAATATGACTGTGAAGATGATAGTTATAAAAGATTTTATAAAAGGAATTGATAAAAATTTGGTTGAAAAAAGAAGAGGATAAAAAAAAAATGGGAGAGAATATGATCAGGCAGGAGACTAGAACAAAGTCATACAGTAGAGATTTTAGGGTATATTTTGATCTGTTAGAAGAAACTGTATCCCAAAATTTTAAAGAGAGAACAACTTATATATATATATACCAAAAATAAGTTTAACTACCATGAAGGGATAGAATATGACTCTAAAAATGAAAAATAAAGAAGATTTTTAAAAAAAGGGATTGATAAGATGTTGGTTGAAAAAGGGAAAAGGAAAAATTAAAATAAAAGAAGAAAGAAAAAGAAAGTTAAAAAAAAAAGAAATTAACTTTGAAAGATCAAAGAATCATGCAAAAAAAGCCATGAATTCTATGTGCAGTATTCCCCTAGTGCTGGCGTTCTCCCGTTCTCATTGATCAGTAAACTTGTTCTTGGCTGGCTGTTCTTGCTGATCTTCTGTTGGAGGGCCTGTCGCAGTGGTTCTCAAATGTCTTTACCAGAGGGGTATTGCCCCACTCTTGCCGGGGGCGGGCTAAATAATCTGTTCGAATTTGCTCTATGTAGCTTTTGTTCCCTGAAATCTTTTTGTACAGCTTTGGAGGACGAGAGTGAAAATGGCGGCCTCCCAGTCTCTGCCCCGGAGGAGCTGAGAACTTGGGGTCCCACTCCTCAGTGAGCCCCCAGAGAAAAGCAATCACTCCCATCTCCCCAGTCTCCGGCCGCACTCTATGCTCACCCAGCCTGTGATGTAGCGTTTCTATCTCTGGCACCCAACCCTGTGTGGAGTCTCCAAACCCAGCAGATCCCTGTGGTGCGCTCCTGTGCTGCTCCTCCTGGGGGAGGAAGGGGAGTCTCCCCGGATCTGCTGCTTGTTGGGTCCCTGGTGGAAGAGCAGTGGCCCGACTGTGCCGCGGATCATGGTTTATGGCAACCCCGAGCCAAGAGCCCAGTCCTCGGCTCCGTCTCTGCAGCCGGCTTCCCCGCTCCAATACCTGGGAGTTCTGCTGCACTCAGGCACCCCTGGTCTTTCTGTGACCCCCAAGGGTCCTGAGACCGCACTGTCCCAGCGAGGGTTCCACCCCCCGTTTAGCCACTGGAGCGACGTCCCTCAGCGGAGCCGACTTCTAAAAGTTCCGATTTTGGGTTCCACTACTTTATCACTTGCCAGTAGCGGCTGACGGAGGCTCCCTCCCCCGCCGTCTACCTTCCAGAATATCACCTTGGATTCACTCCTTTGCTTGTCCTACCTTCCAGAAAGTGGTCACTTTTCTGTTCAGAGAGTTGCTATTCTTTTCTTCCATCTCCTGTTGAGTTTGTAGGTGTTCAGAATGGTTTGATCTCTATCTAGCTGAATTCCTGGGACCAGACAAAATTTAGGTCTACTCCTCCGCCATCTTGCTCCTCCCCCAGGCTTTTTTTAATATAGCTGCAATTCTGTAAGTCTTTTCTATTATTGAATTTAAATGATTTCTCTCATTTTTCTTTCTTTTCCAATTTCTTTCAAATTGATAGTCCTAATCAGGATGCAAATAAGGTCTATATATTGCAATCAGTTGATTTGGCTTTTAGTTGTATAAGTGATCTCCATCTCTTTTTTCTTAATGCAATCTATTTGTGGAAGAAACTGGGTCATTTGACTTTAGTCTCTTTAAATAGTGTATTTAATTTTTTATGCTGCCAGTGTCATTCAGTGGGCTCCTCTGTCTCCTCCCCCTGCCCATGCTTGTTGCTAGTTTTAGAAGTGTGATCATATTCAGATTCTGGTGGGTTTTTTTTTTTTTTTCTTTTAAAAAAGAACTTCACTGATGATATGTGCTTCCATTAGGAGGTACATAATATCTGATGATGTTCTTTTTTTTTTTGCATGTATGTGATGTTAGCAATCACTGATATTTGCCAACGTCCATTAATTACTTAGAGCAAAATAGTAATTTTTGAATCTGTCATTCTTCAGTGTTTAGCTAGAGTGTTTAGCTTCTAAAGAGAAGTGTTTCCTCATCAACTAATTGATACAAGCTTTAGGATCAGTTTGTACAGGAAAGGAAGGGTAAAAGTGTGCTTTTTTCCCTTTGCATTCTACTTTTCAAAATAATGCTTTACTAAAAGTATCTTTTAAATGATTCTCTAAGTTCACTAGCATTCTCCAGTGGTGACCCCAGAGTAATTTTTATTATTATAAGAAACTTGTGCATAATATGTAATTGTTCCTTCCAGACCAGTGATAGTTTCTTTAAGTTGACAGAGGCTTTTTTAACTAATGTTTTATTATGACAACTTGTTCCAGGATTATCTTATAAATTTTATGCTCCAGTCATTTTCCAAGAAGCCATGGCTCTTTTTATTTTAGAAATTGCAGTATGGTTGCTAGGGACCCTGACTAGGTCTTAAGGGTAGACAAAATTAGTAAATACCAATTCTCTTTTTATTAAGTAATTTATTATGAGTTCTTACTGATACTTTTGAGTCAAATGTGATATAACAGTATTTCAACTTAAACTCATCAATTTTACCATCTGTATCTCTTCTCTCTATACTAAAAAATACCAGTTGTCAATAATACCAACATAATTACTCATTTACCTTATTCTGCCATACATTATAAAAACTGCTTCATGAAAATACTAATATCACTGCCAATTTATATAGATGCCATTTATATATTTTTGCAGTTCTTTTTGTCCTAAGGCTATATCTCACTGGGGGTGTTTAGTCAAATTACTGTGTTTTGATGTTAGTTGGTAATATCAACTATACCACCAACTGGTTACAGTTAGACTCATTTGTTTTATCGTTGCTCTTTGTTTTTTTTTAAGATTTTATTTTTTTATTTGACAGAGGGAGCAAGAGAGCACAAGCAGGGGGAGCAGGAGAAAGAGAGGGAGAAGCAGGCTCCCCGCTGAACAGGGAGCCTGATGCGGGGCTCGATCCCATGACCCTGGGATCATGACCTGAGCCGAAGGCAGTCGCTTAACCATCTGAGCCACCCAGGCGCCCCTGTTTTATCAATTGCTCTTGAGGAATTAAAAAAAATAAATTTTATGATTCTTTGTATTCTTTATAGTAGTCCAAAATAAAATTTTATGAACTAAAATACATTCAGGGAAATCTGACTTTATACCCATCTTTTCTACTCTGTTCTCAGTCTTCCTTTATAAGTAATCATTAAAAAAAAAAGTTCCATCTTTCCATTGTTCTTTTGTGTAAATTACCTGTCCTATCTATTGGCTGACTGATGTACCAGTATATCCATCTATAATTTCCTGTTCTTAGATAAATGGTAGCATTCCATATGTACTTTTTTCCTAACTTGTTATTTTGCTCTTACCAATATAACTTCATAACAGTATGTACAGATATCTGTCTTCACTTCTTGCAGCTGCAGAGAGCTCCATTGCTTGGTTATAACCTGATTTACTAAACCAGTCCCCTGTTGATAGATAGTTTGGTATTTTTGTTCTTCTGCTATTACAAATAATGCTCCAATAAGTAGACTTAAATGCAAATATTTTCATATATTTTCCTGTGCATCTTTGGTATAAATTCTAGAAGAAAAAATTCTGGATCAAAGAGCAAATACATCCTAATTTTACCAGATAATGCCAGTTTGCCATATCACCTAGGAGTTGTATCATTTTGCCTTCTCATCAAAATGTGTGTGTGTCTGTTTCTCCACAGACATATCAGCAGAATGTGTTGTCAAAATGCGAACTTCTGCAGAACTGATAAGTGCGAAATTGTATCTCATTGTAGTTTTCTAAATTAAGGTACAAGTACCTTCAGTAAAATGTACAGATTTTCAGTGTACCATTCCATGAGCTTTGGCTCCCTCCTATCAGAATATAGAATGTTGCTCTTACTCTACGAAGTTCTCTTGTGCCCTTTTCCAGTCAATGTTTTGTTTGTTTTGTTTCCAGACAACCAATATTCTGATTTCTATCCTATACATTAGGTTTGCAGTAAACTAATATAGTCTGTAAACTTCATATAAATGGAATCATATATATGTACTCTTCTGTGTCTGGCTTCTTTGGCTTAATGATTTTTGAGATCATGTTGTATGTGTCAGTTTTTTTTAGCAGAGTAATATTTTGTGTATACAAATATCTCAGTTTATTCTGTTGACGGTTGACTTGTTTCAAAAGTTTTGCTAATAAGCTATAGTCAGGGGCACCTGGGTGGCTCAGATTGTTAAGCATTTGCCTTCAGCTCAGGTCATGATCTCAGGGTCCTGGAATGGACCCCTACATCAGGCTCCCTGCTCAGTGGGGAGTCTACTTCTCCCTCTCCCTCTGCCTACCACTTCCCCTGCTTGTGCGCGCTGTCTCTCTCTCTGACAAATAAAATCTATAAAAAAAGCTATAGACATATTTGACAAGTCTCCTTGGATATACATTTCTTTTGGGTAAATACCCAGGACTAGAATTGCTGGATCATAAAATACACAAATGTTTAACTTTACAAGAAACTACCGAAAAGTACCCATGTCATTTTGCATTTGTACCAGGAAGATATGAGAGGTACAGTTGCTCCACTTCGTCTTCAGTATTTGGTTTTAATCTTTCTAATTTTAGGCATTTCAGTGGATATATGTTGATGTTTCATTGTGATTTTAATTTATCGTTCCTTGATGACTAAATTTTGAGACTCTGGCTACTAGATGTTCCCTTTTGTGAAGTATTGCTACAGATCTTTTGGAGAGAAGTGTTGGTTGTGACATTTTTTTTTTTTTTCTTCTGAATATCAGTTCTTCATTGTGTCTCCATGTCTTCCTTCCCACCACTTTTCTTACTCTCTCTTCCTCTTTTTTTTCTTTCTCTTCTCAGTCTCTCCCTCCCTCTCCCTTTCTCTCTCTCCACACACACACACACACACTCTCACACACTCTGCAATTATGTTTTGACTGTTCATTGTCTTATGGTATATTTAGATATGCAAAAATCCCTTGACTTTGACATCTGTTTTTTCAATTATTTTCTTTAATGGTGAGTGATTTTTTTGCCTTCTAAGTAAACTATGCTTAACCAAAATTGCTAAGATTTTTTTCTATGTTATTCTATGTCTTCTCTTTTTTTTTTTTTTTTAAAGATTTTATTTATTTATTTGACAGAGAGAGACAACACAAGCAAGGGGAGTGGGAGAGGGAGAAGCAGGCTCCCCGCAGAGCAGGGAGCCCAATGTGGGACTCGATCCTAGGACTCTGGGATCATGACCTGAGCCGAAGGCAGTCGCTTAACTGACTGAGCCACCCAGGCGCCCCTCTATGTCTTCTCTTAAGAGCTTTATAGTTACAGCTTTTAAGTTTAGCTGAAATCCTCTTAATTTTTGTGTATGGCTTGAGGTATTGGTCAAGCTTTATTTTTTTCACATGACTATTCAGTTAATAATTATTTAATGGAAACATTCTCCAGTGCCCATTTGATTTCTCTGTGAATTTGTGAAAAGTAATGTGGGTTTATTTCTAGTCTACTGTCTAATTGATTAATTTGTCTGGCTTTATGCTAACAGAACACTATATTTATTACTATGATTTTGTAATTAGTCTTATAATCAGGTAGTGTAAATCACCCAATTTTGTAAATTTTAAACAAATTTTTTTTGGTTGTTTTAGTTCTAAATTTTCTATACATTTAAGCATTAGCTTTCAATATTTGCAAGGAAGATTTCTGGGATTTTGTTTTGTTTTGTTTTTAAAGATTTTATTTATTTATTAGAGCAGAGCAAGAAAGAGGGCAGAAGGGAAGGGGACAGAGGGAGAGGGAGAAGCAGACTCCCCACTGAGCAGGGAGCCTGATGTGGGCTCAATCCCAGGACCCTGGGATCATGACCTGAGCTGAAGGTAGACGCTTAACTGACTGAACCACCCAGGTACCCCAATTTTTGGGATTTTGATTGGTATAGCATTGAAATGATAGATCAACTTGGAAGAATTAATTTATTTACAATATTGTCTTCCTATCTACTAGCATGATGAATTTCATCTTTTGGATTTGGTTCAGTTTTTCTCAGCAATATTTCATAGTGTTCACTGTGGAAATCTTGTGTGCTTTTGGCTTTGTTTATTGATCTATTATGCTATTAAAATGTATCATTTAAAAATTATTTTCCAGTTTTTTATTTGTATATAGAAATACAGTTGATTTTTTTGTATTGATCTTGTATTCTGAGTCCCTGATATATTCATTTATTAGATTTAGTGGCTTTTTTTGGTTAATTCATTAGGGCTTTGGATAAACACAAAAATAATGTCTGCAAATATAGTTTTATTTATTCCTTTTAAATCTGTATGCCTGTTAATCATTTTCCTTATCTTATTGAATTAACTAAGACCTCAATAAAATGTTAAATAAAAGTGGTGATAGTGGACATCTTCATGTTATGCCTGTTTTTAGGAGAAAGTGCTCATGCTAAATATATCACTAAGTATGTCAATAGGAGTTTTTTTTTGTTTTTTTGTAAATGCTTTTATCAGATAGAGGTAATTTGTTACAATCTGTATTTTGCTTAGTTTTTATTTTTTAATCACAAAAGCATAGGTTTTGAATTTTGTTAAACACTTTTTCTGTATTTACTGAGAGGATCATGTAATTTTGTTTTTTCTTAATATAGTAACTTAATTTTCAAATATTACTCAAACTTGCATTTCTGGGATAAATCTTACATGGTCATTATGTATTATCCTTTTTATGCATTGATAAATTCTTTTGCTAATATTTTGTTAAGGATGATCTTTTCAAACAGACTCTTAACTATAGAAAACAAACTGATGGTTACCAGAGGGGAGAGGGTTGGGAGGGAAGGGTGAAATAGGTAATGGGGATTAAGGAGAGCACTTGTCTTGATGAGTACAACGTGGTGTATGGAATTGTTGAATCACTATATTATACACCTGAAACGAATACAACACTGTATGTTAACTATATTGGAATTCAAATAAAAACTTTAAAAAAGGATTATCTTTTCATCTAATATCCCTCCAGATGTGGGTAATAGGGTCTTACAGGGGCTTGTATATTGAGTTGGGAATTATTTTCCAGTGTACAGTCATTTTCAGTAATGTTAAATATTTTAGATTTTTATTTGCATATGCACTGTTTTATGTGAATTTCCTTTGCATGTACTAGGCAAGTAATTTTCTGAATAAAATTTTGATCTTTTACATATTGCATGGATAAAATGAGTTAAGTGGCATTATTTCTTGAGAACATGATTTCTTCCTGTAATTTAGGAAGTTGGCATATGAGTTGTTGTTTTTGTCTCTGAGCTGATTATGAGTTTATTCATGTGAAATCCTCTGTCAGATAGCAAACAAGTTGAGTTTTGGAGACCCAAGGCTGCAGTGCCCCAGTAGTCACTGCTGGAGATAAACTTAAGTGATAGGTCATTAATTTATAGATGTGTACATTTTGATTTCATTTCTTTATATACTTTATAACATTAAAAAAAAGATTTTATTTATTTATTTGACAGAGACACAGTGAGAGAAGGAACACAAGCAGGGGGAGTGGGAGAGGGAGAAGCAGGCTTCCCGCTGAGCGGGGAGCCTGATGCGGGGCTTGATCCCAGGACCCTGGGATCAGGACCTGAGCCGAAGGCAGATGCTTAATGACCAAGTCACCCAGGCGCCCCTATACTTTATAACATTTTAAGTGCATAAATAAATTGAAAAACACAGTAAAATTTAGTTCATGGCTACTATTGTATAGGAATTTTTGAAACACCCATCAAAGAGAGGAGCTATTGATTGAAAGAATTATGCACTGAAACTTGACCAGTGGTAAGAAATATGGCATGGCTGGGGTTGGTTAGGGGGATGAATCAGTTTGGTTCAAAGTGGTCAGATGTGCATGATAGAAAAATCTTATTGGCAAAATTGGGAGGAGAGACTGCAACACGGTGAGACTGGAGGTCATAGTAATTGTTCAGGTGAGAGATGAGAAACTGAGCTCTTATATGGGTAATGAGAACAGCGAGAGATCATATTGAAAATATGTAAGGCCTATGTGGTGAAATTTCAGGAGCGATGGGAGTATGCTGTAAAAGAAGTTAGCCGGTGTGTTTCCAAATAACTGATATTACTATTTTTCAGAATCTATTCTGAGCAATAGTAGTCTCACAAAATGATCCATAAAAATGGAATTTTCTGAAGAAAATGAATTAGAAAAAAGCTGCATACTTGATATCCTTTTTGGAGTTTACCATAGTCCTGTGGGTCCAGTGCCTCCATCTGCTTCCAGTTTTACATCCTTTCCATCAGTCAAAAGGAAAATTAAAGAGGAATTTGACTACTTAGATTCTCTTTAAGGGAAAGGAGTTTTCATGCATTGTATATTAAGGGTGAGTACTTGGGTCTTCCTAAGTGATTTCATTTTGCCTAAACTCTTTTTAAAGAAAATAGTTGTTAAAGTGATTTTTGAAGAATGGAATTTAAGATTTTTTTTTTAAACCTTAGTTTAAGTGAAAACAGGTTTTATTGGGTACTAAAGTGTACTGGCATGAGTTTATTTTCTGGCCATATGGATTGTAGAATAAGCTGGTGTGTTGTGAATTAAATGAGATAATTTATGCAAAGTCCCTAGCATGATAGGCACATAGTAGGCATTCCATAAATAGGAGCTAGAGGACATAGATTCAGAAATCATTAACTTAAAAGGTTATAGTTACAAACATGAATATGGATGAAATTGTCCAGGAAGAGTGTATGAGAAAAGAAAGACAAGGATATAAGGATGTTAGAACAGGAAGTAAGGACCTGGTGAAAGAGAGGAGAAAGAAATGGTCAGAATTAGTAGGAGAACAAGAATAGGGCTCTATCGTGGAAGCCGAAGTTTTAAGAAGGAAAATGTGGTCAGGTCTGGGAAATGCTTTGCAGCAGTCAAAAAGTGGAAAGACTAATTTTTCAACTTGAAGGTCACTGGGGAGGTTAGCAAGTCTGGATCTATCTTGTATTGGCAGAAAAAAAAGGAAGAAAAATTGAAAAATTCAAATTGAGTGTTCCTGAAGTTTCTATTTTAAGAGAAATCATGAAGGAACTATATGTAGGAGAGACAAGAGGTTGGTTTGAAAGGTTATGTGATAGTTTGGGAAAAAGAATATTTGTGCACCCCTTTAAGCATTCTGGTAATAGATAATAGATAATTGGCGACAGGAACTTGGCAGCTTAGTTGCCACACAATCAAGCTTTAGGAGACAATAAAGCTTCCTAATGAAAGGATCTCCTTGGGTAAATCATCACAAGCCAAGACAAAATCATAAACCTGCTGACTTTGAGCTGCTCAAGGGCAGAAGTACCATCTTATTTATCTATGTATCAAGAGGCTATCACAGGACCTGTCACTTAGTTGATGCTTAAAAAAAAGAGACAAATTTAAAGTGACTTGGTTTGGTTTGAAACTAGAACCAGAATTATAATTTTATAGTTCAGTCCACATAGAATAATGTGTCAGATTTAAGAATAGGGAAACTATGCTGAGTTCTTAATATTAAGGAGTAGACAATAGATGAAAAGTATTTCTTGATTAAGATTTATTGGCTATATTTAGAATTTTGCTTGTCTTGTTTAGGCTTTTTATTTTATTATGAACTTTGACTTTTACTAATTTTTAGGAGTAGAAACAAAGAAGTAGCCATTTGAGCTAAAGCGTAGTACCTGAGAGGGGAAGGAATTTAATAAACACACACACACATATGCACACAATCTCTCCTCACTACCCCCCCCCCCCCAAAAAAAACCCTTGCCTAGTTTAAGTCTAAAAGTGAGAAGCAAGAGATAGCTTAGACTTTCAGGATGAATTTACCTCATAAAAATATGATGATGCTTAAAATTTTTGTTCGTGGAAATGCAGGTATCCTCCTTAAAAAGTTTTAGTCAGTTTTCATATCTAATTAGTTCATTTGTATTTTGAAATTAAAAACCTATTTATACTGACAAATTTATATTCCTACCAGCACTGTGAGAATTTCAGTTGCTACTTAGTCTCACCAACAGTTGGTATCGCCAACTTTGGTGATTTTCAATTTTAATCATCCTAATAGAGTGTAGTGATATCATTTTTGTGTTTCAATATACATTTCCCTAATGACCAATGATGTTAAGCATGTATTTATGTGGTCATTTGCCATCCATATCTCTTCTTTGAAGTATCTGTTCAAAACTTTTGTATATTTAAAAAATGTTTTTTTTTAAATTTGATTTTAAGTGTTCTTCATATATTTCTAATACAAGTCTTTCATGAGAAAGATGATTTAAAAATAATTTCCCCATCTGCGGCTTCTCTTTTGAAGAGAAGAAATTTTAAGTTTTAAGAATCTTCTAGAAGAATGCAGCACTAAACAACAAAACCTATATTTTTTAGCCATCCACTTGAAGCTGTTCATATTCATCAGAGTGGATATAACTCATCATAGATAATAGAGAAAGAATAACCCATGGTGGTAAAATAATGTCTATGTTCTTAGTAATCAAGAGCAAGCAAACACAAAAGAGTGAAGAAAGATGAATTGTAATTTACTACTTGAAAGAAAAAGTAATTACATGGTTAGTCAAAGAAGTGGTAGATAGGAATGCTTTATAACTAATTTATTAAATAGAAATTAGACTTATAGGTACTGATAATTAGGAAAGTGCAGGAGAAAATACAAATATTTATGATATGGAATTCAGTTTCATAAAGAGTTCACTTAGCACTAGCTTAATAGGGAAGACATAGAGGCAGAGTGGAGTGGAATGAGAAATGGATCATTAACTATAACAAAGTGCTTATAATGTACAGAGATTAATGATGACAATGACAATGTCACTGGTGATAAATGCAAAAAGCAATTGCATTTTTTAATATTCCTTTTTTTCAAGTTCTTCCTAATTGCCCTTCTCTAGGCTGAATTTGTATGTTTTTCTATTTTTAAATTTTTCTTGTGTATGTCAGGGACCTTACTACATAACTATAATTACAAAATATTCCTTAAAAGTCATAAAGAACATAGAGAAGATACTATAAAAGCAGTGATTTTGTTTCAGTATTTGCATGATTTCTGCAAAGTTTTCAAAGTATATTCATAAAATATACTCAAACAACTTACTTTCCAATATTGATTTAGCCATCTCAGTGCTCTAGAGATATTATGAATTATCGATAGGCTTTCTAAATTCTGTACGGATTTTACATAAATTAAGACATCAATAAGTAAATAGAAACTGAAAAACGTAATAGAAGTTATAAAAAATGAAATATTATATCTAATGTCAAATTACAATGGTTTTTTAAACTAACATTTTTCATCTTATAAAATTACCGATTTAGAGAATTTGAAAAAATAAAAAGACACAAATAGAAAATATTACATACAATTACACCATTTAAAGTTAACCACTCTTAACATTTTCATGTATTTCCTTCTAGCCTTTTTTCCTTACTCATGATGTATAGGAATGCTAATAAAATATGTACATAAAAAACATTGTTTATATTTCATTCTATATGTATACACTTGTACACTTTTTTTGATTGATACTATATCAAGTAGGGACCTATTTCTCTTGTAAATATAAATTGGCACACTTACCTTGGAAGCAAATTTTGTCAGGAGCTTTAATATACTCATATTTGTCTATTTATAAGAATTCCTCTAAAATAATGGTGCTCATAACTATTTGAGTTCATCACAGCATTACATAAATAAATGAAAAGCAAAACTAAAATAACACTAATAAGATATTAGCTCATTAATTATTTTATTCATCCAAGATACCACTGTGAAATGATGGAAATTGTTTTAAAAAATAGTTAATACTCTAAGAAAATATTAGTATAAACAGATTAATACAATTCACTAATTTTTAAATATAAATATAAATCTTACATATAAATGAAACAAGATGTAATTTAAATAGATGCACCATATGATCGGTGTGTACATGTGTATGTACCTGTATAATCTTGCTAATCATGTAATCTGTGTAATCTTGGCTTTCAGAATTGAAATTGCACACACTGGAGCAATATTAGAGCAGGTTTTCCTAAAAGCACTGATACTACCATACAAAACCTGCTCTGTCTACCTTCAGAAATGTTACATGAGAGAGACAAAGTTCTAGCTGGCTATCCTGTCTGTCTCTACCATAGTACTTTCTAAGTATAGGAATTGCAGGTGATGCTTATTTTATTTTTTTATCTTCCAAATTTTGTGTATAACTTTTCATAAGCAGAAAAAGAATAAAGATTCTAAAGCTATATAAGAATTTCCTCATGCCATTAAAATCATTGAAAACATGATTTTTATGGTTGTATTACATCCTATTATACTGTAATATTGTTTTATAAATTCTCTAGTATTGTCATCCAAAAACTTTATTTTTGTTATTTTTGCTGTATTTTAAATACTATTGTCAAGATCATAAATGTGGGTAAAACATTGTCTTGGATTATTTAATTACTCCTAGAATTTTTGGGAAGGAGCTCTGACTCCCAACCCTCACCTGGGAGATTAGAGCATAGTTTTAATGAAGAAAGTCCTAAAAATATTTAGCTATATTTAAGCCCCTGACCACAGCTCTAGCTTGATCATTTGGATGAGCGGTGGTTGAGGAGGCACAAATTCGTGTGCTTTGCTGATGGGGAGTCAGCTCTGTCGTATCTGTAATGATGCCATTCTTTATTGGCTTAGAAACTCTATTTAAGCCTTTGGGGGAAAGAATTCTGGTACAGTCTTGTGTTTCTTTGGAAGCCTATAGCTAACAGAATTGCTAGCAAGGAAATTTATACTTAGAAAGGTCACACAAATGAACAAACCTTGCGGTTATTTCAAATAGTTTAATTAAATGTGATTTTCTCCTTACAGATTTGAAGAACTTAGTGCCATTTTATTGTGCTACTTTCAAATATTTCACAACTATGTGGTGAAGTTGTATCAGAAAAAGCTACCATTAGATTATATTTGTCACAGTAAAGAGCAAATTGCCCTTGATAAAGGAACCTTAATTTTTTGTATGATATTTTGGTGTTTATTTAATAATTCCAAATGAGTTTGTTGACCTCAGTGTTACTCTTTGGGATATAATGGGAAAATGTGAATTAACAAGTTTCAATTATAGAAAAAAAAAACAGGCAATAATTTCTTTTATGGGTTCTTCTCATTCTTAGAATTATAGCATACATATTTAAAATATGTTTAATGCTTAATTGCTGTGTCCCTAAAATTAATGGTATATAGATTGTGGTAGAGATTATAGTTGCTTTCAATATTTATTCTTTACTGAAATATTCAGGTTGGGCTGGTCACCTTGCCACTCATCCAAAAGATAATATTCATCATTCTTCCTTGTAATTAGGGATGGTCATGGGGTTTCAAGTTGGCCAATGAGATTTAAGCAGAACTAAGTGTGTTTGTGACTCTGTCTTCTAACAGGTCCCTTTTATTTATTTTTATTTAAATTCAATTAGCCAACATATAGTACATCAGTTTCAGATGTAGTGTTCAATAATTCATCAGTTGTGTGTAACACCCAGTGCTCATCGTATCACATGCCCTCCTTAATGCCCATCACCCATGTATCCCATCCCCTTGTTACCCCATCCACCCACCCACCTCCCCTCCAGCAACCCTCAGTTTGTTTCCCAGAGTTGAGAGTCTCTCATGGTTTGTCTCCCTCTCTCATTTCTTTTCATTCAGTTTTCCCTCCCTTCCCTTATGATCCTCTGCACTGTTTCTTATATTCCACATATGAGTGGAACCATACTAACAAGTTCCTTTAAAACACAGGGGAGGGGCACCTGGGTGGCTCAGTCAGTTAAGCATCTGCCTTCAGCTCAGGTCATGATCCCAGGGTCCTGGGATCGAGCCCCGTATCGGGCTCCCTGCTCAGTGGGAAGCCTGCTTCTTCCTCTCCCACACCCCCTGTTTGTGTTCCCTCTCTCGCTGTCTCTCTCTCTGTCAAGTAAATAAATAAAATCTTTAAAAAAAAAAAAAAAACACAGGGGAATAGCTTTTTATGTCTTTTCCTCTGTTCACCTGGTTAAGATGAATGTGATAGCTATAGGTCTAGCCATTTTGGTTCTGAAGTTGAGAATAGAAATTGTATGCAGTACAGCAAAAACCAAAAGCTTGAATCCATGCTACCATGTCACCACCATACAAATCTTGTTCTGTCTACTCTTAGGTTTATTACTGGACAGAGCAATAAACTTCTGTATTAAGCTACTAACATTCCAAGTCTTTGTTATCAGAACTAAGTCCTTATTTTGCACAGATTTGGCATAAGCCTTCCTCTTTGTATATTATGAACATTTTCAGACATTATATCACTAGATGTACATAAAATTATCAATAGTGTATTTTATTCCATTATATATCACAGGCAGAAGAATAAAGATAATGTGAACTAAAGAGATCTTGAGACATTAAAAATACTGCTTTGTGTCTGATGATGCATTCTTAAATGATATGCATTGGGAAAATCACTGTGTCCATAACCTCATCAATATGAAAATTAAGCAACGGTTATCAAATAGCCCCTCAAATACAGTACCATCGTGAATATATTTGATTTTGTCTAATAGCCATTAGGTTGTCCCTGCTTGTGGGAGATTTGAATTCTCTTCTAGTCGTTGTTATTCAGACAGATGCTAAAAAGCAACTCCTGGAGCAAATGCCGTAAAGGAGCATCACAGCTTGAATATTTAATTTAGTGTTACATTATTTTTGCATGTAGCTTTTAAAATCTATCCGTTTATGTAACAGACACATCTGAACATGGCCAAAAAATGATAATTTCAGTTTTTAAATTATTACCAAATTGTGTATGAAACATAATGCCTGCTTTATTCTAGGGTTCACTTATTCTAAAATGGAACCTATGTCAGAATAGCTGTATCAAAATATCTGATTTAAATTAGTCTTGAGAAAATATACTTATTTGGAACTTTACAGGTACTGTTCCTATAATACTTCACTTACAAAATACAGTGCAACTTGATTTTCTTTGGTACTGGACTGCGGTAGCCCATTGCATACTTTCTTCCCACTAACAGAATCCCCTTTACCTATGAGGAACCTACTCCATGGGGACTGATGTGGGCCCAAGCTGAAAATGTCCAAACTTGCCTTGGTCTGTATGACTGGTTCATGCTAAGAGCATGTGACTCAATCTGGGAAAATTAGAATTCTCAGTAAGACTTTTTTGCTCTTGAGAAATTTGCTCCCTTTTCTTTAAGGATTGCAAGCTCTAAGGCCATATAAACTGGGAGCTTCCAGTGTCTGTTTTGCCCAGCATGAGGAGAAAGCTGGTCTGAAGGCAAAGCCAAGGCAGAGCCAAACAGGAGGAGAGAGAACAAGGAGTTAAAATGTCATTTGAGTGCCTGGATCTATATATATCTCTCTCCAAACTTTATATTTTTTACTTAGGTTGGTTTGGCTTGACTTCCTTTCACTTGCAATGGAGAGAGTCCTGATTATAATAAAGCTGTTTTCTTATAGAGAAATCATTAGACAAAGAAGATAGTAAGTGAAGTGGCAGAAGGTGGGGTATACCTAGTGGATTGATTTGCAGTTTTGTAGTTGAATCTACTGAGACTCCTGTATCTTTGTCTCTTGGGACCTACTCAGCCTTTCACTTCGTTGGCTCTTTGTTAAGCATCGTAGAAATAAACAGACCCACCAGAATGCTGTGGAACCAAGCTTTTAACTTCATGAAATGCTATGATTCTTTCCAACTAAACAATTTGAAGAGGGCTCGTTCATGATAGTTGACTGGGTTAACTGGTTTTACCACAGCCAGTGAGTAGTGAGGGCACCGATAGTGAACGTTAGTTCCACTGGACTGGCATCCCTTCATCCCTTTTTCTAGTAGATTATCTCATTTCTTCCTTTCTCTGCTGGTTCAGGTGGGGAGGCCAATTCAGTACTCCATTGCCCTGGTCAGGGATGGGAATATACTTAAGACTTGGCCCATCATACTGTTTCATTGTCCTGGACACAGCAATTTGTCCAAGGCTGGACATGTTTAATCTAAACTGGGCCAATCAATGTTTTCTATATATAGATGCCGGAGGAGACATTTCCTTCACTTTGGAGTTACTGAGACCAGTATAGTTTTCTAAAGCTCTTTGTAACCATACTTCCACATTTCACATTTCTGGCCCTCCCTATTAACTTTACTACTCCCAAATGGAGAATGCTGGTCTGCAAGAGAATGAAACTAGCATACATAGAGTAGCAGAGCTGAGAACTGAAAGAAATGCTGACTGCATCATGAGTCAACAGGGTCAGCATACACATGTGCTTCATAATTACGAGTACTAATACATACATGAATAATACATGAGTTTTTAAAAAGTTGCTGTGCCTTGGGTTTCTGTCTTCTCTAATAATGTGCATTTGTGAGTTCAGTACTTGAATAGTTAAAGTATTAGACCATAACAGTCTTAGAAGCATCAGCATAGCAGTGAGTGTGGCTGTATCCATGTGCAAACACATTTTTGCTTGTGTAAGTCTAGTAAAAGCTGGATATCTCTGACAAATTAGGAAGAGAACACTAATCTTTCTAAACTCTATATTCTAAACTGAGTTATGGGAACTCTTTCACCTTATCATAATTGCTTAAAAATATTAGTCTCTGTAAGTAGTTACTGACTTGAACCCCAAGGGGGAAAAAGTTTGAAAATGCTGTAGGCTTCTTGACGTGATAATATGAGCTAAACAAGCCAGAACATTTGCAAAGAGCTATGAATTTGCTAATGTTTCTTTTTGTTGGTTAATTTTAAGGTCAGAGGCTTTGGTTATATTCTAATGAATACTTGAAATGATGTTGGAATAGCAATGAAAATGTTACGTGAGGGGAAATAGAATGCTAATAATACCAATGCCATTATTTTAAACTGGATTACAGTGGAAAAAAAAATCCTGGGTGCAAAAAAAAAAAAAAAGTCATGAACTAAATGGTAGGACAGAGGAAACTGACAACACGCTATCATGAGACACTGGTCATATTTACAGATACTCTGGTTTCTTACTTTGCAACTGTGAAATGCTGAATTCTCAAGTGCAGTATGTAAGAGAGAGGAAGGGGCCAGAGTCATGCCTGCTAAAATGAAATGCTATATGTTATAACTTAGTCAAGAGTAATATCCCATCATGCTTTCCATATAAAATTGTTTAGAAGCACGTCACAGGTTTCACCTACACTCAGGGAATAGATTATTCAGTGGTGTTACCTCTGGTATCACTTAGAGTGTTTCCATGGGGTGGTAGCTACTTCCTGTTGCTGTTGCTTTTAAAACACTGTAGACTTCTTTAACACTTAGTAGTAGTTAACAAATTTTACCTTCTTTTTTTTAAGATTTTATTTATTTATTTGAGAGCATGAGTGGGGGAGAGGGGTGGAGGGAGAGGGAGAAGCAGACTCTCTGTTGAGCAGGGAGCCCGACATGGTGCTTGATCCCAGGCTTGATCATGACCTGAGCAAAGGCAGATGCTTAACCAACTGAGCTACCCAGTCACCCCCGATTTTTACCTTCATAATAGTTTTTTTGTATTAAGTTTTATGTGTTGAAATTCCTGGTGTGGTTTCTGTCTCATGACAAGACCCTGGATGAGATAGACTCTATCTTTGGCATGTTCCCAGTGTTGCCTACTACCCTAGTAGGACACTCACAAAGCTGAGCTGCTTCTACCACTGAGGACCTAAAACCCTGGACCTTGCCCTGAGGAAGAAGTTGAATTTTTCACTGATGGATTCAGAATTGTAGGAAGAGTTAGGATAGAAGACACACTTTGTTCTTGATGTTTACCTGGTGTAATATTATGAGCTAATTTCTGGTAACTGGGCTACCCTTGAGCAGGCCTCCATTTTCCTCATTGGAGGTCAAGCACGACCAAGTTAGTTTGAGGTTCTGGAGGGCAGATGCCTTTTCAATGTGATAAATTAGTTAGCTATTAAACTAAATGTTTCTTGACTTTCAAAATGAGAACATTAGGATGGTCCTTTAACATATTTATTTGCCTTTCTGTGAAGGTAGTCAAGGTCTGCTGGATTTGTGATGTGCTAAATGAATGTTTAGCTGAGGTGCTCAGGTGGTTTTATTGGTAAGGTTAGCAACAAAAATGAAGGTGTGAGGTTATGGGAGGACAACATGACATCCATTAAATTAAATACCTATTAAATTTTCTGAATGGTGGAAAAGGATTTCTTAAAAGCCAAGTGGGAATGAGGCTTCCAAAAAAGTGAAACAAACTGACACTTAGTTTAAGCAAGTTTTCTTCCTATTGAAAAGATTTCTTTGATGCTACTTCTGAAAGTGTTTTGCAGCAATTGCAAACAGCTTGTAGATGTTGATGAAAATAAAACTAAGATGAAGAAAAGGGAAATAACTAGTCTATTTCAGATACTAGAAGCTGATATCATCATTTCTTTTTACTACTTGCTTTGGTTTTGCCAAAGTGGTATACACCAATCCTGCTTTGCAGTTTCCCATTATGCCTACCATACAGACTTTCAAAAGCAAAGTCTTATGAGGTTAATTAAAGAATAAATCAGTCAAATGCATCAAAAGAAGCCTAAAAACACCATTCAAATGTACTTGGTTTTTGAAGAAAATGTATGTTTTAAGATGGTAAAATGATTATAATCCATATTCAGCAACAGAACCATGTTAACTCCAGTCTGAGTTCAAGGGTAGGAGGAGACTGAAGTCCCAGCTTGGAAATGGGCTAACCTTTGGAATTCAGATGTATTAGATATACCTGGTAGATACGTGGGGTTAGTTACAAGTTGACAGAAACCAGATTGCTGCAATATTAGGAAAAGTTTACTGTATTCCAAGGAGAAATCTGGCCTGGGGTGCTGGACTCAGCAGTGGGGCTCAAGTTTGTAGCTATTTTGGTATATAACATGGCAGCTAATGTTGAAGCCTATACTCACCTAGACGTCTTGTTGGCTAGTATGTACTCTTGAAAAGGAAGGCATATATGAATTAAAGAGCTGTCTCTCTAAATTCTCTTTTGGGCCCAAGTTACCTTTTGGATTATTGCATTCTCCCCCCACCCCACAACCCCCCTTGTTTTGCATAAGAGATATGTCTGCAGACTATGAAGTTAAGGAGAATAAAAGGAAGGGTCAACAGTTTTCTAGTTAGTCTGGTTTTAAGGTAGTGTTGGTATCCTGGCCAGTGGAAGCAGCGTTCTGGATTAAGGAGCACTGAGGTGGCACGGGAGTTAGACTGTAGGCTTGGATGCCAAATTAACAATTGATAAGAATTACTCATTATAGACACTTACATGAAATTCCCCTTGGTTATTTCCACTAATGCTTGGAAGAGGGAGACTCCACAAAGAATTGGGCTTCCTATTTGAGTGTGGGGGCTCAGAGCATTAGACTGAGGTCTCTGATAACTAAATCTTTAGAATTATAAAAATAAATTTTCTACTAGAAATATTACTTATTTCATAGATTCAGGAAGAACTGTCAGTGTGACTTCATTTATATCTAACACGTGGTGAAATCTGGAGGGTCTTGGTTAAATTGCCCAAAAATAAATCAATTACAAGTCAAATCCTGGGAAATGTCTCAATTTCTACCAAAATACTGGAAATGTCTCTGTTTCTCAATCACATAGGATTATCTGATATGGAAAATTTAATATAAAAATGAAAATAAATATCCTGGTTTAAAAAAAAATCTTTAATTCAGTGAGAAAAGAAAAGGATATTTAATCAATGGCATGGAAAAGCAGGCCAGAAGAAATTAAAATAAAATGAAACTCCATTTCACAATGTCTACAAAAATAAATCCAGGTGAAATAAAGGTGGAATATAAGAATTTTTAAAAACTTGTACAATAAATTTCTAGAGCCCTGCAAGTATAAAGGGGAAAAAAAAAGTCTGAATCAACACTAACAATTTAGATGCTGTAAAAGTAAAGACAATCAAATAAAACTATGATTTTTAGAAAAACAAAAATTTGACAAATTATACTCTAAGGAAAGTTAAAGGATAGGAGAGATCCAGAAAAGAGTTGTTTGTAATGCCAGATGAAGGGTTATTATTTAATATATAGAGCGCTCTTACAAATTGACAATAAAGACAACCCGTATAAGTGGAAAGTGTATGAATAAACAATGCAAACAGCAGCATGGCCAAATAGCCAAAGGAACTATGGAGAGTCTCAAATTCTCTAAAATATAGGTTAAAGTCACAATGAGATATTTATGTCCATCAAACTGCACAAAATTTCAAATATTATAGAGGTTATATGGGAAATAGGCATCCTCTTATATTGCTGTTGGAAATATGAAGTGTTTTCATATTTTTGGAAGACAGGCAACATATATTAAAATTTAAAAATGCATGTCATTAGGGGTGCGTGGGTAGCTCAGTCAGTTAAGTGTCTGACTCTTGTTTTTGGCTCAGGTCATCATCTCAGGGTTGTGAGATCAAGCCCTGTGTCAGGCTCCATGGCCTCCAGCAGCGTAGAGTCTGCTTGGGATTCTCTCTCTCCTTCTGTTCCTTTCCCTGTTTACATACTCTCTCTCTAAAGTAAATAAAATAAATAAAAAATCTTTAAAAAAAGTGCATGTCATTCAAACCATTTCCACAGCTGGTTTGAATGATTTCTTAAAAGCCAAGTGGGATTAGATACAAACTTAGAATAGACCCTACACATAAAAATAAACACACCACATTTCAAGGACATATGCAAAAGGATATTATTCCAGCATTGAATTGGAAACAAAGTGCTATCCAGAGGGGAAAGGCTGAATGTATCTTCAATAGCCATACACGAGAATATTGAAAAGAATACATTTGAATTGTACCAATCATTCCATGATTCATAGTCTACATAGGATTATGACTATGGAGAAAAATACAGAAGAATTAGATCTTGGAGTGAGCAAGATGTGGGGTGCTGGCTCTTGTGGGGTTAAAACTGATAAAAACTGAACACATGCGGTAATTTCTCTTATACAAAATATTAATATTCATGTAAATGCATGTGCATATATATCCATACAAACATGTATGACAGAATGATCACCAACATGTGTAAGTAACCAGCATCGCTCAGATTGGTGGGAGACCTAGTGACTTTTGATTTCGTTTTTATGTTTGTATGTACTATTTGAATTATTTACAATAGGCCTGTATTATTCGTATAAACCCTATTTTCACTGTGTGAATAAAGGAAAGAATGATCTGTTTAGTTTTGTGAGCAGTATTTATCATACTTTAATTGGTCATAGAAAATCGACATATAATACACATAGAAGTGGCTATTTTTTACTTATACTGCATTTTTCAGTGATGGTGATTTGATTTTTATACTGCAGGGGTCTTCATGCACACTTAAGGAAGAAATGACAGTTTAAAGAGAAACTGAGAAAAGTGCTTATTTTAAGTAGATATTGCATTATTTCTAAAAGTAATTGGAACTTTAGCTTTCTCTGTAATGATACTGTGAAAATCAGAAATTTTGGACTTTGTGTTCTTTTCCTGACATTAGTCATAGAAATACAGATTACAAGTTTATTTAATAGAAAACTTACAAAATCCAAAACACTAGGTTTGCCACCACTTTTGTTAGTAAAGATAAAAACCTAAGATTGGAAGACATTTGCATTCTGGTGATCACAGAAGTATGATGTTCAGAGTTGGTATCACATAGGCTTTTTAAGACTAAACCAGGTGTATTAATTAGTCTGGGTTCCCCAGAGAAACAGAATCAGTGGGAGGTTACATTTATACATATGGATTCATTTTTTTTTTTTTTTAAAGATTTTATCATTTATTTGACAGAGAGAGACAACGCGAGAGAGGGAACACAAGCAGGGGGAGTGGGAGAGGGAGAAGCAGGCTTCCCGCTGAGCAGGGAGCCTGATGCGGGGCTCGATCCCAGGATCCTGGGATCATGACCTGAGCTGAAGGCAGATGCTCAACAACTGAGCCACCCAGGTGCCCCTATGGATTCATTTTAAGGCTCACACAGTTATGGAAGCTAAATCCCAAGAGCTGCAGTCAGCAAGCTGGAGACTCAGCAGTGCTAACGCTGTAAGTTCCAGTCTGAGTTCAAGGGTAGGAGGAGACTGAAGTCCCAGCTTGGAAATGGGCAGAGCTAGCACATTCTTCCTTAATCAGCCATTTTTGTTGTATTCAGGCCTCCAACAGATCAGATAAGGCCCATCCATATTGGGGAGGCAATCAGCTTTCGTCAGTCTACTAATCCAAATGTTAATTTCCCAGAAAAAACACCCTCACAGACACAACACAAAATAATTTTTAACCAATATCTGCGTACCTTGTGGTCCAGTCAAGATGAAGAATAAAATTAGCCATCATACCAGGCTTATTCTGGGCTTTGGCTTTAGACTGCTTCCGTTTAAATCTTGATCCCACTGATTTACTGTGTGATGTACATAAGTTACTTACCTCTTTATTTTTCAGTTTACTCATCTGTAAAATGTGGGAATTAAATAGATAGTTCATGTAGTTCTTAGAACATTGCTTGGCTTTTGCTAGGCCCTTAATATATGCTAGCTGTTATGCTTATTACTATTACAATGATTGTTACCATTGTCATTTATAAAACCCTTACTCTGTGTTTATTGCCAGGTAAGCAGAAGAAACAAGGCTTGGAAATGTTGTGGTTTAATCGCTAATTTATAAACTCTATTTTTCCCCAAGTTTTTATTTAAATTTTCGTTAACATACTGTGTAATATTAATTTCAGGTGTAGAATTTAGTGATTGAATACTTCCATACAATGCCAGGTGCTCATCCCAAGTGCCTCCTTAATCCCCATCACCTATTTAACCCATTCCCTCACTCACGTCCCCTCTGGTAACCATTAGTTCTCTATAGTTAAGAGTCTGTATTTTGGTTTTCCTCTCTTTTATCCCCCCCTATGTTCTAAACTGCATTTTAAATAACCTATGTTTCTCTACCTACACGATGAAATATATTTTATCAAATTGAATTTGCTTACTTACATTGTGAAATGAGCTCATTATTTTTGTGTTACTTAACCCTACCATCATAAATAGTACAAAAAATCTTGCTGGTTAGAAAAACTCAGATTGACTGGGTTTAGTTTTCTTCCTGCAGAATGGAAAAGTACAATTAAAAAGAGCACACATCCAAATTATTCAAATCCTAATTATGATAGGAAGGGAGTACAAGATAGCAGATGGAGTCAGAAGAAATTCAATTATTTGGCTGAATTATTGTCACTATAATAAAATACTCAAGTACTGTTGATTTAATATCATGATGTTCCATGTTGAGGGTATAAACATGCCCATGATTTCAATTACAATTTTAAAATAGGCAGCAATAATGAAGGGAGGCTCTGAAGTCAGATCACGTGGGTTCAAATTTTGGTGTCTCTCAACAGCCAGCTAGTAATATTAGGTAAATTATTAACTTCTCTAATCCTTCCTTTCTAATTTGTAAAGTGAGAATAATACTTTCCTCATATGTTGTAAGATTTAAGTACAATAATCCATGTTAAGTACTTTGGACAGTGACTATAACATGGTAAAATACTCAAATGTCTTCTTTTATTTCTATTATAATGATGTTATTGTTGTTATTCTTCTAATCTCATATTCTTTCAGATTTGGGTATGTAACTGCCTCCTGAATATATCAACTTTAATGCCCTGTAGGTTTTACAAATTTAATGTGTCTAAAAGTAAACATATTCTTTCCTAATCTTTTCCTCATTTTTCCCCCTTACCTCAACAGATGACCTACTCCTGGTTTGTTGACAAATCAGAAACCCAGACATCATCCTGTATCCCCTTTTACAATCACCAGCTAGTTCCCAAACAAGTACACTCTTCTCCTCTTACAGTCTTCTAAAATCTTTTACCAATCCTCTCCCAAAGCCATCACCTCGATCTCGTCCGAAGGTCTAACGTCCAGGCCTGGCTCTAGTCTGAACCTCTCTGAACCCCCTTCACAGCCCCTGCAAAGTATTGTCACACTAAATCTGAAATGGCTAGACACAGAGTTCAGGATTAGATTCAAACTTAGAATAGACACCTAGTCTTTTATTTGGTATTTCTTCTCCTGCCCCTGCCTGTAGCGCAGCCACAGGGGAGGCCTGGAAGATCTTTGAACGTGTGGTGTTAGGTTTCATTCTTCCCTGCCTAACTACCATCTACTTTCCTTTAAAGCTCACTTCAAGCCTTGATCTCTCTGGGAAGCCTTTTCAAATCTCCTATATGATTTTCAGTTTCTCCTATCTGCCTATTCGTAGTGTCTTGTGAAAACTTTTATCAGAGAACTTGTGGTGCAGATTGTGATAGCCAGTTAGAGGACAGGGACTGTGACTTTTATGATCTTGTGTCTGAAACATGGTTAGTGCTAAAAAATCTTCTTGCCTCGCATGAAGAGAAAGCAACTGTGACCTTGGAGTTTTTATCTGGAAGGGTAGAGAATCAATATCTTGTGTCCCATTCCCAACTTCCTACCTTACAGAGTCTAGCTCTACCTTACTTATTGATAGGAAAGAATTGACACTTTGACCTTATTTTGACCCTGAACACTACTTAAAAATTTGCAAACTCATGAAGCTTCAGGAGAAACCTTAAACCTTAAAGAGAAGCTTAAGGGAGAAAATTTCAAAGCATTTTCGTGTTCATAAGGGTGGATACGTATACTGGGGAGATGGCTCTTGTCTATAAGATCCATTTATACCTTTTTGTTTATGGATTATAACTGCTATAAAAGGAATATAGATTGCTCTATTAACATAACTCCAAAATAATGCAGTATTTTTATAAAATGACCTCTTTAGACTAGATTTCAGTAACGTGCACATTATGAGAGAAAAAGAGGTGGGATTTCTTTTGGAAATTTTACTCTACACTAGATGTTATAAATTTATATAAACTAAAGGATAAATCCAAACCTGGATTGGCACCCAAGTTTACTGTCTGTCCTCATTATTGATTTGGGAATGTATATAATCAGACTTGACATCTATAACTGTGGGCCCTTACATTTTTTTATATTACTTACCTTTACAAAGATAGTTTACCTCCCAAAGAGCTGATTTCTTGGCTTGAAAAATAAAGATCTTCTTAACCTAAACAGTTGTCACCTTTTTCACCAAATGATAATATATTTTTGCACAGGAATCCTAGGATAGGATCCTAGGGCAAGGGAAGTCATGATGATTGAGGCATAACACAACCCAAGTGCTATTTTCTGCATTCTTCTTTGGGTTAGACATCTCTCTGGTTATTTATCAGGGTCCTTTGGAAGTTAATAGTCTTTCTCTGAAGGTGATTTTCTTTACCCCCCCTCTTCTCATGTCATTAAGCTTGAAATCTGCCCTGGGATTAGATTAAAACTAGGTTTCCCTTCAAGCATGGAGAACAAAGTATGTTGGTAAATTCTGCCTTCCATTATTCCATGAAAGTAGAATAATATCCACATCATTTGTTGAGTTTCTTATAAATTTAGGTCTTATTTGTTAGATACAGAATATATCCATGGTAATCTTTGTGGAAAAGCTATTGGAAGATGCTTTTTATCATTTCAGTGTGTAGTCAAAGTTTGACAACAAAACTGCGTTCAGGATTTAAAAGATGCTCTTTCTAAACAGAATAGGAGTGTATGGAATTATTTGGCAGGAAAACCAAAAGAGAACTAAAGAAAGCTGATGATGATGATAATAATAATAATAATAATAATAATAAAAACCCTTAGTTGAAGCTTGAAAACTGAACTACAAATTGAAGGTAAAATTCTGCTGTAAAAGAGAATGGGGGGTGGGGAGGAAAGCCAAATATCTACAGAGTGATTATTAGAGGTGGTTCTAAAGGACAAAATGCAAGGATATCAAACACTTGGAGCTCTTACTTCACAAAGAAGAAATAAAGTAATTGCTTTGTTACTGTTAACTATTTGGCTCAAATATTTTATGGAGATCATCAGTTATTAAAATATTTAATATTTAAATATTAAAATATAAGATACTTTGATTTATTATTTAAAAAGTTCTTTTTTTCTCCTGAACAAATATTTTAAAATTATTTTCATTTGTTTTGATTTTGGCCTTCTTTGAAAATTCAGTCAATAATTTAGTAACGTAGTGGTAACTTTTCTTTACCTTGCCGAAACAGATGCTTATTCTTTATTTGTTCCTACTTAAGGTTTTGTGCCTTAAAGAATAAGACTTATGTTCACTTTTGGTATCCCCTTCAGGTGGAGGTTGCTGTATTGCTAGCCTCACCACACTCTTCTCCCCCTGTGATTCACCCTATCCTGGGAAGGGAGAATGACTTACCTGATTGGTAAAGTAAAGAAGAATAAACTGGGCATGCATAGCCCAGTTCTCCTATTCTTTGCCTCAGGAGCAAGGTCCTTAGAGGATGCAGATTTTCTCCTCCAGCAATGGTACCTGCTGGCATGACTGACGGCCAGCAAGGCAGTTGATGGCAGTGGGGGGGGAAATCTTCCCATATCTGGGGTTAACAGGCCTAAAGTCACATTCTCTATCAGTAATAAAGAAGATAAGGAGTGCCGATTAAGGCCAAGTTTTTGTTTTTGTTTCTCCCCTCCTCAATTTTTTCAGAACCTCTATGGAATGCTCTTTGTTGGGTCTTCTAGTGGATGCTAACATTTCGTGTGTGGACCAGGAGTATAGAGAAAAAAAAAAAACAAAACCCAAAGAGTGGCATTTCTTGAGCCAAATATGCAGATGAAGACTCTTGGCTTGAGGTTTGAGGCTTTTTGGGCTTCAGCGTGGGGACAGGGCATTTTTACATTGGTGGTTTGTAGAAGCTTCTGTTAGGTCCTTGGATAGAAATTGTTCATTGACTTTTATCTGCTGTAGCCTGCACAAAGCTTTAATCCAGCGGCAATGACAGCTTGTCCTGTGTGGGGTTAACTGCACCTTCTGGTGGCATGGTCCGTCTGTGGTGGGTGGGCTATTTTTATATTGTTAGGCAGGCAATGTAAATGCAGTGAGGGAGCCAATGAATGACCTCCTCATGGAAAAAAGGAGAGGCTGTGAAAGTAACAGGGAGAGGCACAGAGGCCTAAGAAAGAAGATAGTGAGGTAAGGAGGCAGCGGACAACCTCAGGGTGGGCCCTACTAAGACTGATTGCACTGCAGCGGCTTTTCCAGATCAGAAGTTTGATTATAGGAAAAGGTGATTTTTATAGGCCTTTGAGGCATTGGTGAACTGGAAAATATTTTTGTTTTTAAACAGCAAAAAATTGAATTGGTAGTCTGATACAAAATATTGAAAAGATTATTGGTTAAAATTGTTATTGTCAGGCCTGTATGCAACACTTGGCTCCACTATCCTAAATTCCATTCAGCATTCAGAGCCTAGAAGGTGTCTGTAGCAGCTGGGGCTAAACTTGGATTCATGTGGTTTGTACATAAGTATAAGTGTTTTTCCCCCACCGTATGGTCTCAAGTTGGCATTAGATTGATTAATTATATATGTGGAGAAAATCTTCCCTAGGAGGCAAAAATAATTCTTATACCTAGGCCATTGTGTAGCAAGAAGTGGCTAAAATAGCTGTTGTGGCTCAGAACTGAAGGTCAGTTCAGGAGAGAGTATGGTAACTGTGTAGAGCTTACAGTCATGTCTTACTCAATGGTAGGAAACACAGGACTCAAAGGAGAAGGGGACATGAAGAGGTTAGGCAGGAATTGTAAATGCATGATGCCCAAATCAAGTTCTTCCAGGGAAATTTAACCCAATTGAGTTTAGTAGTCTTAGATTATGGGATTTAAATCAAAGAATTTTTTTCTGAATTTCTGTCATTCTCGGCAACATTAAGAATTCTGGAAATTTACCTTGCCTTCTCTTGATCTTGAGAAAGCACAGGCCGTCATAAGAATGATATCTATGGATGCAGATTCTCTCTCTCTCTTTTCTTTTTAAGATTTTATTTGAGGGCACCTGGGTGGCTCAGATGGTTAAGCGTCTGCCTTCGGCTCAGGTCATGATCCCAGGGTCCTGGGATCGAGTCCCGCATCGGGCTCTCTGCTCCTTGGGAGCCTGCTTCTCCCTCTGCATCTCTCTCTCTCTGTCTCTCATGAATAAATAAATAAAATCTTTAAAAAAAAAAAAAATTTTATTTGAGATAACGGGAGTACACACCCGTGCGTGAGAGAGCACAAATGGGGGAGAAGAGCAGAGGGAGAGGGAGAAGCAGGCTCTCTACTGAGCAGGGAGCCCTATGCGGGACTCGATCCCAGGACCCTGGGATCATGACATGAGCTGAAGGCAGACACTTAACGACTGAGCCACCCAAGTGCTATGCCCAGATTCTCTTTATGCAGTTGGGGAAATTCCTTTTTTCCAAGTTTACAGAGATTTCTTTTTTTAAAAAATCATGAATGAATGTTGAATTTTGTCAAAGACTTTTTCTGCGCTGTTCATATAGTTTTTCTTCTTTAGTCTGTTCATGTAGTGAATTATACTGATGGACCAACCTTGCATTCCTGGGATTAACTGCACTTGGTGTATGCATTATCCTTTTAATATGCTATTTTGATAGGGATTTTTTGTGTGTTCTTGTTCATGGGCAATATTCATGAGAAATCATTTTTTTATAATGTCTTTTTGACATTGAAATAGAATGGTTTTGGAAGTAGTCACTCTCCAATTTTCTGGAAGAGTTTTTTTAGAATTAGTATTATTTCTTCATTAAAAGTTTCATAGACTCCATAAACTAAGCCATCTTGCTCTGGAGTATTCTTTGAAGGAAAGTTTCTTAACTACAAATTCTATTTCCTTAATAAATATAGGGCTGGCTATTTAACTTAACTATTTCTTTATGGGTAAGTTTTAGTAGTTTTACCTTTTATTGGTTTTTGTCATTTTATAAAGTTTGTCAAATGTATTGGCATAAAATTGTGAAAATATTCTCATTCTTTTAATATTTGTAGAGTCCCTAGTGATGCCATATCTTCTTCATTCCTGATATTGGTATTGTGCTTTTTTTTTTTTTTTTTTAATCCCTGATCATTATGGTGAGAGGTCTGTCAATTACATTGATCTTACCAAAGAACTAGCTTTTGGGCCCCTTGATTTTCTCTGTTGTTTTTCTTTTCTCATTTCAATGTATTCCTAGTCTTTATTTCCCTTCCTTCTGCATGTTAAATTCAATTTGCTATTTTCTAGTTTATTAAGGTAGAAACAGATTGTTGATGTGAAACTTCTGTTTTTCCAATACCATCATTTAAAAGTTTAAATTTTCTGAGTACTTCTTTACTGCATTCTGCAAACATTGATATATTATGTTTCATTTTAATTCAGGTCAAACTTTCTAATTTATCTTATAATTTACTATTAGATCCATGGGTTGTTTCAAATTGAATTGCTCAATTTTCAAATATTGGGGTGTTTCCCAGTCATCTTTCTGTTACAATTTCTAGCTTAATTCTATTATGGTCAGAGAACATATTTTGTATAATCTAAATTCTTTTAAAATTTTCAAAAACTTTTTATGACATAGAACATAGTCTATCATGGTGAAAGTACACTTAAAAAATGTGTTCTGTTGGCTCAGGTGTTCTATAAATTTCAATTAGATCAAGTTGGTTGACTATGTTGTATAGGTTTTCTATAATCTTAGTGATTTTCTATCAATAAATAGAAAATTTATGTATGGTTTGTTTGCTTGTGTAATAGCTGAAAGGAGTGAAGTATCCAAATGTAATTCTAAATTTGTTCATTTCTCCATTCAGCTTTATCCATTTTTGTTGAATGCATTTGGAAGCTCTGTTGTTAGATGCATACACATTTAGGATGGTTATGTCTCTTGGATAATTGATCCTGTCACTGTTATGGAATATTCCTCTTTGTCCTTTATCGTATTGCTTATTCAGAATTCTAGGTTTTCTGATATTAATATAACTACTCCAGCTTGTGGTTTGTGTTTTCATGTTTCCCATCTTTTTACTTGCATGTTTTTCATTCTTTTACTTTTAATCTATATATTTATGTTTAAGGTAGATTTATTTTCCTCTTGTTTTTCGTTTTCAGTAGTTTGAAAATGATACATCTAAGGCCACCAGGGTGGCTCAGTCAGTTAACCATCTGCCTTTGGCTCAAGTCATGATCCCAGGGTCCTGGGATCGAGCCCTGCGTCGGGCTCCTTGCTCAGTGAGGACTCTGCTTCTCCCTCTCCCTCTACCCGCCTCCGACTTGGGTTCTCTCTTGCTCTCAAATAAATACATTTTTAAAAAAGAAAATGGTATATCTAGATGTGTTCTACTCTTTGTTTTCTGAACTTCTTAGATCTGTGGCTTGGTTTCTGTCATTAATTTTGGGAAATTCTTGACCATCATTTATTCAAATATTTCTTTTGTTTCACTCTTTCTCCTTCTAAGATTACAATTACATGTATGTTGAGTCATGTGATTTTGTCCCACAGCTTTTGGATGCTCAGTCTGTTGGTTCTTTCCTTCTGATCTTACATGTGTTTCATCCTTCCCACTTGTAGAATTCAAGTAGTGCCTGAGGTAAATGCTTTTTATTCCTGGAAATGGCCATTTTTCTTTCTGCTTGCCTTTGTTGTGGAGGTTGAGTCAATGTAGTGAGAAACTGACCTAGGTTTGGCTTTAATTGCTGCTATTGATATCCTTAGATCACCTCAATCTTAAATCCTTCTAGTGTTAACTTTTGTTTAGGATAGGACTGTTTGCCTGTGGATATATTATGTGTCTGCTTCATACTTGGTTTTAGGTTGTCCTTTTGTGCTGTGCTTGAGAGAGGTTTTCTAAATCTTTTCCTCAATGTAAGCAGCAGCTTATTATTTGACCCTTGTTAGTATAGTGTTGGGGGCAAGATAAATTTTCCATTGTTTGGATTAATTCTTAATCTCAGGTAGGCAATATCTTCCTGGATCTTGAAGGAGGATCCTTCTAGTGATCCTGATCCTTGCTTAAGACAGTTCTAAAAAAAAATCTGTTTATTTCTACCAACTGTGATTAGTCTTTATTAAGTATCTTCCCCTGCTTACACCCACCCCAAGTTGTTTAAGACTTTTGATTGTAGGGTAGCTATTGGGAAGATCGAAGTGGAGTTTTATGCCTCTCCCACAGTGCCTGCTGTGCCTCAGGCTTGTATACCATTTGCTGCATAGTTTCTCTTAGGACTGTGATCAGTCTTTTTGTGAGTACCTAGAAAGTCCAGGAAGAAGATCCTGCAAGTGGATGTGCATTCTCCTGGTGCCTCTGGCCATAAAGAGATCTATATAGTCTTATTACCTGCCACTCAACATTTAGCAATTCATTAAAAGCTTTAATTGAATTCTTATTGGTGTCTGGAGACATATGCCTAAGTAAAGTATTACTCCCAGCCCACTTCTCCGTGGAGGCACCTATCTTAGATTTATAGTTTGGCTATTTACCTAACCAATAGTTTCTGAGTTGTCAGCTCCCTGATGGGTTCAAGAAAACTGTGAATCTTCAGATTGTCTGGCAGGTTTGCTGTGGTTGCTATCATTATAAGTATGGAAACAATGCACTTTTCAGCATTCTACATCCTGAGTAGAATCCAGAAGTCCTAGCTTTGTTTCATGCTGTGAGATCCTGAAATATATTAACAAGGAGATTGTTTATTCATTAACTCATCCATCCATTAACCTATCCATCTATTCACATATTTCAGAGTGCCTATTGTATATTAGCCAGAGTGCCTATTGTATATTAGCCAGAGTGCCTATTGTATATTAGCC
Organism: Halichoerus grypus; assembly: GCF_964656455.1. Taxonomy (NCBI): domain Eukaryota; kingdom Metazoa; phylum Chordata; class Mammalia; order Carnivora; family Phocidae; genus Halichoerus; species Halichoerus grypus. The sequence continues at coordinate 145,036,674 of NC_135715.1, forward strand.
TGTGGAGGACACAAGGGTCAAACAGATAGACTCTCAGACATTTTGAAACCAGCTACTCATTATTTTTAGAGTGACTTCAGGTTGGCTCTGACCAGAAAGAGCAATGATTGTTTTAAGAAATTTGGGTAATTGCTAGACCTTTTTAAGAGTAATTTTCATGTATCTTAAAGTATCATTGTTTGAGATCTACTTTACAAACTGTTGTATAAAAAATGCCTTTTGATTGCAAATTATAACTCTAGATGTAAAGTTTATCCTTTATACTGGTAACATAATTTTAAAAGATTATCATTAGATTGAAAACACACATAAAAAACCTCATAGACTTCATTGATCTTTAATAATATGCCTGCACCACCAGTTTGAAAAATAGCAGACTAGGTTAATTTCAAGAACTTCTTTCTGGCTTTGTAATTCTCTAACGGTATAGGGAAAGAATGGATGGGCAGGGAGTGAAGAATGAGTGTGTTTTTTTATTTTACTTTATTTATTTTTGACAGAGAGCGAGTGAGCACAAGCTGGGGGAGGGGCAGAGGGAGAAGCAGGCTTCCCACTGAGCAGGGAGCCCGATGTGGGGCTTGATCCCAGGACGCCGGGATCATGATCTGAGCTGAAGGCAGATGCTTAACCGACTGAGCCACCCAGGTGCCCCAGAATGAGTGTGTTTTAAAGATCAAAGCTCTTTCTAATAATAAATTTTTTTCTTTAGTCATAAAGTGGCATTTAAAAAAATATTTTTAAGCTTTAATTATTTGAGAGAGAGAATGAGTGGGAGGGAATGGTAGAGGGAGAGGGAGAAGCAGGCTCTTTGCCTGGGATCTCAGGGCTCGATCCCAGGACCCTAAGATCATGACCTGAGCTGAAGGCAGGAGCTTACTGACTGAATCACCCAGGTGCCACTTTTTAGTCTGACTAGGTGAACCATGTTTGAGAATTTATTAAGACTCGACTATCAAATGTTAGCAACAGGTCTAGAAACAAGGGCTGGCAAGTAAGCAAACAATAGTGCTATCAAGTCTTTATTAACTCTGTTAGCAAAATAGTAGTGTCATCATTGATACTGGGAGAACTGGAGTTCAGGTGAATACTATCAGTAGCCTTATAAAAGCACACTCACACAGTAGTGATCTTAGGAACACTGTAAGTAGCACACTTGAATGACAGTGTTATCTGAGAATATTGTTAATCAAGCTTTTGAATGACCGTTGTCTCCGTGATATTATAAATGGTAGAGTTGAATGACAGAGCCATTAAGGTTACTCTTAACAGAAAGAGATGAGAGTGAATCAGTTTGGAAGTCAGGTTTGTTTACATGAATTATTGAGCAGAAGTCTTTAGAGAATTGCTTCAAGTCTTTTTAAATTCACTTAAAAAGTAAATGGACATTTTAACCACTGCGAAAGATCACATAACCTATAACCATTTATCCTTGTCTCATAACGTTCTCTGAGACACTTCAGCATGTTGTAAAAGCATTGTATAAAATCTACATCCTTTGCAACCAGGCTGTAAAGATTCTCTTACTAGCGCTGTTCATGTTATTGTAGGGCTAGATAGAGAAGGTATGTATGTCCTTAGGGAATAATATGAAAAAATATGAACTTTATTGAAAAGTTTTGTCCAAATAGAGACTTCTAGTAAGAAGGGAGGTGCTTTATATTGGTCTCTTTAAAGGATCCATTGTTATGAAATCCAACTTTCTGTTACATATAGCTTTTAAGTAATAAGGAGTACCAGTGGAGGGTTAGGACAAGACTTAAAGGGCCCCTTAGAGACAGAAACACATAGGAAAAAGGAAAGTGAGGGTGTGGAGTAGAACTGGGGATTCCTAAAATATAGATAACAATAGATTTTAGGAGTGCGGTGGAACATTTGTCAGAATTAAAGGAACATTAACTATGGTAGAATAATATACAGAATCTATCAAAGAGTGTATATATGTGAGATGATTAAAAGTTGCATTGATTCAGGAAAAATATGCTATTTGATAATAAATACTATAAAACAACAAAACTAGATATTTCATTGTTCAAACACAATAGTATTTAAATTCATTTGTGTGATTTTTTTACCCAAGTATTCAGTTACAATATTTAGAATGAAGGAGGCATTTAGAGTGAAGGGGAAAAAGGGGGACAATGCTTTTGTGTTATTACAGTGAGGAAGGGGGATGCTACATGCTTTGTGGATCAAGAATGCTAAATGTCTTCCATGTGTAGGACAGTGCATATAACAAAAAACGTCTTGCTTCAGATCAAAAACACTGGGACAGGAATAACTATTATACCCATTTAAAATAATGGTAAACTGTATGTTCAACAGTAGACACATGCTTTTTCTTCAGCTCTTTCTGCTTGCTTCTTAGGCATATGGTCATCTACAGAAAAGGATGCCAGTCTCTTTGCAATTTGACAAAATTGGAAGGAAAGCAGTTTTTCTGTTTATAGTGAGTTTGAATCTAAAGATAGTACAATTCATCATACTCTAAAACACTTTCCATTCTATATTGCATAATTGGATAAGTACACATTGTTGAATTCTTGGAAATAACATGAGCAGATATAAATTTCTAGGATAAAGAATTTAAAGATAAACTTTTTCAGAACCTCTATAATTTGGTCCCTATGTATATGTGTTCAATGGAACAAATTTTAAGCCTGTCCTATTGGGGATAAGAAAAATAACTGGAGTAAAGTAGCTCTATTCTCAACTTTTTGAGGAACCTCCATACTGTTTTCCAGCGTGGCTGCACCAGCTTGCAGCTGCGAATTGTGTAAGACTGTTGAATCACAGACCTGTACCTCTGAAACAAATAATACATTATATTAAAAAAAAAAAAAAAAAAAGAAGACAGCAGGAAGGGAAGAATGAAGGGAGGGAAATCAGAGGGGGAGATGAACCATGAGAGACTATGGACTCTGAGAAACAAACTGAGGGTTCTAGAGGGGTGGGGGTGGGGGGATGGGTTAGCCTGGTGATGGGTATTAAAGAGGGCATGTTCTGCATGGAGCACTGGGTGTTATAGGCAAATAATGAATCATGGAACACTACATCAAAAACTAATGATGTAATGTATGATGATTAACATAATAAAAAAAGTGGGAAAAAAATAACTGGAAATTAGTAACTGAAACTTGAACTAAACAGCTATCAGGGATGTACAGGATTTGTCCTAGGCTTTGATAAAGAATAGAGTATGAAGAAAATTAAACTGTTGTCTTAGAACCACACTCATGCCGCATCCCAGAGCTGGATGGATCTGGATGCATATTATAGTGATGGAAAAAGAACCTGCAGAGGGTGGAATTCTTACCTCTTATAAAGTCAGAAAGAATTGAGCATTTAGGCAGAGCATGAATGCCTATTAATTACACCCGTTACTGGGGCGCCTGGGTGGCTCAGTTGGTTAATTACACCCGTTACTTATAGCAATGTGGTATGATTGTATAAGCTGATGGTTACTGAATTTTGGGGCAAAGGAGCATATTGATAAGTTTCCAGTGAGAAATTATGCTAATGAAATTAAGTGTGCTTAATTTATTGTTCACTTAAAATAATTAACAAGATCCTTATATGGTCAGCAGTTTCTTTATTCAGTTTGTTTTTTTTTTTTTTTTTTTTTTTTTTTTTTTTTTTTAAAGATTTTATTTATTTATTTGAGAGAGAGAGAATGAGAGAGAGCACATGAGAGGGAGGAGGGTCAGAGAGAGAAGCAGACTCCCTGCTAAGCAGGGAGCCCGATGCGGGACTCGATCCAGGGACTCCAGGATCATGACCTGAGCCGAAGGCAGTCGCCTAACCAACTGAGCCACCCAGGCGCCCTCTTTATTCAGTTTGTTTCAGTGAATGTAGAAATGCAGGATGTAGGATTTTTCCATTCCTTAGTATCTCTAACCTGTCTTAAGAGCTTACATTCATTAGCTTAATTTTTCTACTATAAAGTTTTGTAGAACCTAAATTGAGTATTTTAATATTTCACTTTTCATTTTTCATTAATCATATTTATGATACATATTTTAATAAACATTTAACTTTTCAGTAATCATTCATCTGTATAATATATATCACTTTCCATCTATGACATGCTATTTTAGGTGCTGATTCAAAAATTGTGTAAAATATTTATACTAGTAATAATAATTACCATTTATTTGGAACTTATGTGCAGATGCTTTATACACGTTATTTCAAATTCTCATAATAACATTGCAGGATAGTCTTATTCCTAGTTTAGAGGCAAATCTGTAGTTTATAAGCAAAATGTATATAAGAGCTGGATGTCAGCGACCCAAAGCTTTGTTATACTCTACTCTTTGCACTGTACCATTAGTTACAGCACAAAAACTGTTGGATTTGAACAGAAAAGCAAGACCATTATGCGTGACCTAGAAAAAGGAATTTATTATAGGGGTTGTTTGTTACATAACAGTGGGAGCTGGTCATACACTCAGTGTAAGCCTGTCACTTCTGTATCTGGTGTTGGACCTGAAGTCAGCAGTTAGGCATTTGGGAATGGAAGATGGGTGTGTAGTATGGTTGAACAAGAATTAACTGGAACTTATGAGGGTAAGCTGGATGGTACTGTGGTAAACTGGTACCTGCATCTATCTCTTACCTTCCAGGCCTCCCATTTCTGTGAGGCCAGTGATCTGTAGAACACTTGGTTCTGAAGTTGCAAATGCATGTGGGCTAGGATTGGGTGAAGCTGAAATAGGAGCTCTCAAGGGGGTTGGAGGAGGTATTGGTCCACCTGCAACTCGAAGCCAGCAAAGCGAGTGATCGGGTCAATGATGACTCACGTGAACTGCCCCAAAGCAAGACTGCACTGGATCACTCAGTGAAAACATGGCTGTTCTATTTCACCTTCTGCCTTTCAGGCCTCCTGAAAAATTTTCCTATGGCCATTCCTGACCCAGAACCACCGAAGGACGGGAAATCTGAGAAACAAAACTTCCAGCTTAGGTAAGTTGACACAGTACAAAGCCACCACGTTTAGTTGTAGATGTAGCTGATTTTCTAGCAAGGAGATTAATGTGAAGATGAGTTAAAAAGATGCTATCTTGAATTTTCACACATTTCTCTCTCCTTACCAAATATAGTTATGTCACAGTCTACAAGGCGAACAGGTGTATACAGTAATATTTGTCCAAACAGGAAAAAAAGGTGCAGTTTTATTTACTACTTATATTATTATTTATTCTACATAAAGGAAGCCAAAATGATGAAAGCCATTGACTACAGTTGTGAAAAGCATTGGAAATTCTATCTGAAACATTTTAGAACTCAAACTAGAAGTATCTATAATTCTAATGAGTTCTGCATGAATGGAGAAAATGATAATGAATATCATTAGAGAAGAGAGATTGAGCAGTTGTTTTTGTTCTACTCAGTGGTCGCAGTCTCCAAATATAAGCAGGAAGTTTCTGAAAGAGAGTGCCCTAATGAAAACATTTTAGAAGTGACACTTTAGTACAAAGAAATGAATGTAGTCAGTTCTAAAGAAAGAGATCAATTTGTCTACAGGCACATTACTTTGTGGTATAGATAATGGAGTGAAGAGTAAGAGTATAAATACAAAATTTCCATATGCCAAATGTTCATATGGAAATGGAAAAAGTCAGCTAAGAGTATGCATAGCATTTGTATGGATCACAATCCAGACATGGTAACAACCCCCGTGTGCTTCTTGCATGCTTATGACTGTACCATATTACAAGGGTATCATTTTACAAGGATGTCCTCAGGAGTTTTAGGGCATTATAGCTACTCTAAAAGGGAAGCTTTCATTGATTAAAAAAAATTATTTTGAAAGTCATCCTTAATTAATAAACTTTAGAAAACACAAATATGCTAAAACAAAACTGAGTAATTCAAATGATAGGAGTCAAAAGAGACTTTATTAGTTATCTATTTTGGGTAACCAATTACCTTAAAAGTTAGCTTGAAACAACACATAAATTATCTCAGTGTTTCTGTGGGTCAGGAATCTGCATGGCTTAGCTGTGTTCTCCGCTTTGTTGTTTCTCATAAGATTGCTGTTAAGGTGTCCATCCAGGACTTTGTTCTTAACCGAAGGCTTAGGAACAGAAGTTCCTAACTGAATGTTAGGCTGTAAGATGGAGGCCTCCCTCATTTCCTGGACATACGGTTCTTCCCCACGTAACAGAGTGCTTCATCAAAGTGTGCAAATTAAGAAATCAACAGAAGTTGCCAACAAAATGGAAGTCACGAGCTTTTGTAACCTAAGTTACATCCCCTCAACAATGGTGTATTCTAGTTAAAGGAATTGATTACATTATACATTTAATATCAGAAGGCAGGGATCATGGGACCATCTTGGAGGCTCCCTACAGCCACCAATTCTGGATCAGCATCCAGCCAGAGACAGAACCACTGGGAAATGTAGTTTAGCCTAGACACATTGACACATCACAAAGCCGTAACAGGCTCAGTGTTGTTACAAAAAGTTCTGATCTCAGTGGCTTAACACAATAAAGGCTCACTTTTTGCTCTCTCGTCAAATAATGCAGTCACTGGAACAGGGCTGTGGGCACAGGATCTATTCCAGTGGCTCCAGCCGTGGACGTTCACAACTACTCAAAGATAATAACTTTGGTCTTTTGGAAGAGATCTTTGCTCTATTCTCATTTTCTCCCCAGCCCCCAAATTCCTCCTTCCTTTTCAACACGCTCAAACATGTACTCATGGACACCTGAGTGGCTCAGTCAGTTAAGCATCTGACTTTGGCTCAGGTCTTGATCTCAGGGTCCTGGGATTGAGCCCCATGTTGGGCTCTATGCTCAGCAGGGAGTCTGCTTCTCCCTCTCTCTCTGCCTCTCCCCTTGCTTGTGCTCTCTCTGTGTCTCTCTCTCAAATAAATAAAATCTTTTTAAAAACTGTACACAGGGGCATCTGGGTGATCGTTTAGTGTCTGCCTTCAGCTCAGGTCATGATCCCAGGATCCTGGGATCGAGCCCCACATCGGGCTCCCTGCTCTGCAGGGAAGCCTGCTTCTCCCTCTCCCGCTCCCCCTGCTTGTGTTACCTCTCTTGCTGTCTCTCTCTCTCTGTCAAAAAATAAATAAAAATCTTTAAAAAAATGTACACAAATACAAATATTTTTATATCAGTATTCTGATTTTTTAACCTGTTTTATTTAACAGCATTATTAAAATGTTACTGAAATTTATATATGTATATATACACACACACATACACACACATACACACATCTGTAGAATAATCTTAAATGTTTAAATATTTAATTCTATGGATTTCAATATAGTTTGCAATTATACTTCTGTCATTGCACATTTAGGCAGTTTCCAGTTTTTAAGTGACTCTGAGACCTTATTTCTTCAGTTTAATTGCTATAAGAGAAATTAGAGAGTCTAGGATTTGAATATTTTTAAACTTTCAGTAAGAATTAGCAAAAAAAATTGTATCAATGTACATTCATATCAGTAATACATGTATGTATCTGTTTATGCCAATGTTAGGAATTAAGTTATTACAAATACTTGCTAACTTGCATTGAAAAGTATCTTCATTTTTTTTTTAACTTAGTAGTGATTTTTGTGTGTGTGTGTGTGTGAGGAAGCCAGTTGTATTTGTTTTTACTTGTCAATTCATATCCTTTACCATGTATCTATTGGAAAAAATCATGTTAACAATTTCTAAGACAGTCTCCTATATTAACAATAATACTTTAAAAAAATAATACTTTACATGCATATATTTTAAACATTTTAATTTTTTTTAAAGATTTATTTAGAGAGAGAGCGTGAGAGTGGGGAGAGGGGCAGAGGGAATCATCAAGCAGACTCCCTGCTGAGCAAAGAGCCTGATGAGGGGCTTGATCTCACAACCCATGAGATCATGACCTGAGCTGAAAGCAAGAGTCAGATGTTTAACTGACTGAGACACCCAGGTGCCCCATACATGCATATATTTTTAAAGTAATTCATAATATCTTGATTATAAGAACTTCCAGTTGGTCCCATAAAGGTGTTATTAAGATTACTTGTTTTGAAACTTGTGGATCCTCCTGGAGGAACATATATTTTTGTGTCATGTGTTAATGGTTCTAGTGATGCCCAATAATTATACCCACCAAATCTCTATATGGAGTCTAGTGATCTTATGTCCACAGTTTGGACAGTTAACTGTTTGAAAGTACTGTTTAATAGCACTTACCTCTCACCCCAATCTAGAATTGATACACAGCCATTTAAGTAAAGGACTCTTTACCATGCAAAATTTACCTGTTCCCTTCTTTTTAAAACTGTTTATCTTAAAAAATTTTTTTTTCACAAAACAGTTGCAAAGATTGTTCAGAGATTTCCTGTATATGTATCACACAACTGTTTCTAATTTTCACATCTTATATAGCCAAAGTTGTTACTAAAACGATTAACATTGGTACAGTACTATTAATTATAAACTTTAATTACCCCAGGTTTTCCATTAATGTTCTTTTTCTTTTCCAAGATCCAAATCAGGATACCCACAGTGCATTTACTTCTGTTTTTTGTGTCCTACAATCTGTGACAATTCCTTGGTATTCCCTTGCCTTTTGGTATCTTAACATTACTGAAATGTACTGGCCAGGTATTTTATAGGATGTCCTTCAATTTGGGTTTGACCCTTGCTTGCTCATGATTTGTCTTAGGTTATGAATTTGGAGGAAGAATACCACAAGGTGATGTGCCCTTCTCATTGCATAACATCTGGGTATATGATGTCAGTGTGATTTATCATTGGTGATATTGACCTTGATCACTTGGTGGAATGGGTTGCATTGTGCCCTTCAAAATTCATGTTGAGATCCTAACCCCAGTATCTCAAAATAGGGCCTTATTTGGAGATAGAGGTGTTGTAGAAATTAGTTAAGATGAGGTCATACTGGATTGGTAGATCCTTGATCCGATGTGACTGATGTCCTTATAAAAATGGGAAATTTGGACATAGACATGCATACTGGTAGAATGCCATATGAAGATGCAGGCAGCAATCAGGGTTATGCTTCTATAGGCCAAGGGAGCCAAAGATTGCCAACAAGCCACCAGAAACTTGCAGAGAGCCAGACTCCTCCTCATAGCCCTCAGAAGAACCAACCCAGCTGACACTTTAATTTTGGACTTCTGGCCCCCAGAACGGTGATGCAACACATTTCTGTTGCTGAAGCTACTAGTTTGTGGTATTTTGCTAAAGCAGCACTACCAACCTAATACACTTACACTTTCTCTACTGTTAAGTTTTTATTTTCTTTCTTTCCATACTCTGTTAGAAGTAAAATACTACCGGGCGCCTGGGTGGCTCAATTGGTTAAGCGTCTGCCTTTGGCTTAGGTCATGCTCTCAGGGTCCTGGGACTGAGTCCCATATCAGGCTCCCTGCTCAGCGGGGAGCCTGCTTCTCCCTCTCCCTCTGCCTGCCGCTCCCCCTGCTTGTGCGCTCTCTCTCTCTCTCTCTCTGTCAAATAAATAAATAAATAAATCTTAAAAAAAAGAAGGACATATTACCTTGAGCTCATTCTCCAGGTGAGAAGAATTAATATCCACCTGCTGGAGGGGGAGGAGTTTTTAAGTGTTTGTGGACATTTAAAACTATCACAGTGATGAATATATTTTTTGGCTAGATACTTTATAGTTAATGCAAATATTTTGTTTCTCTTTTAAGTTTTCAGTAAGTATAGTATTGCTTGGCAGGTCATTCCTACAGCAATTGTTGTGATATTCTAGTGGTGATCTTCTATTTTCCTAATTCATTCTGTGTGCATGAATTAGAAGTCTTCTTTAAGGAACAGTTGTTCCTTCTCCCTTATTTATTCGTGTAGTCAGTCATATATTTCAATATGAAATTAGCTTTTTTTTTTTTTTTTTACAGTCCAATACTGTCAATATTTTATTGCTCAGATTGCCCCAGCATTGACCATTGGGTGCTATATTCAGTTTGACTTCTGTGTTTTTTGGACATGCCTTTGTTCTTTAAATTTTTTTTCACTATGTTTTTATTTTCAGGCACCCCAGAATGCTGCAGTCTCCTTTTACATTTTCTCTGTCCCAGACCTGGAATAAGGTATCTCTCTGAATATCACCTTTATTGGGGAATGGTATTTAATGATAGTCTGTGTGCTCCTTGTGCATGTGGCGTGTGGCTACTCGGATTTTCTTCTAGATCCTCTCAGCAGACAGAGATAGGATGTGCATGCTTGAATGTATGTTAATCCACATATACACATTTATTTTTTAGACACATTATCCATCTGTGTGGGTTTATATATTTAATTAAACCTGAGTTAATACTGCTACTTCTGACTCCAGTTGAGGACCACAAGTTCACATGCAGAGTTCTCCTTTTGCTTATTTGCAACTTGTTTCTGGAACAGTAGGGAACCTGACTGTGATTGCCTTTCAACCCTTGCCCACAAGTAGTTTCATAATTGCTTACTTGTACTCCTGCATATGAGTTTTCTAGGGCTTCTGTAACCAAGTATAAACTGGATGGCTTAAGACGTCAGAAATTTCTTCTCTCCTAGTTGGGGAAGTTAAAAGTTCAAAAGCAAGGTTGGTTTCTTCTGGAGACTCTAAGGGAGAATCTGTTCCATGCTTTGGGTGGTTGCTGACATTCCTTGGTGTCTCTGGACTTAGAGATCCATCAGTCCAGTCTTTGCCTTCAACCTCACATGGTATTCTCCCTAAATGTTTCTGTCCAAATATCCCTCTTCTTATGAATGACATCTGTCATTGAATCTAGGGCTCACACTAATCCATTACTACCTCACCGTTGCTTGATTACATCTGTGAAGACCCTATTTCCAAATAGAGTTACATTTACAGGTTCCAAGTGGACGTGAATTTTGGGGGGAAGCTGCTCAACCTAGTGAGAAACAAATTAACCTATTAGTATATAGTGTTGTTGTATCATTCTTTTTGTCATTAACCTTAGCAAATTTATAAAAATACTCTTAGGAATTTACTTAAATCAATTATTTTCCTCCTTATTCCCTTTAGTGTGATTAAGTATCACATTTATAATATAGATTCATTTGTGACAGTTTGCATTACATCTAGGGTTCACCTGATACCTTATTTATTACTTTCCATAAGAAAAGTCACTTTTTGTGGGGTATAGTTTTATGGACAAATGTGTAGTTGTATATTTGTACCACAGAACGAATCAGAGCAAGTATATAGTCCCCAGATTTCCTTTTTTGCTCCTTTGTACACAGTGCCTCCCTCCAACCTCTGATTACCGCTGATCTATCTTCTTTCTTTATAACTTGGTCTTATTAAAAATGTGATATACAGGGGTGCCTGGGTGGCTCAGTCGGTTAAGCGTCTGCCTTCGGCTCAGGTCATGATCCCAGGGTCCGGGGATCGAGCCCCGCAGGGAGCCCGCTTCTCCGTCTCCCACTCCCGCTGCTTGTGTTCCCTCTCTTGCTGTGTCTCTCTCTCTCTGTCAAAAAAAAAAATAAATATCTTAAAAAAAAATGTGATATATATGGAATGATAAAATATGCAGTTTGGGGGTATGACTTCTTTTTCTTATTTAATTTTTGTTTTTTTAACGATTTTATTTATTTATTCATAAGAGACAGAGAGGGAGAGAGGCAGAGGGAGAATATATATATATATATATATATATTATATATATATATATATACACACACACACACACACACACACACACACACCACATCTTCTTTATCCATTCATCTGTTGATGGACATCTTGGCTCTTTCCACAGTTTGGCTATTGTGGACATTGCTGCTATAAACATCGGGGTGCATGTACCCCTTCGGATCCCTACATTTGTATCTTTGGGGTAAATACCCAGTAGTGCAATTGCTGGGTCGTAGGGTAGCTCTATTTTCAACTTTTTGAGGAACCTCCATACTGTTTTCCAGAGTGGCTGCCCCAGCTTGCATTCCCACCAACAGTGTAGGAGGGTTCCCCTTTCTCTGCATCCTCGCCAACATCTGTCATTTCCTGACTTGTCAATTTTAGCCATTCTGACTGGTGTGAGGTGGTATCTCATTGATGTTTAGATTTGGAGTTCCCTGATGCCGAGCGATGTTGAGCACTTTTTCATGTGTCTGTTGGCCATTTGGATGTCTTCTTTGGAAAAATGTCTGTTCATGTCTTCTGCCCATTTCTTGATTGGATTATTTGTTCTTTGGGTGTTGAGTTTGATGAGTTCTTTATAGATTTTGGATACTAGCCCTTTATCTGATATGTCATTTGCAAAATCTTCTCCCATTCTGTCGGTTGTCTTTTGGTTTTGTTGATTGGTTTTTTTGCTGTGCAAAAGCTTTTTATCCTGATGAAGTCCTAATAGTTCATTTTTGCCCTTGCTTCCCTTGCCTTTGGTGATGTTTCTAGGAAGAAGTTGCTGCGGCTGAGGTCGAAGAGGTTGCTGCCTGTGTTCTCCTTTAGGATTTTGATGGACTCCTGTCTCACATTTAGGTCTTTCAACTATTTTGAGTCTATTTTTGTGTGTGGTGTAAGGAAACGGTCCAGTTTCATTCTTCTGCATGTGGCTGTCTAGTATTCTCAGCACCATTTGTTGAAGAGACTGTCTTTTCCATTGGACATTCTTTCCTGCTTTGTCGAAGATTAGTTGACCATAGAGTTGAGGGTCCATGTGCAAAAGTTTTTATCTTGATGAAGTCCCAATAGTTCATTTTTGCCCTTGCTTCCCTTGCCTTTGGCAATGTTTCTAGGAAGAAGTTGCTGTGGCTGAGGTTGAAGAGGTTGCTGCCTGTGTTCTCCTCTAGGATTTTGATGGACTCCTGTCTCACATTTAGGTCTTTCACCATTTTGAGTCTATTTTTGTGTGTGGTGTAAGGAAATGGTCCAGTTTCATTCTTCTGCATGTGGCTGACCAATTTTCCCAACACCATTTGTTGAAGAGACTGTCTTTTTTCCATTGGACATTCTTTCCTGCTTTGTTGAAAATTAGTTGACCATAGAGTTGAGGGTCCATTTCTGGGCTCTCTATTCTGTTCCATTGATCTATGTGTCTGTTTTTGTGCCAGTACCATACTGTCTTGATGATGACAGCTTTGGAATGGAGCTTGAAGTCCGGAATTGTGATGCCACCAGCTTTGCTTTTCTTTTTCAACATTCCTCTGGCTATTCGGGGTCTTTTCTGGTTCCATACAAATTTTAGGATTATTTGTTCCATTTCTTTGAAAAAAGTTGATGGTATTTTGGTAGGGATTGCATTAAATGTGTAGATTGCTCTAGGTAGCATTGACATTCACAATATTTGTTCTTCCAATCCATGAGCATCGAACATTTTTATATTTCTTTGTGTCTTCCTCAATTTCTTTCATGAGTATTTTATAGTTTTCTGAGTACAGATTCTTGGCCTCTTTGGTTAGACTTATTCCTAGGTATCTTACGGTTTTGGGTGCAGTTGTAATTGGGATCGACTCCTTAATTTCTCTTTCTTCTGTCTTGGTGGTGGTGTAGAGGAATGCCACTGATTTCTGTGCATTGATTTTATATCCTACCACTTGACTGAATTCCTGTATGAGTTCTAGCAGTTTTGGGGTGGAGTCTTTTGGGTTTTCCACATAAAGTATCATATCATCTGCAAAGAGTGAGGGTTTGACTTCTTCTTTGCCAATTTGGATGCCTTTTATTTCTTTTTGTTGTCTGATTGCTGTGGCTAGGACTTCTAGTACTATGTTGGATAGCAGTGGTGATAGTGGACATCCCTGCCATGTTCCTGACCTTAGGGGGAAAGCTCTCAGTTTTTCCCCATTGAGAATGATATTCGCTGTGGGTTTTTCATAGATGGCTTTTATGATATTGAGGTATGTACCCTCTATGCCTATACTCTGAAGAGTTTTGATCAAGAAAGGATGCTGTACTTTGTCAAATGCTTTTTCTGCATCTATTGAGAGGATCATATGGTTCTTGTTCTTTCTTTTATTAATGTATTGTATCACACTGATTGATTTGTGGATGTTGAACCAACCTTGCAGCCCAGGAATAAATCCCACTTGGTCGTGGTGAATAATCCTTTTAATGTACTGTTGGATCATGTTGGCTAGTATTTTGGTGAGAATTTTTGCATCCATGTTCATCAGGGATATTGGTCTGTAGTTCTCCATTCTTGATGTGGTCTTTGTCTGGTTTTGGGATCAAGGTAATGGTGGCCTCATAAAATGAGTTTGGAAGTTTTCCTTCCATTTCTGTTGTTTGGAACAGTTTCAGAAGAATAGGTAGTAATTCTTCTTGAAATGTTTGGTAGAATTCCCCTGGGAAGCCATCTGGCCCTGGGCTCTTGTTTTTTTGGGAGATTTTTGATGACTGCTTCAATTTCCTTAGTGGTTATAGGTCTGTTCATGTTTTTATTTCTTCCTGGTTCAGTTTTGGTAGTTTATACATCTCTAGGAATGTATCCATTTCTTCCAGATTATCTAATTTGCTGGCATATAGTTGCTTGTAATATGTTCTTATAATTGTTTGTATTTCTTTGGTGTTGGTTGTGATCTCTCCTCCTTCATTCATGATTTTGTTGATTTGGGTCATTTCTCTTTTCTTTTTGATAACTCTGGCCAGGGGTTTGTCAATCTTGTTAATTCTTTCAAAGAACCAGCTCCTAGGTTTGTTGATCTGTTGTACTGTTCTTTTGGTTTCTATTTCATTGATTTCTGCTCTGATCTTTATTATTTCTCTTCTGCTGGGTTTAGGCTTTATTTGTTGTTCTTTCTCCAGCTCCTTTAGGTGTAGGGTTAGGTTGTGTATTTGAAACCTTTCTTGTTTCTTGAGAAAGGCTTGTATTGGTATATACTTTCCTCTCAGGACTGCCTTTGCTGTATCCCAAAGATTTTGAACAGTTGTGTTTTCATTTTCATTGCTTTCCATGAATTTTTAAAATTCTTTAATTTCCTGGTTGACCCATTCATTCTTTAGTAGGATGCTCTTTAGCCTCCATGTATTTGAGTTCTTTCCGACTTTCCTCTTATGATTGAATTCTAGTTTCAAAGCATTGTGGTCTGAAAATATGCAGGGAGTGATCGCAGTCTTTTGGTACCAGTTGAGACCTGATTTGTGACCTAGGATGTGATCTATTCTGGAGAATGTTCCATGGGCATTAGAGAAGAATGTGTATTCTGCTGCTTTGGGATGGAATGTTCTGAATATATCTGTGAAGTCCATTTGGTCCAGTGTGTCATTTAAAGTGTTTACTTCCTTGTTGACCTTTAGCTTAGATGATCTGTCCATTTCAGTGAGGGGGGTGTTAAAGTCCCCCACTATTATTGTATTGTTGTCTATGTGTTTCTTTGCTTTTGTTATTAATTGGCTTATATAATTGGCTGCTCCCATGTTAGGGGCATAGATATTTACAATTGTTAGATCTTCTTGTTGGATAGACCCTTTAAGTATGATATAGTGTCCTTCCTCATCTCTTATTACAGTCTTTGGTTTAAAATCTAATTTGTCTGATATAAGGATTGCCACCCCAGCTTTCTTTTGGTGTCCATTAGCATGGTAAGTCATTTTCCACCCCCTCACTTTCAATCTGGAGGTGCCTTTGGGTCTAAAATGAGTCTCTTGCAGACAGCATATCAATGGGTCTTGTTTTTTTATCCAATCTGATACCCTGTGTCTTTTGATTGGGACAGTTAGCCCATTTACATTCACAGTAACTATTGAAAGATATGAATTCAGTGTCATTGTATTGCCTATAAGGTGACTGTTACTGTATATTGTCTGTGTTCCTTTCTGGTCTATGTTACTTTTAGGCTCTCTCTTTGCTTAGAGGACCCCTTTCAATATTTCTTGTAGGGCTGGTTTGGTGTTTGCAAATTCCTTTAGTTTTTGTTTGTCCTGGAAGCTTTTTATCTCTCCTTGTATTTTCAATGACAGCCTAGCTGGATATAGTATTCTTGGCTGCGTATTTTTCTCATTTAGTGCTCTGACTATATCATGCCAGTTCTTTCTGGCCTGTCAGGTCTCTGTGGATAGGTCTGTTGCCAATCTAATGTTTCTACCATTGTAGGTTACATACCTCTTGTCCCGAGCTGCTTTCAGGATTTTCTCTTTGTCTCTGAGACTTGTAAGTTTTACTACTAGATGTCGGGGTGTTGACCTATTTTTATTGATTTTGAGAGGGGGTTCTCTGTGCCTCCTGGATTTCAGTGCCTGTTTCCTTCCTCAAATTAGGGAAGGTCTGTGCTATAATTTGCTCCAATATACCTTCTGCCCCTCTCTCTCTTTCTTCTTCTTCTGGGATCCCAATTATTCTAATATTGTTTTGTCTTATGGTATCACTTATCTCTCAAATTCTGCCCTCATGATCCAGTAGTTGTTTATCTCTCTTTTTCTCAGCTTCTTTATTTTCCATCATTTGGTCTTCTCTATCACTAATTCTTTCTTCTGCCTCATTTATCCTAGCAGTTAGAGCCTCCATTTTGATTGCATCTCATTAATAGCCTTTTTGATTTCGACTTGGTTAGATTTTAGTTCTTTTATTTCTCAAGAAAGGGTTTCTGTAATATCTTTCATGCTTTTTTCAAGCCCAGCTAATATCTGTATAATCGTTATTCTGAACTCTAGTTCCGACTTCTTACTAATGTTTGTATTGATTAGGTCCCTGGCAGTCGGTACTGCCTCTTGTTTTTTTTTTTTTGAGGTGATTTTTTCCATCTTGTCATTTTGCCCAGAGGTCAATAGGTGAATGAGAGAATAAAATACTAACAGGGTAACAATGACCCCAGGAAAATATACACTAAACAAATGAGAAGAGACCTGAAACTGGGCGAAAAGAAAGGGACAGAAAGAAAAAAGAAAGAAAAGAAAAAGAAAAAAAAAGAATATGATCAAATATGATTAGGTTGGTGCATAGATCAGTGCCACACACAAGATTTTGGGCATATTTTGGTCTGTTAGAAGAAAGTGCCTCCCAAAATTTTAAAGAAAGAAAAACATATATGTACAAAAATAAGGGTAAATACAATGAAGGGATGGAATATGATTGTAAAGGTGAAAATTATAAAAGATTTTATAAAAGGAATTGATAAGAAGTTGTTGAAAAAAGAGAGAAATTTAAAAAAAAAAAGGAGAGAATGTGATCATGTAGGAGACTAGAACAAAGCCATATAGTAGAGATTTTAGGGTATATTTTGGTTTGTTAGAAGCAACTGTGTCCCAAAATTTTAAAGAGAACAACTTATATATATACCAAAAATAAGGTTAACTAATATGAAGGGATAGAATATGACTCCAAAAATGAAAAATAAAAAAGATTTTTAAAAAAGGGATTGATAAGATGTTGGTTGAAAAAGGGAGAAGGAAATTTCCAAAAAAAAAATAGAAAAAGAAAATTTAAAAAATTACCTTTGAAAGACTGAAGAATCATGGGAAAAAAGCCATGAATTCTATGTACATTATTCCCCTAGCGCTGGAGTTCTGCCGTTCTCATTGATCGGTAAACTTGGTCTTGGCTGGCTGTTCTTGCTGATCTTCTGGGGGAGGGGCCTGTTGCAGTGGTTCTCAAATGTCTTTGCCAGAGGCGGAATTGCCCCACCCTTGCTGGTAAGGGCTAAGTAATCTGCTTGGGTTTGCTCTTGGGAGCTTTTTTTTCCCTGCAAGCTTTCAGTACAGCTTTGGAGGACCAGCGTGAAAATGGCAGCCTCTCAATCTCCACCCCAGAGGAGCCAAGAACTCGGGCCCCACTCCTCAGTGAGCCCCCAGAGAAAAGCAGTCAGTCACTCCCATCTCCCAGGTCTCCGGCCGCACTCCGTTCTCACCTGGCCTGTGACTGAGCGTTTCTGTCTCTGGCACAGGACCCTGTGTGGAGTCTCCAAACTCAGCAGATTCCTGTGGTGTGCTCCCGCGCCACTTCTCCCAGCGGAGGAAGGGGAGTCTCCCCAGATCTGATGCTTGTTGGGTCCCTGCTGGAAAAGCAGTGGCCCGACTGTGCCGCGAATCACGGTTTATGGCAACCCCTGAGCTGAGAGCCCGCTCCTCAGCTCCATCTCTGCAGCCGGCTTCCCCTCTCTGACACCTGGGAGCTCTGCCACACTCAGGCACCCCTGGTCTTTCTGTGACCCCGAGGGTCCTGAGACCACACTGTCCCAGTGAGGGTTCCATCCCCCGCTTAGACACTGGAGCGACCTCCCTCAGCAGAGCCGACTTCTAAAAGTTCTGATTTTGGGCTCCGCTGTTCTATCGCTTGCTTGTAGCTGGCTGATGGAGGCTCCCTCCCCCGTGCTCTGTCCTCTCGTATATCGCCTAGGATTCACTTCTCCGCACGTCCTACCTTCCAGAAAGCGGTCGCTTTTCTGTTCAGAGAGTTTCTGCTATTCTTTTCTTCGATCTCCTGTTGAGTTCGTAGGTGTTCAGAATGGCTTGATATCTATCTACTGGAATTCCTGGGATAAGACGAAATTTAGGTCTTCTACTCCTCTACCATCTTGCTCCCGCTCCTAGCTTGTTCATTTTCATTACTGTGCAGTATTCTATTATATTGGTGGACTAGTTTACCCATTTTCCTGTTCAAGGACATCTGGGTTATTGTGAGTTTTTGACATTTATGAGTAGAACTGCTATAAATATTCATATACAGATTTTTAAGTGTTTTCAATTCAGTTTGGTAAATACCGAGGAGTGGGTTGCTGGTCTTCTCCTTGTTTATAAAAATCCTATCTAGCTATCCTTCATTCCTAGGAATTTTCTTCACGTGGCATAGTTGTTGTTGTTGTTGTTGTTGTTGTTGCTCCTCCACCATCAGAAAAAGTAATTTTTCCAACCAAAATCCATCCCAAATCACTACTGCTATGAAATTGTTTTTCCCTTATTGATCTAACAGTAAAGAGATTTTAAGATTGGCATTATAAAAAAAAGAATTGGTATAAGTGAGAATTTCTTATGTAATATCTTTTCTGTTTTATAAGAAAAATATATATGCACATATATTCAGTTGTATAGATTAAAATTAAAAACTTAATAGAAAATAAGTTACTTGTTAATACAATATATTTGGTTAAAAATGAATATCAAACCTCAATATAATTGAGTAATTTATTTTGAGAATTTATTAGGTCACATTCTATAATTTATTAACTTATTCATTTTTCCATAGAGTACTGCTGTGGAACGTCTCAAGTCCATGTTGATCTGGTTGACTTGTAATGGGGGCTTTGTGTGAGAAACCAGGATTTGGTGTTAGACCTCCTAAGTCTTGTTCCTTTTCACTCCCTCCTCTCCCCTCTCTTTCTCCTACCCCCCCCTCCTTCTCTCTTGCCTTTTCTCTCTTTCGCTTACTCTTTTTCTCTCTCCCTCTCCTTGTCTCCTTCCCACTCTTCTCTTGCTTTCTTTCTTTTGAGCATGTACGCTCTCTCTCTCTCTCTTTCGCTCCCGATCCACCCATAGTGTTCTAATCTTTTTACAATCTTAACTTATTTAATCCATGAAGACCTTATTGAGTAGGTACTAATATTAGTTTCATTTTGCAGGTAAGGAATTTGACCCAAGGATTGGTTAAGTAACTTCTCTGGGGTCATGAATTTACCATATTTACTCATCTTAGTTCATTTTAAGTGTATGTCTTTTTGCTCCTTAAGTTTCTTGATGGCAGAAATGATGTTTTATTTTCCTTTGTACTCTTTTTTTCCCCCTTTGTACTTCTAATAGTCCTAGCACATTACCTAATAAAAATCAGAGCTCATTAAATATCTGGAATTTGAAATAACTAGAGAGGAAGAGTAGTAAGTAGGGATAATCTTTCTTTCTTGAAGCATCAGTGTTTTACTACTTCATCAGATTTCACCTTCTATGTAAGATAAACTATTGTCAATGTGTATTAATAAACATATGATACAAAAGTTAGTGTGATGGGCATGTCAGTTAAAACAACTGTGGAATAATTGAATTTTAGAGTTATAAGAAATCTTGCAAGTGGTGTCCAACTCTCATTCCATAGATGAAGGATCAAGCTTCAGAGATGCTGAGTGACCTATCCAGAGTCATTCAGAATCACTCCTGAGTGCCAAGGCAATGGATTTTTGGTGACTGTATTGCCTCTCTCTGAGTGTTTGTTGGAAACTCTGGCTGTGGCCCCTATTCTGAATTTTCTGATCCTCAACTAAAGGCTACAGATTTATGTGATGACACCAGATGTAACACCTCAAGTATTGCTGGGTTTCTCACTTTGAACTCTGTTTTTAGTCCCATGCCATGCTAGTGTAATTGTTCTCAACACAGGAATTTTCTTTGTGGGTCATAATCTTTTCTAAATAAACTGACTTTACAGGTAAGAAATGTCAGATACTCATCCACATGACAGTGTTTTATCCATCCCAGGAAGATATGCTTAATGGATAACCTTGCTCTCTTTGAGCCCCTTTTCTACTGCCATGCATATTGCTCCTCTCTTTTCTTTTTTGATACTTTTAACTCCTCCCTCTTAACTTTAAACTCCTACTTATGGAATTACGACTTCTCCTTACTTAAATCTGTATTTCCCGAAGGATAGCCCCTTATTAAATGCTCTGGCTTGATATCAGCAAGTAACTCTTGATAAAGAGATACTATAGGACAGTTCTCCTTTAATATATAGAAGCCCACCAGAAGCACTTTTTCTTTCTACCATAAAATAAAAGCTACTTATTGTCCAGAGTCATCCCCTAAAGTTGTGGTTATTCTAATTCATACATGCAACTCTATTCAATGACTTATGCACTATATATTTGTGGGTCAGAATTTATGGTAAGTTCTGCACCCCTCAGAAAGGGGTTTTGCCTGTTGTGGAAACCTCATTAATTCATTATATAATTTTATTGAGAGGTTAGTTTTAGTAGTTCCCAGATGTTAATATTAAATGGAGATCTTTATCTTTTCCAAAAATTGTGATTTAACTAGACTCTTTCCATCTGAATGGGTTGTGCTTTAGAATCCATATGTTTCTAACTTTAGATCCTTCTTCATTTGTTATTATGAAAGAATCTAGCTGAGAAATTTCACTGAGATGGGTTACCCTGCACATCAGTTCATTTTATTCTGAAACCAATTGGTGTGATCTTTTATTGAACCTGCTAGAAACTCTGTCAAATATTTGAATAGCATATGAAAATATATGGTGTTTAAATACTCAGGGGCAAAAAAAAAATTCACTTATAAAGAAATACTGTATGAATAATTGAAATAAACTCAGGACCTGACCACAACATTGCAAATTAGTGTCTATAAGTCTCTATGGATGGGTAATTCTTTAAAAATAGAAAGCTGTTTTTGATCAAACCCAGATGTTTCTATTTTTAAATTCTTGGCACATTACTTCAGTAGAAGATTTTCATCTTCAAAAAGGAAACGGCAGACATTGCTTTCAGCCTACATTTCTTGGGCCCCAGGGATGTAATTCTGGTTTCATATAGGCAGACATGCTTATTGCATATGTTTTGCTTTGGACAATTGCTATGAAAGAACCAGGGTGTGGAGAAAGCTTGGCCTTTTGATTGTTGTTTGGAGCTGTGGCTGTGTAGTTGGTGTTTTGTAGCATGGAGTAAAGATGAATTGTACAAGGTGTTTGTGGGTATTACAAATAAAGTGATTCAGTACCTTACATAACTCATAGTGATTCACTTTTAAGACTTGTAATGGCTGATAAAAACAGAATAGGAAATAAAGCTTACCAGCTTTAGAAGGCTGATGCTGATTAGTGTATGACAGTGGTTTAAGAATTGTTGAGGAATTTGTGGTAAATCAGTACTTATACATGTTACAGATTACAGTAAGCCAATTTAATTTTCTCTGTCGCTCAGATTTCTGGTGAGGACATGTAATGATGTGGATAGATTTCTGACTGAGCTAATGCTATCACTTACAATAATTCCTCTGACTTGTAATATTTGTAAGCACCTTATAAAGAGAAAATAATAGGCTTTTTCTTGGATTTTCTATAAAAAAAGCTGTTTTCAAGTATTTAAGATAGAAAACTCTAAGATAATACAAATAATACTAACATAACATAATAAAATTAAAAAAAATACTCGTAGTAGTCTTGAATCAGATCAGCACACTCTGAGAGTCTGACACAATTGGGACTCTCTTCCTTAACTCTGTTATATTTCAGTTAAGTTTTTTCCCTTTTTTATGATAAATTCAACATAGAATCCTTTTCAGCTGGTTAATGAAAGTGCATCTTGAGTAAATAAAAATTCAATTTTAAAATGGTTTATCATTTATATGTTATATATATTTTTATTTCAATTTTTTTATGTAAATTCTAGTTAGTTAACATATGGTAAAATTGGTTTCAGGAGTAGAATTTAGTGATTTGTCACTTACATATATCACCCATTGTTCATCACAACAAGTGCCCTCCTTAATACCATCACCCATTTAGCCCATCCCCCACCCACCATCCCTCCAGCAACCCTCAGTTTGTTCTCTATGGTTAAGAGTCTCTTAAGGTTTGCTTCCCTCTCTCTCTCTCTTTTTTCCCCCTGCCCCTATATTCATCTGTTTTGTTTCTTAAATTCCACATGAGTGAAATCATATAGTATTTGTCATTCTCTGACCTATTTGGATTAGCATAATACACTCTAGCTCCATGCACATTGTTGCAAATGGCAAGGTTTCATTCTTTTTGATGGCTGAATAATATTCCAGTGTGTGTGTGTGTGTGTGTGTGTGTGTGTGTGTGTGTGTACACACACACATCTTCATTATATGTTCATAAGTTGATGTTATTTATATTTTAAAGCTTGTTTTATGTTTTTTTTCTTCTTGGATTCACAATTCATCAAAATGGAAAGACAGCCAGCTTCTAGTTGCAGAATACAGAAACTAAGCAAAGATTATTTAATATAGGAAATGATGTGCTTACAAAACTATTGGCAGGGCTGGAGATCAGATTTAGGGTCAACCTTCAGGAAGAATTCTAATAGCAATAACTTAGAGCTAACCCTACTAGGAAACCTCTACTTCTCCAACCAGGGGAGCTTCTGTCTGAACTGCAAGATCCAGGATCTCTGTACCCTAACTGCAATTTGGGAATTGGAAAGCCACCACCAGATTGGATTTCTGGGCAGACCATTCTCTGATACAGTCTGAATGTTGTTTAGGCTTTGACAGCTTATGAATGTATTTTATATTACATTAAAATGAACAACCCAGATATCTAAGGCTCACCTTCGCTCATCGGATCCCTAGTTCTCTTCTATTTTCTGACATTATATTTCTGGTAGTTTCCGAAGTGTCTCACAATACTCAGGAGTAACTCCTTTTCCATAGCATCCATGCTCTTTTGTCCCACCCTGTGCAGAGCAGGTGTTGTCCCTGCTCTTTGGTTGCATCACAGCCTCTGATGCGCAGAGTCAGTCTCTGATAGTGGATGCCACTGCTTTCCAAGCCGAGCAGTACAGCTGCCACCTTGTCCTGCTGCAGCCTGAGCTCCAGGCTCTCCCTTACCCTTCTCAGGCATAACAGCTCTTTGCCAAAGCCTCTCTTGAGTCAGAGTACTGCTAAATGTACGTATCTAAGGACACATGGAACCCAGCTAGTGCTAGCTCACAGTGCCAATTAATTTTTTTTTAATTTGCTAGTTATTTGCTAAACACAGACATTATGAAAAATTATGTAAAGTTACAATTAAATAAAGTACCAGTCTGTTTCCACTGAGCAGAATTGGGAAGAAATTCACAGCAGCATCTCATTATATAGTTTATCTGCATATGGATACAGTAGATGTACATAGCCTTAAAAGCATAGATAATGGTAAAAGATCAAAAAATAATAATTGGAAATTATGGAGTTTTGAGTACATTAGAGTGATCCCAGTAAGCTGACAAGAGACTGGAGGTTGTGTTTTTCTGTGCCCTCACTAGCAGCCTTGTTCTCCTCTTCAAGCTCCAACATCTCTCCCATGTACCATATAGTTTGATCCCACCATCTTGCCAAAACTTACAATACACATGTCTGTATCTTAGCTCCTTGCTTTCAAGTAGAGTGTTTGGAGAAAGTAATTTGGAAATAGCTTTAAAGCAGGACAGTGAGGTTCTCATCTCATGGATTCAAAGAATGAATCTCGCAGACAAAGAATGAGAAAAGCGATAGAGTTTTATTAAGCAAGGATATAGAAAAACTCTCAAGAGTGAGAGGGGTCCTGACAGGGTTGCCAACATGGGCCACCACTGAGAAGTCTTATTTAGAACTGACCCAGCAGTTTGTGCCTTTATCATTCTTGTGATGTCCTGGTTTGAGTAAGGACTGGTGATAACATCTTTAATGGCTTATTTCTTCTTTGGGGTCTGGTTACAATGTGACTGCCATGAAAAGACCTCACCTCTGACACCCAGGGCAGGGTGGTCTGGTTTGTTCCGTTATCTGTGGTTCTGTTATGCCTCAGCATTTCCAGGATTTCTGTGAGCCTGATCACATAGCCCCTGACCCATCTCTCCCTACCTAGCTCTGCCTGTCCTTATTCAATGAGACCCTCCAGATGTATATCAGTGGGTTATATACGTGGGGGATGATTGCCAACATGTATCCTGGAAGTGAGGGAGATAAAGGAAGTTTCCAAAGCAATTTTTATATGTTAAAGTAGACTTACAGGATCCTGGGGGTCAGGCTAAGATTGCCTTTTGCCCTTAGCAAAGTGTCCACATCCAGGCAGTTGAGTCCCTAGGGGAATGTCACTCTGCCTGTTTCAAAGACTTGTCAGTGGGCTGTAAGTAGTAAGGAAATTTAATATTTTTTCTTCTGCCTTTGTTTCCCAATTCAGTTTTTTATTTTTTCTAAGAATACATAAGTTTGACTCCCTCTAAAGGACTTTGTATATAACAGTTTTTGTTTGTTATTTTAAAAATGTTTTTCTTTTTCTTTTTTTTTTTTTTTTAAAGATTTTATTTATTTATTTGACACAGAGAGAGAGAGAGAGAGCACAAGCAGGGGGAGCGGCCGGCAGAGGGAGAAGGAGAAACAGGCTCCCCGCTGATCAAGGAACCTGACCAACGGGGCCACTCAGGTGTCCCTGTGTATAACAGTTTTATGCACATGTGTTTTGGGGATTTTGAGTACTTTAAGTACACAAACAATACCCAGGTGAGGCCATTTGCTCATTTCCTCACCAAGGAGAGATGGGAATTCTGATTTCAAGGCCACCCTAACCTCATAACTGCTCTTTCTCCCCTGACCCCTTGGAAATACCTCCAGGACATTCATTTGTGATTCCTCCCTTTCTCTACAGTGCTGTCTTCCCTGGCTGGTGGCAACTCTGTCTTATTCCTGGGCACCAAAATCTGAGTTATGCACCTGGTAGTAAGTGAGCCTGTTTGTATCTGATTTCTTTCATACCGACGGAGCCAGGTAATTCAAGAGTAATGATAGGGTCCCCACATTCTCAAGCCTTTTCAGAGCAACCTACTTTTTAATATTCAAATAAAGTGACTAAAAGCTCCATTCTTTGTGGACTAATAGTCCAGGACTGTTCCCAATGTTTCTGATGTGTCTCAAGGGAGTGTGCACGTTTTTAGAGGAAACATTTTAAATATTGCTCTGAATTACTGCTCTTGGCTTCAACTCATTAGGCATCATCCTGTTGTCCCTTCTCTGAGGGCAGAAATTGTCTTCCTACCTCTTTCACACCCTGGGTGAACAAAGATTCCTTTTCTGTCCTTCCCTAAGGCACCGGTAAGGTGATTGTATGTAAGAGGCTTGCTGTAATTTAGGGTAATGTAGAGACATCACACCTCTGAAAAAGACAGTTTAACCCTAGGCTTCAGACATCCCCATTGCCATCCATTGGCATTCCAGTGCACCTCTTTTCTTTGTCTTCTTTCGGCTTTTTTATTTGATCTCCTTTTTCTCCCCAGACTCAGGGCCCGATCTCTTCTCTTTCCTGCATGCCTTCCCTTGTTAAGGGAAACAACACTTGGAAAATCAAACAAATCATGAGACCATTCACTAAAGACACCCTCTTAAGTTATTTAGAGTAATTTGGCACTGTTTTGCTTTAGCCTCCCTCTTTAAAACTAAGCGTATTTAAGTGTGTGTGCATGTGTGTGAGTTGAGAAAGAGAGCTGATGTGCTTATTTATTTCTTATCCTTGCATTACCAGAGATCCTTTAATATATATTAATCAATATGCAAACAATGAATCATGGAACACTACATCAAAAACTAATGATGTAATGTATGGTGATTAACATAACATAATAAAAAGAAAAGTAGCAATCCTCTTCCTGCTATACACCTAAATTTAAATGTGTCAGTAATTGTAGTTTTTAAAAGCACTTTTTTCTTTATGACTGCTTCTGATTCGTTTTATAACCACCAAGAAACTTGGGCCTGGAAATGAGAGATATTTTAAGCATTCATTCACATGTGACCTTGCTGCTTTTGTGGTTCATTCTGCATTTGTAAAAATCCTAATGTATCTTTGTTAGTGGAGGCTTTTGTTATCTTAGTGAATAATACCACACAGTAGTGAACGCTGGGAAAGTCTGAAATATCTGGCCTGTTAGCTGCCAAACTATTTAAAAACACTCAGGCAGTTTGGCAGTAAATTTTTTTAGTTACTACTTAATTACCTCTGTGCTTTGGAGAATGTCGCAAGACACCATGGATATCAAATATTTTTGTCTCTTTTCAGATTTCTTTGAGGGACAGATGCATCTCAAGCATGGCTGGAATATAAGGAAATATAATTTTAAAAAAAGTCAGGTGTGGCTAAGGAGGTCACCTTTAGCGAAAGACTAATTACATTATAATAGACCTTCAGGAAGTACAATCTATTTTTAATTTTCTTTCACACCCCCACAGATTTCTTTGAGTGAATAGTGTCTCAAGAATCTCCTTGATGCAGGAGACAAAAAAAGGCATAATATTACATTATTCATGTCCTTTACCACACTTTAATTGGTATGAAATAATCGTGGTCTTAAAACTTCCTAACCAGTATTTAGGAATATTAAATAACCCTAATTTGAGGTTAGTGAATTTATTTCATGAGTTAGTTTTATTTAATGAGCATTTAGTGATTTCTCAACATTCACATGTTATAGTCTAAAGATTATGTGAATGTAAAAACTGGAGTACATTCTTTTGCATGAAAATAATGTGTTAGAAATCTGTCCACAAAAGACAATTTAATGATATAATTGATATACTGTATATTTACAGTGATAAATAGAATAATGTTGATCTGGGACTTAAAATTAAGTATTTCTGATCAAATATTGATATATATTCATTGTGAATATTGGCATATGAAATTTGCTTAATGGCAAATATGGTTAGACTCTGAAGGGATTTGGGTACCATTAAGCACACAGGTAGCTGATGGAATTGATGATGAATTTTATTTTTTTTATTTTTAAATTTCCTTTAAAGATTTTATTTATATATTTGACAGAGAGATCACAAGTAGGCAGAGGGGCAGGTAGAGGGAGAGGGAGAAGCAGGCTCCCCACTGAGCAGTTGAGCCAGATGCGGGACTCGATCCCAGGACCCTGGGATCATGACCTGAGCTGAAGGCAGACGCTTAACTGACTGAGCCACCCAGGCACCCCTTGATGACAAATTTTAATCAAATGTACCTTCATCTTGGTATAGGTGTGTATACCAAGCACTACTCTTAGTCATCTTGCCTGGTGGTTTATTTTTTCTTTATGGGGTGGTGGTGTTTCCCCATTCCCTTCAAATTAGACAAACGTTCCTGAGATCCGACAGAACTGGGGTAGAGAAGCAAGGAAAATGCATTATACATGTGGTGCATTTAAATGAGAAAGCTTATGCATATGACTGAATTAAATTTTGACGCATAGGAGACAAAACATCTTGTGTGCTGATATGAGAGCCTAGGGAGGATGTGGTTATGAATGATAGGGTCAGATTTTGGTCAGTAGGTGACTCCATCAACCAGTGCCATTTGGTAGCTACCTGGTGGGTAAGGAATGAGTTTTAGCTCAAACACATGCCTGAGATAAAAACTCACTAGGTTACTTTTACTTTTCTACCTTCTTAATTCCGCAGTATACTTAATTACAAAATGCTTTCAGTTTTGCCTTCTGAGTAGTTTTGAAATTTGTCCCTTCCTTTCCCTTTCTTCCTAACACCAGTACTCTAGATATTTATCAGGCTCTACTATTTCAATAGTTTCCCAGTTAGTTGTCAGGACTCCATTTTCTTCTTACATTAATACATTTTTTATATTACTGATTGGCAGAGTTCTTGTAAAATACATACCACTTCCCTGGTAAGCAGAGTAGTTTACTTCACACTTTAGATTTAGTCAGTTCCTTGTATGGTTGGGCTGTGGGCCTATTAAACATGTTTAGCAAATAGTCATTTATTTACCAAGCACATATGAATTGACAGGATAATAGATTATTTTCACCCATTTGCCACTATATAAAATTGATTTCAGACAGTCATCAGTATGGTGGACTTGAATTTATTAGTAACTATAAGTGAAGCTAAATGTAGTTAATAAATTTCAGGCTTTAAGAATCATTGAAAATTATATTGGGTATTATGAATTGTTAAGTAAAGAAAAGGCACATGAGAATATAGTATTATGTATTTGGAGAGTCTTTGATTTAGTTTTTTACCAAAATGACCCGTCTTGACACACTATTAATAGAACGTATGGGAAGATGGAGATCTCTGTCATATGAATCAGTGCTAGAAAATAAAAATAACAAAGTTTGATGCTTCCTGCTTAAGTTATTTTCTACGGTCCAGAAGGAAATGGTGACAGCATGGTATTTGAAGTTCTTCCTGTTCTCATCTCTGACATTTCTGTTCTGATTTTCTGCCACTTCTTCCATGCACTCTGGCATAGTGTATGGAGTACTCCCAATGTGACCACCGCCACAATGGCTGATTATTCTGCAGGCAGAATCCAATCTCCTTCAGAGGCCACCTCAGCTTCCTCCATAGTCTCTCTGATAACTGTTGGCTACTTCCTGTGCTCCCAAAGCACTGCCCTCATACTTCTTTCAGAGCAGCCCTCACGTTTAGTTTAGGGAATGCCTCCACACATACTCTGTGCTACCTAAGGTAAGGATAGTGCTGTGTTCTGTGTATTGCAACCAAACAGAGCACTTGGCCCATAGGAAGCACTGGACACATTTAATTGCTTGGTATAAGAGTCACATTATATGTCAAATACTTTTTGCTCCTGTATGTATATGGGATCATCAGCAGAACTTTGTGGACATACAAGTATCTGGGCTCCAGACCAGACTTGCTAAATTAGTAACCCACAAGAATGGTTCTAGGTCTGTGCATTTGGAACAGAAACTCCACAGATGATTCTAATGTGGAAACAGTTAAGTTTGTAAAAGGATAGGTCAGCACAGACTAGAACTACCAGGGAAAGTTTGTAGAAGAGGCACTGTATACGAAGCTTTGAAGTGTGGGGGAAAGAGATCAAGTCAAATAAAAAAAAATGCACAAGTATGGATATGTATGTCAAGAGGACAATAGGGTGACCAGTATTCTGAATAGAACATTTATGTGAGAGTAATGTTTGTTAATGTGCACAAGCAGAGAAGCCCCAGATCATGGGGGAGTTTGAAAATCTGTGCAAACTTGAGCAGTTGAGCAGAGGCTGACTATCTTAGAGATGGGCATGTCACTGAATCTTGTCATAGCAGTGTAATCAGGAAGAGGGCAGCTTGTTTATGAAAAAGAATAAGGAGCATCTCATTCTTAAGAAAATATTTCTTTGAAACCTTCAGAAATCTACGAATTAAAGAATCACAGAATTTTAGAGCTAAAAACACATATTTATCCTTTGCCTTTAAGTAGAATTCCACAGAAAACTAATTCCTCATTGAAAAAAGAAATGGTTCCATGG
The DNA here is from genome assembly GCF_964656455.1 of Halichoerus grypus. NCBI lineage: Eukaryota > Metazoa > Chordata > Mammalia > Carnivora > Phocidae > Halichoerus > Halichoerus grypus. The sequence goes on from NC_135715.1 coordinate 145,066,501, forward strand.
TTAAATAAGTTTGGGATGTTAGATCAAATGGTCTGTTTCCTTTCCAAAATTTGTTCAGTGAATACATTTTTTAAACTGTAGGACTTCTCAAAGCTTGCAATATAGTGATTTATATTATAAATCTCTAAGAGGGAAATAGAGTAAGGAAGATTTTCCAAGCCCTTTGCTATGAACAGCTTGTCAGTATGTCGCTGGACACTTAAAACTTCAGTGAAGTTCGGGAGGCACACTGTGACATACTGGCTTAAGGATATGACCTTTGGAATTAGGTAACTTGAGTTCAAAACCTAACCTGATGCCGTGAACTGATTTACATCAACTTCATTCCCAATTATTAGATTATTTTGGTGAAGGCTATAGGCTATCCCCATGCCCTTCTCCACATACAAGATGTCCTGAGTTACAGTGAGAGAACAAGGTTGAGACTGGATCCTTGCATAGATAAACATTTCTTAGTACACAAAACAAACATGAGTCATAAAATCTATGTAATGTGTGACTTTGGTGGAAAGATCTGTAATAGCAATCAGTTGATTTCCATATGGATAAGATGTGTATCATTGTGAGATTGGAAATTTGGGGGAATAGAAAGGAGAAAGATCTTCATGGACTGTTAGATTCTAATTCAGAGATTTTGAATGTCCACGTGGCAATAAATGCACAGGTAATAAGCTATCTGGAGGAGGGAAAGGAGTTAGAAAAGGACATAGAAAGGTATTAAAGAAAACGTGGCTTACAAGTTTAGCTCAGAGCTTGCATGCTGTGCTAATGCGCTATTAATAATCATCCTTCAGCTAACTTTTGCAATACTACTCTTTTTATAATTTCTATGAAATATGTATCATTACAAGAAAGTCCATTTAGCTTGGCCCTTTGGAGAATGAATTACTCCTTTGAACCTAGATTGAAACATTTTTCAGACTTCTAAACTCAGTGATTCATTTATTAATAAATAGCAGAATGCATTGAATTAATATACTGTTTTAAGATAGCGATGGGTTATTGATTTCTGCAGATATTCTGTATATTATCTACATATAGGATCAATATATTTCATTACCATACTGGTATATCTTGTGTCTGGAATTGTACTTTGAAAATGATCTTATTCTAGAACTGACAAAGTCTCTTAATGGCTGTCAAATTAGAAAAGACCTCTATCTGTATTTATACATTATTTTCTTCGGTCACATTATCAGCATGGTTTTGATTATCTGTTTTCATGGACTTGTTTCCTACTCTCACAACCCACTTTCCATATATTGCGTTATTTGGGGATAATATCTCAGTTGCAGTGACCTCAATATTCCCTAAAGTAGCTCTGCCTAGAGTATTATTGTCATCATTATTTGATTACTTATTTCATATCTTTTTTAAATAGTTTCTGATTATGTCATAATATCTCTGATTTTAGATTCCTGTTATAATTATATTTTGACAACCTGCGCTACATCCATTCTAAAGCATTTCATTTGTCTGATTGTCGAAGTTTTGATTATACTTGATTGATTTCTAATCATAGGAATAATAGTTAATGTCAGTAATATTTTGATAGTTGATGGTTTGAGGGAAAATTTTTCTGTTGGCAAACATTGCTTCCTTGCTTCGATGTGAGAAAATTAAGATGATAAAGGGTTGATGGTACCAAGTATTTGCATATTATAGGTAGAATGTATACCTATAGGTAAATGCATGTAGTACATTTGTATGATATATATATTAATACTCATTTACCTATCTCACTTAAAAACTTTTAATTTATTTTTGAATTATCCTGCTACTAAAGTGAAAAGCCATGAAATGAACAAAAAATCTTCCATTAATTTTAATGGAAAAAATTATGCATTTTATCCCAACCTGAGATATCAGTAAAATTTTCACAACTAGAAAAATATGTCAACTGAAAAATAAAAACAAGTTTATGTGAGAAAAATAAGAATCAATTTGTAAGTAAATAACTCTCTGAGAAAATTTAATGTGATGAAAGTTTATTCATTTTTTTTCCTTTATTTTTCAGTAGTTTCTTAACAGATCTTAAACCATTTTGTAGTCATGAGTATCTTGCACCTTAAATGTTTACCTATAAAAATAGAGGATAGGAAAGCATCTCAGAGCAATATGGGTACGAAACAGGAGACTATATTGAATTACATGGAAATAATGCATGACACATGCACAATACCAATGGGAATATCACAGGATATGACTTGGTGACCATTTATGAAATACTTATTTTCATTCAAACATGAGGCATAATGCAAAAGTGTTCTATTTGATATTCTCTTGTGATAGGCTAATTGCTATTTGTCTTTGCCTGCAACTGTAACTTGAAATATTACTTTTTATGTATTTATTTAGAGTACTTTTATATTAAAAATATTGTATCTAAAACCAGAGAAATTGATGTGGAAAAAGTCTTTTAACATTTGAAGTAGTTATGTTATATATTTTTACACTCCAACACGGAACACTTTTATCTATTTAAAACACCTTTCATTCATTTGAAAAAGTACTATTCATGGGATGAATGTACTAGATATGTGCAGAGAGTAATTTGTCTGTGAATTGATGAAAATGAAAGTCATGCAATTTTAACAATAATTCAGGGCCAAACCCATGTGAAAGAGCTCTCAGCAGGGTGAAACCACTTCATTCTCCATTTTTGGACTGACCTTGGACTTGGTGGGATCTTCCCTAGTTTATGGTAATTGCTCTCATTAGTAAGGTTAGGAGTAAATTTCAAGCTAAATAGCTCAGTGCCATTCAGTGCCCATCAAAAAAACCATTCAAGGGAATAAACCAGGAAAGGGAATTCATGAATTAACTGGCCACCACAATTTCAGCACCCCCCCCAAAAAATAATTTAACAGTTTTACCTATTACATAAAATTCTTATCCAGTATTACACTGAAAACTTCTGATCTAAGATCTCTCCTTTATTGTTGAGAGTATCTGGCACTTTACATGCTTTCTTTTTTTCTCATTAAGGCACACTTAGGAATTTTTTAGAGGAGATGGGAGGGTTGAACAGCTTTCTAAAAGTTAAATTTTTATTGTTATTTATGCTATCAATGTTAGTTTATGTTGGTGAGCATGAACATGTCCTAGCTATTCTAACCATGGTCTGAGTACAAGCAGCATTACCATCACCTGGGAACTTGTTAGAAATGCAGAACCTTAGTCTTCACTATAAACCTACTGAAACAGAATTGGCATTTTAGCAAGATCCCCAGATTGAGAAACACTGACACACCAAGTTTGTTGGAACAGGAAATAAATGTTTGGAATGAGTCAGTTAGAAAGGGTACTTGAGATACAAAAAAAAAAAACTGCAGAATTTAAGAGACTGTTAGTGTGACCAAGTTGGGTCAACTTGATGCCAAATATTGTTCAGTGTGGTAAAAAGTAAAGCAATATAAAACAAACAAAAACTTACAAAAACAATTATAGCACATTCCCTTGTATCATATGATAGCATAATCGCAAGTATGAACTGAGGGGCGAAAAGGAGTCAAGAAATAATGCTGAAGAAATAACATAGCTTTTTTCCCCTTTTTTTGAATGTATATTAGCCAAAATGAGATGCTGGCCCTATATATCCTTCTTAGTTCTGTGACATTTATTTTCGGGATCTACGCAAATTGCATTACAAATGAATCAAATCCCATTGAATTTATAGCGTTTTGCTGAAAAACTAAAATAGGATGTCCCTTCCCAAATTCTTTTATCTTTAAACCACTTTTAACTTTTCCGATTATATCAAGAACAAAGTTTTGATTAAGTGCCAGGGAGTAAATACCTGACTTTATAGGTTATTGTTTCTGATAATTTCCAAATAAGGAAGGCTTATGAAGCTGCTCTAACCAGGAAGGTGTGCAGTAGCTCATAGTAAACCTGGAGGAGGAGGGAGGGGCAAGACACCATTTCTGAGAAGTTAGCAGGGCTGACTGCCAATATTCAAAACAATCCAGAATCCACACATTCAGGGTCTTTCTATACATTGATATCTGTCAAATCTATGTGCTTCATTTTTATTTTCAGAAGTTTCAGATATTGATGTAGCTATAATATGTAGTCTGATTTCCTACCTATTTATAATTGCATAATGATGCTACACATATAAACCTTTACTGTAACGGTTATTTTATATTCAATTACATTTACAAAATACTTGATTTATCTCAGTGATGATTCAGTTTTACAATTAAATGAATTGTGATTGATTTTGTTTACTTCTAGAATCAATTTTAATGCCTGGAATTTGTTGTTTTGGCAATATTAAAAAAGTCAAATTTTACCTTTTTCATATATTTGCTTTGAAATACTGTTTTTTCTGCTTTTTACAATAACTCTTGAGGTTTATTCTCATTTAAAGTCTGAGTCTATATTAAATTCTGTGAGTCTGTGATAAAGAGAAGCTTATATTGATTGATTTACTGCTATATCTTTTTTCCATTTGTTCAAATCAGTACAGTGAATACCGAAGCAAAGATGTATAAAAGTGAATTTGATATTTATTTGCAAATATAGAGACAAGGTGTAACATACATAGTTTATGACTCTTGAACTTGTGTTTTATGATGATTATATGATCTGAATTTTGATCAACTAAACAAAAATCTCTTGTACAGTAGCACCACTAGTTAATATTAAATACAAGTTTTATAGTCACCTTGTTATAACATAGGGTGGGGGAGACTAAAGAGGAAATGAGAATGAGTGAAGTTAGCCCACTGTGGCAAGATCTACTAGTTAAACCCTAAATCCTGTATCCTTTCTTGCTGGTATGGCCCTGTGACTGAAGTGTCACCTATGGTATGTGAGTGGAGTGATGTATCCAACTTCTGGTTCAACTAATTAAGACGCCTAACCTGGATTTGCTTTCCCTTTCCCATCTTGATGATTGAAAATGGCAACAATTGGAAAAATGTTGGAAGTGGCACGTTAAGCATAGGAGAACTGTTCTACTAGCTTGGGTTCTATGATGAGTTTGATAATCTGGGTCCATCTAGCTACCCTAGACCATAATGTGAGGAAGAAAAATATGCTTCTATGTGTTTTGACCAGTGTCTTGGTTACAGTAGGCTAGCCTTCAGTCTAGTGTAACTGTGAAGTTTTTCTGGTGGTGATAGGATGACCATACAATTGTCCATACTGGGAACTTTTGAAGATAAGAGGGTATTCAGTTAATACTGAGTGTAGGAAAAGTGGTGTAAATTGGGAGTATTAAAATTCAGGAGAGGATGCATTGGTCCTCGGCTGCTCTGGTTGCAAAGCCATTTTTCTTTCCATATAATGGCAATTTATCATGTCACTCATCTAAGCATGTTATTAGGCTCCCTCACAGATTAAAGCCTTTCTCCATCTAGTTCATAATAGGTACTCTTATTTTATGAGTTCAACATTTCGGGTAATGGACACATTTTTCCTCCCTAAAATATTTAAGGAGTAAAATAAATAGCTGAGAAAAATTGTCACCCCAGGGTCCGTCCTTCACAGAAAACCCATCTTGTATTGCCCCTGCTCCAAGCAGCCATAGGGTTTCCTGTGGTCTTATCACGGTGTTAGCGTAGGTCTGTTTCCAGGAGACTTGCCTCCTCTAATTAGCCTCTCTGAGTTTGGAATCCTTATTTATATAATGAGACAAAGACCATTCAATTCCCATTGCAATTGTGAAGATTAAAAGAAAACAAGCACATAAAGCATTTATCATAGTGCCTGGCCAGTGAAAATTAATGTGCAGTGGTGATAAATAAAAATTGGTCCCAAAGTACCCAAAACTAGACACATCCAAAGCAGAATTCATGATCACTTTGAAACCTGTATAACTTTCTTTGGTAACTCTTTGTATTAATAATATCACCAAGGATTCTGATGGCCACACCTGAGTATCTCCAGCTTATCTTTCATTCCTCAAATCCACTTGGTCACCAGATCCTGTTATTTCCATCTCTTGGATCCTGTCCTCTCTTTCCTCAACAGCTGCTGTAGTGGTTCCAGGCCCTCTTGGGATTGAATAAGTGAAATAAGTCAGAGAAGGACAAATACTGTTTGCCAAATGTAAAAACATCAAATTCAGGGAAATAAAGGAATGGTGGTTGCCAGGGGTTGGGGTAGAGGAAATGGGGAAACATTGATCAAGCGGTATAAACTTTCGGTCATAAGATGACTTAAGTTCTATGATCTCATGTACAGTATAGTGACCGTAGTTAAAAATACTGTAGTGTGTAGTCGACATGTGCTATGAGAGTAGAGCTTTAATGTTCTCACCATCACAAGAATAACAACAAAGTGGTAATTGTGTGAGGTGAAGGATGTGTTAACTAAACTTACTGTGGTAAACTTTTCACAGTATATACTTGTATCAAATTATCATGTTTTACCTCTTAAACTTACATAATATTGTATGTTAAAGAAATATTTTGGATCTCTTTTCTTTTTCCTTTCCTTCAACCTATCATTTCTAGGAAGAGAGAACTTCTATACACAGGATTCCATGATTTCTTGGATTTCTTATTTTCACCAAAATCTAACCATGAGGCCATACAGGATACCCTAGGTTATTTATCTTGGGATTCACTGTATAGCTGAATACATTTGGAAAAATCAGAAGACCTTCATAGCAATAATGCTACTGACTTGACTTACCATCATAGCTTGTTGCTTTTATGCTTCTTTACCTGATACCAGAGAGAGGGAAAGTTTGAGGTCTGTCAATCTATAAATTTCGATTCTCTTAAATAGGAAACATATACTGCCTTGGGGACCTTTCTGTCCTTTACACTTCACTAGAAAATGTCTCAAATGTAGTTTAAAGCACTCATGTTCTGTCTGCACTGGTTCCTTTTCACAAAACAGCCCAAAGTATGAATACACAACCATTGGTTAACAGTGACCAGTTAACATTTACATATAAGGTGTTTCACAATTTCAAATAATATTAGAAAAAAAAAACTACTGTAGGATATTAATTGAGAAGGGAGCATTTATTTTGATAATTTCATAAGATGAATTGAATTGCATGGTAGTCCCCCAGAAAGATATGTGCATGTCCAAATTCCTGAAACCTGTGAATGTTACCTATTTAGAAAAAAAGATGTTGTGGATGTAATTAAAGTCTTTTTGAGATAATCAGATAATCCTGGATTATCCAGGTGGATTCTTTTTTATTTTTATTTATCTTTTTTTAAAGATTTTATTTATTTATTTGAGAGAGAGAGAGAGAGTGAGAAACATCATAAGAGGGGAGAGGGTCAGAGGGAGAAACAGGCTCCCTGCTGAGCCGGGAGCCCGATGTGGGACTTGATCCCAGGACTCTGGGATCATGACCTGGGCCAAAGGCAGTCACCCAACCAACTGAGCCACCCAGGTGCCCCATCCAGGTGGATTCTAAATCCAGTGACAGGCATCCTTATAGAAAACATAGATCCTAAGAGGAGGTGATGTGCAGGACCCTCTTACAAGCTCACCTGTTATTGGCAGAATTAATTTTCTTGCTACTGTAGGACTGAAATACCTGTTTTCTTGCTGGCTGTGGGTTGGGAAAAAACCTTGCTTTATGCCCCCCCTTTATCTTTAAAGTCAGTAATGGTATGAATCCTTCTCATGCTTTGACTATTTCTGAATTTCTCTTCTGCAACTAACTGGAGAAAAAGATTTTCTTTTAAAGGATTTATGTGATAATCACCCAGAAAATGCCCTTACCTTAACAACTGATTTGGGACTTTAATTATATTTGCAAAATCTCTTCACAGTAGTACTTAGATTAGTGTGGATTACATAACTGGGAAAAGCCGTGCATACCCCAGGGCCTAAGGCTCTTATGGGGGCTATGTCAGGATTCTGCCCCCCCCATAATGTCTTGCTTAAAATAAAAAAATAGACAAAATGTATGAAACAATAGTTTTCATGTCATTGGATGTGAGGTATAGACTGGTAGTTGCTAAGAGATGGGGAAAAAATGAGATAAATTCTATTGCTTACTACATGGAGAGGGTTTCTAGACTCACACAGGGAGAAGAAACCAGTAAGAGCCCAGCAGTTTCTTTATTTTTTTATTTTTATTTTTTTAAGATTTTATTTATTTATTTGACAGAGAGAGACGCAGTGAGAGAGGGAACACAAGCAGGGGGAGTGGGAGAGGGAGAAGTAGGCTTCCTGCGGAGCAGGGAGCCAGATGCGGGGCTCGATCCCACGACCCTGGGATCATGACCTGAGCCGAAGGCAGCCGAAGGCAGATGCTTAACGACTGAGCCACCCAGGTGCCCCTCAGAGGAATTTTTACCATTTGTTAAATGTTGTTTAGTAGATATAATAAAGACACTAACATTAGAACATTAGTTCACTATAATTTTGATAACTAACACAAAGCTATAATTATTTTCGAATTTGTCACAAAGAATCTTTATACTGTATTTGTTCTTCAACTTAGGGTGTTATCTAGTAATTGGTTCTAATATGATCTTACATTGTCCTGGCTATACTTAGAATTCATGTTTCCATCAAACCTATGTTTGATTTTTGTTGTTGCTGTTGTTTTTGGCATAACCTTACTGAACACACTAAACGGCACTCTCCTCTCCCCATACAAAATATCTCCTATGTTTGGATCTTGCATAATTATAAGACAGATATGCCTAGAGAGACACTATGGTTTTCAACTGCTCATGAAAGAGCACAGCTCTCCCTCTAAGCAATCGTAGGGGTCTTTCAGTACACCTTGGTTCAGACATTCTGGAGGATGAATGCCTCTTTCTTCTGGTGCTCAGATGTTCACCTTGGTTGCCCTTGAGAGGATATGCTCTTTCCTGTCAGTGGTTATAGCATCCTGTTTCACTTTTTAAATGGGATTTATGTATCCTATGTAGACTGTATGTTGATAGACCATTCTAAATATACTTTCCTAATTTGACAGCTATTTTTGTGTTTTGATAACAAATAGATTAAAACATAAAAAAATTATCTATTGTTTTCCTCCCATTCTCTTAAAATTATAAGTGGTGCTGCCACAAGCTTTCTTCACTCACAAGGGGATTATACATAATTCTCTTTCCATAATGTTTACTTGGAATAAGTATTGAGAAATAGAATAACAGTGTACAGCAACTAACATTTATTGATTCTTACTATATACAAAGCTGTGTGGTAAGGGCTTAAAATACATTATCTGTTTTAATCCTTATACTTGAGTTAAGTGCTATTAATGTTTCTATTAAGCATGTGAGAGAACTGAGGTACAGAGATATTAAATAAATTACCTACGGTCATGCAGAGAGTGGCATAGCCAGAATTTATACCTAGACTATCTTATTTCAGTGCCCTTGAGACAGTCCACTGTGAGGAGTTATCATTCTAAAATGCAAAACTAAGCACGTTATTCACCACTGATGTCTCATGAGTCAGTGATGCCAGTCTAAATCAGATTTAAAAGCTGTTTACAACTTGGCCATAACCTACATTTCCAGTCCTTACTCACCCTGCCTCTGATGCAAGCACACACACATTTATCTCATACCAGAGAGGTGTGAAACCACTTTTCCTGGACAGTCTTTTTTCTGTTATGCCTCTATATTTTGGCATGTGGGCTTCCATCCATGTTTAATCCCCTTCCCCACCTTGGCCACCTGGAAACTTTCTACCCCTTCTTGAAGACTATTCATGAAGACTTGTCCAACCTCCACCCCCAGACAGAATGAATTCTGTCTTCTGGAGTGCTAAGACTACTACTATTGAACAACCTATTGAAAAATTGTTATGTAGGGAAAAGAGTGGGTGCTATCTTTAGATGGGAGATATTTTAACACATTTAAATGTTTATGGGAAAGTTCTATTAAAGATGGAAAGGCTAAAATATCAATAATCCTTAGCTAAAATGTTAATAATCCCTAAGAAGAGGTAAGGTGATGGGATACAGAGTGGGGAGAAAGATTGTCCATACAGAGAGAATCCTGGGAAGAAAGATATTATTTTAACATCAGAAGAGGGAAGAAGTCCAAGTAAACATACAGAGAGTGTGTCTATTTGGGACCTAAGACTTGAAAGAACTACTAATTTTTTGTGAAGAAGTCTAGGCCACTGAGATTCAGATTTGTGGAGTCAGAGAGAAAGGGAGAAAGAGAATAAGGAATTCAATTTTGCATTAAAAAAAAAAAAAGCCTGTAATTGCAAAGGAAGGTTATCATGTGTAAAACATAAAAAAAGTTGAAACCAAGCTAAAATGTTTAAGAGGCTGCAGAGATGATATTTCCCTATCACTTTACAACATCCCCCAAACACAATCTAATGAATCTAATGTGTGGTGCAGGGAAGAGTAAGGAGTCTGGTCAGTTGTCCTCTATGCAGTCATATCTAGATGTCTAGAATCTACTTTTTGTTCTCTTAATGTGCAGTTCTTGATCAGATTGCCCGTATTTTTTTCCACATCTGTAGTTTTCACACAATAGGAAGTCCAAGGTATTTGTAATTTTTACATCATCAAATGTGTGATCAGGTTTCCTTTGAAAATAAACTCCAGCAAGAGATCAGATAATGACAGGAACTGTTTCTTCTTTCTCTTTATTCCTTATAACTCCCAGTTTGGTTCTCTGTATATGATCAATACATTCTTGTTGGAATGCTTTTTGTGAAAGTAACAGTTCTTACCGTTTTCTAGCTATTGCTCTTTTCTCTGTAGTAGATTGATTAGCATTGAAATTTCAGTGACTCTGATGAGCAATTCTTTGATTTTCATTTCGGTGTGGTAGGGCCACTAGGATGTTCAGAGTGTTGTTTCCCCAGGCTCCAGGTTGGTCTGCTCTCTTACTTTAGTGATTTAGGGAACTGTTCAGTTGTTTAAATTCATTCAAATAACAGCCAGTTCTGATAGGAAAGCATTTCTTTTTGTTATTCTTTGCTTGAAATAAGAAATTCAAAGCTCTGAAACTGTTACACACAGAGCAACACTTTCCAAGAGAGATTAACATAGCAATAGGTTCCTCAGAACTGCAATCTACTACCTTTCAAATGAATGTCAAGTTATGCTGGCCAATGCATTCAAATGCTCTAATCATCTCATCTATTCTGTTTCCTGCTTTCAGAAACTAAAATACAATTCTTAATGTTTGTTTCATTGCCACACTGTCACCAAGGATACCTGATGCAAAGATTCTCAGCACTGTGGGATTACAACAAAAGGTTATAGATCTTCATTACTTGACTGCAGTACAATCATTACAGAACTCTAGAGCACTGATTGTTTTGGCGCATCACATTTTTTAACGTGATAATCTTAAATGTTTACCTTATGTGAGAGTACATATAATAAACTGTGAAGACTTTCACACATGACTGTAAACCAGTTCTTAAATTGTCAGGTTCTGTAATCCATCTAGCAAGTAGATTTTACTTAATATTTGGAATTTAGGGGTATTTTATTTTTTAAACAGAAAGTTTCTGGGGCTCCTGGGTGGCTCAGTCAGTTAGCATCCGACTCTTGGTTTTGGCTCAGGTCATGATCTCAGGGTCCTGATATTGAATGCCACACATGGAGTCTGCTGAGATTCTCTCTCCCTCTCTCTATCCCTGTGGCCACCCCCCACCCCCCCCGCCAACCCATGCTCACTTGCTCTCTAAAATAAATAAAATCTTTAAAAAAAAAAATAGAAAGTTTCTATTTAACCTTCTTAATTTTTCCCTACTTTGATTTTCTAGCTAATAGTTGGATTCAGAGAATATAATTTCCAGCATCTATTCACATACTGTACATTAGTTTGACATACAAAGACAAACCACAGCACAGATTTAAGAAATGAATGAATTGTTCACTAACCTGACCAAGAGAGATTAGCACTGTTTGATCTTTGGCATGTGATAGATTATGGCAAGGACCAAGGTAATCAAACTCAGCTGTTACAAAGCTCACTGAAACAAGATGGCAGAACTTCAGAAGGGCCATATAATAAAAATGTATAGTCAAATTAAAATCAGAGTTTGATACTACTTACTGTTCTTTTTTTTGTATCTTACTGGTTTCTTCATTATCTGTCGTAATTATTACAGTCCTTTGTTATTGCTTTTTATGTTTATATTTTGTGCCTAATAATTAGTGATGTAATATATAGTAATTATCAAAAACTCAACTAATATGCTCTGAGACTAAAAATCATATCAAATACAATTCCATAATTAATAGTTTTAAGTTGAGAATTTTTTTCAGATGAATTCTTTATGGCATATATCCATTTCTTTATTCTTTTTTTTTTTTTTTAAAGATTTTACTTATTTATTTGACAGAGAGAGAGACAGCGAGAGAGAGAACACAAGCAAGGGGAGTGTGAGAGGCAGAAGCAGGCTTCCCGTGGAGCAGGGAGCCCGATGTGGGGCTCGATCCCAGGACCCTGGGATCATGACCTGAGCCGAAGGCAGACACTTAACGACTGAGCCACCCAGGCGCCCTGCGTTCCTTTATTCTTTATATGGCCTGCTGATTTTCGTATTCTATTTAATACTTCATATTTTAAAAACGTACTTGTGAAGGATAATATTTATTCATTTAATAAAAATTGAGTATGTATTCTATAACAGTACCGTGCAAGAAGCTAGGGAAACAAAAATGAAGAAGGCATAATACTTTCAAGAAGCTCATGGTCCAGCAAGGGAGACAGAGTTAAGTAATAGGTCAAATATATGATGAAAATCGTGCAGGAACACAGGGTAAAACAATGAACCTACCTTGGAAGACTGGGACTATGATAACAGAGAAGTGATTGTTGAAATGGAAAGTTCCCAGATTGGAAAATAAAGCAACATAAAAATTAAGGTATTCTAGAAAGAATAGTATCTACAAAAATAAAGATGGATGAAAAAATCTCTATCCAGGAGAAAGCAATTTACCCTGATGTCAGGATAGAGTGTCAGTTCACTGGCAATGGCAGGACTGAGAGTTGATATCATATCCAGAAGGCTGGAAAAAAAAACCCACAAGTCTTACTACTAACAATGTTTTTCATTGGAATTTCTTTTCCCCTGGAAACAAATTTACTTTCTGTCTGCATAGGGCTGTGTTTGAGGCTTGACAAAGGTAAGCATTCTGACACATAAATCTTAGAAAAATGACTTTTTACTGTGATACCTGCAAGGGGTACTTTTATCAAAAATGCTCTCAAAGACACATCAGTTGGGGTATGGTAAGTAGGAGTAGCTTCTCGAGTTTCTATGTTTTTTCACAGGAGATATGCTCAGAATTATGGCAGTGGTACTCTGCCTGAGCAGGCTGGGGTCTTGCTAGGTTGTAAGAAGTCCTAAGTGGTAACTTAGCAATCCTCTTACCCTTAAAGAACAGCATCCTAAAATTTCCAGAATAGAGATCTTATATACTAGCAATACTCACTTTCATAAGCCATGCTAATTGTATCAAAGCATTGTGCTCTTTGTATAATTTTTCTTTGTTACCAGGAAACTGAACCTGTTCTTTTTGGTTGGTGATAAGATGACCATCAACAGTTCATATGCACATCCTACCAGTCTAGAAATTTCCATAGAAAGATTACACTTTTCCATATAGTTCTGTTAGAAAAGTCCTACAGAGGTCTGTGGGTTGATTAGGATCAATATGATTAGCAGGTCTTGTTCCTTGTTTCTTCCCTAGTCTGGACGGGAAGAGCAAACTCAGTTTATGTCGATCTCATCACATGACATGGGTTCCCTAGATGAAGAGCAATTTGATAATAAGGTTTGTGAATGTTTAAGATGCTGATGAGCTGGAGTGGCTCAGGTTGTGACTATAAAAAGGCAGATGCCCAAAATATTTGTCAATGCTATTTGCTTTTGCAAATGCTATTTTTATGGCTTCATTGTTGATAGATTTTATTTTTAACTATTCTAAATGCACTTAAGTTGGTTTAAGAACAAAAACTAGGTAATGCAGCAGATAAAGATACATCTGTCTTTTCATTATTTATTTTTCCCATTAGAAAAATGGAATAATACCTGCCTGTTCTAAGAAAAGTATATTTTTTTGAAAGTCTTTTTTTCTTTAAATATAGCACTAATTGTGTGGAGCAAAATAAATTTGTTCCCTTAATCTGGCAGGTATTAAGCCACTCTTCACAATTCTATGAGTAAGTTTGACTAATTACCTAAGGCTTTTAAAACTCTTGCTGAATTATGGAGACCTTTGCTTCAGGTTTTTTTCTTTACCTATCCACTGCTGTCTGCTGATGTTAATTAGATTGTAACCACTAAATTAATATACAGTAAAGGAAAATAAACCACATGAATAAGAGGTAGAAATGATACTGGTTTCCTACTTATTTTATGTTATTTTTTTTTTAAATTTCAGGCAATGATTTAAAATATTCTCAGCAAAGTGATTGGTACAGTGGGGGAGGCTTCTACTCAAAAATTTTAAAGTTTTAATGATTTCAGTAAATCATCATTAATCTTACTAATGAAATATCTACATTTTAAATGGCAATTGACAATTTTTTAGCTCCATAATATTTTCATAATTTACCTGTTTTTAACCTTCCCTTAATTTTTTTATGTTACAAACTAGAATTACTATTTATACAAATTATTTTTTCAGTTTAGCTAGAGTAATAAGGTCACCTGTACTTTCTGAGTGGAATACATAAAGTGTATGCAGTTTGAGTTTTAGTATTTTACATTTTAACAATGCTAGTTTTTATATTTTTTCCATAACTAATAAATCCTAGTCAGGAGACATTTGTCAAGGGGAAATTAAAATCTGATTTCTACATGTGAATTCATAGCCAATGAATAATTGATTAATTACATTGTTATTTTTGTTTACATACTTAGATCTTTTTCTCTTGGTCAGTGGCATTCCCTGTTTTTCACTTAAAGTGGGAACAATTAAATCAGTAAATTTAATACAAAATTATTACAAATAATAACCAAACTAGTCTTATTCCCTCTAATATACATAGGACCTTCTTTAAGGAATAGTTATCTGTTTTCTTCTTTTTTTGCTGATGCAGTCAGCATATACTCTAAGTATTGGCCCTTCTGTGAAAGGGTAAATCTGTCCTTTGTTAAACACTATAGTTGTTGTTTATAATGCATTAGGTAGGTAGGTTTTTTTTTCCCCCAAAACAGCCCCCCCCCAAGAAAATATTTTTCCCCTGAAATATCTTTTTTTTTTTTTTTTAAAGATTTTATTTATTTGTTTGACAGAGCGAGAGAGAGTGAGCGAGCACAAGCAGGGGGAGCGACAGGCAGAGGGAGAAGCAGGCTCTCCGCTGAGCAGGGAGCCCAATGTGGGACTCAATCCCAGGATCCTGAGATCAGGACCTGAGCTGAAGGCAGACACTTAACCAACTGAGCCACCCTGAAATATATATATATATATTTAACACCATACATTGCATCATTAGTTTTTGATGTAGTGTTCCATGATTCATTGTTTGTGTATAACACCCAGTGCTCCTATTCAGTACGTGCCCTCTTTTATACCCATCACCAGGCTAACCCATCCTCCCACCCCCTTCCCCTCTAGAACCCCCAGTTTGTTTCTCAGAGTCCATAGTCTCTCATGGTTTGTCTCCCCCTCCGATTTCCCTCGCTTCATTTTCCGCTTCCTACTATCTTCTTTTCTTGTTTTTAACACCCTGAAATATTTTTTTTTTCTAGAAGTCTTTCTAGAATAGATTTCAATGACAATTAGCTATTCTTGTTTTAAAAATAATTGGATACTAAAATTTGAACAGCATAGATTTTTATAACTCCACTTAGACTTACTTGTTATTAAATTTTCTCTCCTTCATTGGAACATAATCATTCTGCAAGTTTAGTGAAGTCTGGCTGACATTCATCTTAAGTAAAAAGGTGGACAAGACAAAAGGTATCTTGTCTTAAAAACCACTTCTCATTAATAAAAATCGTTCTTTTCCAGGCTTCAGTTAAAACATGTGAACGATTCTCAAGTCCCTTTTACTTGGAGTTTCAGAGCAAGATGTCAGTATTTAGAGTAGTGTGAAACAGAATTAGGATTTTTCCTGGTAAGTGACAAATCCTACTACTGACGTTGAGGACGGGTCATGTTGCTGTGACCTGGGAATCCTTAATATCCCCGCTGCTGTCCTGGAGATATCTTGTCAGTCAGGAAGTATTCTATATAATTCTTTGGTGGGAAGAATCATTAGCTACTTAGACTTTCCTTAAAATAGAGGACTAAAGGGTTCTCTGTATTGCTGCATAGGCAAAGCAGCTTGGAAAAGATTTTATTGGACTCCTTTGTGCATTACAAGCAGGATGCAATGTTTCTCTGGATTGTGAATGTTTTAGCTAAACACATGATCTGAGTTGGTAAATTAACCTTAGTGCATTACTTTTGAACGGCTTCAAAATTGCTATCTTTGGTACTCAGCCAGTTGGCCAGTCATTTTGTCACTTCAAGTTCACAGATCCCTTAGCTGGATGGTCTCATGGAAGAAACTTGCTTTATAGGACATTAGTTTTAATAGAGGTCATTAACTTGAATGCATAGGTACACTCTAGAGTTTGGAAAGCGCTGACATAGTATTTTCAAATACCTATTTCGCAAGTGGCAGTTAAAGCCACTGTTAGATCTTGTGTTGTCTTTCTATTGCCATTGTCTCTCACCTGACTTCCACATTTGTTCCTGTCCGGTCTATTCATAAAGGAAATACGGTGCTCTTTGAAAAAACTTAAGATGTATCATGGCAGACCTTGTCACAACTTCAACGTCCTTCGAGGGCTTCCCATTACATTTAGAATAAAATTCAGTCAACCTCCTTATCTTGGTTCTGCATGGTGTAGTTCACAGCAGACCAACTCTCAAGTGTTACCTGATGCCATTCACTCACTCTTTTCATGAGGCTCCAGACTTCTTTCAGTTCCTCTAACCTTCTGGTTCTCTCTCATCCAGAGATCTGTATACATATGTTCTCTGTCACTGGGATATTTTTTTAGGGTTCACATGACTGGGTTCTTCTCATTCATAGGTCTCTTTTTCATTGTCACCTCAGAGGTGCCTTGGATTTGATTGTGTGCCTGACCACCCAATCAAAAGTAGGTTGTTTTCTCCCTCCCATAATCACTCTGGGATTTTCCTTCATAGCATCTGTCACAAGTTAGAATTATAGTTGTTGATATGTTTCATGACTGTCTTCCTCACTTTCAGCATTTTAAGAGCAGGGACCACGCACATCTGTTTTGTTCATCACTGTGGTGGAGCAACTAAGGATTATTAATCATCTCTAAACACTTTTCTTAGTTGACACATGTTCTTTTCTGAATGCATATGATTCCCCAAGTGATCATTCAGGTATATCACAAACATACTGTGATTTTGAGATCACAATTCATTGATCTAGGTAATCAATATTTTTTGCATCCTTGGTGCTTTAAGAAGAACATAGTTGCTATGGGTGGATATAAAAGACCAGCATATTTGTCCTTTAGGGATTTGCTATCAATTACCAATCAAATACTCTTACAAAATAACTGAAGAAACAGATACTGTTAACCTAGAAATACACTAATTTACTATGGTAAATTAGTAAGTAGACTGAATTTATTCTCTTGTAGAAGGTGTTGAATCACGAAACAGATAAAATATGCTATGATCAACAAAAAATACTTGTACATTTAGTCTCAATATTGTTTATAGGCTTTTCTTAGCTTATGTTATATTTATGTGTATAAGTGTGTCTGTGTGTGTCTGTGTATATATTTGTGTTGTTTTGTTTTCTTAGCCCAGCCATCTTCTCAGGAAAACATAATACCTGACTGTAGTTTCAAAGTTCTGCATATGAAGGGTAGTAGGTGGTTTAGAAAAAAACTCTAAATTTTGATTTACTTGATATGTATAGGAAAGTGTATATAGTTGACCCTTGAACAAAATGTGTTTAAATTCCATGGGTTCACTTATATGGGGATTTTAAATCATTTACAGTACTGTAAATATATTTTCTCTTCCTTAAAATTCTCTAACATTTTCTTTTCTGTGGGTTACTTTATTTAAGAATACAGTATATGGGGGTGCCTGGGTGGCTCAGTCAGTTAAGTGACTCTTGATTTCAGTTCAGGTTATGATCTCAGGGGGATCTCTGGTCATGTGGGGCTCTGTGCTTGGTGGGGGGGAAGGGAGGAGAGTCTCCTTGGGATTCTCTCCCTCTCTCTCTCTGCCCCTACCCCCGCCACACATGCTTGCACACTCTCTCAAATAAATAAATAAATCTTTAAAAAAAAGAATACAGTATATAATACATTTAATATACAAAATATGTACTAATCAACTGATTGTTATCAGCGATGCTTCTGGTTAACAGTAGACAATTAGTAATTAAATTTTGGGGAGTCAAAGGTATATGCATATTTTCTGCTCCATGAGGGATCAGCACCCATAACCGCTGCATTGTTCAAGGGATCAGCATCCCTAACCGCTGCATTGCACTGACAAGTATACTTATTCTGACCCTTGAACAAAATATACAAATTTTTAAAATAATAATAAAATGAAAAAAAATGTATACCCACCACTCAGCTTAAGAAATAGGACATGAGCAGTATTATAGGCCAGTGGTTCTCCCACATTTTAGTATCAGAAATCCTTACACTTAAAAATTGCTGAAAAGCACAAAAGCTTCTGTTTAGATGGGTTATATCTATTTATGTTTACCATGTGAGAAACTAAAATTGAGAAATTTAAAAAATATGTATTATTTCACTTAAGCATAATAGGGCCATACATGTTAGTATAAAATAACACATTTTATAAAAATATCCATCTTTTCCAAAAATAAGACAAATTAGTGGGAAGTGGCATGGTTTTATATTTTTGCAAACCTTTTTAATGTCTGGTTTAAAAGAAACAGGTAAATTTTTATATTTGGTTCAACTCAGTCTGTTGCAATTAATATGTCACTTTGGTTGAAATCTATGTAGAATGAAAGAAAAAATGCAAGTAACATCTAACCACTTCAGACTGTTGAGGAGTCCCCAGAACACACCTTGAGAACTGCTGTTTTAGGCACCTTTTGTGGGACTCATCTCAATCATTTGTTGCTTCCTCTTGCCCAGAGGTAATGTCATGAGTTTTATGTCCTTAATTTTCTTTGTGATGTTTTTTATTGATGTATTAACACCAAAAAACCCCATATTGTTTGGTTTTCCCATTTCTGAATACATGCACCAATATTCATTGATCACTACTATTAAATTTTGAGGTACATCCATATGGAACATATAGCTATGGTTTAGTTATTTTACTAGTCAATGGTTTTCTTTTGTACAAATATACGATAATTTGTATAAGCATTTTTTCTAATCACGTGGGTTTGTTGCAAGCTTGTGTAATTATAAACAGTACTTCTACTACAAATGTGTATATTCATGCCTGCTGGTACACATTAGCATGAGTTTCTTGGGAGTTGTTACCTAACAAATTAGTGCATTTTAGAATATGTATGGTTTTCCAATGAAATGTCAAACTGTTTTCCAAATTGGTTTTATCAGTCTATACTTATACTGTCAAGCTATAGATATTCCCATTGTTGTACATTCTAATCAATAAATTGTGTTGATTCTAATATCAAAAATCTAATCAATTAAATTGTTACTGTCATAGTGGATATAAAATGTTATTGTCATAATCACGTATAGTCTTCTGATTATTACCAGAGTTGTGCATTTTTTTCCATAGGTTTATATGGGTTATTTGAGTTTCCTCTTCTCTGAGATGCTTGTTAAATCCAGTTGAATTCTTGATATATTTTGGATACTATAATTTTATAGGTACATGTGTTGCAAATACGTTCCCTAAGTTTGTGCCTTATCTTTACGGTATCTGTGGATGAACCATTATCTCTAGTTTTATTTAGTAAGTTATTAATATTTTTAAGTGGTTTATACCTTTTCTTGTTTAAGAATGCCATCTTTACCCCAAAGTCTCAAAGATATTCTCCAAATTTTTTTTTCCTAAAGATTTTTGGTTTAATCTTTTATACTTAAAGTTTTCAGTACACCTGGAATTGATTTTGATGTGCAATAGGAGGTAAGGGGTCTAATTTTAGTAGTGCACCTCTATCATATGTCAGGTCCATCATATATCAAGTTTCTCTATGTCTGAATTTGTTTCTGAGCTGACCATTTTTTTCCATCACTCAATTCTGCAGTAGTACTAATATTATACTATTTTAAATTACTTTAGATTTGTAACAAATCTTGATATCTGCTCTTAACTAAATGGAATTTTTATCAGAGAAGGTGGTCTGATACCAATTTTTTAAATTGTTAGGTCTAGCATAGTAGATTTTTTATGGTTTAGTATAGTAGATTTTTAAAAAAGTGGTGACTTAATGTATATTCTCAAATTTTGAGTATAATGTTCTTTATATGTCTATTGGATCAAACTTCATATTTTATGCTACTCAAATTTCAGATTCGTGTTGACTTGGTCTAGTTACTGAGAAGTTTACTAGTGGAAAAGTGGAGGGTGAATTTGTCAGGTGCTTCTTTTTTTGTTCTTTGCTTTATATACTTTGTGTGCTTCTGTCATTAAGTACATACAAATATATGAATTTATATTCAGTATTTAATTATGGGGTTTCTATTTGTCCTTTTTGTTCTTCTATTTTTTTCTTCAAGTTTTAGCAGCATAACTACCACTAATGGATTTTTTATTAAAAAGAAAAAACTGTGATGAGGGCAGAAGCCAAACTGAAAAGATTGAGAAGTAAGTGATAGGTTAAAAAAAAAAAAAATGGAGATGAGTATAGAAAGTGTTTCCTGAATTAATTGTTATATAGGGAAGATAAAAATAACTGGGGGGAGATGTGGGAATCAAGGGAATGTTTTTAAATTCTAAGATGTGAGAAATTTAAGCATATATAAATATCATGAGTATTACAACTGAGATTCAGGAGTTGAATATATGCAAGGAAGACAGATTATTTGATAGTGTAAAGCTCCTGATTTGGCAGACTGGTGTAGGATTCTGAGCAAGAATGGAGTAATTGCTCTGTATTATTTCTCTTTACTGGCTTCTCCACAAATTGAGGACAGAAGCTGTAGTGGATGCAGGAGATATAATATGGGCTGTAGATTTGTAGCGGACTGTTAAGGGAGATCTGACCTCACGGTGTCTACTTCATTCTGTAAGAGACCAGTTTGCTGAGAATGAGTGTTGGTGATATGGTGGGCTGGAAGTTTGGGAGCATTTGGCTGTTAATATCACAATATTATTGGCAGGGCTGAGGAGATAAGCATTGATTTCCAATTTAATTTTCTAACTTTGTATGTGTTTATCAACATACACTATATGAGTCTCTCTACCTGAACTTACAAGTTTAAAGAAATATTTCAAATAATTAACTGTAATATTTTGGTCTTTTTCTAGGCACTGGTTATACAACTTTGATATTATTCTCAAAGGGAACAAGATGGTTCTAGACTGCAAAACCTTCACTGAGAAAGGGATTGTATCGTCCTTTTCTCTGGCATCTCTTCCTCGGGTTTATTTTCATGTTCAACATGACATAGAAACTATAAATACTGAGTAACTGGGTCATGATAGCATAACATACACTCATTTTCTTACTCTTTCCCTTTTATTTTCCTTCCTAACTTTTGTAATTAAAATTCATGATATTTGCACATATTTAGTTTCAAGGACTGTGAACTGCTTTGGGTTTAAAATGATAGATGATTGATTGCTCTTGTGTGGGAGGTAGTTACTGGAATAGAGAGAGGGGTTGAGACTTATGGGTGACCAGCAATATTCCTTTTCTTAACCTGAATGGTAGCTACATGGGTGTGTTCACTTTGTGAAAATTCATTGAGCAGTAAGTCCATGTTTTGTGCACTTTTTAAATTATATGCACACAAAAATACAAATGGCAGTTAGGAGTACATAGTATACACTGTGTATGTGGTTATACAGGGGATATACAAATAATATGTACATAAATAAAATCAGTGTTACATTAGAGATCTGTAGGATGCCATTAGATTACTCAGTTGAAACTGCTACCTTAAATGTCTTCAACAATCTCCTGATAACCAAATACAGTGGCATATTTTGAGGACATAGTGTCCATAAGCTTTCTGACCATTACTAGCTTCAAATGCTGTGTTCCCTTGGATCCTGAACTCTACTCTTCCGGGTTCATATCCAGCCTATTCTATCTTCTCTTTTCAGTTTCTAATTCATAAAGAACCCATCATTTCTTACATTTTTAGCTGTCATTGCTGCCTGGATGACTCCTAGTATCATCTTTCTTGTCTTGTTCTCTTCAGCCTGCCTCAGATCAAAATTTAAAGCTGTAAGCTGACCATATCTATTCTTAATGAAAATACATCTCATTGTCTTATTCTTCTTTCTTCTTGTACCTTTGTGTAAAAACCCTTATCAATCTATCAGTTCCTGGTATCCTGTGAGGTTTGTGCCTTTCTTTTGCAAAGGGTGATATTTTTTAGTAAGCACTCAGAAAATGTTAATTTTTCATGAAAGTGTTGCCATCAGCAAATTCTCACTGCATTGCTAGTTTCAGGGATCCAAATATTAGTGATAGTAAGTGATTGTAAGTGGTAGTAACTGCCATTAAGAAACTTTTAGAATTGAAGACAATATAAAAAGGTTGGAATCTGGATTTTTTTTTTTTTTTTTTTTTACAAAGTCACACCATACTTGTTTTGCCATTTGAGGTCTATAGGTATTTGAATTTAATTTTTCTATTTATAACTTTTAATAGCATATTGTTCATAAACATTCTATTTTTCATTCTCTGTATACCATCTTGACTTCTCAGAAAATCATAAGCTGGTATATGAATATTGTAGTTATCTCTAGCTTTCAAGGTGAGAAGTCAGCATTTGTTGAAAACCTGGATGACTTCTAGTGATTTTATGAAAAATAAGATTCTACAGCATTACCTGATAGTTGCTTATTACAGTTCCATATGCATTTGAACCAAAATGAAGATATTTTATTGGAGGGAACACAAAAACAAGAGAATACCTTTATTCTTGTTTTAGAGGACATTACAGAAAAAAAATTCATGTTTTCAAGGTCTCTATCTTTGCTTTTTAAAATAATGTAAATCTTAAATACAGAGACAATTATTTCTTGTTAGGATCATAAGGAGAAAATCTTAATAAAGTTTATTTTGTATTTGGTCATCACAATATGGTTATCATTACCTGGGCTTTTTACACAATACTACACAATTATGATGAGATAAAAGCTTAAATATTTTGAGGCCAGAAATATAAATGAAGCAATTTCTAGAAAAATATTTACAAAATGACAGTAAACATGAGATCAAGGTTATGAAATATTTATTGGTATTCATGATATTTGAATAAGAGGTCTCACACTACACTTAAAATACCCTATTCTTGGGGCACCTGGGTGGCTCAGTTGCTTGTGTCCAACTCTTGATTTCAGCTCAGGTCGTGATCTCAGGGTCATGGGATTGAGCCCCACATCAGGCTCCACATTCATCACAGAGTCTGCTTGAGATTTTTTCTCACCTTCTTTCTCTTCTCCTCTTCCCATAGTGTCTCTCTCTCTCAAATAAATAAATAGAATTCTTTAAAAAATACCCTATTCTTATATGCCATAAATAGATCAAATATACCTCTGATCTTTGGAGAAGAAATAAAGCTTTAGAAAAAAGAGAAAATGAATATTCGGGACAATAGCCTATAGGAAAGATCCATAACCTTTTACAGATGATAGTTCAGGTTAAATCTGAAAGTAGCCAGACATGTCCTCATTAGAGTGGGGCTGGTAACTGGAAGTAGGAAGTGGTGGCCAATGTCAGATATAGGAACAGGGAGGAAGTCTAAAGTTTTGGTTGAATATTCATTCCTGGAGTATGTGGTTCCAGTCCAGGTATTTGTTCAGTATCAGGAATGATATAAAAATTCTAAGTGATAGCTGGGCAGAAAGGCAGGTGACAAAACACATTCCAGATGTAGTTAGTATTAAGTGACATAGATAGATGGGTTGTTGGTTGCCTGCAGACTGTTCTTTCTGCTGCTGAACTTGAATTCAGGAGTTGTACTTAGTTTTGAAAGTTTTTGCAAATGGCAGGGCAAGGCAGGATCCTGGTATGGGAAGAAGTAGAAAACTGGGCAGATGTTTAAGATAAGGCCTCTTGGTCAATAAGATGGGAACTGAATTTTTAGAGCTCAGATGTATTCCTATACTGGGAGGTTAAAATAGAACTGGAAACATCAGTTGATTTAATGATGAGTCATCTACTAAATTTTCTCTTTTAAAGACAGACTAAATCTAAAGCTTGGGGCATGGCTGAGTGGGGATCAAGTGTCTCCAGCTGTGGATAGAGGAAAAGTGTAGGTTCAGGGTACCTGAAAGGGTTCTCATAAAACTTTTTTATATACTTTCTATGTTTAAACTTTACATGGAAACACTAGAAGAGAAAAATAAACCAAACCAAATAATGGAATAAACTTAACCTCACTGTGTACTTTGAAAGAGATCTGAGACCATTACACATTTTTATTCTCACCTGATTAAACAATTTGCTTAATAGAAATTATTTCTTTCGTTTAAAAATGATCAGCTCTCTGCTAGGTCATTTTTGGTGCATTTAGAATACCTGTTTGCTGTGTAGTGAGGACGAAAATGATGCAGGGAACAATAGTAGAATAAAATAACATGATCAAGTAATTTTTCTGTCATATATCTATGTACAGGGCACTAGTTCCTGAACTGGTTTTGGTATTGAAATGATTGTATTTATAAGGTAACATGTGTACACAGCCACACACAGAAACACACACACAGAAACAATAGTGGCTTATGAAATTAAATAATAGCTTTTTCCTTAAGAATTGCAGCTCAATTTATTCTGCTTGGGGGGCTGGTGAATTCAGTGTTCTGAGAAATAAGTTCATCAGTTTGATGCTGTCTAATTATTTTTAAATGAGAAATAGGGGGCGCCTGGGTGGCTCAGTTTTTAAGCGTCTGCCTTCTGCTCAGGTCGTGATCCCAGGGTCCTGGGATCGAGCCCCACATTGGGCTCCCTGCTCAATGGGAAGCCTGCTTCTCCCTCTTCCACTCCCCCTGCTTGTGTTCCCTCTCTCGCTGTCTCTCTCTCTGTCAAATAAATAAATAAAATCTTTAAAAAAATAAATGAGAAATAAATGCTATAAAATAAGTCTAGGAAACAAACACAGAAAATTATATCAAATGCAACAAAAGAAAGTAACAGAAAAGAATTTCAAAGGTCAACAGACTTTAAGAATACAGTGTTCAAGAGAAAATGATAAGGATGAGTGGATAATAAAGATCATAAGGGCCCCTTTCCACATTCAGCGCTCTAAAATTACCTATGGAGCCTCATTCTAATGAGACGAAAATCAGTGTTTGGCAGGGAACGAAAATGCCTTGTACTGGGAGACTTTCCTTTCTGATAGACTCCTTTTCCAAAATTTTTCATCATATCACCTCCTGAGTCAGCCTCTAGAGCACAAATGAAGAGAAGCAGCTATATTAGTGCTGTCACCCTGAAAGGTGAATGGTCTGCCATTTCCAATATTGTTGCCACTAACTTATGTAGCTGGGTGCCAAGATCCATGGGCATTGTCACTCAATGATAGGATTATATACTGCCATAGAGAGACTCATAATGATGGTGCAGGGTAATCTCTTCAAGATTAGGTTTCTGTCAAGACCATAATTCTTATAAAATTGGTCTGAAGAATTATAGTCCACTAAGTTCTAGATAAAGTAATAATTAATTATAGTCAGTAGAGTATATAGAAAAGTGACAGCATTATTGCTGAATACACTCAAAAGGGGAAGTTGTTTAATTAGGTGACAGTGGAAGAAATCATGTTTGGAATTTTAATGAGAACCACAATTGAATACTTTTGGCCTTTGGCCAAACCAGGTAAACGCAAAACTTGGAGTGATTTTTAGAGATGAATACAGAAGAATTTAGTAATGAGCTAGAAGAAATTGAAAGGGAAAAAAAATGACTCTTGTATTTTTAAATGAGGTAGTCTTTTTTCTTCATTTTTCTTTATTTTGGGTCAGCAGCATAAAAGGCACCTCAATAATTGTATTGATTCTGTAAGTGCAAACAAGCTAAGAATTATGCCTAGAGCTAGATTCCTTGATCATTTCACTAGACACTAGAGAGGTATAAATATTTTAGGTTATGGTAATGAGAAATTACCCCTCCCCCCATATCAGTGGCTTTAATATAACATTTTTTTTCCTTATTAGTGCATGACCACTATAGGTTTAGGTAATTTTCCAAGCATGCTTTCCTCCAAACTCAGTGACTGAGGCTACCTCTTAGTTTTGGCTCCACCATCTCATATAAAGCCAAATGAGTATATCACTTGGAAATGACATGTGTCACATGTCCACACCTCATATCTTGGGGGAGGAGAAAGACTACCTTTGTTATCTGGAAGTAGAGATGAGAACTGGGTATTATAGTTTTAGAGCTCACAATAGGCATTTATCAAAGGTGTTAGCAATCTCCTTACAGAGGAGATGGCTATTGCTCACATTGGCCATTTAAAACACCTTCCTGGAAAAAGAAGACAACTCCCAAATTCTCCATTATTCCTACAGATATTTATGTAGGATAGATAACTGGCTTCCCACAGGATAGAATATAAACTACTTATTTTCAAAAGTCTGGAATCAGAGTTCACAGTAAATTAGAAAGTTACCACAAAGATTGTTCACTATCTTGGATATAGGAAAGTAAATAAATGATTATTATAATGTAAGGAACTACTTAATTTAATCCACTATTGTTTTAGATACTGTATAAATACAGACAAGTTTGTGCTAAAGTAACAAGCAACCCCCAAATTCTCAACAACTTAAGACAACAGTTTATTCCTAAGATACATAGCTAGGAAAAACCTAAAGATATATA
The DNA here is from genome assembly GCF_964656455.1 of Halichoerus grypus. Taxonomy (NCBI): domain Eukaryota; kingdom Metazoa; phylum Chordata; class Mammalia; order Carnivora; family Phocidae; genus Halichoerus; species Halichoerus grypus. Next base: position 145,093,395 of record NC_135715.1, read on the forward strand.
ATTTGGGAGGAAAAAAAGTAAAAATTTTTGAAACATAAGATTATGTGCTGTTGTGACTTTATTAATATTTGTTAGGTAGAACTCCTGGGTGTCAGATGATTTAACAAAAGACCACAAGGAAATTGGAATAGAGGAGTTCGTTACCCTGAAGTCCTAGAGGAGCCACATGGCGGGTGTTGAGGGGCCACATGGGGAGGTCAGGCAAGGTGCAGACAGAACTGCAGGACTTGGGGCACATGCTTATTAGATTCTGTTGGTGGAGTGTTTTGGTGTTCCTGGGCTGAGACCAGACTGATACCTTCAGAAAGAACAGGGTTTGGGTAAGCTCCGTGGGGGGATATATCTAAAGTAACCATAAGGGAAGACGCTGAGAGGCAGGGACACTGTTTATCACAAGGGCTGTTGGGGAAGTCCTATCAAGAACTTATATTTACTTGAGACTCTGTGGGTTGCTATATAGGGCCTGCATTTGCATGAGGAGCTAATGTTAGTGTAAGGCTCCTGCAGGCCCCTTGCCCAAACAAGTGGAAGCTGAGGCAGCAATACCATGGAGCAGCTTAGCTAAACTCTTGACATGCTCCATTCTTCCCTTTCCCATTCTTGTTACTGATCATAACAGTTTTTTGTTTTCCTTGGCAAAAATGTTTTCTAAATCCAAAATCTTGATATAAAAGCTTAGGCATCCTAGATTAATTTAGAATTACTTATTTGTATACTCAACAAATTCTAAGCCTTTATTTGCCAATTAACATTTTTTTATTCATGTGTTCTTTCCTTTTAATAAGCATTAGGTTTTAAACGCTGATCATTGCAGCATGAATAGAAGTAGTTATTTTCTGAGAAAATGGTTATGATGCAGATATTGACTTTTGTCGCAGTGAACAGTGAGATTTATTGACCTAGAAGACAAGGTCAATATTTGCCTTGAGGGACAATAAATCTAGATGTTCAACCAAATATAAAGTCAATATTTGTATTAATACCTATATTTTGAATACCTATTCAAAATCTCTAGAAATTTCTCTCTAGTTGAACTTCTCGATCCTTGAAACATGTAATTCTAAATAGGCTTTGAAAAGCTATCACAGTTTGAAACTAAGACCAAAGTAAATATCAGTGAAGACTTCAGAAGTAGATTGCAGGAATTTTGTAGCGGTTTGTAGCAGTCCTTTTTGCAAAAGAGTGGCATTTTCTTTGAAATGTGTAAACTTAAAAAAAATGTGTGATTCATTAAAATGTGTAATTTGCTTAATTAACACCATTGCACTAAAGTACCTTTTAATAGTTAAAAGGCATGCATAACAGACCTAAAACTCTAAAGTGCATACATGTGCATACATGATCTCCTAGATCGTAAGTGCCACCTTCTTTTGTCCCTTTAGACTTTTTGGGCATTTCTTTGCAAATAGATCACTGGCTTTTTTAAAGTACAGTGCTCATAATGTTATTACATTTTTTCCCCCTTAGGCACAGCCATTTTATTAGGACAGCTGCTTGATTGATTAGAGTGCTCCCTCCACTAAGAGATACCTGATATATATGTGTGTGTGTATATATATATATATATAATATATATATATATACATATATATATATATGTATACTACATAGTATTGATTTCAGAGGCAAACTTTATAGTAAGGACTTGCAGTCATCAAAACAAAACTAAGTACCTTCCACCAAATATCCCTCCCTGTCAGCTTTCTGGCAGTGGTTTGTCTACCTTCCAAATCACCTGGGCTAATCATTACAGAGTTCATTGACTTTTCTGTCTTTAATCTTGTAATTAATAATGAATGTCTGAGCCCATGCACTTAATTTTGTCCTCCTCCTCAGTCATTGAAATAGCTAACAGTTATTTTAATAGAAAATAAAAATTTAAAAGTTCTAGAATTGGAAACTAGCATTAGAAACTAGTCAAGGAAGCTCAAAGGAATAAGAACTGAAGATGAAGGCCATGGATAATTAATATGAGCAAATGTTGATGTTGCAAATACTTTTGAAAAATACGCCACTGTCATACACCGCTGTCATAGTCCATAAAGAATGAAATTTCTATGAGAGCAGCACTCTGAGTTTATGTTTGTCGTGGAGGATGTGCTAAGTACAGTGAAGACCCTGCTCCAAAAGACATCTTGAGGTAGGTAGATGTTCTGGTTCAGAAAAGTTTATCCCAGCAGCTTTCAGAAAAATTATTTAGCATAGAAGCCAGGCTCTGATTCTTACTACTTGCCATGGCAGTTGGGACCTGTTAACTTGCAGGTTAAGGTTCTAAAAAAACAAAACCCTTCTTAAATATGAGTCTGATTGAATGTGAACATTGTCTGAAAGAACTATGTTGATATCCCAAACTGGACGCTCTACTTATAGCAAACTGAGAAAAATTTCCACACATAAGAGATTAAAAAAAAACAACAAAAAAACAAAGTTAGGGTTGTAAGTTAGGACAACACAACAGGTAAGCAGAGGAGAGAATTTATATCATCTCTAATTTATATTATAAATGCTACTTGAGAGGCTATTTATTCCATCTGTGGAAGGGAAACAATCTGATATCAAAAATAATCTTTTTAGATGGAGAAACAGATTTCTCTTTTTAAAACCACACTGTCACCACTGCTCTGAATTCTATAATTTTATGTGAGAGACTCAATAAAAACAAGTAACTCTGAACTGTTAAAGGTAAAAGGATGATCAAAATACTAGGTTAGTGCAATGAATGAGAAATAACAGTGGCAATATGACCTTCAGATAAAGTGGCACTCAAGGACAAAAGCATTAAATGAGGCAAAGGTTATAGTGACAATCAGTGTAGATTCCACAGTTCACCATTATAGCCACTCCATTGCTCAATCCTTTGGTTCTTTTGTCCTTCTTCTATGTTAACTTGATTTAACTTAAACTCTGGTTAAATCTGACCATTGGCCTATTCCAGACCTGAAAACTTGCTTCTGAATATGACTGGAGAAAAGCCACATAATAACACTGTATAAACTCATGTTAAATTAATGAGCATAGACTTCAAATCACCCCTTAATGTGTCAGGGAATAACCTATTTTGCTCTAGTCTGCTCCTGGTCCTATTCTCCTAAAAGACTATTTCAACTTCTCATTTCTCTGATCTCCATCATGTCCTGTGTTCTCCTCATTATCTGCTGATGGCTTGCTGCTTCTTTCTTTGCTGTGAACAAAGTAGCAATTAGAAGAGAATTCCTACTTCAAGTATTGTGACTCTTCTGATTCCAAGTCTATTTACTTTGCCTTCCCTTTTATGGATGTACCATCTATTATCCTATCTAAAGTAACCTTTCCAATTAGGCTTGTCTGGAAGTCTGGAATTTAAAGGGGAAGACGAGCAGAGAAACATAAATGTGGGAGTTGTGAGCATATAGATGGTATTAAAATAATAATATATTAATAAAGTGGCAGTTAACACTTATATAGGGATTTTAATATGCCAGATACTTTTATAAGTACTTTATATAAACCTAGTACTGATAATAGCCTTAGGAGATAGGTTCCATTTTTATGGTCATTTTACAATGACGAGCCTAGATATGAACATCAAAGGACGGTAGTATAAAAAAGACAACCTATCCAAGTACTAAGGTTTGGTACACTCCTCCATAGAGGTCAGGGAGATCAAAAGGAACAAAGAAAAGAGACTGAGGAGGGTAAGCAAATTTGGTAGAAAGAAAAACTGCACACAGGTGTCATCTGGAAGCCGACTAAAGAAGCATTTTAATGATGAGTATTGTGTTAAATACTGAAGACTGAAAATAGATGATGCTTGGTGATGATTTTGAAGAAATCTGCTTAGATGGAGTGATGAAATTGAAATAGGTTCAAAAGAGAATGGAAGGTGGGAAATTGGAGATGATAAGTGTCTTGCTTGGGCTGCCATAAAAAAATACCATGGACTGGTTGGCTTCAACCACAAAAATACATTTTCTTACAATTTTGGAGGCTAGAAGTCCAAGATCAAGGTTTCAGCCAAGTGGGTTTTTGGTGAGAACTCTCTTCCTTGTTCGTAGAAGGTCATCTTGCTATGTCCTCATCGTTTTTCCTCCGTGTGCAGGAAAGGTGTGGGGAAGAGAGAGAGAACTCTAGTTTCCTTTCTTGTGAGGACACCAATAGCATTGGATAAGAGCCCCACTTTTATAACCCCATTTAACCTTAATTGCCTCTTAAAGGCCCTATTTCCAAATATGATTGCATTGGGGTTTATGGCTTTAAAATAGAAACTTTGGGCATATACAATTCAGTCCATAAAAATAGGTATAGAAAACTTTGTATCATGTTGGCAACTCTATTATGTAGAGAATACATTATGGGGGACAAAAGTTAATGCAGGGTTAAGGTTATTGCATTGAAATATTGTGTTACAGGGTTGGGCATTAGTACTGGAAATGGAGTCTGAATTGATTAAAGATACATTCTGGAAAAGAAAAACACTTAAGGACTAGGTGTAGTGTAGGAAGAAACAGGTTATACTTCAAAGATGGCCACAACATTAAATCCATCTGACATCTTCTTTTGCGACGTGATCTTGCCATTTCCCCACCAAGAACTGGAGTCTATTCTTTATTGCCTTACATCTGGGGTTTTCCCTGTGATTGCCTCTATTTAGAGAATATGGCAGAACTGATGCGGTGGCAGTTCTAGGCACAGTCCTTAAGTGGCCTGGCAACTTTGGTTTCCTGCTTCTTGGAAGCCAGCTACCATGTGAGACCACGATTCTGTGAGAAGACCAGGCTGATGCATGAAGTAGCCCTGGAGGATGAAAAATCACAGGACCAGGGGCAGGGTGGGAGGGGGTGTGAGTAAGAGAGAGAGCAGAGAACACCAAGGCATCAGACATGTATGTAAAGAAGCCAATTTGGGTATTCAGAGCTGTCAAGTCTCTAGGTGACTCTAGTCTCAGCTGCTGTCTGGCTGTAATCACATAAAAGACCCCAGGTGCACTTTGCCCAGCTCAGCCTAGTTAACCTACAAAACATTGAGAAATAAATTATTTTCAAGTGGCTTGCCATGCATTCATAATTGAAATTGGGTGGGGGGGATGGTAAAGTGAAATCCAAGAAAATTCTCTGTTTGGGATTGAATAACTGAGTGAATAGTGATGCTGGCAACCAAGAGGGTAAAATTGTGAGGTTTGAAGATGAAAACCTGTTCTATTTTGGCCACTTTAAGGCTGAAATCACTATTAGATACTCTATGGAGATGTCAAGTATGTGAATGAATGTACAGAGAGAGCTTAAGATATAACTTTAGGGATTATTTATTAACTGAGATACTTAAAGCCATATGGCTGTATGACATCCTCAAGGAATAGTGGTGTGGAGACAATATGAACTGGCTCAGGAAAGAGAACTAGGCTGAAATTTAGAGGCAGAGAAGTAGAAACCATTAAGAAAATTAAGAAGGTACATTCAGTGAGATGGGAAGGCGGTCAGGAGAATGCATCATTCAGAAAACCAATAGAAGAAAGTGTTTTAAGAAGCAAAGTGTGGTAAACTATGTCAAAATTTTCTGAAATGTTGAATGAGAAAATAACCAGGCTTATTGGATTGATCAACATGGGCATTATTGATAGCCATTCCTTCCCATCCCTGCAATCTCTACTCCAATCATGAGAATCTCAGTATCTCATATCAAGAACAGCTCTAACCATCTTCCATTCTCTACTCTCTTTACTTCCAAGCTACATTTTTTTCAAAAATCCTTTTCATCATTTCACACTACTGGTATAAAATCTCTCACTTTCATGCAAGATAAGGTTTATCTTGATTACTAAGTAACACCAGAATAAGTTTATTTTATCTACCACCTTTACCTACTAGACCAAGGGCACACATCTCTAGTCATGGTAGTATTGTCCTTTTCCTCTAGCCAAATCCTGACTGTTCCTCCTCTCTCTCTCTCAAGTACCCATCTCTTCTTTTGCTTTATTCAAATCCTTCAATATCTAGGCAAAAATCAGTCTTGCATGGTGCTTTTTACATTTCTCTAGAGCAATGACTTTTAAAATGTAGTTTGAGATCTGTAAGTGGGCCATGAAATCAATTTTGCATGTCCTGCCATCATTTAAAAAATCAAATAGAACAAAAGGAAAGAATGGGATAGGAAAGAAAATATCTTTTAGTGAAGATTTGTATGGCTTCATAAAACTTTTTCAGGATGTTGGTGTTTCTGTGACTTTGTGTATATGTGTGTGTGTGTCTTTTTGTATGTATGTCTTACACATCTATGATCAGTATATAAAATGTTTTTATTGTGGGTCACATGAAGAAATTTAAGTGCTACTTCTCTAGTGGATGTAACTCTCCTAAACTAATATCCAATTGACCTCTTTTTATCCAGCTCATTTAAGAGTTTACAGTATGCTGAATATTTAAGTGTTACTTAATTTATATGTTTGTATTCCTAGAGAATATTCACTCATCTATCCATTGATTTCTCACTGAAAAATATTTATTTTTTAAATAAATAACAGGTATTTATTACCTGTTAAGAGTCATTTTTGTGCTTTTTCCTGGGTTTAGAATAGGTTTAATAGATCCTTCCTCATGAAGCTTATATACAGAAAGACAGTAATAAAGCCATGAGACAAAGAAATATTGACAAAATATAGTGAAATTAAATGAAGAAAACACATAGGGGACTTTAGAGCATATAACAGGGAGAACTAACTTGGGCTTACTTTTAAAAGTTATATTGGAACTGACATCTGAGAAATAATTACAGCCAAGTAGGCAAAAGAAGTGAGCTGGGAAAGAGTATTCCAAAAAGAAATAAATTATTTAAGACCCTAAGGTAGAGAGGAGCACAGCTAATTAGAGGAACTGAGAGAAAGGCCCTTTGGCTGGAACAAAATAAGTGAGGGAAGAAAAATTGAAGATGAAGCTAAAGAAGCAGACAAGGGAAATCATTCATCCATGATGTCCTTGTAAGTTGTGTAGGTTTTTTTCCCTTTTATCCTAAAAGCAATGAGAAGCCCATAAAGCATTTTAATCTGGACAATAATATAATCAATTTTGCATTTTTGAAATGCTTCCTCTGTGGAGAATAGGTTCAAAGGGTACATGAGTGTTTGTGGACACCTAAAGTGGGAGGCTGATGCCCTTGTCCAGCGAGAGATAGTCATGAGTTGGGTTAGGATGCTGATAGTGGAATGGAGAAAAGTGGATGGGTTGGAGGGATATTTAGGAAACAAAATTGATGTGATTTCGTGGTTGATTGGAAATGAAAGGTGAATGAGAGGGATGTATCAAAAGGTGATTACCTAGTTTTTGGCTGGAAGAGTTGGTGTACTAAGAGGAAATGAGCATGAGTTCAATTTTGGATTTGTGGAGTTTGAGATTGATTTGAAGCATTGAGGTGTTGGTGACAGTTTGATAGATGGGTTGATACTCAGGAAACACTTCTGGGCTGGGATAAAAAAATGTGTGGATTAGAACAACCCAAAAGCAAGAATCAAATGGGAAGAGAAGATTAAGATCTAGTTTTGAAAAATTTGAACTTTTAAAGGCTGATTTTAAGAAGATGAAGTAGTAAAAGAAATTGAAAAGAGTGGATTGAAAGGAGAAGGAAAATTTTCCATTGGACTTAATAACATGGAGGTCATTGGACTTAGATGCATTTTGATCATATAATGGTGGGGGAGGCATTGAATGCATTGGAAGAATAAATGGAATGTGAGAAACTAGAACCAGAAAATATGAATAACTATTTGAGAAAGCCCAGCACGTTGCTTTTGGGGAGTAGGGAACACATGCATATTGTAGATGCTCAATAAATACTTGTCAAATGGGCAAATGAACAACTGTGTTCTTTTTACACAATTTTCTTCAAATGATTGATATACTATTAGAAGAAAGAATTTTATTGAATTCTTGCAATTTATTAGGCATTTTATTTAATCTGTCTTAATCCATCCTGTAAGGTAGACGATATTGTTCTAATTTTTCATATGAGAAATCTGAGGTTCAGAGAAGCTATGTACTTGGTGAAGTGCATACACATACACAGCTAAGAAGTTGCAGAGCAGGAATATGAATCAAGTCTTTGTCTTAGAGTCTATTCTCTCCTAGAAAATGGCAACCTATTTGATCATAAAAGTCTATTTTTCCCTAGCTAGAGAAGTCCTGGGAATATATTCCTTGGACTTAGCTTTCTCTGGCCTAATAAGCTATGTATGGAGGTCCACTTTAGATTAGCGTTTCTCAATCATGGCTCAAGATTAATTCACCTGGAATGCTTTTCCCAAAAATGGATGCCTGAACCCCACCAAGGAATCACTATTTTGTTAGAAGTATCCCAGAATATTCTAATGTGCCATCAGAATTGGGAAAATTTGCTTTAGATTCTCACGAAATTACCAATTATAAAAGCCTACAGCCTAAATTATAAACAAGTTTATTATGAGGATTTCTTACTAGTTTTGACTCTGAGTAAGCATATTTCTTTGGGAAGTAGTAGAGCACATATCAGCTGGACACAAACAACTGAACACAGAAGGCAGGGAGTGCTAAGAATCAGGATGATGTGAAAGGCTTCCTTAACCTTGATGCGTCCTTTATGGATCATCTTGGTGCAGTAAGAGCATGTCTTCTGGCCCTGTTGGTATGGTCCATATTCAAGACCTACTGATAGCGATGCTCCTCACCTGAGGTAAAGAGAAAAGACCCTGTCCTAAGAGGAATATAGGATGCTGACTTGAGGACTTACTGCATTTTTGTTTTGTTTTTTTGTTTGTTTTTTGCTGTTAGTATGTGTGAACTCTTAGAAGGGCAAGATTGTGAGCATCCCTTTTAGATAGTGATGTTCATTTCTTCTCCTGATTACCTGAAGAATGATAGAAGTTAGAAGTAAAATTCTTCTGTTCTGTCTAACCTGAAAATTTATATATTTGTATTTTCCTCATTGTTAGAAGTGAAAGTAACCTAAAATAAAACCCACTACCAAGAAGGGAAATATTTTCAGTCTTAGTTCAGAATTCATTTGCCATGAAGGAAAAATTCTCATAGAGTTATGTAGGCGAGATTAAAGATTTTTCCATTCTCAGTTGCCATTCTCTCTTACACTGCTGTGCTCTGCAGTGGCTGCTTTAGGACTAGAAGCTACAAAGTTTTGCACTTTTCAAAAGATGAAATATGTCTGCCATCATAATACAGCAACCATTGTTAAAAATGGTAACTTAAATAAAATTGTCATCATTCTTCCTTGCAATTTCAGTGGATTTGGGTTGTAACCCATGGTGAGCTTGGTAAGAAGATGGCGCATACATAATTCACTTTTAATAGCACAGATATCTTTGATTTTATTCTTTCTTATCATTAGGCTCTTAATACAGTGTGCATGTACCTTTTGAAGTATCTCCTACTTTCTTCTCAAGAGAATTCCTTCTGTTCACTGGAACCAACTAAAAATAGTGCTAATTTTTTTTTATTATATATTGGCTTCCACTTATTGTAAGTAATGGGCTAATGAATCCTGTACTTGGGGATGGGAAACTTCAGAAAAGTCTCATTTTATAGGTTTATATTTAATTCTTCACTATATAAATTTCAGATTTTGAGCCCTACCACTAAAATTTACAAGGGTTTAATGCATATTAAAAAACAGTAGCATTGTGTTTCAAAATTAATTAGATTGGTGAAACCACATAAATAAAGAACAGTTGTAGAGTATTCACTTATACATACACCTTAAAAATGAAATCAAGTTAAAGATTTTTTTCAGGGTGAGAACTGTCAGTGGTAAAATAAGCAAAGAATGAAAGACATAAAAATTTATTTGATCTTTGTGAATAGAAATATTTGGAACTCAATTCATACCATGTTTTTCCTCTCCACTTTTCTCAGAAGATAATAAAGAATGCTTGAGAAGAGAGAGTTTCCTCTTACTTATGGCAATAAAGCTTATTATATCCTATATAATCTATATGATATATTTTTGTGAAATGATTAGATAATATCCTATCAAGATGGAATTTTTTCCTCTAAACTTTTCATCTAGTATATAAATCCATGTATTGGCATATAAAAATAATATGCCAAATATTTCTTCTTAGAGTCACATTGTTTAAAGCCTCAGAAATTTGGCCAAGTAGGCATTTCTAATCTCATTTTTGATAGTTGTGATTCTTGGAATCATCGACAGAGCAAAATACTTGGTAAGAAAGGAAAGAATTACACAAGAGCTTCTGACTAGTGCTTTGGTTTCTCCCATGATGCACCACTACCAATACATTGTGCCTGGATTTTGAAGGTTGCCTCCCCTGGTGGCCTTGACTTCCTTGGCAGCCAGTCCTCTGCTGTTACTGCTGTTCTCCCAACCATAGCTGCTGGTGTTACTATGACTGCGCCACAGTCCATCTTTCCTCTTGTGTCTTAAATGGATGGTGGTTTTTTGTTTTTGTTTTGCTTTTTCCTGCTCAGCCAGCCTCAGAATCCCGACATTTAAGTAGTTAAAAAGACTTTTGATTCCCAAGTAGTAGGCAGATTCTTTAATTTGAATCACGTTGTAATAAATTTAAATTGAATACTGACCAAAGGTTTATTTTAGTAGTATTACCCAGTTAAATTATCAAAAGATTTCTCACCAATCCTGAAATTTGATTAAGTGCTCCTATCTGTTGAATTTCTTCAATTCTAGGCAACTTCTTTAGGTTCCGATAGCCTTCATCAATTCATCTTAATTTGAAAGTTATAATCCTAGTGTCTACTTTCCCTCTGAAAGTATACTTCATTATTTCTTCCATATACTCTCTAATCTGCACAAGTAATACTCTCTTGTCCTTTGCAACTTAGAATTCATGAATTTGTAATCTATAGGATATCATTGTTAGCTTCAGCTATAATTATTAATACATTCAAGTTTCTAAGTGTGAATAGGGAAGTATGAAATATGGAGAATGCTCTTAAGGGGCAGATTAGTGTTAAAGATATAAAATAGAAAATTAAGTAAGGAGCATAATTTACATTAATTGTCACAGTCTTTGTTTTAAGAGAAGTCTTAGCTAATATCAGAGAACTGATATCATACCATATTCTCTGATCATAATAAATTAGAAATCAACAAAAATGTTAAAAACAGTATTTTTAGACCTTTATGAATGTACTCCTAAGTAGCTCTTGGAATGATAAAGAAATCAGTATTTCTAAATATTTTAATATTAGTAGCCAAAAAAATTCCTACTTAATGAAACTTGTCAGTCCTTAGCTAGTGTTAATTGAAGGAACATTTACAGCCTTAAATTCATAAGCATAAGTAAGGACATAGTGAAGAAAAGATAATATTAAAATAAACAGGAAAAGCCCAACAAAAATGTATTCTTTGAAAATGTTAATAAAATGACTAAGTTAATAAAATTGATGAGATTATCTAAAACACTGAGAATGTATAGATTTAAAAACATAATAGAAGTGATAAAGGGGAAAAAGGTATAGATTCACTAGAATAACTTCCTACAATTAAAGTGATAGCATATCTATTTCTAGAAAAATGTAAAAATGCAAGAAATGAAAAATAAAACAATTATTAAGAGAACAAATTTTTAGTAAAAATGTCTTTGCAAAAAGACACCAGGCCCAGCTGGTTTCTTCAGCTTACTTTTTAATCTATTTATTAAATTTAATTTAAAATTACCATACAATGAAATTGACATTTATTTAGTAGAGAATTTTATAAATTTTACTGCATCCATAGATTTGAATAACTACTACTGCAATCAAGATAGAAAACAGTTTCTTCAGTCATAAAAAGTCCCTTGTGCTATTCTTCTGTCACTGTAGTTTTGTATTTTGGGGAATGTGCTATAAATTAAATCGTATAACATGACATTTTTTGAAACTGGTTTCTTCACTTAGCATAATGACCTTGGGGTTCATCCAAGTTGATAAATAATTCAATATTTAAGTTACTTTTTAAAAAAAGATTTTATTTATTTGAGAGAGAGAGAAAGAGCGTGAACACGGGAGAGGGGCAGAGGGAGAGGGGAAGCAGGCTCCCTGCTGCTTATGGAGCCTGAAGACCTGGGACTGGACTCGAACCCAGGACCCTGAGATCATAACCTGAGCCGAAATCAAGAGTCAGATGCTCAACCAAATGAGCCACCCGCGCTCCAGTATTTAAGCTACTTTTCATTACTGAGTAGAATCCCATTGTATGAATATACCACAATTTGTTTATTCCTTCACCCTCTGAAAGTCATTTGCTTGTTTTGAATGGAGTTGCTTATAAACATTCATGTATAGGTTTTTGTGTGAACATTTTATTTTTCTAGAGTGAACTGCTAGTAGTGGTGCTACTGGGTTATAATGTAAGTACATGTTTTTCTTAAGAAAAACCAAACTGTTTTCCAGAGTAGCTGTATTGTTTTTCATTTTCACCAGCAACATATTAGAGTTGAAATTGCTCCACAACCTTTTCAGCATTTGGTATTGCCAGTATCTATTTAAAGCTATTTTAATTGGTGGGTAGTGGTATTTCTTAGTGATTTTTAACTTTTATTTTCTCAATGGGTTATAATGTTGAGCATCTTTTTCTGATCATACTGGTCATCTGTATATCTTCTTTTGTGAAGTGATGAAGTTTTTCCTCCATTTATGTATTAAGTTGGTTTTTTACTGTTGAGTATGGAGTATTCTATATATGTTCTGAATACAAGTCTTCTGTCAGATAATGGGATTATCGGTTTCCTCCCAATCTATAGATTATCTTTTTATTTTCTCAGTAGTATCTTTTGTGGAGTAAGTTTTTAATTTTGATGAAGTCCGATTTATCATTTCTTTTTCTTTATGTGGAATGCTTTGGTGTCATGTCTAATAACTCTTTGCCTAACACCAGTTTATCATGATATTCTTATATTTTCTTTTAAAAGTTTTATAGATTTTATTGTTTTATACATTATAATTATATCTGTGGAAATTTTAATATAAGGTGGGAGTTTTAGGTTGAGGCTCATTTCTTTTATATATGCAATGTATAGTTAAAATATCATTTGTTTAAAAGTCAGTACAAGTGAATTGCTTTTGTGTCTCTGTGGAAAAAGTAATACAGAAAAATATTTATATGGATCTATTTCTGGACTCTTTGTTCTGTTGGTCTCTGTGTCTGTCCATCCATCAACACCACACTGTCTTAACTATTGTAGCTATATTTTAAGTATTGCATAGTATGATTCCTCCAACATTATTCTTGATCAAAATTGTTTTAGCTAGTCCAGTTTCTTTGACTTTTCTATAAATTTTAGAGTCCGCTTGTATATATTTGTTTAAAAACTTGCTAGTATTTTGATTGGATTTGCAGCTAGTCAGTAGATCAAGTTGAGAAGAATTGACATCTTTATTATGTTGAGTCTTCCAATCGATAATTCATTTAGGTCTCTTTTGATTTCTTAGCATTTGTAGATTTTATACATACATGTTTTGCTAGATTTGAACTTAAGTAATTCAATTTTTAGAACTCTTATAAATATGTATATATACACATGTACATATGCACTTGATTTTTTTAAAATTTTTTTTATTGTTATGTTAATCCCCATACATTACATCATTAGTTTTAGATATAGTGTTCCATGATTCATTGTTTGTGCATAACACCCAGTGCTCCATGCAGAACGTGCCCTCCTCAATACCCATCACCAGGCTAACCCATCCTCCCACGCCCCTCCCCTCTAGAACCCTCAGTTTGTTTTTCAGAGTCCATCGTCTCTCATGGTTCGTCTACCCCTCCGATTTCCCCCCCTTCATTCTTCCCCTCCTGCTACATTCTTCTTCTTCTTCTTTTTCTTTCTTAACATATATTGCATTATTTGTTTCAGAGGTACAGATCTGAGATTCAACAGTCTTGCACAATTCACAGTGCTTACCACAGCACATACCCTTCCCAGTGTCCATCACCCAGTCACCCCATCCCTCCCACCCCACCCCCCACTCCAGCAACCCTCAGTTTGTTTCCTGAGATTAAGAATTCCTCATATCAGTGAGGTCATATGATACATGTCTTTCTCTGTTTGACTTATTTCGCTCAGCATAATACCCTCCAGTTCCATCCACGTCATTGCAAATGGCAAGATCTCATTCCTTTTGATGGCTGCATAATATTCCATTGTGTATATATACCACATCTTCTTTATCCATTCATCTGTCGATGGACATCTTGGCTCTTTCCACAGTTTGGCTATTGTGGACATTGCTGCTATAAACATTGGGGTGCACGTGCCCTTATCAGATCCCTACTTTTGTATCTTTGGTGTAAATACCCAGTAGTGCAATTGCTGGATCATATGGTAGCTCTATTTTCAACTTTTTGAGGAACCTCCATACTGTTTTCCAGAGTGGCTGCACCAGTTTGCATTCCCACCAACAGTGTAGGAGGGTTCGCCTTTCTCCGCATCCCTGCCAACATCTGTCATTTCCTGACTTGTTAATTTTAGCCATTCTGACTGGTGTGAGGTGGTATCTCATTGAGGTTTTGATTTGGATTTCCCTGATGCCGAGCGATATTGAGCACTTTTTCATGTGTCTGTTGGCCATTTGGATGTCTTCTTTGGAAAAATGTCTGTTCATGTCTTCTGCCCATTTCTTGATTGGATTCTTTGTTCTTTTGGTGTTGAGTTTGATGAGTTCTTTATAGATTTTGGATACTAGCCCTTTATCTGATATGTCATTTGCAAATATCTTCTCCCATTCTGTCGGTTGTCTTTTGGTTTTGTTGACTGTTTCCTTTGCTGTGCAAAAGCTTTTTATCTTGATGAAGTCCCAATAGTTCATTTTTGCCCTTGCTTCCCTTGCCTTTGGTGATGTTTCTAGGAAGAAGTTGCTGTGGCTGAGGTCGAAGAGGTTGCTGCGTGTGTTCTCCTTTAGGATTTTGATGGGCTCCTGTCTCACATTGAGGTCTTTCAACCATTTGGAGTCTATTTTTGTGTGTGGTGTAAGGAAATGGTCCAGTTTCATTCTTCTGCATGTGGCTGTCCAATTTTCCCAACACCATTTGTTGAAGAGACTGTCTTTTTCCATTGGACATTCTTTCCTGCTTTGTCAAAGATTAGTTGACCATAGAGTTGAGGGTCCATTTCTGGGCTCTCTATTCTGTTCCATTGATCTATGTGTCTGTTTTTGTGCCAGTGCCATACTGTCTTGATGATGACAGCTTTGTAGTAGAGCTGGAAGTCGGGAATTGTGATGCCGCCAGCTTTGCTTTTCTTTTTCAACATTCCTCTGGCTATGCAGGGTCTTTTCTGGTTCCATACAAATTTTAGGATTATTTGTTCCATTTCTTTGAAGAAAGTGGATGGTATTTTGATGGGGATTGCATTGAATGTGTAGATTGCTCTAGGTAGCATTGACATCTTCACAATATTTGTTCTTCCAATCCATGAGCATGGAACGTTTTTCCATTTCTTTGTGTCTTCCTCAATTTCTTTCATGAGTATTTTATAGTTTTCTGAGTACAGATCCTTTGCCTCTTTGGTTAGATTTATTCCTAGGTATCTTATGGTTTTGGGTGCAATTGTAAATGGGATCGACTCCTTAATTTCTCTTTCTTCTGACTTGTTGTTGGTGTATAGGAATGCCACTGACTTCTGTGCATTGATTTTATATCCTGCCACTTTACTGAATTCCTGTATGAGTTCTAGGAGTTTTGGGGTGGAGTCTTTTGGGTTTTCCACATAAAGTATCATATCATCTGCAAAGAGTGAGAGTTTGACTTCTTCTCTGCCAATTTGGATGCCTTTGATTTCTTTTTGTTGTCTGATTGCTGTGGCTAGGACTTCCAATACTATGTTGAATAGCAGTGGTGATAGTGGACATCCCTGCCGCGTTCCTGACCTTAGGGGGAAAGCTCTCAGTTTTTCCCCATTGAGAATGATATTCGCTGTAGGTTTTTCATAGATGGCTTTTATGATATTGAGGTATGTACCCTCTATCCCTATACTCTGAAGAGTTTTGATCAAGAAAGGATGCTGTATTTTGTCAAATGCTTTTTCTGCATCTATTGAGAGGATCATATGATTCTTGTTCTTTCTTTTGTTAATGTATTGTATCACGTTGATTGATTTGCGGATGTTGAACCAACCTTGCAGCCCAGGGATAAATCCGAGTTGGTCGTGGTGAATAATCCTTTTAATGTACTGTTGGATCCTATTGGCTAGTATTTTGGTGAGAATTTTTGCATCCATGTTCATCAGGGATATTGGTCTGTAATTCTCCTTTTTGATAGGGTCTTTGTCTGGTTTTGGGATCAAGGTAATGCTGGCCTCATAAAATGAGTTTGGAAGTTTTCCTTCCATTTCTATTTTTTGGAACAGTTTCAGAAGAATAGGTATTAATTCTTCTTGAAATGTTTGGTAGAATTCCCCTGGGAAGCCATCTGGCCCTGGGCTTTTGTGTTTTGGGAGATTTTTGATGACTGCTTCTATTTCCTTAGTGGTTATAGGTCTGTTCAGGTTTTCTATTTCTTCCTGGTTCAGTTTTGGTAGTTGATACAGCTCTAGGAATGCATCCATTTCTTCCAGGTTATCTAATTTGCTGGCATAGAGTTGCTCATAATATGTTCTTATAATTGTTTGTATTTCTTTGGTGTTGGTTGTGATTTCTCCTCTTTCATTCATGATTTTGTTGATTTGGGTCCTTTCTCTTTTCTTTTTGATAAGTCTGGCCAGGGGTTTATCAATCTTGTTAATTCTTTCAAAGAACCAACTCCTAGTTTCGTTGATCTGTTCTACTGTTCTTTTGGTTTCTATTTCATTGATTTCTGCTCTGATCTTTATGATTTCTCTTCTCCTGCTGGGTTTAGGCTTTATTTGCTGTTCTTTCTCCAACTCCTTTAGGTGTAGGGTTAGGTTGTGTACTTGAGACCTTTCTTGTTTCTTGAGAAAGGCTTGTATTGCTATATACTTTCCTCTTAGGACTGCCTTTGCTGCATCCCAAAGATTTTGAATAGTTGTGTTTTCATTTTCATTGGTTTCCATGAATTTTTTTAATTCTTCTTTAATTTCCTGGTTGACCCATTCATTCTTCAGTAGGATGCTCTTTAGCCTCCATGTATTTGAGTTCTTTCCGACTTTCCTCTTGTGATTGAGTTCTAGTTTCAAAGCATTGTGGTCTGAAAATATGCAGGGGATGATCCCAATCTTTTGGTACCGGTTGAGACCTGATTTATGACCTAGGATGTGATCGATTCTGGAGAATGTTCCATGGGCACTAGAGAAGAATGTGTATTCCGTTGCTTTGGGATGGAATGTTCTGAATATGTCTGTGAAGTCCATTTGGTCCAGTGTGTCATTTAAAGTCTTTATTTCCTTGTTGATCTTTTGCTTAGATGATCTGTCCATTTCAGTGAGGGGGGTGTTAAAGTCCCCCACTATTATTGTATTGTTGTCGATGTGTTTCTTTGCTTTTGTAATTAATTGCCTTATATAATTGGCTGCTCCCATGTTAGGGACATAGATATTTACAATTGTTAGATCTTCTTGTTGGATAGACCCTTTAAGTAGGATATAGTGTCCTTCCTCATCTCTTATTACAGTCTTTGGTTTAAAATCTAATTTGTCTGATATAAGGATTGCCACCCCAGCTTTCTTTTGGTGTCCATTAGCATGGTAAATCGTTTTCCACCCCCTCACTTTCAATCTGGGGTATCTTTGGGTCTAAAATGAGTCCTTGCAGACAGCATATCGATGGGTCTTGTTTTTTAATCCAATCTGATAGCCTGTGTCTTTTGATTGGGGCATTTAGCCCATTTACATTCAGGGTAACTATTGAAAGATAGGAATTTAGTGCCATTGTATTGCCTGCAAGGTGACTGTTACTGTATATTGTTTGTGTTCCTTTCTGGTCTATGTTGCTTTTAGACTCTCTCTTTGCTTAGAGGACCCCTTTCAATATTTCTTGTAGGGCTGGTTTGGTGTTTGCAAATTCCTTTAGTTTTTGATTGTCCTGGAAGCTTTTTATCTCTCCTTCAATTTTCAATGAGAGCCTAGCTGGATATTGTATTCTTGGCTGCATATTTTTCTCATTTAGTGCTCTGAATATGTCCTGCCAGTCCTTTCTGGCCTGCCAGGTCTCTATGGATGGGTCTGTTGCCAATCTAATGTTTCTACCATTGTAGGTTACATATCTCTTCTCCCGAGCTGCTTTCAGGATTTTCTCTTTGTCTCTGAGACTCATAAGTTTTACTATTAGATGTCGGGGTGTTGACCTATTTTTATTGATTTTGAGAGGGGTTCTCTGCGCTTCCTGGATTTTGATGCCTGTTTCCTTCCCCAAATTAGGGAAGTTCTGTGCTGTAATTTGCTCCATTATACCTTCTGCCCCTCTCTCTCTTTCTTCTTCTTCTGGGATCCCAATTATTCTAATGTTGTTTTGTCTTATAGTATCGTTTATCTCTCGAATTCTGCCCTCGTGATCTGGTAGTTGTTTATCTCTCTTTTTCTCAGCTTCTTTATTTTCCATCATTTGGTCTTCTATATCACTAATTCTTTCTTCTGCCTCATTTATCCTAGCAGGTAGCGCCCCCATATTTGATTGCACCTCATTAATAGCCTTTTTGATTTCTACTTGGTTAGATTTTAGTTCTTTTACTTCTCCAGGAAGGGTTTCTCTAATAACTTCCATGCTTTTTTCAAGCCCAGCTAGTATCTTTAAAGTGATGATTCTGAACTCTAGATCTGACATCGTACTAATGTCCGTATTGAGTAGGTGCCCGGCAGTCGGTAATACCTCTTGTTCTTTTTGTTGAGGTGATTTTTTCTGTCTTGTCATTTTGTCCAGAGGAGAATAGATTAATGAGAGAACAAAATGCTAACAGGGTAACAACGTCCCCAGAACATATACTCTAAACCAATCAGAAAAGACCTGAAGCAGTGGGAAAAGAAAGGGAAAGAGAGAAAAAAGAAAAAGAAAAAAAAAAAAAGATAAAGATAAAAACAAACAAAAACAAAACAAAACAAAACAAAAACAGAATGTGATCAAATATGATCAGGCTGGTTTATAGATCAGTGCCGCACACTAGATTTTGGGTGTATTTTGGTCTGTTAAAAGAAAGTGCCTCCCAAATTTTAAAGAAAGAAAAACTTATATATGTACAAAAATAAGGGTTGATATGATGAAGGGATGGAATATGACTGTAAAGATGGAAATTATAAAAAATTTTATGAAAGGAATTGATAAGTTGTTTGAAAAAAGAAAGAAGAGGATTTAAAAAAAAGAAAAAAGAAAAAAGAAAAAAAAAAGGGAGAGAATGTGATCAGGCAGGGGAGTAGAAAAAAACCATACACTAGAGATTTAGAGTATATTTTGATCTGTTAGAAGAAACTATCTCAAAATTTTAAAGAGAGAACAACTTATATATATATATGCCAAAAATACGGGTAACTACTATGAAGGGATAGAATATGACTCTAAAAATGAAAAATAAAAATTTTTTTTAAAAAAGGGATTGATAAGATGTTGGTTGATAAAGGGAAAAAGAAAAATTCAAAAAAAAAAAAAAAGAAAAAAAGACAGTTAAAAAAAATAATTAACTTTGAAAGACTAAAGAGTCATGGTAAAAAAGCCATGAATTCTATGTGCAGTATTCCCCTAGCGCTGGAGTTCTGCCGTTCTCACTGATCGGTAAACCTGGTCTTGGCTGGCTGTTCTCGCTGATCTTCTGGGGGAGGGGCCTGTTGCCGTGGTTCCGAAATGTCTTTGCCAGAGGCGGAATTGCCCCGCCCTTGCCAGTCCGGGCTAAGTAATCTGCTCGGGTTTGCTCTCGGGAGCTTTTGTTCCCTGCAAGCTTTCTGAACAGCTTTGGAGGCGGAGGGTGAAAATGGCGGCCTCCCAGTCTCCGCCCCGGAGGAGCCGAGAACTCGGGGTCCCGCTCCTCAGTGAGCCCCCAGAGAAAAGCAGTCAGTCACTTCCGTCTCCCTGGTCTCTGGCCGCACTCCATGCTCACCCGGCCTGTGACCGTGCGTTTCTATCTCTGGCACCCGACCCCGTGTGGAGTCTCCAAACCCAGCAGATCCCTGCAGTGCGCTCCCGCACCTCTCCTCCTGGGGGAAGAAGGTGAGTCTCCCCGGATCTGCCGCTTGTTGGGTCCCTGCTGGAGGAGCAGTGGCCCGGCTGTGCTGCGGATCACAGCTTATGGCAACCCCGAGCTGAGAGCCCGTGCCTCGGCTCCGTCTCTGCAGCCGGGTTCCCCGCTCCGATACCTGGGAGCTCTGCCGCATTCAGACACCCCCGGTCTTTCTGTGGCCCCGAGGGTCCCGAGACCACACTGTCCCACGAGGGTTCCACCCCCCACTTAGCCACCAGAGTGACGTCCCTCAGCGGAGCAGACTTCTAAAAGTTCCGATTTTGGCTCAGCGGCTCTATCACTTGCCAGAAGTGGCCGAGGGAGGCCACTCCCCCGCCGTCTATCCTCCCGAGTATCGCCTGGGATTCACTTCTCCGCACGTCCTACCTTCCAGAAAGTGGTCGCTTTTCTGTTCAGAGAGTTGTTGCTATTCTTTTCTTCGATCTCCTGTTTGTAGGTGTTCAGAATGGTTTGATCCCTATCCAGCTGAATTCCTGAGAGGAGACGAAATCCAGGTCTCCTACTCCTCCGCCATCTTGCTCTGCCCTCTGCACTTGATTTTTTAGTGTTGATCTTTTATTCTGTAGCCCTGTCACCTTGCTAAAACTCATTTATTAGTTGCAGTTGGTTTTTTTGTAGATTACTTGGAATTTTCCATGTAGACAATCATGCTTTTTATGAATTGGGAGGGTCTTTAATTCTTCTTTTCCAATCTATTTGTCTTTTAATTCTTTTTCTTCCCTGATTACACTGACTAGGACTTCTAGTATGATGTTAAATTTACAATATTTTGTTGAAGATTTTCATGTCTATGTCCATGCAGGGGATGCCTCTATACTTTCCTTGTACTGTCTTTATCTTGTTCTGGTATGAGGGTAATGCTGGCTTCATAAAAAAAGAAAGTGTTCCCTCCTTTTCTATTTTCTGGAAGAGCTTCTTTAGAACTAGTATCATTTCTTCTTTAAATATTTGGCAGAATTTACCAGTAAAGTAAAATGGGCCTGGAAATTTTATATAAATAAAAGGTGATTTTATTTATTATGAGTTTAATTACTTTAATAATTATGTGACTATTCAGGTTATCTATTTCATTAGGTGTGTTTTGGTTTTTAAGGAATTGATTCATTGCATCTAAGATGCTGAATTTATGTTCATAAAGTTATTGATATAGTTGGCTTGTTATCTTTTTACTATATGTTGAGTATACAGTAATATCTTTTTTATTCTGGGTATTGCTAATTTGATTTATCTTTTTTTCATCAGTCTTGCCAGAGGTAAGAAAGAATACTAAAACTATTTCATTAGTCAAAAAGAAGGTAAAGAACAATAAAAATATATAGGATCAGTGAACTGATGAGAAAATAGAACACATATAGAAAAAAGTGATAGCTTTAGATACAACCACGCTTTTTTTGCATTAAGTCTAAATGATTTAAACAGTCTGAACAAAAGGCAAAGTGGCCAGACTAGATGGAAAAGCAAGTCCTAACTATAGGCTTGTTAAAATCATTTTTTAAGGACATATATAAGTCAAAGGTAAATGATTATCTTTGATACAAACACTAAGCATAAGAATACTGGAGTGGCTGTATCACTATCAGATTAAGTAGACTTTAGAGAAGGAATAAAGAGACATTTACTAATGATAATGGAAATAATCCAGTAGAAGACATTACAATCATAGATATTTATGCACCAAATATTGGATGCAAAAACTGGCAGAAGTGAAAGGAGAAATAGATGCATCCATGAGTATTTCTGTTTCAGTAACTGATGGCCTAAGTAGATAGAAATCAAGAAGTATATAGAAGACTTGAATGACACGATCAGCCAACTGGATTTAATTGCTATTTACAGAATATTCTATCCAGCTATAGCAGGATTCAGATTCTCTCCTGTGTACATAAAGCATTCAGTAAGATTGGTCATATGTTGATGAGTAAAACAACTCTCAGTGAACTTAAAAATGATTAGAATCATACAGAGTCTATTCTCTGACCACTATACACTTACATTAGAAATAAATACTAGAAAGATATCTAAAGACTCACCACTATTTGAAAATTAAATAAAATGCTACTAAATCCATGGTCAAAAAGATAGCAGAAGCAGAAAAAAATTATTGAATTGAATGATAATATAACACAACCTGTAAAAATTTGTGGAATTCATCTATAAAACATCTTATAAGGAAATTTATAGTTTAAGTGTTCAGAGCAGTAAAGGAGAAACACCTCGAATCAATAACAACATCCATTTTATGAAGCTAGAGTAAAAAGATCAAGTTAAATCCAAAATATATAGGGGGAAGAAATTAACAAATATACGAGCAGAAATTAATAACATAAAAAAGTCAAACAATAGAGAAATTCATTAAAATGACTGATTCTTTGAAAACAATAAATTGGTAACCCTATAGGTATATTGTTAAAAAGATAACACACTATTACCACTATTGGGAATAGAGAGAACATGGAATAAAGTTTTGGAATGTGTAAGTCTGATACATAAAGAATTCTTGGAATTGAAGGAAAACATGATATATGAATGACCAATAAGCAGAAGACTATGGATATTATACTTCCATATAGTTGACATATGGGGTTGACGCCTTAAACATCACAGTAAAAACAATGCTGAAATAGCAGATTAGAATTTTTCTGAACTTGTGAAAGATAAAAATTCTCAGATTCAAAAAACACAGCAAATGCTGGACAGAATAAATGAAATTTAAAACAACATCTACAGACAACTTTTGAGAGAGTCCAGATGAGTAACTGCATAATCACTATATAATATTTAGTAATATTTTTTCCATTAACCATGAAAAATTAGAAAATTTCAGTAAAAAAAATTGATAGTAGCTATATATGTCTCTAATCTATGATACATAGGAATAAATCCAACATCAAATTTATAAGATCTTCATGGAAAAATTACAGTTATTTGTAAGAGTCATAAGTAAATAAGGGGGAGAATGGTTACTATGAAGATATATTAATTTTATCCAAATCTGTCTATTAAATCAATTCCTGTAAAATTCTTCATAAACTGATTTTGAAATTAATATAAAACAGAATAATATACAAAATAGCAACTAGGAAAATTTTCCATACTAGATATTAATACTTAAAAAAATTATAGTGAATTCAACACCATGGTATAACAGAAGTATGGGTAATTGTACCAATGGAACAGAATGGTGAGTCCAGAATATGTCATTATAGAAAGCTGGTGAAAGAAGTGACTAACCAATGAATTTACTAGGACAGTTGATTAAAAAAAATAGTTTCCTACCTCATGATATTTATAAAAATTGATTCCATTTTTAGACTTACATGTAAAAAGTAAGTAAACTTTTATAGGAAACAATGATTTAAACCTCAAATTGAAGACACAAGCTGAAAAAAAAAATTACAATGCATATTTTAGTGATAAGGAATTGCTAATTTAATATCTGAAAACATAATGATCCCCCAAAATCCATAAGTAAAAGAGGGCTTTATGATAAGTAAAATAAATCTGAGAAAGACAAACACTGTATTAGCTCTCATATATGGATTAAAAAAATATATATATATTTCTTTTTTTACAAACACTCAGATACAGAGAACATTTTGGTGGTTGCCAGAGGTGGGAGTTGGAAGATATGGGAAATGGGTGAACTGTTTTTGTTTTGTTTATTTTTTTACTTTAAGAAAAAGTAAAAAAAAAAAAAAAAAAAACTTAAACTGAGCAATGAATATGATCATAATAATGAAATTTACTAGTATTAAGTAGTACATTCAAACTAAATTAAAACTTAGATGACATTTTATACCCACAAAGTTCACAGAAATTTCAGAGACAACTGAAGATGTGGAGAAATGGAAATTCTCTTCACTACTGATGGTATTATAAATGTTATAGTCACTTTGGAGAAGAATTTGATTTCTGATAAAGTTGAAGTTTGAAGTGTGATAATGAAGTCATAGTCTTTGACGCCGGGATTTCATTCATAGGTAAATCTAGAGAAACTCTGGCATTTCACACAAATAGATACCTGTCAGAGGATTCATTGCAGCCTTGCTTTTCATCATTTAAATTTGGAAACAACCTAAATGCCCGTCAGCAGAGATTGTGTAAATACATGGTGGTATATATTCAGTGAAATACTGCATACAAGTTAATATGTGAATTTTAGCTGCATATATCAATAAAGATAAATGTCTCTAAGTTTCAAATAAAAATGCAAAGTGCAAAATATGTATAGTATTAGATTATTTATATAAACCTTAAAAACTGGAAAGCACAGCTGCATATTGTTTACATGTGTATGTAATGAAAGATATAATTAACATGTCTTAGGAAGGATATGCCCTAACTTTATTTATCTCTGAAGAAACAAGGAAAAAGATTTGGGAGGAAGTAGAAAGTAGCCTTTTATTTTCAGTAGCATTTATTTTTTACAAAAAATATTCTGGAAAAAATATGGGGAGATGCTAAGTATTTTAAATCTGAGTGAGGGGCACAAGCATGTTCATGATGTTTGCTTTGAAACTTTCTATATGCTTAGAAAACTATGATACGTTTCATAAGAGGAAAAGTTAAATAGCACTATTAAAGCCTTGTGTATTACTCCAAAAGGAAGTGATTTTGATTTTGGATGTTGCAGAATTTTCAAGTAAATGTGAGATTATGTTTGTATCTTTTATTTACTTCAATTATCTCAAGTATTATTTCAATACTATTTCAAACATTAAGCTTGAAACTAGTAAAATGTATCCAAAGTACTTTCAAAAATTTTTCCTGCAATAGTAGAACAAAAAGAAACCTCTCTATTATAGATATGGGTTTCAGCTTTAGAAAAAGTTTTCTATGTGTTACCTGTTTCCTTTACTGACTCTTGCATGTAAGCAAGACAATAAAAGTGAAATCCTCAGTGTACTGGGCCCATGGAGGTGGAGGCTAAGTATAAATAAAATACTATCCATTTTGATAGTTATATATAATGTATACTCTTTATTTTTTTTTTATTTTTATTTTTTTTTAAAGATTTTATTTATTTATTTGAGAGAGGATGAGAGGAGAGAGAGCACATGAGACGGGGGAGGGTCAGAGGGAGAAGCAGACTCCCTGCTGAGCAGGGAGCCCGATGCGGCACTCGATCCCGGGACTCCAGGATCATGACCTGAGCCGAAGGCAGTCGCTTAACCAACTGAGCCACCCAGGCACCCTATACTCTTTATTTTTTAATTTACTTATCTTTCTATTTGAGTCTATTTTCTTTGTATCCCTTAATAATAGTCTCTCTCCACACTGCTAATATATTTTCTTTTCCTTTCATACTTTATTAGAAGGTTGTAATTTTTAAAATATGCAGCAACTAAATCTCTTCTACTTTTTTTAACTTTTCATTTTTATTTCTACAAGACTTGTTTATGACAGTAGAGTTTCTGGCACTAAATCTCTGTCATATATATCCAAACATTGTACATAATTTAGCATTGTTTTGTGTTCATTTTAGAATATATATGTTTTGTATCCTAAATGACACACAAGATTGCATTAATATGTCATAAAACAAGAAAATGACACTGTGCCTGTTTTAAGATGTTTGGAAACAAAATGAGAAAGGCCATGCTAGAAATGAAAAGCACAAGCCTTATAAAAACAAATTTCTATCAGCAAAATACAGGCTAGAACCTCAATTATGATCTAACTTTTTTGTTAGTATGTTTTCAATTAAAAACAACAGCAAAAAAGTGAGTATTTTTACTTTTTTTTAATTATTCAAAACAAATATCTAATTTTCTCAATAGGTCCACAGTAACCATTTAATCACTGATAAATTGCACACATGAAATATCTTGGCTCTAAAATGGTGAAATATAAATATTCAGCTTGTTACTCTGTTTCAGAGAGTTGAGAAATATTAGTAAGCACTGTTTGCCAAACATAGGTACTACAAACCTGATGAAATCATACAGATGTTTAGTAACTGGGATAGACATTGTTCTGAATCTTCTCCCTTCCTCAATAATCTGCAAAGAACTGACTTTTTCCCTTTAAG
Source organism: Halichoerus grypus (assembly GCF_964656455.1). NCBI lineage: Eukaryota > Metazoa > Chordata > Mammalia > Carnivora > Phocidae > Halichoerus > Halichoerus grypus. Next base: position 145,119,517 of record NC_135715.1, read on the forward strand.
ACTGAGTGCATGGCCATACATTTATACGATGGATTTTGTACTGTTTATTTTTACTGTTTCTCTGATAACTGCATATAGAACTTACTTATTCAAACATTCAACAACTATTTATTGAGTGCCTGCTTTGTACCAGTCATAGTTCAAATTGCTGAACAAGGGCAGGTGTGGGGGAATATATTATTTACTACATTTCCTCCATTCTCACCAATTCTCTGGTGGAAGCTAGCTCAATTAAGATATAAATTCTAGGTAATTTTTTAGGTTGAAGCAAATGTTGGGCTTTTTCTTGGATGTTGCAATTCTTGGAATACCTATGGCAGGAGAGGATCTCCTTGAAATATAGTAGAAACCTCCTGTTCGACTATTCTCATGTGTGAGTAGCCATGATGCCGGGAGAGTAATGAAATTAAAAATAAATTGATAGAAGGATTTCTACCTCCTAAGCTTCTAAAATATTTGAGAACAAAGTGGCATAGACCCATTTTTCTCTGCTTCTTCCCATTGAGAACAATGGTAAACTCTGATAGTAACACAAGACACAACCAAAGGGAACTATGAAAGGTGATAGGAAGAAGATGAGCTGTTTGGAATTCTCAGGGCTGGAAGAACAACACAGTGGCAGGGCTTCTAACATTATTACCCCACCCAACAGAAATATGCCACTAAACCCTGGCATTTCTCGACCCCCAAATTCCTAACAGGAAGTAGCCCAGGTAAATAAAAACAGTGAAAATATGCTCCATAAGATAAGCTTATATGTAGAATGAAAGCTTTACTTGAAGCTCATTTATTTTACAAACTATTTTAAGATGTGCACATTGTATATTTTATAGCACAGAATGAATTATATATATTTTGTTGAACAACTCTATATTCTCACTACATATTAAAGAGTAAACTGAAAAATATGGAAATGTTCCAGTGACTGGTTCATGGGAGAATCTATGGAACAAAAAGAAAACCTACTTGGAATATCATCTTCAATTTGGGTGTAGGCTTTAGGAAAGTTATCCTTTCTTTCCTTTTTTTAAATTTTTTATTATGTTAATCACCATACATTACATCATTAGTTTTTGATGGAGTGTTCCATGATTCATTGTTTGTGTATAACACCCAGTGCTCCATTCAGTACGTGCCCTCTTTAATACCCATCACCAGGCTAACCCATCTCCCCACCCCCTCCCCTCTAGAACCCTCAGTTTGTTTCTCAGAGTCCATAGTCTCTCATGGTTTGTCTCCCCCTCTGAATCCCCCTCCTTAATTTTTCCCTTCCTGCTCTTTCTTTCATATAGATTTTCAGACTAATCAGTTTTGATGCAATAAGCTTCTGTAATATTAATCTCAATAATCTTTTTTTTTGCTGGAGAAACTTCCAACTTTATTGTGCTTCCAATTTTTATTGTGCTTTAAGTCTTAAAATTATTTTGTTGCTTTTATCTTTCCTAATGTTTTAATATGTATTTTCCGTAAATAAATTTGCTAGTGAAATTTATTATTTGTATTATTTGATTTAAAAACTAGAAACATTAATTCAAAGTTCAGTTAAAATTGTTAAAGATAACAGAGAAGTGATTCTCGGAAGAAATCTTATGAGCATGGGTTTTCCTCTACAATTTTTGGTAATTCCTCTCTGTGTTTGCATGCCTTTATTTGAGTTTTCACCTTGAAAGGAATCAAATTACTATAGAAAAATATGCAATGCCAGGAGGACTTTATTGTATGTCATTATCGTTAAAATATAGGTAGAATGTGAACACATACATATTGAGTTTAAGTATGTTCTTATTTAGTTTGACTGCATGCTGTCTCCCAGCCTTCATAATTACTGGGCACTAGGCAAGGCAGTAGGGAGCATGGGCCCTGCTCATCCTTTGCCTCTCTACATATATATATATATATATATATATATATATATATATATATATATGGCTCTCACACTAACCTGGGGTTAACCCCTAAATCACATTCTATCCTGAGAGAACTTGAAAGGATTGCTGCAAGGAATGAAATAAGGCAAGTGACTTTCTGCTGGACTATTCCCATAGCTAGATTCTCTCTGCTTTAAGCAGGTTTTTCCATCTTCTTTTTAGTAGGGCATGCCTCAATAACAGAGCATGCTGAGCATAATTTACCCTTTTCTTGATGACTCAGGCTCATCATAATGAACATTGGTTAGTATACTCAACTGTATTAGAAAGATGCCCCTAAGAGCTATTAAGATATGTAGTACTGTTTGTCCTGACTAACTAACTGCTCCCAGATGACCTACACGTTCCAGACTGCAGTCGCTCCTCAGTACAATGTACACTAAATACAAAATATGTTTTCGTGGACTGCAGGGAAATCTCTGTTGTGGGGCTAGATCTGAACAGAATGCTGTTATTTATGCCTGCGTCTGTTCTTGGAAGTAAAAGCCCCTTCCCAAATTTTATCTGCTGCATGAAGCTCTGCTGTTACTGTTCTAAATTCATTGGGGGAGGGCATAAATGACCATTGCCACGATTAATAAGATAATTGGGTTGAATGCCAAATTTAACCATATATTTAGGAGGGCATGTTCACCATCATGAAGGACTCATTGTTCACAGCTTAAAGTGCTCTCAAAAGTGAAACTCTGCCCCCAAAGTCCTAATCTCAGTTGGAAACTTAGTTCTTCAGTGTGACCTATTTAAAAAAAAATTGTAAAAAAATTCATAAGGATATTTTTGGTTCCTCTTTAAAAATGCAAACTTCATAGGAAGGGTTAAAAGTCTGTCATTTGTTATTAAGAAGTAGATTATTTGACTTATTTTCATCCAGATGCCTCTTACATTCAGCTGTATAAAGGGACTAAAATTTTTGATGGATGGCAAGGGTCAGGGGAAGAGAGAGGTCACTTTGAAGATTTTGAAGGTTCGAATATTTGGGGATGGGTGTAGTTTAAGTAGAGGTGTCTCAGTGGGCTTTCATAAGAAGTTACCATGAAGATGTTGGGCATTTGAGAAACAAAAGGAGTAGAAACACAGGAGGAAGAAAGCAAAACAAAACCCCAAGCAAGCAAAATCTCAGTGCAGTTTTTTCTTTTTTCCAATTTACTTCTGGAAATACATAATTCAGCATAAAAATTTTTTATATAAAACATATATACATACATACATATATATATGCCAAATAAAATAGATCATATTTTAATGCATTAAAAGAATTCTTTAAAGAAGCTGCACATTTAATTTTTTATAATTCAATAATTTAATTTTCAATATAGGAATTTTCTTTCTTTCTTTTTTTTTTTTTTTTTTACTGTATGGTACTTTCTATAGTCCCTATTTCACAAATGTTATATATACTTTATTAAATTGGTAAAGGTGGTCTAGCCTTCAAACAGATTATCATAAAATTTTTTATTATTCTCTAATTTTTCTAGTGCATCTGTGCCATTAGTTAGAAATGGGTATCTTGGTATCATGTTGAACTTCAAAATGTTAAAGAGAAAAAGACAATTAAAACAATGGTTGTTGTCACAGTTTATTGCTTTGAAAGAGAAATTGCAAATTATGTCTTTTGATTTTCATAAAACCCTGTGATGTGGGAAAGGAAAAACCTTATTTCTCCCACTTTATAGGAAAAGGTAACTGAGACCCAGAAAACCAACTTTTTGAAGTTGACACAAGTCGTGCATTGTAAATTTAGAACTATAATTTCTTAGTTTTAGAAAAGTGATCTTTTTATTGGAGATGAATCTAAAGACTTGGCCTCTAGATAGTCAAATCTGTGCCCTAGAGTATGCTACTACTCATAAAGACAGGAATACTGGTACATTATTTGTAAAACTTTAAATGTGAAGAAAGCAATTTAAACATAAAATATGAAATACAAGAAAAGGTGGGAGCGATATTTTTTATCTATTGTTAAAAATATAAACTGATTGTTACTATTCTTTTTTTCTTAAAAAAGGTTTTATTTATTTGAGAGAGTGAGAGCATGAGCAGGGGGACGGGGCAGAGGGAGAGGGAGAAGCAGACTGCCCGCTGAGGAGGGAGCCCCATGTGGGGCTCAGTCCCAGGACCCTGAGATCATGACCTGAGCCAAAGGCAGACACTTAACCACTTAACTGACTGAGCCACCCAGGCACCCCTGATTATTACGATTCTAAGTTTGCTAATTACTATAAATATTTTAGGTAGCTTTATGTTTGACATATCTGTTAATAGAAGTAGTCAATGTTTTTTATTTTTCATGGAAAAAAGGGATTAGTCTGTGTTCACATGTTATTAATGTTGCCTCTTTTAAATCTATTGCCAGCTCTGTGCTTAGAAACAGTGGTGATAACCATCATTATAATGCTAGTAAATAGAATGGTCTATTGACATTCATTCCAGATATTCACCCATTACTTATTTATATTCCACATTTATTATATATGCTCTTCAAAGAATTATATAATCAAACTTCCAGTGCTTTGGTTATAACTGAAAAAAACCCCAAAGTTGAAAATTGATTAAATACTAAATCCAAATATATACGGTCTACAAGAGACCACCAAAAAAACCAAGGTAATTTAATAAGTATAAAAGTAATACGATAAGGGACGCCTTGGTGGCTCAGTCAGTTAAGCATCGGACTCTTGGTTTTGGCTCAGGTCATGATCTCATGGGTCCTAGGATCAAGCCCTCTGTCTGGCTCTGTGGGGCTCTGCACTCAGTGGGGGACTCTGCTTGAAGATACTCTCTTCCCCTCCTCCTACCTCCCACCCATCTTTCTTGCTCTCTCAAATAAATAAATCAATCTTAAAAAAAAAAAAAAAAGGATAAATAATGACCTGGTAAACAGAACTAAATAGAAACCAAATACTGTAGATGGAGAGGAAATTCAAGCAAAAATAGTTAAAAAGGCCAAAGTTTGTCATTTTTGTACCAGGTATTAATTGGGTTAGTTCTTTTATACTTTTGAGGAATAGATATTTTCATTCGATATATATTGGTTTTAGAATAGGAGTTAGCAGACTATGCCAGGTACTGGTTTTGTAAATAAAATTTTATTGAAACACAGTCACACCTACTCATTTCTGTACTGTCTGTGGCTGTCCAATGACACGGTTGAGCAGTATGATAGAGAACATAAAACCTGTGGTCCCAAAATATTTACTCTTTGGCCCTTTAAGGAAAAGAAGAGAGAGATTCCTAATAGAGAATTAGGGGAATTTTATATTAAGAAGCTGTATCTCTGATGACAAAATCTGGTCAAAGTAACATTGAACAGGTATAGTTCATTTATCATTCATGGCTGGTGAATATGTTTGTATGTCCTTTTATTTTTCTGTTTGTTTCTCACAAGGGTAGAATCTAAAATCTTATTTTCAGCTCTAGGTCAGTTCTACCAATCCAATTAGATCAGTGTGAGCCCTGAATGTGAAGAAACAAACAAACAAACAAAAAACTTTGTTATTTGCAACTAAGGGCACTATTGATGAATAAAGTAATCCTGCTTATGATGATAAAGGAAAACTCTAAGGCAAATATGATTCAGCATATTATTAATGAATAATTACAATTTGACTAAATATTGTAGGAATCAAGTGTGGTAGATCAAATGTCTCTAAAAATCCAAAGATATTTTAATGTCAATACAAACTAGGATAAAGAGGATATGACTTTGATATGATAAAGAATATACCTTAATGGGAAAAACTACTTTTATAGTAAAACACTAGAGACACACCTATCATAGTCACTTAAGACATAAGAATTCACGTTATTCTTACACTTTCCTTAAACTAATATAAGAATAAAATAACAGGTACATATATCAAAAAGGAGGGACTGAAGTATCAAATGGTAACATCTTTCCATAGAAAATAAACTGAGCAATCAGTAGAACAGTAAAAAAAAAAAAAGTCTAATAAAGTAGGAGATCAAAAAGCAAATTTTTAAATTATTTTCCATGGTATCAGTATATCAGTGAGAGTTCTGTCAGGAAAATAGAACTACAATTGTGCAAACACAATATTTAGGACAGAGTTCACATAATCTGGGAGAAGCAGACAAGAGAAGTTAAAGAGGGTGGGGTGGGGGTAGGGGTGAGAGATTAGAGGAGCAATAACTAATCACAACCGCCTACAGCACTAGCATGGATGAATGAGTGAGAGTTGAGGGAAATCTGGGAAGTTGTTTGTGACTGGCTACCAAAGTGGGTTGGCCAAGTGGGAGCTTTTAGAGAGGTCTGGAAACTGCTGCCTGCCTGTAAGTTGTTGCCGCCTTTAAAACATCTGTCTCTGGATGAACTGCTGTCTCAGTGTGAGATCTGCCCTCTTTGTGGGACTGCCTGGTGGTAAACATGGAGCAATGGGTGGTTGGCCAGACAAGCAGTTGGAAAGACAAGTAGGGAAGAGAGCAAGGACAGGTTACACTTCCCAGGGAACAGCCATCACTGGGTCTGTCAACCATGATCAGTCTGCGAGGAAAAAGGCCAGTGCTTCACTTCGACTTCCAAATCTCACGTATGATCTTGTGTTTGAAAATTTCACTTGAATAAAGTCAGGAAGAGGGCTAGGAAATGTATTATCCAGCCTTATTTTGAAGTAGTAGTGCCAGCCTGACAACAAACAATCCAGCACGATCAGCAATAACACAATGGAAAATGTAATGAAACGAATTTTTCTTTTTCTGCAAGGAAAACTGCTGGGTCCATATGGCTTTACTGGTGATTGATATCAAATATTATAAAATGATGGAGAGCAATACCATAGAAAGTCCTTCAGAAAATGGAGTAGGAATGGATACTTCCCAGTTCATTTTATTCATCATCATCCTGATACCCAAACCAGACATAGACACTACAGGGGAAGTAAAAAGAAAAAAACCCTACAATCCAATATCTATCATGAATATGGGCACAAAAGTCCTTATTAACAAATTCAACCCAGCACTGTGTAAAAAGAATGATACATCATGTCCAACTTATTTTCCCAAGAGAACAAGACTAATTTAACATTCACAAATCAAGCATTGTAATTCAATATATTAACAAAGAAAAGGAGAACATTTATATGATCATCTCAATAAATGCAGATTGTCAAAATTCAACGTCCATTCATGTTTAAAAAAAACCTCAGTTCTCAACCTGATTAAGAACTTTTAGAGGAAACTACTTCCTCTTTTATGATGATGAATACCATATGCTTTGCTATTTTTATTCAACATTATACTAAAGTCTTAGTGAGTGAAAGAAAGACAAGAAACAAGAGCCACACAAATTAGAAAGGAAAAATAATTATCTTTATTCACAGATGGCATAATTATGCAGAAAGTTCTAGGGAATCTATAAAAATTATTAGTATACTTATAACAATTGTAAATCAGGTAAAAATACAATTCACTTAAGCATCAAAAATACTTAGAATTAAACTTCATCAAATATTTGTATGACCTGTGCACTAAAAAAACATTGATTGAATACATTTAAAAAGACCTAAGTAAATGGAGAGAGACACTATTTTCATGGATTAGAAGACTCAATATCTTTAAGCTGTCACATAGATTTCAAACAATGTTGTTCAATATCTTGGCAAGCTTTCTGTAGAAATTTTCAAGCCAGTAATAAAATGTATGGTAACGTAAAGGGCCTTCAGTAGACAAATGATTTTGGACAAAAAAATATGTTGGACAATACTACTTGCTTGCAAATTTCCTATAAATTACGATAGTAAAGAATGTTGTATTCTCATAAGGATAGATTGACAGTTCAGGGAAAAGAACAGTAAAAAATAACATACGTATATTCAATTGATTTTTTTTTAAAGATTTATTTATTTAGAGAGAAAGCATGAGTGCAAGTGGGGAGGGGAACAGAAGGAAAGGAGGAGGGAGAATCTTAAGCAGATTCCCTGCTGAGCGTGGAGCCTGATGCAGGGTTTGACTGGCGGACTCTGAGATCATGACCCGAGTAGAAATCAAGAGCCAACTGCTTAACCAGCTGAGCCACCCAAGCGCCCCCAGTCATTTGATTTTTGATAAAGGTACTGAAGCAATTTAGGGCGGGGAGGGAATGTCTTTTCAAAAAGCAATACTGGAAAAACTGATTATTCATGTGAGGGGGAAAAATAGACTTCCATCTCAAGCCTTAAACGATGTTTATTTAAGATAGGTCATAGACCTACATATAAAAGTTAAAGCTATAAGCTTTCTATAAGAAAGTATAGGATTATATCTTCATGACCTTGGGGTAGTCAAAGGTTTCTGGGGATATACACATAAAATATTAAACACACACAAAAAATGATAAATTTAATCATTATTAAAAACTTCAAAAGACACACTTAAGAATAGAAGCCCATCACAAAATGAAAGAACCGAATAGAGCAGCTGCAAACTTGTATCCAGAATGTTTAAAGAGATCTAAATGATCAAAAGACAATCCAGGTAACAATAAAGCCTTTGCTGTATTTCACAAAACTAAGCATATAAGTCATCAGGAAGTGAAAAATAAACCAAAGTGAGATTCTAATACACAGCCAGTCTTCTGGTTAAAATTAAAAACACAGCAACTCCCAATATTGGTGTGAAGGTAGAGCAACCAGATCTCTGACCCATTGCCAATTGGGGTGTATATTTGCACAACGTTTTGGAAAACTATTTTGTCAGTGGCTTTTAAAATTATATAATTTCTCTGTAACTAAGCTATATCATTCAGAAGCCCTAAGAAGACAGAAAGTACACAGTAACTGGAAGAAGGGGAGCATAATAGGAAGAATGAACAGTTTTGGAGTAATGGGGTTTGGCTAATGAGAGGTAAAGAACATTTTCAAGAGTACAGGAATAGTAGATAAAGGGAACAGCCATTATCCATAAGACTAAAATGAAGCAGCCACCAAAGAACCCCATCCCCATCTCCCCAACTTCAGTGGAGAGCACAGCCGTGGCACACAGGATGGTGAAGTTTGCTGAGGTACTACACCAGGGGAACTCCCTGGAAATATGCCCTGTGAAGTGCCACAAAAAGCCTTCCCCAGAGAGGTTCTGTGTTTCGGAAGTTTGCTGGAAAGTCTCTCAAGAATCCTGGGAGAGCTGCCTATAGGGAGGGGCCGAACGCCATTGCCACTCAGTACTACAGAAGCCGCGTCCTCTCAGGAGTGTGAGGACTGTTGTTCGCTGGAACCAGGGAGAGAAACCTTTTCTTCTTCAGTGTCCTTTACTGATAAACTTAACTTGGGGCTAGCTGGCAAAGGACAAAATCTTTTTCAGGGTGCCATGGCATTATTGCAGATCTGGAAACGAAGGACAGCTTTGGAGCTGAGGGGCAGTAAGTTGATAAGGGGCACACTAGCCATTTCACTTTTAGATCTTAAAGAGAAATAAAGATGTCTTTACAGAGATTACTTGTAGAAGAATGTTTTATATCAACTTTATTCTGAATGCTCCCACATGAAAAAAATGCCATACGGTAGAAAACTACTCAGAAATAAAAAGTTCTGATACTCCACAATATGGAAGAATCTTGAAAATACTTTGTTGAACTGAAGTGACCAGATACAAAATATACAGGCCATAGGAAAAAATTTAAATTATAGAGGAAGTAAATATTCTCCATGGTGAACGTTTGGTAAAATGGATTTGCCATTTATCAAGATGAGGAAGATGATAAAGAATAAGATAAAGGGCAAAGTCAAGAAATACAAAGATGTGACATCTGAATAAGGAATTATTTTCTAAGCAAGAAGGCTATGGAAGAATTTATAGAAGAAGGTATTAATAGATTTTACTACATTTTGGAATTATTTTAGAAAAACACATTTCTTTGAATTTTGTGGGGTTAAAAATGATAGGCAAATATTTTGAGAACTACTTTTTCTTGCTGTTTAATCTTTCTTTAGGAATTGTGTGTGGGTGTGAGCATGCACATGTGTATATTTTTACTACATATAAAAAATTGAGATATTGTAGTAAAAAACATGTCCCACTTGACATAGTGAATTTAACAAATATTTTATTTAATAAAAGCATTTAAGCATTTTCAAGAGCATAATTCTGCATAGTGACTTGATATCTGGTCACAGAACAGGCCATTACTGCTTCATCGAGAGCTTTTCTTCAGCTTTTTTTTATAGAAGAAGTGGTGAGATTATTCCTATGAATTTACCTATCTGAAATATGCCTACCCATATTTGTCTATAAGAGCCTTAAACAGAGATCTTTTCTCTGAGCTAGTTTCTTGTTTAATGATCTGTAAATGAAACTGTTATTGCTTCTTTGCCTCTCATTTATGAGCACCATTATTTCTCACAGTGGGTTGTCTTTGTCAGACAATAAAGGTAGAAAAAGTTTTTAAGCTTGTCAGGGGATTTATTGATATAAATGAGAGAGAAGTTGGGTCAAAATTAATGACAGTGGTTTTCCATGTAGGATAAGGAGAACACATTTTTAAAATGAGGGCTTATTTTAAGATATATGATTCTGTCTTGGAATAATATCTTCCTTCTATTACTGTACTTTGGATTTCAAGTTTTCACACTTATTTAGTGAAGTTTTATGCTGTGTGTAAGACAAGTAATAAAAGTTTGGCTGCATAAGCAAGCAAAGGCCATCTACCTTGAAATTCAGCATTTAAAGGGTTTTGTAGGTACTCTTGTATAATCACCAACACACAGTATTTGGATGAAGAAAATATTTTGTTCATTATCAAAATGAACCATGGTAGAAGACATGGACATGATAAAATGAGTGATTATCAGAAACCAATCAGGTTTGTATTGTTCATAGTAATTTTAGCAAATACACAATGTGAAGGCTTATTGCTCCCTTGTCTCTCATCAGTAGAGAAGGAGGAAATTGAATCTGCAGAAAACATAAGTTTATTTGGTATCTTAAATTTTAAAAAGCCCCTTTGGAGTAATTTGGGTGATAATAACCAAGTTTCTCTAATTGGAGAAAAATCACCACTTACATAGTTAATTAGTCTGAGAAATAGTGTTGGTTTGAATTGAAGCAGCAAATATTGACTGGAAGAGCCATGTATCTGCTAACACACAGAAACATAATCCCTGGCATTTTTAAGTTTGTGACCTACATTCACATTTTTTTTTTTTTCAGTGTTACTCATGTGATCTAATTCCATGTTAGTTATTTTATCTGCATTCCTTATTTTCCTTGTTTATAGAAAAACTTTTTAATCCATACTTTAGAACTGATGGAGTGATAGCTTCTTATGCTTTAATGGCTTTCAAAATAAGAGGAATAGAAGTGGAGTTAAAAGCATTGTTGGTGGAAACTCCACTTTAGAAAATGGAGTTTGATTTATTTGAAGGGTAGATTTAGGGAGAGTAAGGGAAGGTAGGCTCAAGAAGTAAAACTATTTTAATGGCTATTTAGCAACTCCTGTTTCTTTTGGGGTCTCAGGAAATGATTACATGCTGAGAATTTTGATGGAAGATCTTGTCAGGGAGAGCTTTGCAAACTTGGGGGCCTAGAATGCGACTTTTTTATTTCTGCTTCTGAAGTTGCTGTCTCTTACTTAGCATCCACTCTGATAGTATTGACAAATGTGCTTATGAGACAAACACAGTGTTAAGAGTAAAGCTTAGATGACTCCACAAAAACTTGGAAGCTGTAAAATACCTTTACTTTTGTGCTGTGTGGTTGCTGACTTAAATTTTCAAGATAATTAACTTCAGGTAAAGGTAAATATCAATGCACATTTTATGTTGAATTTTTTAAATATAATTAATGAGTGAAGTGTTAAAAGATAGATTTTTAAAACTGTAATTAAACTATTTTAGGAGCAAATTTGACACTTAAAAAAATACCCAAGTTTGCAGTAGAAGAATGGGAAGTATAGAAACCAAGAAGCCAATTTTTCCTAGGTTTTATCCAGTGAACTGTGTACATGCAGAATCCCTAAGCAGTTGATCATGTGTAGTTTGTATCACCCTTAATGTTGGCAAATTGACTTTCGTTACCTGACCTCTAGATCTCTAATATAAATTTGATAATTTCATTTTATTATTGGGAAAAGAATGGTGTGATTATTATATTTATTATTGCTGAAATAGCGAAGAAGTAGATAGCAGTTTTTGAATTTCCGTCCTTTGTAGAAACATGGGTAATGAGTTCACACGGTGAACAGCCCATATTCTGCTTCACGAAATCAAATTTAATAGTCCCATTTCCAAAAGACCGTTGTCCCTGTGATCCCTAAGGACAAGTTATTTCACATCCTCTGTTTTTAACATATGTTGCACACTTCTAAACAGAAAGACTGTGTTTCAAGTAATTACTTACATTTGTCTACTTAGTATATGCCCAGTTGTGTTGAATAAACTACACACGTGGTAATAGTTATATCTCAAAGTGTCTCCTAAATATATACATTCTAGTCCAGAATCCCTCGCTTCTTCAGTTCCTTCATTCCACCACAACCCAGTGGTTGAGTCTAGGCATGTGTGTGACTTAGATGTGGTTTTAGAATTTTAATTCTGAAAGTCATATTCAGAAGACAGGCTTTCTGTGAATTTTAACACAAAGTGTACAAAATGTGTTAGTTTACTAACTCTACTTTGGTCATACACAGGCCACCTGTTCAGTGCCTAGAGACTATATCCTATAATTTTAAAACTCATTTGTCCAGGGCATACACAATATATACAGTTTAGCAGGGTTAGAAAAAAAAAATCACCTACGGGCACTGGATAATCAGAAATTTTCTCGTATACACCAGAAAAAGAACTTTTGCAATTTCTTCCCTCCTTCTTCTTCCCTCTTTCAACCCAATGGACAAATGCAGACAATATACTGCTCAAAGAGGTGATTAACGATTCTATTTTCAAAGACAATATTACTCATCAATTTAAAAAAGATATTTACAGAAGTGGTGTTGTTTTACTACCTTGACTTTTAAATACATCTTGCACCTCTAAACATCTGTAAAAATGAGATATTTCAAATAGGAACTTGTCCCCTCTATAAACAGTATTGTTAATAAAACTATCTATATAACAGTGGTTCTAATTGGCAGGCATTATCTTCTAAATATTTCCTTCTCTCCACCACCAACATAGTGGACAAGTACAGGCATTTGTAATGTGTAGAGGTATTGAACAAATTCATTTCAAAAGCCATTTATAGGAGATAAGCTTTCCGATAAATTTCAAAATAAAGTATACAAAATGTGTTAATTTTATTTTCCTAAATCTAAGGCTCATACATTTGCAATTTTAACATCTAGTGACTAGATGATGTATAATTTGGACTCATCTGTCCATTATACACACTACAAACACAGCAAAATGAAATACACATAACATACTGAAAAGTGGTTTATCTGAAACTACCCATTTATGAACATACTAGCAAATTATCCTTTGTAATCATTTTCCTCTTTCTCCAAACTATAGAACAATATCACCAGTCATATCTGTTCATATAAGTGGGTTAGCAATTCCATTTCCAAAAGACAGTATTTCCTACAAGTTTTTGGCAAAAAAGATATTTTACGGCATCTGCTTTTAACATGACCAGCTACTTAAAATAAGAACTTTGGTTGATCACTATATATGTGATAACCTTGGACAAACTGCACACAAGTAACAGTAGTTATAATCTGAAAGTGTCTTTGAAATATGAACATTCTGGTTTAGAAACCTTCCCTCTCAGTCCTGTACCCATCTAATGGACTGTACGGCTCACATTTTCAGAAGACTGTCTTTCCTATGAAGTTTAGCACAAAATTTACTATTTTTCCAATTTGCCTTTTGTCATAACCTGGCAATGTCTTTACCATCTAGAAAGACCAGATGTTGTAAAATTAGGACTTGTCTGTTCGTTGTATATGCTATATACATAGTGAAGTAGAACAAAATGCACAGACATATGGGACAACATTCTTCACTCTAAACACAATGGCATAAGGCCCTCTGCGCTTCATTCTCCTCCGTCCTCCTCTGAAACCAGTGCATTGTGTGTACTGCTCAAAGATGTGGTTTGGTCATTCAGTTTAACAACAGTATTTCAAAGAATTTTAATAAAAAATATTTATAAAATGTGTTACTCTACCCCATTTAATATAAAGCACTTCAGAACATCTAGAACAACTAATTATTTAGAAAAGTACTTAGCACTGTTAACTGCATGTACAGTAGTGAGGAATAAAATGCACCACAGAAAGAAGGTTATAATATAAATATGACTTTCAAATATGAGTAGTCTGGCATAGTACCTTTTTTCCTCTTGATAGCAGAATCATCTCTGAAGATTCTCTTTTATTTATGCTTTTGTGTGATACTGGGATATATGCTTTTCTTCTCTGATGATTATAATTATATGCATTTTTATGAATCTAGGTATTTACCTCATATATAAATTGAATATATTAGACATTCTTTCTCCTCAGTCAACATATACCAATTACAGATGAAATATACCTTCAATTTTTCTAATCAGCCTGTATAGGGCTTTCTGCTCCATCTGTCTCCTCTAAGTCATTGATCAAATGCAGAAATGTCAATTCTAGAGATGGTCTAACAACTCCATTTCCAAAAGTCATTCCCAGAGGAATTTTTTTTTTTTTTTTTTTTTTTTTTTACAAAAAGTTATTTACAAGTCAGGTGATTTTTAATTGCTTTGTTATATGTAGTTGACTTCTTTACATTTGTAAAACCTACATGAAGAAAAATAAGTTGAATTTTAAAAGGTTGGTGGATAAAGTTGAGAGCAGCTTTTTTCATATTATTTAAGTAAGCTTTCTATAAATAGCAGAAAATCTTCCCAAGTGGTGGGGGTGTGCACTTCCTGTTGGACAAATGTGGTCCATTTTCCTACCCTGTCTCTCTTCCAGTACCAATGTCTAGCTGGCCATCCCCCACTGTTCGATCATTTTTCAGGGCTCCATGCACCTCCTGGGCCACAAGGCCTTTGCCCTGCATTATCAGGATGGGGTGGTGTCTCCCTCTGAGGGGTCTTGGCAGTCACTCAGGTTCCCAGATCTGTGTGGCTCCTGGCTCAGGGGAGCTCAGCTCTTGTCCACACCAACCTTCCTTTGTAGTTTGAGATCCCTCAGGCTTTCAGGGGCTGCCTTTTTTCTCGCTCTGCCACACTGCTGCTGTCAGGTCCCAGAAAGGGTTGCTATTGCTTCTTGGCCTGGAGGAGGCCAGTGGTGGCCATGGAGGGCACAAGTGTTCCTGCAGCTCACACATCTCACCCATGCTGGGTGGGTGGGGGGTGGGCGGGGTTTGGCGGCTTCTTATCTCACTCTTTACTGAACTTGTCTTCCTTTTTTGTTGTTGAGATTTCTTTTATCCCCCAGCTTCACTGAAGTAAAAGTGACAAAAATGATATATTTAAGATGTACAGCGTGATGGCTTGATATATCTATGCATTGGTAAAATGATTACCACAATCAAGTTAATTCACACATTCATCACCTTACTTAGTTACCCTTTTTGGTGTAGGGGGACAAGGTGTGGTAAAAACACTTAAAATCTATTGTCTTAGCAAATTTCAAGTATATAATACAGTATTTTTTATTTTTTTCATTTTTTTCAAGATTTTATTTGAGAAAGAGAGAATGAGAGAGAGAGTGCATGAGAGGAGGGAGGGTCAGAGGGAGAAGCAGACTCCCTGCCGAGCAGGGAGCCCGATGTGGGACTCGATCCAGGGACTCCAGGATCATGACCTGAGCTGAAGGCAGTCGCTTAACCAACTGAGGCACCCAGGTGCCCTTTTTTTTTTTTTCATTTTTATTGACATATACAATTGTAAGATATGTAAGGATATGTAAATTATAATCGTGATGATTTGATCTACATGTGCATTGTGAAGTCATCCTCCTTTCCCAGTTAATTTATACATCTGTCACCTACTCCCGCCCCCCTTTTTTGGAGATTCCACATGTAATTGATACCATAGAATCATATTTATCTTTCTGTGTCTGTCTTATTCCACTTAGTATAATGCTCTGCAGATTCATCCATGTTGTCACAAATTATAGGATTTCCTTTTTTATGACTGAATAATATTCCTGTGTATGTGTGTGTGTATGTATCACATTTTCTTGATTCCTTTATGCATTGACAGGCAGTTAGGTTCTTTCTGTACCTTGGCTATTGTGACAAATAGTATATATAGCATGTATATAGCAATGAGTATGGTAGTACAGGTGTGCCTTCGAGATAAACGATTTTGTTTCCTTTGGATAAACACTCAGAAGTGGGATTGCTGGATCATATTGTACTTCTTATGAGGAACCTCCATACAGTTTTCCTTAGTCATAGTACCAATTTTTACTTCCATCAACAGTGTACGAGGGTTCCCTTTTCTCCACATCGTTGCCAACATTTGTTATTTCTTATATTTTTGATAAGAAAAGGGATATAAGTCAAGGTGGATATAAGGACCCTCCTGACAGCTCTGCACTCCACTCCCCTAACAGATGTGAGGGGATATCTTATTGTGATTTTGATTTCCCTGATGATTAGTGATGTTAAGCACCCTTCTATATACATGGCCATCTGTATGTGTTGCCCATTTGTCCTCTTTGGAAAAATACCTTTTCAGGTTCTTTGTCTATTTTTAAATTAGGTTATTTACTATTTTTGCTATTGAGTTGGATGAGTTCTTTATATATTTTGGATGTTAACCTCTTAAATGGCTTGCAAATATTTTTCCCATTCCATAGATTGCCGTTTCATTTGGTTGGCTGTTTGCTGTGCTATCTTCTTTTTTTTAATAAACATGTTAGGCATGCAGGCATCCATTTAGTAGAGTTTTTCAAATTATAGAAATATTAAAATATTAATATTTAATATTAAAATATTAAAAGTCAAAATCCATTTTAAAAGACTAAGCCTTTTTAGATTTTTATACTTTTTATACTTATTCACAATCCTATATTTGAGGTTGAAAAAAGTGTTGAAAACCTGGTAGAATTTCATGAGAATTATTTATTTAAAAAAATTGTCTAATAAAATACACATTAAAAACTAAGAAATATTTTCAAGCCTGACCATAATAACCTCTTGGTATTTTGTAAAGTAGAGCTTAGTGTCTCTAAAAATGTATGACCCAGTATTATATCCAGATGACTTAATTTCCTTGTAGTTCTGGTTTAACTACACAAAGTTTATATGACACATCAAGTAAGGTTTATGATCAATGTGCCTGGGAGGCAAGACCTTGGAGATTCTACATGGTAGTTTTAAAGTTTCATTGTTAAGATTTTTGGAAATGTGCATATAATAGTGACATTTGAAGAATCTATAAATTTGTGTTCACAAATGGTGCAGCAGCAGTGATTTCTGCCAGCCAGCTATTTCAGGTATTCCAAAGAACTTAGTCCTTGAATAAAATTTAAGCCACCACCTTAATAGCAAACTCTTACTGAATGGCAGCTTAGAATATTTATTTCATTACAGTGGAATACATTGAAGACAGTATTGGCAGAAGTGGGGCGGGTAGAGAAAATTAGGAGTATATTTTATCCTAAGGCCAGTTTGGAGAGTGCTGTGATGGAGTAAGAATTAGGCTCACAGAGGAACAGCAGCTAAATCTCATAGGGAACACAAGGCCTGCCTTCCAGAATGGGTGACTTCTGCCACAGCAAGATTTCAAGAAGGGGAGGAGATGATTAGATGAATGAGAAGGTTAAATTCATGGCTAAGAGAGGCATTTTGAGAAAGGTTGGCGTGTAGGAAACAATTCCATGAACAGTAATACGTCTTAAGAGGCTGGAAAGAAGGGGGCATATTGGAAGTTACATTTTTTTTTTTTTTAAGTGTGATTTTGGTGTTAAGCAAGTATAAAATCAATTTGAAATGACAAAGAAGTAGTCATTAAATGAGAAAGTAAAAGCTTTGTTTTTTAGCTGCGATCATAGCTAGAACGGAAGCATCCCCCATTTTGAAGTGCTACAAAATACAAAACAGTTGTAATCACAAGCTCTGGACACAAAAACATTAGGACAGGCGGTGGATATAAGGACCTTCCTGACAGCTCTGCACTCCATGATTCA
Source organism: Halichoerus grypus (assembly GCF_964656455.1). Classification (NCBI taxonomy): domain Eukaryota; kingdom Metazoa; phylum Chordata; class Mammalia; order Carnivora; family Phocidae; genus Halichoerus; species Halichoerus grypus. The sequence goes on from NC_135715.1 coordinate 145,137,490, forward strand.
ACTTCCACTTAGATTGGGGTTCCTAGAGCTACTCTGGAAATCCCAATGCAACTGTTACCATGCTGTGAAAATCTCATGGCTACCCTAGCTTTCATTGACATTCTGTATGTTGGGAGAAAGCACCTAAGGAGATTCAGTGACCTCATCAATTTTGTGCACATTACCAAAGTAATAATTTGAGACTATAGTTTGCTTCTGTTCTTTTAAAACATAAGGGAAAACTGGCTGGAAAGGAAATTTTTTGCTTACGAGGTCTTAGAACACAGAGACATGTTTTAGATTGTGTACGGTTCATGGTTTTTATATTATCTTTGTAAATAAATTATATAGGCTCCTTAGCCCATTGGGACCTATCCTCAAGTTCTAGAGTTCCATCCAATCCTGCCTTTCCTCATTTTGTGGAAAATTGCCATCTGATCTGACAAGAATGTAGACGGGTCCTGACATCAAAATATATTTGTTTCTGCCTGGGGTTGTTAGATTTGCAATATTACATAATATCCCATTTACTTATATTTTCTCTTAGCATGCTTCATATTCAAAGTTCTGTGCTTCTGGGACCTGCTTTTTCACATTTTTGCCTCACTGCTAACTAACGAAATACTAATTCTTTTTCTTAAAATTTTATGTCATCTTCCTGCTGGGGAAAACAAGTATCTCACAACCCAAAAGTAGGTGATATGTATTTTTCCTTGATCATTGCAGAAGAGCAGATGCTTTTTGGTATCACAAAAATGAGTTCTCATAAAATGGTGAAGTGGTAATATCACAAATGTATTAATCTTATTACCCTGCTTGTTGTGGAGACTTGGATAAAGATGAATCATTAACCTCTTTTTGTTGTTGCTGTTGTTAATAAAGTCACCTTCGAAAGTCTAATTTGTGAAAAGACGTCCGTGAAGAAATCTGAAGATTTCAGGGTTGTTGCTTAAGTCTTATGAAATATAACCAGTAACTTCAAAAAGTCTGATTGGTGATTTAATTATTCTCTTAAGAATGTTTTCATTGACATTTTTGTATTCTAGATGATATCAAACATAGATAATTATGAGGTTCTTTTTTTAAAGCCAAAAGAAATCCTTTGGAATTTATTTTCTATTTATGCGAAAAGATATAATAAATTCCACTCTTGGGTTATTTACTTACAGAATTTCAGAATATTTTTTTCATTTAACTAGAGCAAACCTTCTATGTAAAGATCTTGTTTCAGTATCTGAGGACAGAGAGTGATGAATTCCTTAATCTTACAAAAATAAGCTGTATGACTGTGTATTTGGCAGAATCTGATTTGAGTTTTGTAGTCATAAAAACATACTGCCTGGCAGGGTATGGCAGGATCCTTTGTACAGAGTGGTCACATCTTTGTTTGGGACAATTCTGGCTTACATTTTTGTCCCGGTATGATTATTAATAGCACCCCCTTTGAGTCTCAGAAATGTCTCCCTCTTTAGATGATAAATTTTATGGTGAATGTATAGTACCCCTTCTCCCTACTCCCCCCATTCTCTTGAGGCTTCCTGATGTTTAAGAACAGAACATGATAAGAATTGAATAGCCAAATTGATTCTCGTCTGTTCACAATAGTAGTCTAGACCTTTGAGGAATACAAGACCTGAACAAGAAGATACTCTTTTTTACTTTTTAATATAGATTCCAGTTTGCCTTGACCATCTGTTGGTCAGGGTGGTACCTCAAGTTTGAAAAGTTTTTGTCTTTGCTTCCCATTGGAAATAGTATATTATCCCATGAAGATTAAATTCCTTGAGCATGACTCATCCTCAGTGTCTAGTCTCATATTCCACACCATACAAGACTTTTCTAAAAGACAAATACAACTATGTCACTGTCTTGCTTAGGCATATTTTAATGTCATTACATTTAGAATTAAGTCTAAACCACTGAATATCATCATTTAAATTATTTAAATCTCTAAGGTCCTCCTCTCCTTCATATTCAAGTGTTCCAGTGTCTCTTCAATATCCCATTTGGATTCATCCCACAGACACCTTGGTACAGAATGTGACAAACTGATCTGTCATCTTTTCTCTTAAACCTGTTCTTCCATCTGTGTTATTTTAGATGTTGGCACAACTATTAATCCATATTCAAATATCTTGTTGTTCTCCTATATTGTTTCTTAAAGATAATCTTATAGTAAAAACAGACTCCAAAGTGTACAGTCATTCAAACATGATAAAAGTTGGTTTTCTATTCAACGTAAAGTTTTGAATGTTACTGATAGGCAGGATCGTCTCTTCCAAAGGAGAGTTAGAAACCAGTCACCTTCCTTCTCATTATCTTCTATTATCAGCAGAAAAGAATAAGGAGGACCAGGCATGGCAGAAGTGACCTAGAGTAGGACATATCATCTCTGCTTATATTCTGTTGACTAGAACTTAGTAACATGGTTACACCTCAGTCGGTATAGTCTAGCTGAGTGCCCAGGAAGAAGAGGGAATAGATTTGGTGGAGAACTAGCTAGTAGTCTGCCATTTTTCTTCATAATCCCCACCCTGCCCATTACAACCTTCCACTCACATCAATTTTGTTTCTTAAATATTTGTTAATTTTTTCTCTATTATGTCTTACCCATCATCATCTGTCCCTAGTACTAAAAAAAAAAAAATAAAAAAAACCAATCTCCTAAATCAAACACTCCCAACTAAACTTCTATTCAGCATGGTCTTCTCCAGAAAGCTATCTCTGAACCCTCTGGCTCAGCTAAATGCATCTCTCTGCCTCCGAAGCACTGTGTGCATATTTATATGATGTAATGTACAGTATCATATTTAAGATATTTGTATGTCTTCACTGCACTATGAAATCTTCAGGGAGACAGATTTTTATTAAAAAATAGTGTTTTTCATGCCTTGTGTAATTTATGCATAGGTAATATGTAGTGCTTATTTTAATGGTGAAGGAACAGGTTTCTCTGCTGACATTACTACAGGGAGGGATGAAAAAAACAGTTCATTTAAAATAGGTGGTTTCTGGATATTAACTCCCGTTCTCTGTAAACTTTTCAGTATTTTACAGTTCTTATCTTTTGTCTTTTGTCTCTGTCCTAACTGGTCTTATTCCTTTTTCAAGCATTCTCTGACTTTTCCCCTTACCTAACAGCCCAAGGAAACTTTTCTAGTCTCCAAGAAAGAAACTTACTTAGGATACTTTTCTCCATTATCTTTGCTCAAGTCATTCCCAGTCCCTTGTTCCTGAGTGACACAATGTCTGTAATTTTCTTTAAAATATTTCAGGTGTATGTTATCTGCTTTAAGTTAGTCTCTAAGAGCATTCAATTGGATTCATCAGGATATCCATTCTAGGAGTTAACAACTAATCTTTGAGGCCATCCTACAAGTGCTTCAACTATTTTTCCCTCCTATCACTATAAGAAATGTGCTCATTTTCATAATGAATATTAGAAATAGGTTTTCACTGGTGAAAGGAGTGACTTGTTAATTAGCAGAATGGATATTAGAAATGAGGTTTTATTGATGACGTTAGTGGATTGGCTATAGTATTGTTGGGGGGCGCTGGTTCACTTCTCTTTTTGCATAAGAAGAATGTAAAAACTGTCATCTGTCCTGAAACCTGTATCTTTTAGAATGGATCTCTAGCATTAATCTATAAATGATTCTGTAATCCTGTTTTTAATTAGAAGGTTTCATGATCCTCTACTTGCAATTGACTATATCTGATACTAGAACATTGTCACATTTGCCTCAATAAGCTGTCTATGCAAGGTAGTTGTAGACACAAAAAGATGGAAAGCTGAGACTCTTCAAGATTTCTGGGTATTACTTTTATATGTGTATGTTAGGTTGCCAATAAATGGTGGCCTATGTGGCAAATTTTGGACTGAGATTTGCTTCTCTTAAGGGGGAGCAGCCAATTCCCAACTATTTCTGTTGGAAGTCACTCAAATTTAAGAGTGTATATATCCAAATTGAGGTAGACCAGGTCACTACAGGAGAGATTGAAATTTTAAACCCCCCAAAAATGACTTTTTTTTTTTTTTTTTTTGGTTTGGTCAACCTTTAATTAAGGCAGTTAATGAGAACTTCTCATAGCTTGAATAGGCAAGAGCTAGAGAACATCAAAGAAAATACCAAAAACATAAACTTTGCTTAATAATTCACAAATATAACCCCCAAATATTTGCTAATATATCTCTTACAAAGACAGTCTTCTTATATCATCTATCTGCCAAGTAAAAACATTTTAAATCTTTTTATAAGAATAAGTTAAAAGGCATAATGTTTTTATTCCAATTCTCAACTTCTTCCAGTTTTTATTTTTAATGTTTAGATGTCTAAATTTCCCTAATAGGTACCTTTATAATCAGGAAATGTATTTCTGAGGAACTCTATTTTCTCAGCATTCTGAGAAACGTATAATGTATGAGTTCTCTCAGACCTGTGGTTCAGGTTATGCACTGCAAGTGTTATCAACTACTGTTTTATACTTGGCCTCCTTTACATATTCACATTGCCTGCTTGGTCCCTGCAGACATTCAAATTAGCAGACTTACTCTGAAAAGTTACCATACATTTCAAATATACTGCAGTGTTTTGTTTTTTTTTATTTTTGAAGACATATTTCATTTTTATTATCTTTTAGGCATAGATGGGTATGTTAATCCATTTCCACATTAATCGCTTCTCGGCCTTTTGGCTAAGATCAAGTGTACTGCAGTGTTTTAAATTGTGAATCATTTCTAATTTAAAATAAATGTGCACTAAACAACATAGGGCAAGAGTTGAGATTGAGAAGTCACTGCCTTTACATATGTGTGTGCGTGTGTGTGTGTATATGTATGTGTGTGTGTGTATGAATTCTTTTAAATACTACCCACAGAACTAAGGAAATTCTTCCCACACATTGAACTTCCCAGCTGAGAAAACTAACACCCTGCCAGGCAACACAATGTTTTTCCTTTTGTCATCATAGTTTTAATCTTGTATGCAATATCCTGGTATGTAGTATTAGCGATTCTTTCCTAATTTAGCAGAAGGTCATGGTTTGTGTTATTCCTTTTAAAATGTAATATATAAACTAAGCAACCTCCTGCTGCTGTTGGCATCAATTTAGATTTTTCATGCTTATTTCTGGTATGTGTGCTGCCAACACACAAGGGGTGAGAAAAGATTCAATTTCCTCATCTGTAAAATGAGTGTGATGGTATTAGGTGATCTCTAAGGTCCCTTCAAATTCAAAAAATTTTATGACTCTAATAATGTAAGCTTAAACCACATTAGTAAGAGTAATAGCTTTTCTTAGTGTAGTCTGTGGCACAGTTGTCTTAAATGGCCTACTTTGCTTAGAAACAATCCCCTAAGCTGCTTTTCTTACTCAAATTTAAAGTGTGTTACTCTAACTCTCCAGTCCTAAAATTCCATTGCTTTGTAGGATATTGAAAATATTCTTTCTCTGTGTAGCTGACCTTCCCTCCTCGTAAGTAAGGCCTTGGAATATAATTTCTAATTTACCTTTAGCTCTTAAAGTGTATTGTCTTACTCCAGTTTGTTTGTTTTTTTAATAAAACCCGTTAAATGAATGAACATGTAACAAAAGAATTATAATTTACAAAGTGCTCTCATTGTCCCTTATGTCTAATATGGTAGAAGTGTGAAATGTTGAGGGGATATTAGAGACAGCTCTAATCCATTCATTCCCAACTGGAATGATTTTGTCCCCCAGGGGACATTTGGCAAAATGTGGAGACATTTTTGGTTGCCATAACTGAGGGATGGGTGTTGCTAACATCTAGCAGGAAGAGACTAAACAGCCTATACAAGTCCCAGCATAGTTCCCACAGCAAAGAATTATCCACTCAGTATGTCAATAATACTGAGATTAAGAAACTCTGCCTTCATTTTATAAATGAGATAACTGAAATCCTGAGAATTTAGTTTTCAAGATAATTGTTCAACGGCTGTGCTTTTGCTTAATAAGTTGCTTCTCAGTAAATCTTGAAAGGAGATGGAGATATCTTTCCCCTTTTATAAGTGAGAAAGCTGGAGATTTGCAAAAGTGATAGTCCATTCTACACAAGTAACAGAATTAAGACTTGGGACTATGGCATGTCATCTATGTATTTAGGAATATAGTAGATCTAAAATGATTCATGATATCCCGAGAAAGAAATTTCACATTTTGCTTTTTCTAAAAGTCCTGGCTATGATGTAACAGACTCAGTGAAAGTTGAATATCACTAAATATTGGGGATTTGCAATCATTAGACTATAGAAGAACTTCAGAATCTATATAATTCTGGGAAAAGTGGATAAGCAGGCTTGCTTTTAGTACAAAGTGCCTAGCATAGAAAGTACTCATTACATAATTCAGTGAATGATGGTCACCTTCCATTGTTCTTCAGTTCCTAGCTACTGCTCTTGAGTGCTAGTGCTTTACTACCTGTTAGGATCCATTCTTGGGGAAGACCACATGTGGCTTTTTCCCGGAGCTTCACAACCCACATAAGCACAAGATTGGTCATGGAAATCATTGCTAAATGCCCATACATGACACTTAGTGACCAGTTCTCTTGTATACCCATATAGGCTTTTCCATCATAAGTATACCCATATAGGCTTTTCCATCATAGGTCTTCTCTTGTATACCCATATAGGCTTTTCCACTTAGTGACCAGTTCTCTTGTATACCCATATAGGCTTTTCCATCATAAGTCTTGCCTCTTATGCAAGAATGTGTCTCAGCAGTGATCGAGTGGGCCAGAACCTATAATCTCTGTTTTATTCTTAGGCTCAAGGAAACATCTTATGGGGACATAACCACTCGGTAACATGTTTCGTTCTCTCTTCATTTTAGCTATTCCTGACTTAACCCTCTTGGATAAATACTTTTGAAAACAAAAAATCTGTTACCTTTCTTACGGGACAAGGGAAACTCAGTTCTCAAAAACAGTCCTGGCTAACCTTTTGGGATAGATACCAGGGAGGAGGAAGCTCCATTACTTTACATGATCCCTCCCCTCCTCACCCAAATGCGGTCACATCTTTGCAATTCTTTTGTCACGCTGATCTTCTAATAAATCATGGGATAGCATGAGTTTACAATTCATTTTTTTGTCATGTTATTTTCATGGTCTATAAACTTAGAATTGTATACTTCTAATTGTATTGCAATCTGATTGCATTGTATTTATATCAGAGTAAAAAGAAAATATCCCGTGGATAACTATGTACTCTTAGACTACAAAAGAAAGCTATGCTGGCTTTCAAACTGCCTTAATGACAGGGAAGAGAGAGAAAGACAAAATATAAAGATAAAGAGATAAGAGAGATAGATGAAAAGAGATAAAATGTGTGAAAAAACATAAAGGGAAAACTTGGGGTAGATAATATAGAGGAATAGGGCTATTTCACAAATACCTCACTTCTTTATACACACTGATTGTTAAGAAACTCATTTTTTATTAGCCTTAAGGAAAACACCACAAGCAACCTTCCTGAAAGTACATTGATGCCAGTGTTTTGAACTCTAAAGGGTCCCCTGGAAGAAGTACATTAATTGTACACTTAGTTGAGGATAACAATATTTATCTTCAAATATTGAAAAAATGTCTTTTGTCTCTTGGGGTTACATGGTATTAGTTTCCATATATAATTTACATACAAAAAACTTTAAGGGTTCAGTACTTTATACTAATGAGTTTTGGAACCAGAAATTGTTATCCATTTTTCATAAAGTCATTTAAAACATAAGTATACCATTCCCTAAATGTGTTTTTTTTTTTTTTGTTTGTTTTTTTCTGGTAAATTATTCTAAGTATTTTCTCCTTGCTTTTGTTTCTGTCCCTATAACTTACATGCTTTTTTTTTTTAAATTTCTGGCATTTTATATAGAAAACCTTTTTACAGTGGACAATAAGAGAAAAAGAAAATAAGAGACCATAAAAAGCACATTGGAAGTGAATAATATTCCATTCTGTCAACAATTTGCTTTTTCTAATACTTTTCTAGAGCAAAATTGAAGTGTTTAATGGAGGCATAATGATATATTATTGCCACTAGGGGCAAGTTTGCATTTGTCTCTTAAATTGTCATGATGGATATAAGTGGAGGGATAGTCAACAATAAAATAATACATTTTATTTGTGCACATGTTTTGAAATCTCTTAACTGTTTTGGTTGACAAATACTTAGTATCAAATATAAGATGACATTCAAGTAACTATAGATGATGACAGGTGAATTTTTTTCTTTCTCTATTTCTCCTAGGGCATATCACTTAAGTATTGTTTATATTTACCAAAGTATCAAACATATTATCTCACAGGGAATATGTTAAAACACTTTATTTCAAAGGCAGTAAGAAACGGTGCTTTTACCAATACTTTCATAGTCTTTCTCCTTCTATTAATATCATTTAAAAATTCAGTCCTTTACATAATAATGAAGCTTACTTAAAAATTGTAGTTATATGCATTATTTTTTAAAAAGCAAGGGCACTGGAACTGTATTTACAGTTTTCTTAGGCCCTGTGCATGATCCAGTAAGTTGTTACATACTTATATATATATCCTCAGCTTAATATTTTACAACCCACATTTTGTGATATCTTTTGGTAACAAATCTCCAGCACTACGTTTCCTAATTGAAAATATCAATTTAATATAACTTAAAGAATCATTTAGAATTTGCATTTCAAAACAATACAAAATACTATCTTTTCATTTTGTTTATGGTTTCCTTTGCTGTGCAAAAGCATTCTAATTTGATATAGTCCTGATTATTTATTTTTGCTTTTGTTTTCCTTGCCTGGGGAGACCTATCTAGAAAATGATTGCTAAGGCCAATGTCCATGAGTTTACTGCCTATGTTTTCTTTTAGGAGTTTTATGGTTCCAGGTCTTTCATTTAGGTCTTTAAATAACTTTGAGTATATTTTTTTGTGTATGATGTAAGAAAGTGCTCCAGGTTTATTCTTTTGCATGTAGCAGTCCAGGTTTCCCAACACCATTTATTCTTTTGCATGTAGCAGTCCAGGTTTCCCAACACCATTTATTGAAGAGACTGCCTTCTTCCCATTGTGTATTCTTGGATGTGAGGGCGATCTGGCTGCGACATCTGTCACCCCATTGATCGCCAGGGTTGATTCGGCTGATCTGGCTGGCTAGGCGGGTGTCCCCTTCCTCCCTCACCGCTCCATGTGCGTCCCTCCTGAAGCTGCGCGCTCGGTCGAAGAGGACGACCTTCCCCGATAGAGGAGGACCGTTCTTCGGTCAAGGGTATACGAGTAGCTGCGCTCCCCTGCTAGAACCTCCAAACAAGCTCCCATTGTGTATTCTTGCCTCCGTTGTCATAGACTAAAGGACCACATAATTGTGGGTTTATCTCTAGGCTTTCTGTTGTATTCTGTCCATTAAGTTTAATTGCTGTATTTTGGTGCCAGTATCATATTGTTTTGATTATTATAGCTTTGTAGTATATCATGAAATCTGGGATTGTGATGCCTCCAGCTTTGTTCTTCCTCAAGATTGCTGTGGCTATTTGGGGTCTTCTGGGGTTCCATACAAATTTTAGGATTTTTTTCTAGTTCTGTGAAAAATGCTGTTATTATTTTGATGGGAATTGCATGGAATCTGTAGATTACTTTGGATAGTATGGATATTTTAACAATATTGGTTCTTGCAACCCATTTGCATGGTGTATCTTTCCATTTATTTGTGGCATCTTCAATTTCTTTCATCACTATCTTATGGTTTTCAGAATATATAGGCCTTTCACCTCCTTGGTTTTAATTTATTCATAGATATATTATCTTTATAATTTAGGTGTAAATGAGATTTTTAAAATTTCCCTTTCTGCTGTTTCATTATTAGTGTATAGAAATGCAATAGGTTTCTGCATATTGATTCTTATATCCTGCAACTTTACTGAATTTATCAGTCCTAAAACTTTTTTGGTGGACTCTTTAAGGTTTTCTGTTTATAGTATCATTCTATCAGCAAATAGTGACAGTTTAACTTCCTTACCAATTTGGATGCTTTTTATTTATTTTTCTAGTCTGATTGTTGTGGCTAGGACTTCCAGTACTCTGTTGAAAAAAAAAAAAAATGGTAAGAGTGGATATCCTTATCTTATTCCTGATCTTACAGGAAAGATTCCAGCTTTTCACCATTGAGTATGATGTTAGTTTGTGGGTTTAACAGTATGGCCTTTATTATGTTGAGGTATGTTCCTTCTATCCCCATTTTGTTGAAAGTTTATATAATGAATAAATGTTGGATTTTGTCAAAGCTTTTTCTGCATCTATTGAGATGATCATGATTTTTATCCTTCACTTTGTTAATGTGGTATATCATACTGATGGATTTGCATGTATTGAACAAAACTTGTATCTGTAGAATAAATCCCACTTGATAATGATGGATGGTAGTTTTAATGTATTTTTGAATTTTTATTTCCTAAAATTTTGTTGACCGTAAACAAAACAAAAAGGCAACCTACTGAATGGGAAATGATATTTGCAAATGATAGATCTGATAAGGCATTAATATCCAAAATATATAATGAACTCCTACAACTCAACATCAAATAAAAATAATTCTAATTAAAAATGGACAGAGGACCTGAATAAGCATTTTTCCAAAGAAGACATACAAATAGTCAAGAGACACATGAAAAGATGCTCAATATCCCCATCAGGGGAATGCAAATGAAAACCACAATATCATCTCACACCAGTCAGAATGGCATGTATCAAAAAGACATGAGGTAACTTGTTGGCAAGGATGTAGAGGAAAGGGAACCCTAATGCTGTTGATAAGAATGCAGATTGGCACAACCACTGTGGAAAACAGTATGGACATTCCTCATAAAACTAAAAGTAGAAATACCATATGATCCAATAATTCCATTTCTGGGTATTTACTCATAGAAAACTAACACACTAATATAGAAGGATATTTACACCTCTGGTTATTGCAACATTATTTATTATAGCCATATATGGAAGCAGCCTAAGTCTCCATATGTAAATAAATGGGTAAAGAAGATGTGGTATATATAAACAATTGAGTATTACTCAGCCACAAAAAAGAAAGAGATCTTGCCATTTGCAGCAGCATAGATGGACCCAGAAGGTATTATGCTGAGTGAAATAAATTAGAGGAAGACAAATACCATATGATTTTACTTATATGTGGAATCTAATAAAAGGAAAACACACAACAATAAAAATAGAAACAGACTCATAAATACAGAGAACAGACTGGTGGTTGCCAAAGGGGAAGAAAGGAGATGGGTGAAACAGGTAAAAGGGATTGAGAGGTACAAACTTCCAGTTATAAAATAAATAAGTCACAGGGATGAAAAGTACAGCACAGGGAATTTGGTCAGTAATATTGTTAGAATTTTGGTGACATGGTAACTACACTTACTGTGGTGAGCATTTTGTAATGCATATATAGTTGTTGAATCATTATGTTATATACCTGAAACTAATATATGTCAACTATCCTTCAAATAAAAATTTAAAAAAATTGTCATTTAGCTATCCCAATTTTCACTAGTGGTTATCTCAACATAAATGCTAAACAAAAGCTCAGACAGGCATACATTAGTGATTCAGTGAGGTTTTTTCAGTAAGAATTGGTGCATTGCCCAGCTCTTGTCTCCCTACTCACTCTCACTTTCCTACCTATGTTCAAAAATGTTTTCAGGCTATCTTCTCTGTCCACTTGGCCCAAATCTCCATTGTCTAAGGGAAACTCCATTCTCCTTACTGTAGTTCAGGAACCCAGACCCATCCATGCCTGGATAGGGAATTTTCTTTGCCTCATGATGTTAATTCAGGAATGGGCACATGGTTCCACATGAATCAGTGAGCTTCTAGGGAATATTTACTGGAGGCTTCTGCTCATCATGACTTTTTAATCTTAGAAGACATTTACTGAAAGGATGGTCTCTCTTTATCTCTGGACATTGTTGTGTGTAGATATTAAACCTAGAACTGCTAAGGCCATTTTGCTGCTGGTTGGAGAACAGAGGCAGTAGGCAGAGGAGGGTAAAGCTAAGAGGTTTCAGAGAAATGAAATAGGAACATTTGTTAAATCAAGTAGTGTCTGATTTTAACCCTATCTCTAGATGGGGATTTTCAACCACATTAGCCAACAATTACCTTTATTTTTTAAAGCTAATGTGAGTTGAGTTTCCTATTACTTAAAAATGACATCCAATGTGAAATATGTGGGGACATTTAATTTTTCAAGATATTTCCCAACATTTAGCAAAATTATTATCTTCTGTTGGTTAGTAAATGGATTTTCAGAGGGCATAAAGCAATGTTAATACTTGAGGGTGGCATTACTGCAAATCAAACTGAGGAAACTGGGCTCAGGAGCCTACCTTGAGGATAGATGTAATAGCTCTAAAGAAGGGGTAGGGCTGTCTTCATGAGGATGTAGCCTATATTGTTGCACAGGTGCCCACAATTAGAAGAACTCCATGCTTGGCTTAATGGTCTGGTGTCATCATCTTGAAATTCTTAATAGTTCTTGAAACAGAGGATCCTACATATTCATTTTGAACTGAGCCCTGAAAATTATGTTGCCGATCCTGTAGGTATGCTGTGTAAGTTCTGTTATTCTAGTTAGAACACAGATATAAGTTTGAATAGCTTGAAACTGGAAGATCTCTTTTTCAAAGATGTGGTTAATTGGAAAATGGCAGGAAATGCATCTTTGGGATCATGGCTTGAGGAGTTATGAAGTTTGGCTGATTTAACGGCTGATCTTAGTTGTAAGATTCATCATGTTCTTACCATGGAACTATTGGACTCAAAGACTGAGATTGTGTAAGATGAAGATTTTTCTGGAAATCTATAGAAACCCAAGAAGAAAGAATCAGATAGGTCATTAAAGAATTGTTCAGAATACGTAATTTTGCTGGTGAGAACAATCTACACTGTAGCATGTTTCAGAAGAAACTGAAAATCGAACCAATTTATTAGTTAAATTTCCTCTTGCAAAAGACTCGTTTTTTCTGACTAAATGTCTATATATCTTTTAGAACATTATTTGTATACTTATAGTTTTAAATGTGGAAGATTAAAAAAACACACTATGAATACTTTTCCATTAAAAAAGTGGGTTTTGATGGGTATGGGTAGTTCATAACCTAAACTCCAGAACATGTGAATATTACTCTATGTGGTAAAAGAGTGAATCTGACATTATATGGCAAAATATGTGATTAAGTTAAGGATCTTGAGATGAGATGCTTATTCTGGATTATCCAGGTAGGCCCTAAATGCAGTCACATGCATCCTTAAAATAGAGAGGAAGAGTGTATTTTGACACAAACACGCGGAGAAGAAGACAAGATGAAGATGGAGCAGAGGCAGATGTGTCCACAAGCCAAGGAATGACAACAGCCATCAGAAGTTGGAAGAGACAAAGAACAGATTCACCCCTAAAGCCTTCAGAGTGCCGTCTTACTGACATCTTAATTTCAACTCTGTGAAACTGATTTTAGACTTCTAGACTTCTGGCCTCCAGAACTGTGTGAATAAATTTCTGTTGTTTTGAGCCACCAAGTTTGTGGTAAGTTTATGGCAGTCACAGTGAACTGACACAGTATGCTATTGCTAATGATATACAATGAGGAAATTTCTTATTAAGAAAAAGGTAAATTATTCATAAGAAGGTATGGTATGGGCATGACAAATAAATGAAAGGTATCATTAAAAGGTCAATACCTTACAGGAAGCCTGAGCATTATTAAAAGCATCCAGTTTAAAGTTCAGAACTTACCCTTAGCTTTGCTAAAGATAAAAAGTACTATGTTGTCAGTTGAGGGATCCAGTCCAACACCAGAAGCTAAGCATGACTCATGGGCAATGGCAAAGAGCTTATTAGATATGGTAAATGTTTTTAGGACAGCTATACAGGAAATTGATAGTTATTAATATTTAATGATTCATTTTATGCTTGGCAGACTACCTAGCTGGGTACAGACAAGTTCAGCCACAAGATAGTTTTATGTTCTTGGAAATATTTTTATTTTTCTGTATGTGGGTAATGGAATTATTTTTAAAACATTTGGAACTGGGACTTTGTATAGACCTCATTCATCTGAAATATTTATATCTGTATCCATTCTTATAGCCTCAAAATAGATATAATTAAATACTTATATTTTACTTTACTGCATCATGAATTTGAAATGATTAAGAGATATAATAAAATCCAATATATATATTTTAAAACAAGCATAAAAAGAAGTAACTCATAATGGGAAAAATGCAGGATTTATTTTTAACACTATGACAGTTTATATAACACAAATGCCCTAGCCATTTAGGTGATTTTTCACACTTTCTTTTACACTTTATCAGGTTGTTCAATTAGTTAGTCTGTTCACTATGAAACTGAAGTTGTTTCTATGTATATTGCTGCAGTTCTATTTATTTTAGAGAGGGGGGGGAGTGGGGAGGAGCAGAGGGAGAGAGAGAATCCTGAAGCAGACTCCCTGCTGAGCATGGAGCTCAAAGTGGGGCTCGATCCCAGGACCCTGAGACTGTGACCTGAGCTGAAATCAAGAGTCAGCTGCTTACCTGACTGAGCCATCCAGGTACCCCAGTCTTTTGTTATTTTTAATTATAAAAATGGAAATTAAAGATATTCTTAAGATGTCAGGGGAAATAATATTCAGGTAGCTAAATGGGTAATAAGACAATAGATTCAAATATCCACTTGATAATTTTCTAAAAGAAAAAAAAAGTTTGTATTAAATAGCTAAAGAATGTTGGTGCCAGAGATAGAAGAATGAACAAAACACAATCACTGCCCCAAAGCTCATAGAGCAGTGAGTAGGCATGGGAGAGGTGGAGAGGATCAAACAAACCAGTTAAGACCTTGTCTGATGTTATTTCTTATCATGCTTTTCTCATACCTTAGCCATAGGAGCTTTCTTCCTTTTCCTCAAAGTATATCAACTATATCCTTTATCACTTTGATAGTTGCCATTTCTTGTGTATGGAATGTTCTTTTGTCTAATGTTAGGCCCTTTCAGAAGTAGACCCAGAGATGAGGACTCAAGTGTAGGTAATGCCTTATTGGGAAGGAAGGTTCTGGGGAGATGCTCCTCCCCAATGGAGCATGAATCGCATTTGAGTGAAGGAACTGGACTTTTGTATTTTCATACTATTCAGTCATTAGCTTTGGATGCCTGAAGGAGAGGTAGGGGTCAGTAAGTATATTGTCCCAGGTACTTGGCTGTCTACACCTAAGGGAATTCCTCTAAAGAAGGTGTGATACTGTGATTTATAAGAAATATATATTTGGTCTTCATCCCTCTTCCTGGCACAGAGTTCCCCAAACCCTGGACTTTCCTAGTAAAAGTGATGAAGTTATCTTGATATTCATAACAACCTCTTTTGACTACACTGGAGTTTATGTTAGTGAAGTGAATTTCAGAAGGTGATGCTGGGGGGCTGGTCACCACAGGAACTAACCATGTGGTTAGAGTGTTAGAACTTCCGATTTTACCTCCAACCTCCAAGGAGGAGAGAGGAGCTGGAGATTGAGTGAAATTACCAATGTCCAGTGATTTAATCAATCATGCCTATGTAATGAAGCCTCTGTAAAAACCCAAAAGGATGGGATTTAGAGAGCTTTCACATTGGCAAACATGTGGAGAATCATAGTGGTTGCCCAAGGAGTGAGAAAGCTCTGTGCCCCTTCCTACATGCCCTTGCCCTATGCATCTCTTCCATCTGGCTGTTCCTGAGTTATAGCCTTTTATAATAAACTCATAGTCTTGTCAGTAAAATGTTTCTCTGAGTTCTGTGAATCACTCTAACAAATTAATCAAACAAAATTGGGGGGTTATGGTGTGGAGGTTGTTGGAACTTCTATTTATAGCCACTCAGTCAGAAGTGCAGGTGACAGCCTAGACTTGGGATTGGTGTTTGAAGTGGGGGTGGGGTGGGGAGCAGTCTTGTAGGACTGAGACTTTAACCTGCAGGATCTGATGCTATCTCCAGGTACAGAGTGTCAGAATTGAGTTAATTGCTTGGTGGTGTGGAAAAAAATCAGCCTGGAATTGGCATCAGAATTGGAGAAAGTCTCTGCTCTGAGCCATGTGTGTGGTAAAATACTAGGAAGCTGGGATATGGGCCCTGATCCAAGGACACCATGCATTTCTGTAGGCTGCACTCTCTCACTGTCTTTGTTCCACGTTTCAAAAAGAATTTGTTTTACTCCCCTTCTGAAGGTATGCACTCACACCTTTTATCTATAAAACAAGGGATCGCTTTGTTTTCATCATAGCACTCATTAATCTATGGCATTATATTATATATTTCTTTGAGATTCCATGTCTTTCCCCACCAACCCTGTCCTCTCTTCCCCCATTGTAATGTAAACTCCATGAGGGTAAGGCCTCTGTTTTGTTGACTGTTGTATATGCAGCACCTAGATCAGTAGGATGAAAAATTGTTTAAAAATGATTGTTAGATGAATAAATAAATGGACTGTGGTGACACAGAAAGTAGCACGTAACAGTTTCAGAGGTAGATTCAAGTCTTGTTAGAGATGACTTCCAGGCTTCTCCTGAGTTTTAGAAATCAGATAGGAGTTAGGAGGGGCGCCTGGATGGCTCAGTTAGTTAAGAGCCTGACTCTTGATTTCAACTCAGGTCATGATCTCAGGGTCCTGGGATTGAGCCACTTGTGGGGCTCTGAGCTCAGCAGGGAGTCTGCTTGAGATTCTCTTCCTCTTCCTCTGCCCTTCTCCCAGTGTGTGTGCTCCCCCCGCAAATAAATAAATAAATCTTAACAACAACAAAAAGAAATCAGGTAGGAATAGGAAATAGCATAGCTGTGTTAGAAATTAGAGACCCCAAAGAAGTAGTCTGGCATGGGTATAGGATTTATGAAGTCATTTTTTCAGCTAACCATCCTTCTATCAAGAAATATATATTAAATATTACGTGCCAGACATTTATTATGCTCTTGTACTCAAAGCCAGAAAAAATTTCTTAAAGCTTAACCTTCAGTGGAACCTTTATTATCTACTGATCATTAATACAATTTGCAAGGCTATGAGCACTACACAGGAGGGCTTTTGATACGAATATATAACAGAAAATTAACCTAAAGCTGGGTATGGGTTGGTCAAGAAAGGTTTTCATGAAAAAGTGTCATTTAACATGAGTATTTTATATAAATGCTGAGAATAAAGCAGTAAATAAAAAAACAAATGTCCTCCTCTTTTTTAGAACTTGCATTCTAATGGGATTAAGGATAGAATCTATCTATTATATATATATGCAAATATATAAATATATATAAATAGTAAATATATATATAAACAAATATATAAATATATAAGCAAATTATTTATAAATATATAAGCAAATACATAATTTGCTTATAATTTATAAGCAAATATATAAATATATGTAAATAGCAAATATATGTTATATATATAAATGTATATAAAAGCAACCAGGTATCACGTCAGTTGGTAATAATTACCATGGAGGTACACCAGGCAGAGGAAGTGAGAATGGGGGTCCCCGAGGGTGGACCTTGCTTTATCATTTAGTCTTATAAGAGAAGGTTCATTGGTAAAGTGACATTTGAAGAGAAAATAGAAAGGAAATAAGTACTCCATGGTTGAGGGAACACATGGTAGGAAACCCAGACATGGGGATATGCTTAATGTGTTTGAGGAAATAGCAACAAAGGCAGTGGCTGCACTGAAGGAGAGGAGGAAATGGCAAGAGATTGACTGAGTCAGAGAGAAAAAGGTTTGTGAGGCTTTAGATTGTAGTCTGAGTGAAAAGGAATGTTTTGAGTGAAAGACATGACCTAATGTACTTAAAAACATTTTCAAGCTTCTGTATTGAGATTTTTTTGAAGGAATGTGTAGTCAAGGGACTGCTCAGAGGGCAATTACAATAGTCTAAGAAAGGGCTGATGGTTGGGTTCTCGTTTGTGGCAGTGTAAGTGAGGAGTAGCAAAGAAATGCTAGAGTCAGCAGGAGTTGCTTGCTAATAGGTGGTTGCAGAGTAGGAGAAAAAGAGAGGAGTCGAGGTTATCTGAAAGTTTTTGGCCTGAGCAACCAAAAGGAAGATGTGGCCATTTACAGAGATGGCGGAGGTAAAGTTTTTTGGGTAGACATCAGAGGTTCACTTTTAGGTATAGTGTGAATCTAATATTAAGTCAAAAAATTAAAACTCTAAAAGAATCAAGCCTGATCCTTAAACCAGTGGTCAGGACTACTAATACTGAAGTTTTGGGAAGAAAGCCCAGCTGGGAGCAGAGTGTACCTCAAGGACCAATGGGAGAAGGTAATGTAAGTACATTATGTTACTTACCATTTGATCCTTGTGCCCCAGAAATTAAATGCTCTGAGACAGCCTAGACCTCTAGCAGGGTTTGGTTGACTGGCCTAAGAGTGGTGTGTGTAGGGGAGCAGGTGAGGGTAGGAATTGTTCTTCTTGAATTCCTTGTAGCTCCAAAACAGAACTGGTGCTGTAATTGGACTGATAAGCCTCAATTTTATCAGAAATATGGACACTCTGAGGCAAATCAAAAACAGATCCAGTTTTAAAACATAAACCAGAAGTTTTGGAGGAAATACAATGGGAGGCTTTGGTAAAGTGTGAGTGGTGGGCATGGAGATGTATTTATGTTATCTTACATACTTAAAAATGTTTTGAAATGTTTTTTTATTTTTTTAATAAAAAGCCCTTTAATCTGAGATGTTTTCAGATATAGATACCCCACCATACACACATATGTATAATGTTTCCTTTTTTGAAAATTAGACATAAGCAAAAGTTTCTGTAAATGGGCTTTTTCAAATCCTATATCAACAGATTATTTTCTTGCCAGTTCTCCACTTATTTTTTTATTTTAATATATCTTGGTTGGGTCACTAAAAAATGTACCATATGTTTTCTTTTTCTAATAATATAAAAAGGTTATGTGTACGTGGATAAACAGCAGTCTTCATCTAAATCTTGCTTTTCAGTGCCAACTATAATTTTCTTAGCTCTTTTCATCTTACAGTTCCCCAAATATCTACATACTAGAATTCTGGTGCTTTTCCTAACTTATCTGATTATTAGCTACATAGAATGAGAATTTAGCTTGTTTATATAATACTCCCACTTTCCTTCCCTTCAATCCCAATATATTTTTATTGCTATTTCAGTTTCTCAATTTGTCTATCTTCAAAAAAAATCTGAACATTTTTATTTTGTGTTGGACTAAATCAAGACCATGTCTTGTCTCATTGTGCTTAAAAATAGTTATGTCTCTTAAAGCCCACTCTCCAAGAAGAAACCATTAACACAGTTATATTCTGTAACTACAAATACAGATTAAAAATGAGGTTTAATTCACACCATTGGAAATAGATTTCCTCATCCTCTTTTTACTCAGATAATTTACTTTAGAACACCTGTAATTTTAAGTACTTTCTCCTCTCCTTGAAATATATATAAATTCTTTCGAAGGCTAAACAAGCCCTTTGTAAGCTTATGACCTAGGAATGTGTTGAGGACCTAGAGGCCACATTTTTGAAATGTAATAATCAGTATCTCCCTTTCTATGGGAAGGTAGGAACCTAATTTCAGTGAGCACCTAACTCCAAATTGCAAAATGATCTTCTGCCATAACGATGTGAGAAATTTGGTTTTCCCCTGGATAATGCCAATTAGCTAACACAGATGGTCGCCCCAATTCTAACACAGATGGTCACCAGTTAAAGTTAGGATGAATTATGTATCACAAATGGTGTTGTCATATCCTCTCACTTGAGGACTAGTTGTTTATCTTGACAATATGTATGTAGTATGTTGTATATTCTCAGATATATAAGAAGGTGAAATTTTTTTTCCTGTTTTTACAATCTTAGTGTATTGCCTATGGTATGTATCACAGTTTAGTTTAATACTTAATCAGTAACAAAAGTGATTTCTTTTTCCACTACCTTTGTGGAGAGGTGTTTGGGTTGGGAGAAGATTTTGTTTTTAATTGTATTTTTCAAAACTTCCTATTGAGGTTTCCTCCCTCCTATACTTTATTTCTGTTACATATGAGCTTACCTCTATATTGTGAGGGTTGGTAACATTTAATCTGAGATGTTTTCAGATATACATACCCCACTATACACACATATGTATAATGTTTCCTTTTTTTGAAAATTAGACATAAGCAAAAGTTTTTGTAAATGGGCTTTTTCAAATCCTATATCAACAGATTATTTTCTTGCCAGTTCTCCACTTATTTTTTTATTTTAATATATCATAATTAAGTCTCCATGCTTTGTATATTGGTTGAGAATTTCAGTGAAAAATGTATACACAGTGTCTTCATTATTGTGATTGTGTAAATCCTATTCACAGCAGAGCACAGCTCATTGTGCTTAAAAATAGTTACCTGGAATTTTAAATTGCCATTTCCCCTCTATTTACTTTATTCATAGCCTCCATTTTTTCTAAATTTCCCAGTCTATCAGTCAGTCAGTCAGTCAGTCAGTCAGTTTTTCAGGTTTTTCTCTGTCTTCCCCTTTTGGGGCTCCACATTTGCCTATTCTGATCTGATTGCCGGCTCCACAGACGTGTTGGGTGGTCTTCAACCTAGATCATGTCTTTGCTGTTTCTGCTTTCCTCTGGCTCCCATGTTTCCACCTTTTTGTTTTTCTCCCTCATTTTTGCTGGATTTCACCAGTAAGCATGTCTGGGAGGCAAATCTCCCGAGTCCTTTCTTGTCCAAAAATATCTTTATTCTAGCCTAATATTTAATTTATACCTTGGTTGCAGGATCCAGATTAAACATAATTTTCTCTTAGATCTTTGGCAGCATTGCCCCATCTTCTTGAAGCATTCAGTGTTTCTGCTGGGACAGTCATTCTCCTTTGCAGGTGATCTGCTTTTTTATTCTTGGGAAGAATAAACATTCATAACCCTGTTCTTTGAATTCTCTTCAGTGAGTCCACCATTTGCGTTGTCTTTAGTCTGCTTCTTTGTTCTTTTCTCTGGTCTGTTATATTTGACTTTTAGTCCCTAAGAAGTAATTTATATTCAGGAATTATGGATCTTAGAGATTAAAGTCAAAACTTTTTTGGTAGTCAGTCTGGCTATAAGAGTAATAGAGTCCTATCTTTTAAAAATATTAAAATCAGTTTCATTTTTTTTTTTATTATTTACTCATTTTGAAGTAGTTTAGAAATCAATTTTTGGAGTCAGAATTCAGAGCATCTAGTAGGGATGTACCTGCACTTAATTTCCCTTCCTTGAATCATCTGACATAGGAAAACAAAAAAAACCCCAACAGTCCACATACTAAAAAATATAAGAAACAGTCACACTATCCGATAGACTATAAAGAATATTTACCAGATGGTAAAATTTAGACTAAACCACTGAGATTTGGCAAGCATCTCCCAGATCCCACCATAATATAACATTCTCTAAAAGAAAACAAGAGAGGCCAGAAAAACATCTATTAGTACACACATGCGTACACACACACAAAGGAAAATAGAAAAAGCAGGAAAAGGAAAGAAATATAAGGTTCTGGTGATAGACCACCAGAAAGAAAGGCAAATAGCTTAGAGTTGATGTAGTATGGCAGAAGAAGAGACGTAGGAACTTGAAACATAGCCATGAAGCTGCTGACTGTAATTACGTAAGCAGAAAAACTCTTGAAAATTATTAAAAACAAAACCAAAATGCTTATAGCGGCTAGGATCCAGGCTGAGCTCAAGGGTGTAAAAGCTGAATTCTGAGGTGAGTGTCTTTGAAACGGCATTCTTCTGAAGACAAAGGAACAAATACAATTTAGTGACAAAATATGAAAATGAAAATAGTAAACCCAAACTGGAGCTGCTCAGTTTACTTAGCACATCATTCTGCTGCCTCTGAGAAAATAAATGACTCAAAAGTGACTATAAACTAACATTCTTCTGTCCTACAACTCAAATTCCAAAGACACAGTTAAGTCAGTGCCCAGTCATAAAATAAAGCATACTTTAGCCTTACTTTTCATGGTAAATATAGCCATACAAATAAAAGTAATAGAAAGTATCCAAATCAAATTTGCCTATAAATTTAAGAAAGTGAAGGAAAATAGCATAAACAAAAGGTAGATCTCATCCAGACATTTGGAAATATATTGCTTCCCCCAAATCAAAGAATACTTAAAAAAATCTTAACTGAGAAGAATGTGAATTTTCAGAAAAAGAAGAGAAATTAAGAGATGAAAAAATAAGAACTAAGAGAACATAAAAAATGGCAGAAAAAAAGGGAAGGGATTAGACAGAAAAGAAGCAATTACAGGAATAAAAACCTTATTAGAAGCTGTCAAAAGCTATTGAGGACAGTATTTGAGAAATAATTTGGTGGAAAAGAAGAGAGATAAAAGTTAATCCACAGAGAAGTTGATAGAAGAACCAGAAAATGGGTAATCAATATATTATAGTTGACATTTGTGAAGGAAAGTATAGAACAAATGGAACAAGCAAAATAAAGCAAATTTAGAAGACATCTTTTGTAAAATAATTAAACCAGTCCATAGAAAGGGTTTATATACCAATAGAATAATTAGAAAAAATATTGAGATTATGATATATCCTGGAAAATGGACTCAGCATTGAGAAAGAATCCTAAAAGCATCCAGGAAGAATTATTATATCATCTACAATGGAAGAAACACATCATAGAAAAATTTAATAGATAAGAAATCATACTTCAAATGTTTAGATAAGACATCAGTTATGTAATCAATGATGTTTTGCCAAAGGTTAATTATTTAAAGAAAAATGTTGAATTCCTAATTTACTTCCTTTAGCAAGAACTACAGGTAGATGAAAATTACCTTTACAAATGAAAATATAAAAGAATAAAAAAATTCAGCAACTTTGTGAAACTACTTTTGAAAATGAAATTATTAAAACTTAGCATGGGGGTGCCTGGGTGGCTCAGTCGTTGAGCATCTGCCTTCGGCTCAGGTCATGATCTCAGGGTCCTGGGATCGAGCCCCGCATCGGGCTCCCTGTTCGGCGGGAAGCCTGCTTCTCCCTCTCCCACTCCCCCTGCTTGTGTTCCCTCTCTCGCTGTGCCTCTCTCTATCAAATAAATAAATAAAATTAAAAAAAAAAAGACTTAGCATGAAAAAAGGTAGAACATTTTTTTAAATTTTATTTAAAAAAATTTTTTTTAAAGTAAGCTCTATGCCCAATGTGAGGCTTGAACTCACAACCCCGAGATCAAGTCACATGTTTCACCAACTGAACCAGCCAGGCACCCCTAATTAAGCAATTTCCTATGAGTGTTTTGTGAAGGATTGAAGTGAGGTTCTTTAAAATGCAGTGTAATAACCAGAAGCTAAAAGTGAAGAAATAGATTTGATGACAGAATTTTTAAAAATATTACAAATGATAGAAAGTTCTGTAAACAAATTTAGTAGACTCACAGAAATGCTATCTGCCTCACAAAGGCATTTTCACAAGTAGACGTGGAAATCTTACAAATAATGATGTACTATATGTTGGCTAACTGAAAATAATGAAAAAAAAATTGAAAGAGATGCAAAAAAACAGCAGAAAATCCATATGAATGACTAAGACGTGGAAGAAGAAATACAGATGACTGGGAAGCATAAAATTATTTAGCATCCTTCATTTGGCCAGGAGACTAAAGAATAGAAAACAAGCAGAGGATCTCATGGGAGATTTAGGGACCAGACATGGATTTTACACTATTTCTGCCAACATTTTCTTTTCCAGAATTGATCACATGATCCCACCCAGATGCAATGGAGCAGCAAAGTGTAGTCTTACTGTATGCACAATGAAAATGCCAGTTTTGCTGAAAATATAAGATTTTTTACGTGCCATTTCATTCTAGGGATTTATTCTTGGGTAATTCTCTACATGTGAATAAAGCAGTACATAAACAATACTAGAAATAGAATTTTTAATTTTATCCATTGGAGTAGTTTTTATTAAGTAATAAACCTCAATATTCCTAAGTCCTGGTACAGTATATAGCAATTTAAAAGGAGGCAATAACTCTGTTCTGACATGGAATATAGACATATTGTTGAGAAGAAATAACTGTAAAACAATATATACCACATGAGCCCCTTCAACTAGGATTCTAAAGAGTGAGAGAGATCACGTTTACAAATTTAGAACTTTGTTATCTTTTTTCCCTTTGATAACATCTCTTCGATGAAAGCCCTTGTAATTACTTTGTGTAAAATATATATGAAAACTAGTCTAATTCATTCTTTTTATGGTTGTTATCACCATCAAGAGTATGATAATGATGTTTCTTATGATATAAAACACTTTTTTTAGTTCATTTGAAATTTTCTGGGAGGAAATGAGAAATATTTTATAATATATAAAATATATAAAAGAGACACTTTTAAATTTAAGAGCAATAAAATGACCTTCTCAAAGTCACATGGTTACTAAGTGGTGATAATTACCCAGCTTTCTGAGATGCTAGTGTGGGGAGTGCTTTGAATAAAGAGTAATTGTCAGTCATTTGTTAAGCAGCAGCTATAAATATCCATTGATGAAAGTCTTCAGGTTTTTAGATATTATCATAATCAGAAAGTATATTTCTGAAAAAAATAAAAAAACCTGTGAAAACTGTATGTAAAAATTTGATTTTGATAGTTGCAATAATTGTATCCCCAACCCAACTCAACTTCTGGGGAATAGATATTTGACTCTAACTTTTCTAAGAATTGAGTCTTTCTGAACTTAGACTTTTATTTAAAGTTGTGAGTGTTAGGAGGTACCATGCTAATTATTTTGATGTATTTTCAAAATTCTATTGTATTTTCAACTCTAAAACATTTCTTTTAAGCGAATCAATCAACATTTAGAGATAAAAATCCTGTTTTACCAAGCTCATACTTTTCTGTCACTTTTTAACAATTCCATTCTTTGCTGGGACCCTATGTTGACATCAACATTCTATCACTGAGAGCCTTTTAATCACCTGTTTGCAAATGGCATTATAGTTGGTGCTATTCAGAGTAAGTTAAAACTTAATGGATCTTGCATTTGAGGAGTTTAAAACAGAAAATGGAACAATAAGCAGATAAAAAGTGAGAATTATAAACTTAAGGGGGTGACAGACTGTTCAAATAAAAAAAACCAATAAAACCCTTGCTTTTAACAGAATACAGGCTTTTAGAATATTAAGCTACAGGTCTAATGCTTCAAAGTCGGCAGGGGGAAGATTTTGAAAGCTTGTTTTCCTCAATGTATGCCAAACTGAACTTGCATGGGATATTTTTTCCTTATGTAACCATGTCCTAAACTATTTCAATCATTGGCAGATCTAGACAACTATTCATTAGCTATTTTAAAGACTAGAAAGATTTCTGGAGATATGATTATTAGGTAGAATATGCCTATTATGGTCGCTGAGAGTGTAGATGTAATTCTGGGGAGACTCACAACTCCAGAGCTGTCTTTACTTCTTTCAGCTCTGCCAAATTCATCCCTCTCCATGTGATCAGCAAATTGCCACTTGTGCCTTGCTCTGTACTTTACTAAATTTGATAATAAGACTATTTCACTTCCAGCTGAGATTTTTGCTGATTACTTAAAAATATTATTTCCTTAAAAAATCCTGCTATTTTAACCACGCAACTTTTCATACTTGAATAATTAAGAAAAATTATTCAGAGATAATTCTCCTGTATTTTTGCTGCATTTAAAAATGCATTTTGGGGAGCTGAATTTTCCCAAGATTGAGAAGAAGCAGAGGTAGTGATTATTACCTACTTGCCTTTCTTTTCTTTTTTCAAATTGTAACATTGTGTATAAAAGATCTTTCTCTAAACTGTAATTTTATTAAATGTTTATTCCCTGGTAAGATTTTTGGGTTATCTTGAAGTTAGCCTAGTTTTGTGAAATGATTCACTGGCTTTCAGACAGCTCTGGACTAGGTTATGCATGCATGGATCAGCAGTTGCTGTAAAGAAAACACTGATACCTTGAAGAATGAGGTCAAGGTATCCTGAAATAGAAATGAATAAAAGTGTACATTTTAAAACTGTGCCAGTCATTAAATAATTATTCCAAATACAATTTATACTTTTGGACCATCTTCCATTGATACCTCTCTTTATGTGGAAGTCAATGTAGAATTTTTTCTTTTTTTAAAGATTTTTTATTTTATTTATTTATTATTTTTTATAAGATTTTTTATTTTATATATTTATTATTTTTTATTTATTTTTATTTATTTGACAGAGAGAACACAAGCAGAGGGAGAGAGAGAAGCTGAGCAGGGAGCCCGATGTGGGACTTGATCCCAGGACCCTGGGATCATGACCCAGGACAAAGGCAGCTGCTTAACTGACTGAGCCACCCAGGCGTCCTGAAGTCAATGTAGAATTAAAACAAAATGTTTTAGTGGTTTATTGTTATATTTTTTTGTAATTATATGCCAGAGTTTCTGGAATTAATTTTAATTAAGATTTGAATTTATGACTTAGTTACTTATAACATTTATTTATTATGTATGTTACTTAATAGTAAAGAAATAATTAAGTCCTGAGAAGCCAGATATATGGGATGTCCTCTCCTAGAAACCTATTTATAAAGAGGTTCAGTCTATAGCAGTAGAGTTGGAAATGGGGCAAAGTTACAGTCTCTTGGACCTGGGATGATTTCAGACCTAGAGTCTCAATGAGAACAATATCACCCTCAAAGTAATGAAAATTGGTTCTTGGAGACGAAGGGGTAAAAAAATGTTTTTATTACAATGGTATGTGGCCATCTAAAACTCAACTGTAGCTTACAGAGTTTTATTTCTTGATAGTTTCTTTCATGGGATTTTCCTGGCTATCACATAAATGGCATTGATATTAAGTTCTTAGAAGATGTGTAAAATGTTTGCAAGGTCATTGCTACAAAATTATAGTGAATAGATGGTGCAACTGGACGACTTTATCTCCGTCAATTTGCTCAGTCTAGAAGTCCTATATGAGAGGTCACCTTTAGGTGCTTTTTGGCTGCCATTGTTTGCTTTAAGGAAGGATCTGGTGGTTTATGTTTGATTCTCAATGCTTTTGTGTATGTCGTTAGTTCTGGAAATTGAATAAAAAATAGTTTATATTTTATTATTTAATTCTACAGCCTTAGTCAACCCAGAATTAGTTATGTAAAGTACTAAAAGAGAGAAAAATATAATATCTGAATGACTATCACACTCTCAGCTAATTAAAACTTATTTTCTCATATAAAGCAAGAGTTAAAAGTTAAGTTCACTAAAAGTAATTTTTAAGCAATTAATTTAGTTTTTTACTATTTACTTTGCTGGAAAATAAGTTTTGAATTATTAATTTTAGAATTTTCATTACAATGCTATTATGTATTTATATATGCTCCTAATTTGCATATATAATTTTATACAATTTGCTTGAGTAAATGAATTACATTAAAAATTACTCAGCATAAACAATCTTAAGTTAGGCTTTACATTTTAAAATTTTTACTTGAAATTTTTTTGTCATTCTTGGTCCTGCATTGAATAAAAAGAGTAATCTTTATATTATTCTTTTTTTATGTACAGAGCTCAAACAGACATAAATTATGTCAACAGATATATAATCTGTCTATGGTAGTAAAATATCATGGGGGGAAATTAGGAATAAATGTCTATAAAGGCCACTATGGAAGGTAATAATGAGAAAAATGTTGGGAAACAGATGTGGGAGCGCAGGCTAAATTAGGTATTAGTTCCAGCCACAGGGAAGGTCTTAGGTAACACATAGTATGTTAGGTCAAAATAAACATTGTACCAGATTCCATAATGTGGGAAAGACAAGGTAGGAGTCAGTAAAAACAAAAAACACTGACTTCCAAGCAAAATAGAATATAATAACTTCAAGGTAAACTCAGTAATGATGACTAGAACCTTATGAGTGGACAGGGATTTCTGTGTCTGGATTTAATTACTCTTTATGTTGTTGATGACTCCCACATGTATAGATTTCAGAACTTTTCTCTAAGCTCCAGACTAACCTTACAGACTTTGATGCCTTAGAGATGTTTGAGATTTGGTTTATCAGAGACATTTCAAACTTTCATCCTTTCCTCAACCCTTTCCTCCTTTGTTCTTCCCTTGACTTTTCCACCTCAGAATTTTGCAGGAATATTCAACTAGTTGCTTAAACCAGTGGCTGGGTTGTTCACTTATCTTTGATTCTTTCTGTTACTTCATTCCCATATGAAATTCAGCAAGTATTTTTGTTATCATAGTACTTGTCTCAGACATTATCACCTCTTTCTTGGTTCCCAAAAGAACCAACTAGTCTCCCTTTCATGCTCATCTTCTGGCAACCATTTCTCCATTAACAATCAGAGTTACCTGAATACAACTTAATATTCACTGTTTAATTTCTCCAATGGTTTTCATTGCAACTAAACCCAATCCTAATTCCTTACTATGTGTTCTGAGTTCCTTCATGATTTGGTCCTTGATGTCTCCAAACCCTTATCTTGCTACTTTTTCCTTTTCACCCCCAAGCTGTAGTCAAACTGTTATTCTTTCAGTTCCTAGTATAAACCCAGTTCTTTGTGGCTTTCAGGCTTTTGCTCAGGTTGTTTGCACTGCCTAGAATATTCTCTCCTGCCATGCTTTTTGTGGAAGTATCAATTTTGGTCCTTGAAATCTCAGCCAGAAAGTCACCCTTCCAGATTATTCTATTGACAAAGGTTCTCACCTTCACTCTATTCTTTTCTCTAGATCAGCATCTAGTTTGTTCTTTATATCATTTACCACACACAATTAGTCATTTTTACTCACTTGTTTACTTGTTTTTAGTATATCTCCTCCACTAAACTTCAAGCTTCTTGAAAGCAGGATTCTTTTCTTTTGTTCATTCTGCATCACTAGAGCTTAGCTCCTAGTATATTCCATGTAGGAAACCAATAAATATTTATCAAAAAAAATGTCCTCTCCAGATGAGGACTGAAGGGTTATATAATCCTACTTCAAGAAATATTAAAGAGTTGGAGGTATAAGGCATCATTGACTTATCTGAGTTTCTAAAAATTTATATATATATATATATATATATATATATATATATATTTTTTTTTTTTTTTACCATTTTAATTAAGTTTTTAATTTTAGTATAGTTAACAGTGTTACATTAGATTCAGGTGTACAATATGGTGATTTAACAATTCTGTACCTCACCCAGTGCTCATTAGGATAAGTGTACTCTTTAATCTTCATCACCTATTTCCCCATTCCCCCAACGCCTTCCCCTCTGGTAACCATCAGTTTGTTCTCTATAGTTAAAACTCTTTACTTGGTTTGTCTCTCTCTTTTTTTTTTTTCCGTTCATTGCTCTTTGGTTTTGTTTCTTAAATTCCACATATGAGTGAAATCATATGGTATTTGTCTTTCTCTGACTGACTGACTTCACTTATCATTATACTCTCTAGCTCCATCTGTGTTGTTGCTAATGGCAAGATTTCATTCTTTTTTATGGCTGAACAATATTCCATTGTGTACACACACACACACACACACACTACTTCTTTATCTGTTCATCTATTGATGGACACTTGGGCTGCTTCCATAATTTGGCTATTGTAAACAATGCTGCAATAAACACTGGGGCGCACGTATCCCTTTGAATTAATGTTTTTGTATTTTTTGGGTAAATACCCAGTAGGGCAATTACTGGATTGTACAATAGTAACATTTTTAACTTTTTGAGGAACATTCCATGCTGTTTTCCACAGTGGCTGCACCAATTTGCACTCCCACCAACAGGGCATGAGTGTTCCTCTTTCTCTACATCCTCTCCAATACTTCTTGTTTCTTGTATTTTTATTTTAGCCATTCTGACAGGTGTGAGGTGATATCTCATTAGTTTTGATTTGCATTTCCCTGGTGATGAGTGATTTGCACATCTTTTCATGTATCTTTTGGCCATCTGTGTGTCTTCTTTGGAGAAATGTCTGTTCATGTCTTCTTCCCATTTTTAAATTGAATTATTTGTTTTCTGGGTGTTGAGTTGTGTAAGTAATTTATATATTTTAGATACTAACTCATTATCAGAGATGTCATTTGCAAATATCTTCCATTCTGTATATTGTCTTTTAGTTTTGTTGATTGTTTCCTTTGCTCTGCAGAAGCTTTTTATTTTGATGAAGTCCCAATAGTTTATTTTTGCTTTTGTTTCCCTTGCCTCAGGAGACACATATAGAAAAAAATTGTTGTGTTCAGTGTGGGAGAAATTACTGCCTATGCTCTCTTCTAGAATTTTTATAGTTTCAGATCTCACATTTAGGTCCTTCATCCATTTTGAATTTATCTTTGTGTGTGGTATAAGCTAGTGGTCCAGTTTCATTCTTTTGCATGTTGAAGTTGAAGAACACTTTTTCCCATTGCATATTCTTTCCTCCTTTGTCAAAGATTAATTGACCATATAAATGTGGGTTTATTTCTGGGTTTTCCATTCTATTTTATTGATCTATGTGCCTATTTTTGTGCCAGTACCATACTGTTTTGGTTACTACAGCTTGATAATATAAATTGAAACCTGGAATTGTGATACCTTCAGCTTTGTTTTTCCTTTTCAAGATTGTTTTTGCTATTTGGGGTCTTCTGTAGTTCCACACAAATTTAGGATGTTTGTTCTAGTTCTGTGAAAAATATTGTTGGTATTTTGATGAGGATTGCTTTGCAAATCCTTATCAAAAAAAAAAAAAGAGAGAGACACTTTGCAAATGTGTAGATTGCTTTGGGTAGTATGGACATTTTAACAATATTTGTTCTTCCAGTCCATGAGCATGAAATATCTTTCCACTTGTTTGTGTCATCTTCAGTATATTTAATCAATATTTTATAGCTTTCAGAGTATAGGTCTTTCACCTTTTTGGGTAAATTTATTCCTAGATATTTTATTATCTTAAGTGCAACTGTAAAATGGATTGCTTTTTAAATTTTTCTTTCTGTTGCTTCATTATTAGCATATGAAAACACCACAGATTTCTGTATGTTGATTTTGTATCCTGAAACCTTACTGAATTCATTTATCAGTTGTAGTAGTTTTTTGGTGGAGTCTTTAGAGTTTTTTATATATACAGTGTCATGTTGTCTGCAAATAGCAAATATTTTACTTCTTTACCAATTTGGATGCCTCTTATTTCCTTTTTCTTGTCTGATTGCTGTAGCTAGGACTTTCAGTACTATGTTAAATAATAGTGGTGAGATTGGACATCCCTGTCTTATTCCTGATCTTGGAGGAGATGCTCTCTGTTTTTCACCATTGAGTATGGTGTTAGCTGTGGGTTTTTCATATATAGCTTTTATCATGTTGAAGTATATTCCCTCTAGACCTACACTGTTGAGGGTTTTTTATCATGAATGGATATTGTACTTGTCAAATGCTTTTTCTGCATCTGTTGAAATGATCATATGATTTCTATTCTTTCTCTTACTGATGTGATGTATCACATTGATTGATTTGCAAATATCGAACCACCCTTGGCATCTTGGGACTAAATCCCACTTGATATGGCAAATGATTTTTTTATGTATCATTGGATTTGGTTTGCTAATATTTTGTTGAGGATTTTTGCATCTATGTGTGTGTATTTATTACCATTTTGTTGTCTTACAGTTGTTTTTGTAGTTCCTCTCGTTCCTTTCTTCTCTTGCTTTCTTTCATGATTAGTTGGCTTTTTTAGTGAAATGTTTGGATTTCTTACTCTTTATATTTTGGATATCTATTATTTTTTAATCAGTAGTTACCATTTGGTTTATATATAACATCTTCTGCATATAGCAGTCTATATTATGATAGTTACTTAATTTGAACTCATTCCTTACTCCTCTCCCCTCCATATTTCATATATGTGGTATTATATTTTACATCCTTTTATTTAGTGTTTCTCTTGACTGATTTTTACAGAAATACTTAGTTTTTTTGCATTTGTTCTTATTTTTCTTACTCTTACTTATAGATTTTTGTTTTTCACTCTCAGAGTCCCCCTAAACATTTCTTGTAGAGGCTGTTTTAATGCTAATGAATTCTTTTAACTTTTGTTTATCTGATAAACTATTTCTCCTTCTATTCCAAATGCTAGCCTTGCTGGGTAGAGTATTCTTGGCTGCAGATTTTTCCTATCAATCAATCTGTTGTATCTATCAATCTATTTATATTTATTTTAAAGATTTATTTATTGAATAGAGAAAGAGAGAGTGCGAGTGAGTGGGGAGGAGGGACAGTGGGAGAGGGAGAGAGAGTCTTAAGCAGACTCTGTGCTGAGTGTAGAGCCCGACATGGAGCTTGATCTCACAACCCTGAGATCTTGACCTGAGCTGAAATGAAGAGTCAGATGCTTAACCTACTGTGTCACCCAGGCGCCCCAGATTTTTCCCTTTTGGCACTTTGAATGTGTCATGCCACTCTCTTCTGGCCTGCAAAATTTCTGCTGAAAAATCAGCTAATAGCCTTATGAGGGTTTCCTTTGTATATAGATGTCTTCTTTTTTCTTGCAACTTTTAAAATTCTTTATTACTGTTTTTTTTTTTTTGCCATTTAATTACTGTGTGTCTTAGTGTGGCTCTCCTTGGGTTGAATTTGTTGAGAGATCTTTGTGCCTCCTGAATCTGGATCTCTGTTTCCACCCCCAGATTTGGGAACTTTTCATTATTATTTCTTCAAATACATTTTTCCCCCTTTTCTCTTCTCCTTCTTGGATCCCTCTAATGCAAATGTTATTTCACCTGATGGTGTCACTGAGTTCTCTAAATCTATTTTCATTATGCAATATTTGTTTATCTCTCACCTCTTCAGCTTGATTGCTTTTCATTACTCTATCCTCCAGGTCATTGCTATGTTCCTTGGCTTCCTGTACCCTACTATTTATTCTATTTTCTTTTTAATTTCATTTATTGAGTTCTTCATCTCTTATATGTTATTTCTTTTTTCTCTTTGTCAAGAGCCTCACTGATGTCCTCCACCCTTTTCTGAAGTCCAGTGAGTCTCTTTATGATCATTACTTTAAATTCTCTGTCAGGCATAGTTCTTATTTCTGTTAGACATAAAATCTTAGATCTCCTGCTATGATTTTGTCCTGTTCTTTCATTTGGTTCATAGTCCTCTGTCTCCTCATTTTGTCTACCTCTCCATGTCTCTGTGTTAGGAAAGTCAGCTAAGTCTTCTGCTCTTGAAAATAGTGGCTTTATGAAGAAGAGGTCCTGTAGTGACCTGCAGTAAAGTGTCCCCTGTTCACCAGAACCTGGCACTTCAGGGAAGTCTCCAACTATGTGTTGCTTGTGTCCTGCTGCTGTGTCTGAGTTACTTTTTCTTTCATTCCAAATGTCTGCATTGATCCTTTGCCTATTGTGGGCAGTGCTTGCTCTCGGTGGTGTTAGTGAGTCCCAGGCAGACCTGCTCTGAGGGGGTGTTACCACAGGAGGGCTTGGGTTTGGGGTGGCAATGTTAGCAAAATCTGTGCTGAAACACTAGTCCTACGCCAGATCCCCTGAAGCACAGAGGCGAGGGTGGGTGGGTTTGGGGGTGTGGTGGGGGGCTTGCACAGCATTTGTGTGCAGGGTGGCTGGTCAGGGTACACATGCTGTGTTGGCAAAGTTTGTGCTGATCCCAGGGCAGAGGCCAATTGGCTTGGAGTGAGCAGAGCACACTGCTAACAGGTTAGATAGGAAGTGTCTGTTTAATGTTGACTCCAGCAGGTGGCTGTGTTTTTATGCTGGGGGGTGGGGATGGAAAATGGTGCCTACCAGCTCCTTTGTTCTCAGAGAATTCCCCCCAACAGGCTCTGAAATCATTATAAACAGATCTTACTTCAGTTTGCCCCAGGCACTGTGTAAACTGTCCCTTCTATGTTGTCTCTCTGTGGGCTCTGTGTCTCTTAAAGGGTGGGGACCCAGGTATCACTGGCCCTTCTGGCTCTCCCAGTGCTGAGTCAGCTCATTTTTAAAGCTCCAGGCTTCAAGTCTGGCTGGTTATACAAAGTCAGGGAATTCAACCCCTCTGGTATTCATAGCCAGATATTATGGGTTTGTCTTTCCCATGGGGGCTCCTTGGTGCAAGGGAGGACCATTTCTTTCCCCCTTTCCCCTAACGGTGCCTGCAGCTCCCTCCCTCCTGTGGGCAGCTCCAGACTACCACTTCTGCCCTTCCTAACCTCTCAGGTGCAGTTTCTTCTCTACATTTAGTTGTGGAGTTTGTTCTGTTAGTTTTCAGATCACTCTTGGTTTATTTACGGGAATGTGAGTGATATCTAATTGTGAATGTGGGACAGGGTGAACAAAAGGTCCTTTTATTCCACTATCTTCTCAGGCTCCCAAAAATTTATGTATTTAAATCAATACTGCATGATTGAGACAAAAAAGTATAATGTGTTTGCTCTAGATTTTTTTTCCTTTTCTACAGAGTGCAACCATGTAAGGACTTCATTATACAGTATTTTTGTGTAATGAATTGGCTTCATTACCAAAAAAGAAATTTAAAATATTAGCTTGCGTATCACTAAGTTATATGAATTATGGCTAAATGAATTTTTATAGAATTTCAAATCCTCAATTTCCAGTTTCTAGAATTGGAGCAGCCTAAATTAAAATATAGGATATATATCATATATGATTAATTTGTTGCCTTGGTGTACCTTAATTATGTGAACTTAATTAAATCAGCTTATGTTGTCCCTAGGACAGCTGAAATCAAGGTATTAAAAGAGGCCCACACAACAGCTAGTAGGAGAGATAGGCCTGACCAATAAGCACAGTGGACAGAGGAGACAGGTGGTTTCAGTATGAATGCTACATCAAGAATAATAAGGGCAGGGGTGCCTGAGTGGTGGAGTCAATTAAGGGTCTGACTCTTGGTTTTGGCTCAGGTCATGATTTCAGGTCATGGGATTGAGCCCCGTGACCGGCTCTGTGCTGAGCGTGGAGTCTGTTTGGGATTTTCTCTTCCTCTCCCTCTGCCCCTCCCATTCATGCATGCTCGTTCTCTCTCAAATAAGTAAATACATCTTAAAAAAAAAAAAAAAAATAGTAAGGGCAAATGCTCCAAACAGTGGGTTTTGATTTGAAATCCAGTTGTTCCTCACAGGTATGGTATAGCACAACTAGGGTTATTTATTCAATCATGATTCTGTAGAACAATGCCAGGAGGTCAATTGATTTATAATAAATACTGGAAAAATGTCCAAGTTTTTTTTTTTTTTTTTGTATCTGAGCTTTTATTATTTTTATTTTGCTTTTACAATTACTATCATTAAATAGGAACTTTGAGATAATTGTATTTATTCCAGAGAAACAAGTTTTGTATAAATCATTGAGAGAATGTTTGACTATATTTAAAGAAAATAATGTAATCATTTAAAAATTTCAAAATTGAGAGAAATCAATACTAGAAATTTTCTTTAAGCTTGGACATTCGTGTACTAATTAAATTTCAAAGTCTAAAGAAGTGAGCAAATTTTTCTCTTGAGTATTTTATGAGTGCCTATTGCCTATATTTTACAATAGAGCCAACAGTTTTGGGTTTAAATCATATCAATTTGGCCTTTGTTTTGTTTTAAAAATACATATGACATTATCTATAAGTGGCAGACAAAGGTCTAAGGATAAAATACAACTATTATGTTGGACTACCGCCACTTTAAAAAATAAAAAGAAGAAAAATGGTCTTGTGGGCTTCCCAATAAAAGTTATTTTTAAAGGTTAGAATTTGAAGCTGAGTTTTATTTGAAGATTTTTTTCTATAATATAAAATTATCAGGGTTTTAAATCTCTAAAAAGGAAGCAATTCTGTGATGGATCATTTTAAATGTGATCAGTGTTTTAAAAAGTAGGTGCATTCACCATTTATATTATAGATAGGCATATGCATAGATGTGAGAATATAAAATTCCCTCAGGATAGATTATACATAACTGCACATTTGAGTCTCCTGGAAACTGAGGAATCTGCCAGTGAAACTGAGGAGTTCCCTGGCATTAAGAAAACCAAGCAGATATCTAATAATAAAATAAATTCAATTGTAGGCAATGGTTATGATGTGGGTACTATTTCAGCTATTAAAATTCATTTTGTTTTCATTAGTGATCTTGGCATTTATATATGGCTGTAAGCTCATGCCCTTCAACTCATCTTTTCTAATTAAATACTGTACCACTACCCTTTCTTAGTCTCCCTATTTTATCTTTTAATCTTGTAAAAATCATGTTTGGATTAATTTTCCTCTTGTCTATTTTTTTCCTTTTAAAAGTATTTTTTAAATACTTAAAATTTTCTAATATTTAAAAATGTTTTTGGTAATTTCTCTCTAATATTTCATGAATATAATATATCTAAATCTTTTAAAAGACTAAAATTATTTTTGGATTTTTGATCCTATAATTCCTTAACATCTGATACAATGTTTTATGCAATATTAAGATGCTATCAGGGCTGTAGATGACTATTTGAAACCTTGTTTATTGACATTCCCACTTTCAGGAATGCATTCAGATGTTCATTTTTAACTATTTCAAATATTTTTCTTTTACATAGGATCAAACATGACAACTTTTCCATAAAACTAGTTGTTTGAAAGCAACAAATATAGACTTCTGTCTTTTGCCATTAGAAGATTTCTTGCTCCTTGGGGCGCCTGGGTGGCTCAGTCATTAAGCATCTGCCTTCGGCTCAGGTCATGATCCCAGAGTCCTGGGATCGAGCCCCGCATTGGGCTCCCTGCGTGGTGGGAAGCCTGCTTCTCTCTCTCCCCCTCCCCCTGCTTGTGTTCCTCTCTCGCTGTGTCTCTCTGTCAAATAAATAAAATCTTTAAAAAAAAAAAAAAAAGATTTCTTGCTCCTTTAGTCAGGTAAAAAAGATTTTACCCCCATCTTTATCATCTTCTTGCATCATCAGCAATAATGACCTCTAGAAAAGCATCTGGGATAGAAGGAGATAAAGCAGTTTTCTTGTGATCCATTCCTGTCCCGCCAAATAAGGACCCAGTTCTGAGGAAGGAAAAAAGGCAGATGACATGGTCTATGGTATTGAACCTTTGGGCAAATTTTGTCCATATTTGCCCATTCATTTGCTAGAAAAAGAGTTTGTGAAGGAATGGTCTTAGCAATGGTGTCCCTGATTTAGGGTTGCTTTTGGTAAACAAGCCTACAGTTAATGGATATATAAATAAGGACTCCAAGAAGAATATCATACAACTCTATAGAGTACAAAATGAAGATGTTCCATAGTTTGAACACTCACAATTCTGTATGTTAATGTGCCAACTTCATTAAAAAATAATCTATAATTCTGGGCCAGAAATTGAAGGATAGTTACCCCATGGAAGGACTTAGAGATGCATATAGGATATCTGAGACCTTTTTCTGCCTTGCTAGAACTTTTTAATTGCTTATATGCTTAAGATCATTAGTAAAGCTTGGTATTTTATGAGATATCTGATTTGTAGGAGTCTGCCTGAATAGTCAAGTCAATTGTGTTAGTCTAGCTGCTGTGATAAGCCAGGCTATCTTTCAGATTCATGAAAAAGAATGGCTAAGGCAGTTTTGGCCAGAAAAAGGAGGGAATGAAAAAATCTGGTAAAAATCTGATGCTTGGGTAACTGCTACTTATTCTTATGAAGGGGAGAAAAAAATTGAGACACATTACAAGGGAAAATCTTGCCAATGAAATTAGGAGGAAATAGATTTAGAACTGGAGGGACTGGCTAGGTGGATTGACAAAGAGTGTGATACAGGGGAAAAGATAGCAAACATTTTTTTCTTTGGCTCTTGCTGGCAGCACTGTTGGGGAAAAAAAAAAAAACAGACACTTTGATGAGCAGGAGATAACAATAGGAAAAGCTTTAAGGCTGAATTTTCTTGATACTGGAAGGTTCCTTTATGCCTCTATGGCTTTGTAGTGAGATGTCCTTTTCATTTACATAGTAACACCAGTAAATTCAATGTTTGTAAAACCATACAGCCAGTAACAGGTTAGGGTGATGTGACTAAAAACACCAGGAGTAATCTGATAAAGAATTTAGAC
Organism: Halichoerus grypus; assembly: GCF_964656455.1. Taxonomy (NCBI): domain Eukaryota; kingdom Metazoa; phylum Chordata; class Mammalia; order Carnivora; family Phocidae; genus Halichoerus; species Halichoerus grypus. The sequence continues at coordinate 145,175,549 of NC_135715.1, forward strand.
ATTTTACCAAGAAATACTAGACAAAGGCTATTGAGTTATTTTTGGTATGGATTCCTCAATTAATGATCAAGGAGTGTACTGGGTTGCATACTGTCTCCCCAAATTTATTTTCACCCATTACCTATGAATGTGATCTTATTTGGCAGTAGATTTATATGTAAAGAAGTTAACAAGAGGCAAAACTGGATTAGGGTGGTCTCTAATCCAATGACTAGTATCCCTATAAGGAGAGGGAGATTTGGACAGACACACAGGAGGGTAGGCCGTGTAAAGATGGAGACAGAGGCTGGAATAATGAATGTATCAGTAAACTAAGAGCACCAAGGATTGCTGACAAATGCCAGAAACTAGGAAGAGGCAAGGAAGGATCCTCTTCTAGAGCCTTCAGAGACAACATGCCCTTACCAATACTTTAATTTAAGGCTTCTAGCCTCCAGAAAAGCAAGGGGATAAAGTTCTGTTGTTTTAATCCACATAGTTTGGAAATTTGTTATGGAAGCCTTAGGGAAACTAATACAGGGGCTATGTTGCTAATTTTCGATTCCACTAAAAGGAAGGAATCTTTTGTCTTGACAGTTAATACCCAAGTGCTTGTAAAATTCTGCAAGCAGATAAATCTGGATATTGTTACAGTTAATTGTTACAGTGGATAACGGCAAGGGGTGACCAGAACTCTCCTGAAAGGAGTTTCTATCCCACCGACTCTCCCACCCTTAAATGAAATAATTCTTCCTAAGCAGTTGGAATGTGACAAATACATGTGACCTTAACTTCCTTTATCATGACTGGAAAGACACACCTAATTAAATGCCACTGATACAGATTGTTCTATGTGTGATCTGGAGTGCTTCCTAACCTTAAATGCTTTATGTAATCTAATTCTTAGTAAGTCAGGAGAATATTCAGGAGGAAGTCATGACTATCAGGCTCAGCTACTTGTGTGGAGGGGTACATGGTGGACAAAAGATCCAAGTCACATAAAGGAAAGGGCATGAGGAGGAGACATGCGAATATGGAGAAGGAAATGATAACTGACTTCACTGAAGGAGTCTGTTTAGATGAGTTTTGAAGAACAGTGTACCCACTCTTATGACTTAAAACACCATGGCAATTTCATTCTATTGTATTGTAGTCTAGAGAAATTACAATCTGATTTTGAGAATTGTGAGTAAGAATGAAAAGTATTTGGATAGAGTGGCTGAATTTATCCTCATATAAAGCCCTAGAATCTGAAAATGTTGTCTAAGAGGCTGAGATCAGCTTGCACAACCTATAATGAAAGATCTTGGGCCTTTTGCAATGGTTTGGGTGTAGTGGTCTGGGGTGTGGTATACAAAATTTCTTAAGTCTGTAGATGAGAATGCTCAGTAAATAGCAATGATTCTCTACTGGGAGCATTTTGGCAGTTCAGAACCATTTCTTTGACATTATCTAGAGGTATGTCACAACAAAGTAGTTGCTACTGACAACTATTGGGTAAAGGCCAGAGATGCTGGTACGCTTCTACAATGCACAGAACAGCCCACCCATCCCCAACAAAGAATATTCAGCCCTAAATGTTAATAGTGCTGAGGTTGAGAAAGCTAGTTATTTAGCAATCCCTATGGGGAATATGAATGTTGCCCTTAAAGACCTGAATGTGAAACTGGGAGAGTTGGAAACACCATGATGGAGGCATTCAAGATAAGGGTTATGTAATAAATTGGAAAGTTTGGCCAAATAGATCATCTGGTGGTTATGACACTTTTTTTTAAGTGCATAATGTGGATGGTTATTACACACAAAGAAGAATGTTACTCCCCCAAACCCCTGGTCCCAGGAGTTATTGATTAAACTTGCCCTTTACTCAGTTTTACCTCAGCTTCACCTAGTAATCTGGACTAGAGAGCACATGTCCCATGTGGACAGAAAGACCTAGGGAACCATGCGAGACGTCCCTGTTTGTGCTTTGTCTGTCTCCTCCTTGTCGCATCTCTGAAATTACCAGTTCAGCTGGATACTGGATAAAGGTTCTGATTTGTGTGAGTGTGATTCGATGATATGTTCCTTTTTATTAGCTCAGCAACCACAATTGTTTGTTCTGTAGTGGCACCAACAATCATCAGCATGAAGTTGGTTCTTTATCACTGACCTATTAAGATAAAAATGAATTACCATTAGACATGAGGATGGGAATGCATGCTTATCCTCCTGAGAGAAATTGTGAACATTTAAAAGCAGATATTTCATTTTATGTGAATGTACAGGAAGCACTGGGGAAAAATACATGCTTTTTAATAGAAAATAGTTTGTACCTGATACTAATACAAGACCTTAATTATTTTGGATACATGAATCTTTTTTTGTGTGTTTGTTTTATTACAAAAAAAACCCCAAACAAACAAACAAAAACTCAGCTACAAAACTACCATTTTAAGATAGATCTGCCTTATAGTTTGTAGGTGTTTTTATATGAGATTTTACTTTGAGACTTTGTGTTCCATTCTTGCCTTTTACTAGATGAAGATGGAGATAGGGATGAGGGGATCATTATGAATGTCTTACCACACTTTTCTGACTTTAGGGCTTTGCCTTCAACCAATCCTATGGGTGAACTGAAGAGAGGGTATTAAGATTTTATTTTTTTGTATGAAGAGAGAAGGAAATTTATTTTGTAAGGTGGTAAATAATGCCCAAATTTACCCATTTCAAAAACACTATATAAAGTAAAATTCTGAAGTGTGAAATTAAAGTTATGTTTGCATGGGATTTTTGCAAGATTGTCAAAACCAGATTTTTTTTTCTCAGTAATTATTTCTGGCATATAATTTTAGTGATATTTAAAATTTCTATTATGAATAACTGAGATTTAATTAAAGACAATCTAATTGGTACTTATAAGCATAACTTTGATTTACACATTCAGAAGATAGTTTTAATTTAAAGTATTGAATTCCCTTTATAGACATTTGATTAGAATTTAGATTAGGGTGATCACATTTTTGATCTGTTCTTATTGTCAAGTTTTTAAAAGCAATATTTAACTAAATAGTGATAATCATTTAGATTTTCTTTCTTTTTTTTTTTTTAAGATTTTATTTATTTATTTGACAGAGAGAGACATAGGGAGAGAGGGAACACAAGCAGGGGGAGTGGGAGAGGGAGAAGCAGACTCCCAGCAGAGCAGGGAGCCCGATGCGGGGCTTGATCCCAGGACCCCTGGATCATGACCTGACCCGAAGGCAGACACTTAATGACTGAGCCACCCAGGCACCCCTCATTTAGATTTTCTAAAACTGTTTTTTGCATATGCCAATAATCAGATTTTAAAGACATAAAAATTATCACTTAAAAAGTTTGAAAATATCCCATAGAGATGATAAACTTTACTCTTATATACATATCAAGTTTTAATTATTTATATCAATGTCTAAAATTTCAGGATTTTTTTTTACTCATTATACAAACATAATTTTTAGTTGTATATTATTATTTTTAGCTGATGGGGGAAAAAAACCTGTTAATACTATATTATTGCTTAACAATACAAAATGCTTTTCTTTTGGGGAGGGAAATTGCAGGTAAAACACATATTCTTTGAAGGTAGCCTGAAATACAAACTGAGTTTTTTGTATAAGACTGTTTATTCCAAGTCAAAGAATAAATGGTTGAAAGCGAATCTTCAGTTATCTTGCTATCTTACGATTATCCTGACCAGTGACTAGTTTGAACTAAGTATTTGCTAATAACTTGTCTAGATTATGGTTTGGAAATCAAAATGCCTGGAAGGACAAGTTTTATGACACACATTAACAGGGAATGATATTTTTGAGATCCACAAAAATACATATATTCTGCCATTGGGGAGAAATGTCCTGATTCATCATACTATTTTTTTTTTTTTTTGATCAAAATCTAAAGATACTGTGTTTCCAAAAATGAAGCAGTGAACATATAACAATTCAAATGGCAATTCGTCTCAGAGAAAGGAAGATGAAAAAAATGAAGGAGGTTATTTTCCTTGTAATAGAGGCATAGTGCCCAGTTCTCAGAAACAAGTCCATTGTAAATACTTTATAGACTCTACAATTGCTAGTTTTTCTCCTTTTGCCCTTGCAGATTCTTTCTCTACCCTTTTCTGCTCTGCTCTGTGCTCTGGGAAACTATTTTCTTTAAACTGCTTTTACTGAAATCCCTTTCCCCCTGGTTCTGGTTGGATGAGCAGCATGAGAGCTGATTGTGGGAAGAAAAAGAAAGATCAAAGTTAATTATTTCTTCTTCCCTTCCTCTGCCAGACTAAGGTTTTGGCAGTGACTGCTCCCTTTGAGGTGTTCATTATCTGCAGCTACAGTCTTTGCTAGCGTCTGGTGACTCCTTCCCCTTCCACTATGAGGCTTAAGAGCTTCCTCCTCTTGCTAGCTCCTGAGTGCATCCTCATGGCATTCTGGTTCACTGAACTCTGCCTACACCTCTATAAATTATTTCTTCCTTAAACTTGTTTCGACTAACCTCTTGATGTGCCATCTGTTTCCTGGTGGGACTCTGAATGATATAGTAACTATTCTTAATGTAGTTTTTTTTTTTTTTTTTAAGAATTTTTACTATGCAAGAACGAGAGTTCAGTTTTGGTATGTCTTTTACATTTTTATGAAAACCTATAAATTCAAAATTTTTAGCCTACCCAGAAGCAGCTTCTCGACTCCTTCTCAAACCTGTCAGGTTTAGCCTGCTCTCCTCCACTCCAGTCTCTACCATGACTATCAGGGTGACCCAGAAGTCCTACAAGGTGTCCACCTCCAGCCCCTGGGCCTTTAGCAACTAACTAGTACATGAGTATGCCTGGCACTGGCATCAGCTCCTCCACCTTCTCCCAGGTGGGCAGCAGTAGCAGCTTCTGGGGGTGGCCTGGGCATGAGTATGGTCGGGGCCTACAGTGGGGCCAGGGACGTGGAGGGCATCAAAGCTGTCTCAGGGAACTAGAGCCTGCTGAACTCCCTTAAGCTGGAGGGGGACCCCAACATCCAGACTGTGCACCTAGGAGAAGGAGCAGATCAAGATGCTCAACAAGTTTGCTTCCTTCATCAACAAGGTGCAGCACCTGGAGCAGCAGAACAAAATTCTAGAGACCAAGTGGAGCCTTCTACAGCAGCAGAAAACAGTCTGGAGCAACACGGACAACATGTTCAAGAGCTACATCAACAACCTTTGGCAGCAGCTGGACACACTGGGCCAGGGGAAGCTGAAGCTGGAGGTGGACTTGGCAATACGCGGGGGCTGGTGGCAATATGAGGGGGCGATCAAAGTGCATGCAGACATGGAGAATGAATTTGTCCTCATCAAAAAGGATGTGGACAAAGCTTACACGAACAAGGTAGAGCTGGAGTCCCATCTGGATGGGCTGACCGATGAGACTGGCTTCTTAAGGCAGCTGTATGAAGAGGAGATCTGTGAATCGTAGTAGTTCCAGATCTCGGACATGTCCATGGTCCTGTCTATGGACAACAGCCACTCCCTGGATGGTGTCATTGCTGAGGTCAAAGCCCAGTACAAAGACACTGCCAACTACAGCTGGGCTGAGACCAAGACCACGTACCGGATGAGGAACTGCAGACATTGGCTGGGAATCATGGGGGTGACCTCTGTCACAACGAAGATGGAGATTTCCAAGATGAACTGGAACATCACCTGATTCCAGGCGGAGATCAAGGGCCTCAAAAGCCAGAGGGCTTCCCTGGAGGCTGCCACAGCTGATACGGAGCAGCACAAGGAGCTGGACATTAAGGATGCCACTGCCAAGCTGGCTGAAGCTGCCCTGCAGCAAGACAAGCAGGACATGGTTTGGCAGCTTCATGAGCACCAGGAGCTCATGAACATCAAGCTGGCCTTGGACACTTAGATAACCACCTACTGCAAGCTATTGGAGGGTGAGGAGAGCTGGCTGGAGGCTGGGATGCAGAACATGAGTATCTATACTAAGACCACCAGCAGCTACTCGGGTGGGATGAGCTCAGCCTACAGGGGCCTCACAAGCCCTGGTCTCACCCATAGCCTGAGCTTCCAGTCCAGCTTCGGCTCTGCTAGGGGCTCCAGTTAATTCAGCCTTGTCAGCTCCTCCAACACCATGGTTGTGAAGAAGATCGAGACCTGTGATGGGAAGCTGGTGTTTGAGTCATCTGATGTCCTCTTGTCCAAGTGAACAAGCACTGTGGTCCCTACCAACCTCCTCACTCCTGTGGCTACCATAGAGCCTTTGGGGGAAGGAGCTGTGCAGGGGAGTGTCTGGAACAGGAGACACACCTGAGGCTCAGTCTCAGTCCTCAGCCTACACTTAGGGGGAGTCTACTGCCTTGGGTACTGCCTCTTGCCCATGGCCCCAACTAAAAGCCAACTCAAGTGTCTTTTCCCAAATAAAGCCTCAGATGGCTCTGCCAATCCCCAAAACAAAATGGAACAAAAATTATAACAAACAGAAAAGTGGACATATCTTGTATATACAGATTTATGAATTTCCACAAACTTATATACTCAAGTAATCCAGATCAAGAAGCAGAGGATTACCACATCTCCCTAAATCTCCTTTGTGCTACAAGTAACTTATACTCTCAAGTGTAACCAATATTCTAACTTTTAGTTGCATTAGAATCTCTTTTTGAATTTTATATAAAGGGATTCATCCAGCATGCATATTTAGTGTCTGGTTTCTTTGCTCAATATTCTGTTTTTGAGATGAATTCATATTGTGATTCATTCATTCACATTGTTGTGTAGTATTTTACATAAGTGATTTACCTTTTTTTTTTTTTTTAGATAGACATTTGGCTTGCTTTCAGTTTGGTGCTATTATGAATAAAACATCCATGAACATTCCATGCTTATCTTTTAGTGAATATGTCTTTCATATCTCTTAGAGATAAACCTAGATGGAACTCTTGAGACTTGGGACAGTTATATATTTAACTTACGTAGATATAGCTGAAGAATTTTCTAAAGTGGTTGTACCAATTTACATTCACATCAACAAACCATTAAAATGCCATTTAATCCGCAGGCTAACCAGTGTTTGTAATAGTCATAGTCTTTCTCATTAAGCTGCCTTGTTGTGTGTGAGCTTGATAAAACATAATGTCTAAAGATCACCAGGAACACACCTAAGTCAAACTTTATTTAACTTGCTTTTGCAAGGGTGATGGAACAAATGTGGACTTATAGGTTGTTTCAGTAAAGGATAGCATGGGCTTTTTACAGTGTTTTGGGTTATCCTAGATGATTTTTGAGAAGGGTTCTGTTCTGGATTAGAATTTGTCATGGAATGATGGCAAATTAGTAACTGCATATTTTAATAATTTTTAATCTAGGAGGTAAAATGGAAAAATGGAGCTAGAATTGTCATAGTTAAAGTAGTGGTCATTTATTTGGTCAGGAGAGAGGGATATTTAGTATTTTTTGTTGTGTGATGTCCTTGTATTTTGTTTTGTTCTGTTATGGTCATGGAGTAATGTCATCAGATGTTGATATTCTGTTAAATTATTTAAATTCAGGGGCGCCTAGGTGGCTCAGTTGGTTAAGCATCTGCCTTCAGCTCAGGTCATGATCTCAGGGTCCTGGGATCAAGCCCCACATCAGGCTCCCTGGAGGAGTCTGCTTGTCCCTCTCTCCCTGCCCCCACTTGTGTTCTCTCTCTCAAATAAATAAATAAAATATTTAAAAAATTATTTAAATTCAATGGGGGCACCATGGGCTGCTATTCTTTTCTAGGCCAGCTACCAGTTGTCAGGGTATTTGTGTTATTTCTCAGTTTACCATTTTGACCAAAGGTAGATAAAGGCTCCATGATACTTATCTATGGTGTTCGGGACTGCACCATCCCAAAATTCTATTAAATATGAGGTTGTTTAGAAAATATTGTTTATAGTTTTTTTTTTTTTTTTTTTTTTTTTTTAAAGATTTTATTCCTTTATTCATAAGAGACAGACAGAGAGAGAGAGAGGCAGAGGGAGAAGCAGGCTCCCTGCTGAGCAGGGAGCCCGATGTGGGACTCGATCCCAGGCCCCTGGGATCATGACCTGAGCCGAAGGCAGACGCTTAACCATCTGAGCCACCCAGGTGCCCCAAAATATTGTTTATAGTTTTACTAGACTTACTGCCTCCTCCCCCTTTTGTATAAGTATGAATTGTTGAGTTATCTGATGTGCTAATAACTATGAAGAATCATTTAAGATTGTGGAAAGGGTGCATTATCAAACTGCAGTACAGGCCAGTATCAGAAATAAGATGATTATTAGCCCTTATAAAGAGTCATGAAAACAGAGTTAGATGACCTAACCCAGGCTAAGAAAATGTTGTAAAGGCTTAGTTTGTATGTTACAGAGATTCAGTTTTATGTTGTATGAGTCCTTTTCCATTTAAATTTGCAGTAGAAAAGAGACTGGGAACAGGGATAGCATACTTAAGCACATAGCAAGATTGAGGAAAATTGATGGTCAGTGAACTATTAGGTAAAAGGCAAGGCTTTACAAAGTTTTAAAATAATAGTTCAAAGAAAATGTATGTCTCCAGTAAGGAAAATCCTCAGTCCATCTCTTTTATTTTTTAACTACTATGCTTGACAGAGGACAGTTAGTTCAGCTATTTGGGAAGAGACAGTGAATTTAAATATGTGATAGAACAGTAAATAAAAAGTTTATTTTTTGCTTCTGTTTTTAAGTGGAAACCATTAGCAGAGAATTATCAAATCAGAATTATCCATGGTAGTTTTCTAGAGTTTGTATGAGGTATATATTACTTACTAAAAGAAGTTAAGCAATAATAGGATTTTCCTTTCTGTGGAAGGATGTTGTAGCACTGGATATTTGAAGGGGAGAAAAAGCAATGAGGCCATTTGACAGATCTCTAGAGTGCTTAATTTATTTTATAAAGTGCACTAATATTGAGCCCAATAGGGGAAAAAAGTGATTTAAACTTAAAAACCTACAAACAAAGTTAGGCTTTGTGCTTAGATATGTTCCCTTTAAGGGAATATAAGAAGTATATACTTCTTGAAACATATTTATATTAGAATATTTTAATTTCACATAATTAAGACTAAATTTCCTTTTTAATTTATTTATAATTTTTTATTCTGAGATAATTGTGGATCCACGTGCATTTGAAAGAAATATTGTAGATAAATCCTATGTACCCTTCACTCAGTTTCCCCCCATTAGTAACGTGTTATATAACTATAGTATGATGGTATGACCAGGAAATTGACATTGATACAATCTACTAGCTTTATTCAGATTTTACCTGTTTTACATGTACTTATTTATGTGAGTGTGTGTTTGTGTGTATTTAGCTCTATGTAACTTATCAGATGTGTAGATTTGTATTACCCCTGTGTAATCATGCTATTTATTACTATTAAAGAAAAAACTGTTATGAGGATTTACCCAATGATGTCTTCTTAATTAGGTGGATTTTTTTTTTACTCTAGCTGTGAGGAGATCATGAACTGTTCTCAGACTTGTGTAGTTCCAGAATTTGTACTGCTGATATTTTATGGTTATTCTTTCTCTGGCTTTGGGTCATTTTTTCACATGCATGCATCAAATAATATTCAGCTAAAGTCTTGAAGGGATGCTTCTGCAGATCCTGGAGCTCCCTTTTCCCCTCTTACTCTCTCTCCCCTCACCTTCTCTTTCTCTTTCCCACTCCTTTCTCCCTCTGTCCCTTCCTCTCTCACTCCCTCCTCTTGTGTACCTTATCTCTCAAATTCTAGCCAACTTGCCCTCTCAGAACTTCACACTTTGCTTTTATAATTTATGAAGTCTACTTCCTCCTTTCTCTGCTGTGCCTGGAAATTCTCTTCACCCTACCTCATTTGTTTCTCTTCTCTCAGGGATCACTTTATTACTAGTTATCCAGTGGTCCCAAACCATTGCTTCATCTATTTTGTCTAAGTTTCTGGTTGTTCAAAGTGAGTGTCACTTTATTATGGCCCAGAGTTTAATAATCTAATGGTGTAAATTTTTTATTTAAAAAAGGTCCAGTTTAGGTTTTTTTCTTTTACATTCATATTTTTGTGTCCTTTTTTAAAAACTCGGTTTATTCCAAGATTATAGAGATACACTCATAAATTCATTTCTATGAACTATATTTTTTATATTTAGATTTATGATCTATTTCAAATTAATTTTTGTTTATGTTCACTTCTATAATGATTCCATCTTGGATTATTTTCTTTCGTTTTGAAAAGTTACCCTAAGGGGCGCCTGGGTGGCTCAGTCATTAAGCGTCTGCCTTCGGCTCAGGTCATGATCCCCGAGTCCTGGGATCGAGCCCCGCATAGGGCTCCCTGCTCAGCGAGAAGCCTGTTTCTCCCTCTCCCACTCCCCCTGCTTGTGTTCCCTCTCTCGCTTTGTCTCTCTCTGTCAAATAAATAGATAAAATCTTAAAAAAAAAAAAAAAAAAAGTTACCCTAAGCCTGTACCTCTACCACTTTCTGACTAATGAAAGAATTTTATGACAATTTATTTCCATTTACTGCTCTATTCTGTCCACCAGTAGATACCATTAGACACTTCCACTCTTGGCTATGATGAAGTAAGAGGGACTGGATTTACCTTCTCTGTAAGAGGGACTGCATTTACCTATCCACTTTAAACATCTAGAAAATCAGACAAAATATAAGCTCATCAACTTAAAAAAAGATCATGTTTATAGATTCCATTTCTCTCATACTCTGTGTAGGGATAATCATTATTTAGATCTAAGTAATGTCCCTACTCTTTCTTTTACTTTAAGTCATTTTTTTTCTTTCTTTTTTTTTTTTTTTAAAGATTTTATTTATTTGACAGAGAGAGACACAGCGAGAGAGGAAACACAAGCAGGGGGAGTGGGAGAGGGAGAAGCAGGCTTCCCACAGAGCAGGGAGCCCGATGCGGGGCTCGATCCCAGGACCCTGGGATCATGACCTGAGCCAAAGGCAGACGCTTAACGACTGAGCCACACAGGTGCCCCAAGTCATTTGTTTTCTTAAGATATTTTACCAGAATTGGGGCACCTGGTGGCTCAGTCAGTTAAGCGTCTGACTCTAAATTTTGGCTCAGGGTCCTGAGATCAAGTCCTGCATCCTGCTTAATGCTGAGTGTGGCACCTGCTTAAGATTCTCTTTCCCTCTCCCTCTTTCTCAATCTCTCCCTCCCTCCCTCTCTCTCTTTCTCTCTCTCAAAAAAAAAAAGATATTTCACCAGAATTTAATTTGGCAATATATTTTGCTGGACCACATGGATCTTCCTAAGCACTAATTGTTCAAACAAATCTTATTTATTTTTCTGTTTCTGTTAATTTTTGATATTTTACTTACTGAGTTGTAGTAACTCTTTATATTCCAAAGTATCCCTTTGATTCTGATACTAGTTGTCAATATCTTTTATTATTTTTTATTTTTTTATTTTTTTATTTTTTTAAAGATTTTATTTATTTATTTGACAGACAGAGACAGCGAGAGAGGGAACACAAGCAGCGGAGTGGGAGAGGGAGAAGCAGGCTTCCCACCGAGCAGGGAGCCCGATGCGGGGCTCGATCCCAGGACCCTGGGACCATGACCTGAGCCGAAGGCAGACGCTTAACGACTGAGCCACCCAGGCGCCCCTATTTTTTATTTTTTTAAAGGTTTTTTTTTTTTATTTATTTGACAGAGAGAGACACAGCGAGAGAGGGAACACAAGCAGGGGGGAGTGGGAGAGGGAGAAGCAGACTCCCTGCTGAGCAGGGAGCCCGGATGCGGGGCTTGATCCTAGGACCCTGTGATCATGACCTGAGTCAAAGGCAGATGCTTAATGACTGAGCCACCCAGGCGCCCCTTATCTTTTATTATTTTTATGTTGACCTTAAGTATGTCTAAAGTTATTGTAGGAGAAAATGGAAACAAATAAAAAGGATTTGAAGGGAAATATTAAAAGTACTGAGAAATGAGCATTAGTGTATCAGAAAATGTTTTAAGATAAGTTCAAGGGCTTTAGTGTCAGACTTTTCAATCTGGATTCTATCTCTTATTATCTTTGTGGTTTTGGGCAGGTTACTAAGTTTCTTGCCTCTAGCTTCTTTATCTATAAAATGGGAAAGTAACTACATAAGTCTCATGGAACCACCTAGAACTGACCAACCTCACTGCAAGTGCTCTCTCCTCTATGTGTGAATCCTAAGGCAAAAGCCTTCTTCATACAAAATATTTTCATAGGGGAAATAGAGATAAAGCTCTAAGTTTTAAAATTCTTAAAACATCTTTCAGAAGTGAACTATTACCTTCAAATTGAGTCAAGTCTGCAAAAATACTTATTATAAGGAGTATTTTAAAATCTCCCTCAATTGGATCATTGTATGACCTAATTTAAATGTCTAACTCTTTTACCGCAGGGTTTTATTAGCCTAAAAGAGATCCTGATTATCATCACTATCATTATTGGCAATGGCCTTATCTGAATAGTCATTCTAGACTAGGAGAGAAATAAAGAAAATACCACCGAGGAATTAATTCTAATTGTGGGCTCTTCATAACTAAAGAATTGTTCTGAATAACTTTTTTTACTGTTAACTTTTGAAATCTTATGAGCTAGTTTTTATTAATTCAGTCATACAGTAACTTGTTTTTTTGTTTTTTTTTTTTAAGATTTTATTTATTTGACAGAGAGACAGCGAGAGAGGGAACACAAGCAGGGTGAGTGGGAGAGGGAGAAGCAGGCTCTCTGCCTAGCAGGGAGCCCGATGCAGGGCTTGATCCCAGAACCCTGGGATCATGACCTGAGCCGAAAGCAGACGCTTAACGACTGAGCCACCAAGGTGCCCCCAGTAACTTGTTTCTATTGTGAGAAATACTTTCAATTACGTTTGGGAGCCTATTATTATAATCTTCTTCTTGTCTGCATATTTTGTGCATTTAAAATCATTTACTGTATATGTGATATCTATCCTTCATATATATGTACATGCTGTCTTATATACACATATATACTTATATGTATAGCATGTATGTGCATATGGGGATATATATATGTGTATACACACACACATACACATATTATGTATGTATAGTGAGAGATTAGAAAGATTATAAGATGAATACAACCCATGTTTCTCTCTTTTTCTTAAATGTAATTCTCTCAAGGACAACTGTCTCTTCACTATTGTTGAAGCCTGAAAACCATGGTTTGCACCCTCTTCACTGTGGCCCTATAGGGATGTGGGGCACGTGTGGCTGTTTAATTTGGGGTGGAAATAACTTCCCTTTGAATTTAAGAATTACTTTATCCCACAAAACCTAGATATAGTAGTTTTCTTTAGGTTTGGGAAAAATCTAAAAGGGATTATAACACATAAATAAATTGGTTTTTTAGTTATTGACAAAATATAACTGCTCTAAGAGTTAAAGGAAAAAGACATCAAAGAGCTTAATACTTCATAGAATTGTCCCCTCAAAGGTATATCCTATTTCTAACCTTGCAGCTACACTCTCCAGTTTAATTTCTCAATGCTTCTGTCTTCTGATCTCTGCTGTGGATGTCTCCACTCACCTGTCCTACCACCTATGTATGTGGATTAAAAAAAAAATTTCCTTAGGTCTCCTTAAGCCATTTCTTTTTTTTTTCTTAAAGATCTATCTTATTTATTTATTTTAGAGAGAGAAAGAGAGAGAGAGAGAGAGGGAGAGAGCATGCGAGCAGGGGGAGGGCCAGAGAGGGAGTATCTCAAGCAGACTCTGCACTGAGCATGGTGCCCAATGTAGGGCTCCTCTCACAACCTTTGACCTGAGCCAAAATTAAGACGGATGGCTTAACTGACTGAACCACCCAGGTGCCCCCTCCTTAATCCATTTCTAACAAGAATATTCCCGTTGGTAAAATTGCAAATGGGGCTCTAGATGTTATTGATAACCCTAGGACTGTGCTGAAATGCACCCCTATTGTTACAGATTTATAATAGATGGTCAGAGCATTCTGCATATGTGGGTACCACTATCAGCAGGAAAGAAATGGTACCTCAGATGAAGGTCTTTTACTAATGATAAAGGTATAAATTCGTCAAGAGGATTTAGCATTCCTAAGTCCTTACACATCTAACAACAAAGTTTCAAAATACATAAAGCAAAAACACAAGTTCAAAGAGAAAGAGATAAATTCATAATTAGAGAGAGATGATTTCACTACCCCTCTCTCAGTAATTTAAATAACATGTAGAGAAAATCAGGGATAGATGGGATAGATTAACCAACCAACTTGACCTAAATGACATTTATAGAACATTCCAACCAAAAGAAAAATAGAAATTATTTTCAAGTACAAAAATGTTTCATTTTCATATTCTGGATCATTAAAAAAGGCCTTATTGTGTTTCAGAATGATTCCAATCATGCAAAGTATTACTGATTACCACAATGGAATTAAAATAGAAATCGATAATAGCAGGGGCGCCTGGGTGGCTCAGTTGTTAAGCGTCTGCCTTCAGCTCAGGTCATGATCCCAGGGTCCCAGGATCAAGCCCAGCATTGGGCTCCCCACTCAGTGGAAAGCCTGCTTCTCCAGCTCCCCCTGCTTGTGCTCTCTCTCTGTCAAATAAATAAATAAAAATCTTAAAAAAAAAAAAGGAAATCAATAATAGCATGATATCTCAAAGGTTGCAAATATTTGCAACCTAAAAAACAAAAGCACACATACTTCTAAATAACCCATGGTTAAAGAAGAAATTGCAAAGGAAATATGAAAATATTTTTTAGTGAGTGAAAACTTTAAAACATCATATTAAATTTGTGAGATGCCTCTATAGCACTGCTTAAAGGGAAGTTAATGTTGTATAATATATATATATATTAGAAAAATAGAAAACTCCAAAACCTATGACATAGTTTTCTGCCTTAAGAAACTAGAAAAACAAAAGTGAGCTAAATAGAGGAGAGTTATTGATAAAGATAAGAGAAGAATCAATAAAAAAATATAGAAAATTAGTGTAAATAAAAACTAGTTCTTTGAAGGTACAATAGACTGAAAGTTTATGTGTCTCCAGAATTCACATAACGAAATCTAATTCCCAATGTGATGGTGTTTGGAGATGGAGCAACTGGGAGGTGATTCGGGGCCCTCATGAACGGGACTGTAAAAGAGGCTCCAGAGAGCTCCCTTGTCCCTCCAGATGTTAGGACACAACGAGAAGTCACCTACGAACAAGGAGGTGGGCCCTTACTAGGTGCCAGATGGGTGGGTGTTGTCATTTTTGGACTGTGCGGCCTCCAGACTGTGAGAAATAAATATTTGTTGTTTAAGCCACCCAGTCATGGTATTTTTGTTATAGAAGCCCAAATGGACTAAGAAAGGATCATTAAAATTGATAAAACTATAGCCCAGAATGGAGAGAAAAAAGGGGAGTTACTGAGAGAGTGGGGGAGGGGCATAGGAATGAGAGAAGAAGCATCATTGTAGTTCCTACGGACACTGAAAAGATAATGTAGGAAGACTATGATGAACAAGTTTGTGCAAATTTCAACAGCTTAGATGAAATTAATATTTTCTTATAAGAATTTACTCAAGAAAGAGATTACCTAATGCTTTGTCATTAGGAAATTGAATTTGTAGTGAAAACATTTCCACGAAGAAATCTCCAGGCCTAGATTCCTGTGCTGGTGGTTTCTACCAAATATTTAAGAAGGAAATAATAGTTCTATATCAACTTTTCCAGGAAATAGACAAGAAAGGAATACTTTCTACGATGCCAGCATCTCCCTAATACAAAACCCCCCAAAAAAGATTGTTGAGGAGAAAAGTACAGAAACACCATCTTTCACTCGGATACAACGTTTAAACAAAAATTTTAACACTGAATCTAATAATATATGGGAGAGAAGATAAAATCATAGAAATCTAGCTTCTACCAATAATGCAAGGTTCCGTTCAGTTCTGTAATTATTCATATTAACAGGCTAAAAGAGAAAACTATAATCCTCTCAGATTTAGGGAAAAAAAAATTTGATATAATTCATGAAAAGAAAAATGTCCTTGCAAACTAATTCTAGTAGAAGGAAACCTCAATCCAATAAAGGTCTTCTCTACATGGAAACTATAGCTCAAGTTATTCTTAATTGTGAGAATGAATGTTTTCTCTCTAAGAATGGTAACAAGGCAGAAATGTCTGATCTCGTCACATCTTGCTTGAGGTTTCTGCAGTACTATCAGGCAATACAAATAGAAACTGAAATATGGGAAAGGAGGAATTAGAATCTCTCCAGTCTCAGACAATATGGTCCCTCTACACAGAAAAATCTGAGGAAACTACAAAATCTATTAGAGGTAATTGAATTTATCAGGTATGCAAAATACAGACTCAATATTCAAAAAAACAATTATATTTCTCTCTCTATATATATCCTAGTAATTGGAAGTTGAAATTGGAAATAGTACCACTTATACTAATATCAAAAATTATGAAATATTTAAAGATAAATTTGACAGAAGATATTCAGGACTTACACACTGAATTCTCCAGTTGCACTGTTGAGAAAAATTAAATACTATCTAAATACATAAAAGATACACCACCCTCATAGAATGGAAGGCAATATTTTAAGATGTCATTTCTCCCTAAATTAACATAAAGAATCAACACCATCCCAATCAAAATCTCAGCACTTTTTTTTTTTTTTTGGTAGAAATTGATAAGCTGATTCTAAAACTTACATGGAAATGCCGTGCACCTAGAATAACCAAGAAGGAAACAAAATTTAGGGATTTATATTACCTGGCTTCAAGATTTAGAATAAAACTGTAGTAAACAAAGTGGCATTATATTGACAATTAGATCAGTGGAACAGGATAGAGAGCTCACAAAAAGACCCATTTATATATGGCTAATTGAAGTTTGGCAAAGTTTCCAGGGCAATTCAGTAGGAAAATAACATTTTTCAACAAATGATTCTGGAACAATGATGGCCATTAAAAACAAAAGGCAAACGTTTACTCAAGCCACATACAAAATTAAATTAACATAAGTATAGATCTAAGTATAAAAACTAAACTTCTAGAAGGAATCATAGGTGAAAATCTTAGTGACCTTTTGTTTGACAAAGATTTCTTTAAAAAGAAAAACAGCAAAAAATAGAAAATAGATTAGACTTTATCAGAATTACAAATGTTTGCTCTTCAAAAGACACTACTAAGAAGAATATAAAAGGGCAGGACGTACACTGGGAGAAAGTATTTGCAAACTATATATTTGACCAAAGGTTTATATTTAGAGTATATAAAGCACTTTTACAACTCAACAATAAGTACACAACCTTTTTTTTAAGATTTTATTTATTTATTTGAGAGAGAGGGAGAGAGTGCGCACACAAGCAGGAGGAGTAGCAGGGGCAGAGGGAGAGGGATAAGCAGGCCCCCCCGCTGAGCAGAGAGCCCGACATGGGGGTTCAATCCCAGGACCATGGGATCATGACCTGAGCCCAAGGTAGACGCTAAACCGCCTGAGCCACCCAGGTGCCCCATAAGTACACAACTTAATTAAAAAATAGGCAAAAGAGTCAGACACTTCACCAAAGAAAATATACAGATAGGAAATAGGCACAAAGGGTACTCAATGTCATTAATCTTTAGGGAAATGTGAATTAAAGCTATAATTCACTGAAGTGACTACACTTATCCTGGTGACCATTGAAAAATGTCTAGAATTGTCAAATCACCAAGTTGTGCACCTGAAACTAATGTAACATTGTATGCCAACTATACTTCAATAAGTTTTAAAACGTAGTCACATTCATGAAAATTCACTCATGTGCTTGAATCGCATATAAGCCTTTTCTCAATTAAAAACAAATGACTCTCACCCCCCCAAATCAATATCAATCAGTAAATGATTATTAATGGCTAAATGACTTTTTTCAAAGTGGCTAAATTCAAAAGGACTAATGAAAACAAGTGTTGGTTAGCATGAAATGCCACTGGAATGGTCACACATTGGTGATTGAAATGTAAAATTATACAACCGTCTTGGAAAGAGTCTCACTTTTTAAAAAGGTTATGTGTATTGCTATCATTACATAGCAAACCTAGTTCTAGGCATTTACCAAAGAGAACGCATATGTCCACACAAAGACTTGCACTCAAATGTTTACAGCAGCTTTATTTGTAATACCTTAAACTTGGAATCAATCAAAAATGTCCATCGGGCACTTGGGTGGCTCAGATGGTTGAGCGTCTGCCTTCGGCTCAGGTCGTGATCCCGGGGTCCTGGGATCGAGTCCCACATCGGGCTCCCTGCTCCTTGGGAGCCTGCTTCTCTCTCTCTCTCTCTCTCTGTCTCTCATGAATAAATAAATAAAATCTTTAAAAAAAAAAATGCCCATCAACAGGCAATGGATGGACAATCTGAGGTATATTTGTACAATGTAATATAACTTAGCAATAAAAAAGAACAGTTAATACATTCAAAAATATGCATGAATCTCCAAATAATTTTAAGTGCAAGAATCCAGAAAAAAAATCATACAGTATGATTCTAATTGTATAACGATCTAAAAAACACATACTGTTTTGTACCGTCAAAAAGCAAACCAGTGTTTTGCTTGTGGGGAAAAGGGGTTGAGAAGACATGGATTACAAAGAGGAGAAAACTTTTGAGTGTGTTGGAAATTTGTCATGATTGTGGTGGTGGTTTCATGGGTATATATGTATTTGTCAAATATCAAATTGAATACTTCAAATATATGCAGTTATATCATCTATTTATACATATATGTGATATGTATTATATCTCAGGATTGTTCAATTCATATTAGCAGTTTGAGTTACAACGTACTTACGGGTCAATCTGAAGAAAATTGACATCTTTTTCATACTAATCTTTCTACCCATAAACATGAGACCTCTCTCGATTTTTTTTTTTTTTTTTACTAATTTCCAGTAAACTCTATATCGTTTTTCATATGGGACATGAACATATTTTCATAGGTTTATTTTTAGTATTTTATTTAGAAGGAAAGTTAAGCTGTCACACTAAAGAGACCAGTACTACAGTGACATACAGACCAGTTACATTTATTTTTCTTACACAGTCTCACTGTGTTGTTATTTATCAGGAAAGGAGGCTGGAAAGTATGCCCTCCATTGAGGTTAGTTTAGAAATCAGAAAATTATCAGATATTTTTCCATTCAGGCCCTTTCCTTCCTTTCTTCATTTTTTTTCTTTCTTTATCAAAGTAATTCCTTGAAGAACTTAGCAGTTTTCTGAGCTATTGACTTTTAGTACCAATTTCTGTACCCCTAGTTCTTTCCATAGATCTTTGCCTGCTCTGTTTTTTGGGTTTGTGTTTGACCCTGCCCAGTTATCCTCATTTTATTTTTGACTACTGTGCTGGAAAGAGTTAACTCAGCAGGCCTGAGCTGCTCAAACCCTCCATGTTCTCAAGAAAGCCTTGTCAACAAGACTGGCCCTTGGCCAGGTCCTGGGAGATGAGCTCTGTGCCCTTGTAAGATTCTGCCCCATAAGAGCTTTTTTGTATGCCTGAGATTTGATGCCTGTGAGTGCCAGTTTCATCAGATAGTTTATGCTAACAATGTAACTTGTCGTGTGCACCTGTTTTTGGTGCTTTGAGGTGTCAGTTTGATTAGATTGTTGATGCTAACAATGTGATTAATGGTGAACTCCTGTTTTTACTCCCTGGGACTGAAGTCCCTCACAGAGGTGCTACCTGCGTACGTGACTCACCTCCAATAAGAACCCTGGATACCAAGGAGTGAGTGATCTTCCCTGGTTAACAATACTTTGCATGGGTTGCCATACATCATTTTTCAGAAAATTAAGTGCATCCATGCAGTTCCCCTGGGAAAGGTCATTCAGAAGCTTGCATCGGGTTTTTCCTGCAATTTGCCCCATTCTTTTTCCTTTGCTGATTTGTATCCTTTTGCTATAACAAATAGTAACCATGAATAGAATAGCTTGATTGAGTCATGAGTCTTTCTAGCAAAAGCCACAGCTCTCTTGAAGCTATATCTAACAATGAGTACAACAGGAAGGAAAGTCCTTGCTGCAGAGTGTTGGCTCTGAAGTCTTACTTGGCTTTCTGAAAAGGACTTGGGCAACAACCATGCCTATTGTTGTTCCTTGTTCCCCGAGGCCCTCTGATGTATTATTGGTCTCATCAGTGGCCTTAATCAGTCGCCTCCCTGTATCTGTGTTCTGCCTTTTTCCTTTTCCTTTTCCTTTTCCTTTTTCTTTGTCTTTCAGTCTCCTCCCACATTGACTTTAGAGTTGTTCATGTGTCTTGCTTTGGCCACCGACAGGTTAGCAAACATATATGCAAAGACTTACAGAAACCCTTGGATCTCTGCTGGTGTCATGAGAGCAAACTTAGCAGAACCTGTGAGAGAGTGAGAGCCTTGTGGAGTTGTGCTGAGTTTCCCAGCAGAGACCATCTTAGCCCAGGAAGCTCCCTGCTGCCACCCTAGTTGAATGAATACTTGAAAGAGCCCCACAACTGATACAGAGATATTTGATTCATAAATACTTATTATGTAGACTTTAGGTTGTTTGAAGGTTTGTTAGGCAGCAACATTATTGTGGCAACAGCTAACAATCACAGGCCCTCAGTATGAATTTTCCCTGTCTTTCTTGCAAATTTTTCTACACATAACAATCTGACCTTTTCTATCCCCTTGTCTCAGAACTATAGACTCTGAAGGCACAGGGTCTGCCTTCCAAATTATCAAAGGTTACAGTTTTATCCAGTGTTTTGCCGTGATATATCCTATCCTCAGATGTACATTAAAGCTTCTATTTCTCAACTCTTCTCCTGTATCCCACTCTGCACCGCTATCATATCTCCACTCAGTAATTCTGGGTAACTTGCTAACTTGATTCTTTGTCTTTTTTTCTTTTGCCACCTACTCTGGAGTGATTCTTACCCTTCTTGTGCAGACATGAAATTCAGTGAGTTATTACCAGTAAAGCCTGCTGACCATTGTACAGTGGTCTCGTCTTCATAATTAATCAAGCACTATCTGATGAAAGGACGTGATTTGAAGTTGGGTTCATGCAAGAACAGCTAAGAAAGAATTCTTGAGACGTTTTTGGTGCAAGAAGATGTTTTTATTGTAGAACAGGGACAGGACCTGTGGGCAGAAAGAGCTGCACTGGTGTTGTGAGAGGTGACCAATTATATACTTTTCAGTCTGGAGAGAGGGGAGTAGTGATAAAGTAAGTTTCTAAGGAATTTTGAAGCAAGGTTTTCAGGCCCTTGAGAGGCTAGCTGCTGTTAAGATAAGGTTACTTTTAGTCTCCAGCAAAACATCAACATTAAGGCAGCCAAGAGTTCCTTGAGGAAGGTCATGCTCTAATGTTTCAGGTATCTGTCAGTGGGCTGCAAGCTGTAAGGAGATTTAATTTAAGCTATATTTCTTTTGCCTTTGTTTTCCTCACCATATCTCTATAGGAAATGATCATGCCTTAGAGGTTGTTAACTGTTTGAATATCATTAGAGTTTTCTGTCACCTCATCTAGGAACTAATGGGGCTCGAAATACGCTACCCCAAAATATGGCAGCTTGGCATGTTAAATATTTTAAGATGAAGGAGTTTAAGAGAACAGCTGCAGGAAGACTTGGTCTTCCTCCCATCCTTCTCCCCTGAAACAGATCATAAAATCCTCATGTGAAAAGGACCCTCCCTCTACCAGGAAGAAGGCAGGATCTTTCTCTCTGAAACGAAGGGACACTGAGAAGAACCTTATAACAAACAGCTCTTGCACATTTTCCCCAGTTTAATTCTCTTATCTCATACTCTGACTTACCGCATTTCTCCAAGACTGTAAACCTAGCATCAAAATATCATCTAACCATTTCTTCAGGTCTTCATTTCTTTATGAAGGCTCTGTATCACATGAAACTTATCTTTATTTTAGTTACATTCTGAATATAATAGGTGCTTACTGCATATTTGTTGATCAAATGGATGAACCTCCATCTACTCCCACCCTAAAGCCAATTTTCCTCAAATGAGTTGGAATAATAAACTCAGGCAATACGTTATTGTATGGTGTTCTTTGACAGTTCAAGTCCAGTGGAATTATCTAGAGATGGTCATGAACTTTACTCATCTCCTGCATTTTCCTACCTATGTGAGTGATGATATGCCTCTATTTTTTCCCGTATCCAGCATGTGACTGTTACATCAGACATATGTGCATACCACACACACACACATCACACACAAACACATGCATATAGACTCTTACTCTCCAAAGCAATAATTTTCAGCAGTAGCACATCATGTACTGATAAGGAGGAAGAGAACTATAGTATTAACTCCCTTTAATCATGAAGCACATTTCTGCAGTGGAATTAGAACTTTACTTATGCAGAGAGTTTTAGTTCTCTTTTTCTCTTTTCTCCACTCTCAGATGATAATTGAAGAGACTTTCCTCAGTTCTCTTACTGATATGCCCTTAAAGCTTCTTGCTAATGGATTCACTTTGTCTTCACATGTTGATTTCTTGGGCCCAGTGTTTCAAGCTCAGCTACTTTCCTCAGTGCTACTATACTCACAGAATTTAAGTCATTGGAGTGAGGGTTACTCCCAGTGTAGGCACCTCTGTCAGCTTTGCAGATGCAATCAGCTTCATACTTCTTCTTCTTTTTTTTAAAGATTTTACTTATTTGACAGAAGGAGAGAGACCACAAGCAGCGGGAGCGGCAGGCAGAGGGAGAGGGAGAAGCAGGGTCCCCAGAGAGCAGGGAGCCCAGTGCAGGGCTCGATCCCATGGGATCATGACCCCAGCCGAAGGCAGTCTCTCAACCAACTGAGCCACCCAGACGCTGCCGGCTTCATACTTCGATATACTTTTCAGGAAAATGTTGGTCTTTAGACCCTATACCCTTCAAATTCCAGGTAGCAAAGATCAAGCGATTCTCTGCTCCCCTTGCTTCCCTTCTGTGGGGTTCACAGATCTGGGACCACCCACTCCACAAGCTGTGTATAGAGTATCCATCAGTGTCTGTTGTGGGGAAGAAAGTTAACTATTGTTCTAAGTTCACTACTTGAGAGGACAGGGAACTTAGAATTTTACATCTCATTAAGATGACAATAAGGGGCATTTTCAATTTGTAAACCCCAGAGTAATGACTTAGAAACAAGTTGTCATGTCATTATAGCATAAACCTTTAGAATTGATTACAACATGCTGGATCACAGTAACCGAGGGAGCACCAGTTTGTGAAAGATTAATTTCTTTACATTACTCTTTTCTACACATTGTCAATGCTATTAGTGTTTTTCCCTTTTAATTTCACCCTGTTTTTCACTGACGAGTGTTGTGCCATGTTGATTAATATGATTATAATATTTTGAAAAGATGGGGATTTCTGGGATACTATGACTTACATGAATATCCCTTTGAGATGTAGATTCTGTCTGGTAATTTATTACATTGACAAATATTAATAAAAAATCCATCTTCCAGCAGTCTTACTATTAATTAGTATGCACACTGTTGATGAAAAATATATTATGAATGTTTGCTGCATGAAAGACACTGTATTAGGTATCGAAAAGTAGATAGTAGAAAACCAAAGATATGGTTTAAATAAACCACACATAAAAAGTATCTTATAGAGTGACATACAAACACAAGTGTAAGAGTATAATAAAACCAAAATGTTTTATTTTGGGGGGAGAGTTCAAAGCAAGTATTTTGAGTCAGGAAAATGTCCATACTATAGATATGAGCTTGTGTATCAGTCATATGTAAAGAAAAGAGAAGACAAATCAAAAAAATGTTTTATTACAATTTGGTCTCCCAGGAATAAACAACTTTGGCTTTTGATGTTGGAAAATGGTAAATGATGTGGGTTTCTGGGTTAGCTTTAAAAAAGTCTGATTTTTCCAAAAATTTTTCTTAATTGAATTTAAATTTTCACATTCTGTTCTTTGATTAGGAATTTGAAGATTAATTTTGTGACGAAACCACAATATGTACCTGTCTGGTTTCCTCAGTTGTAAAAATAGAAGTAGTAACATCAACATTAACACTGTATGTTATAATATATGTAGCATTTTCTACTGCTACTTATATGATATGGATATTTAAGGATATTGTCAAAAAGTAAGGTATTGTTTTACCATTTATGTTCTTTTTCATATACTTAGAAAATGTACAGATAATTTTGCAGCTGCTTTCTATTGACAATTCCAATTGAAATCCCATTACTTCTTCTTAACTTGGAATGCCCTTGTTATACTATTGGGGAGTATTTTCAAACTCCGTAAGTTTTAAATACTTCTTATATCCATAGTTCAGAGACATTTTAGCATTTCTTTGCTTTAACTTTTATTTTAATAAGTGCAGTTGTGTATCATATTTGAACTATTTGAGTGTTTTTCTGATACTTTTCTGTTGGCGTATTAAACTCTGATTCATAATAAAATAATACTATTTATTAATTATTCTTACCTAAGTCCTTTTAAAGGAAATATTTTACCTAAGCAAGTATCCTGAAATATCTTTAAAGATGAGTTTATATTTTTAATTATCTTTAGAAGATATCTCTCTTTTAATTTTAGGACATTTATTTTATAGTTGTAATATACAGTAGAACTTTTTTTTAATAGCCAGGTTTAAAAATGTAATCTTCATTTCATTGCTTTAAAAAGATGATTTAGAGCAGAGCATAATGTTATGAAAATTGATGGATTTCTTTGAAATATTGATTGGTTTTTAGTCTATATTCCCATTAGAGTCCAATCAGATAGGTGCTTTAGTAGAAATTAATAACTATGTCACCAAAAATAAAATTTCTCAAGATTGAAGAAAGAGAGCCAAATATCAAATCTTATTTTGTTTAGAGGTTCATGTTACTGCAGATAAATTTTCAATTCAGTAGTAACATATAAAGATCATATAATGTGTTGTCTAAATGCCATTGTTGTTATTGTTATATCTTTGTTTGGGTCCTCTGAGCAGTAGACACCAAGGCAGTGTAGGGGAGAAGAGACTTTCTCTTTATTGTTCTAGGTTCTTAACAGCTGGGTCTATGAAGTCAACTGACAAAGACAGATTAACAGGGAACATGTATACGAATTTATTAATTTTAACATTACATCATGAGAACATCACAAGGAAAAAAGTGAATACTCAAAAATGGTGAATTTTGAGAGCTTATATATTGTCTTTTGGTAGGGGGAGGGAATTTAAGGGAAAGTAAATGATTTTTAAGAAACATGAATGTGTCCTTAGAAGAGTCAATGGGAGATACGATAATTTGTGACAAAATTTGTCTGGGTGTGGTACTGACTTCTAGTCTCCTCTCCTGTGATAAGAGTCATTCTTCTTTGGTTGATGGAACTCATGGGTAGGGGATTTATGACAGTTGTGTTCCTTTTGGAGGATCTTATCTTTGGACAGATAAGGGGAGTTCAGAGAAAGCCTCCCCCTGTATTTGCTGTTTTTCAAGTGCCTTCAGCTCAAAATAATTCTTATGCCAAAGAGGCATATTTCAGGGTGGCATATTCTATCTCCCTTCAGCAGGATTAAGCCTGCAAGAGATTTGTTAGGGAAAATTTATGGGAGAAAAAATGAGGGAAGTCAGAAGAGGGCACATGAGACTGCAATGTATGACTGACACCTTTGAAGGAGACAGGGTAGGAAGGAAGGTTGGAAAGAAGAATCTTTGATTACAGTGCAATTCTAAGAAAGCTTTCCTGGTTAGTGGGGAGTACTCAAACCCAAAGTTGCTCACTGGAATGGGTTTGCTTTAGTACCCCTGCTGCACTCAGTTACTGGCTGGGAGCATTCCATGGGAAGTGTGGCTTCAGCACAGATGTTGCATACATTCAGTGGGTAGTAGTCAGTCATGTTTCCTGAAATAAGAGATTTCTGAAGCACATTTTCATGGCCTACATATGCCATTTTCAGTTTGTTAGAATCTTCTTAATCTAATAGGACATACCAAGAATTTCTCAAGCATCTGTTTTTCTATTCCTGAAATAGATTAGGGTTCAAAACATGGCAAGGCTTCCTGTGTCTGAGGACATAACTTGGAAGAGAGGGTATGAAAACCTATCATCAAAGTTATATATTTACTGAAGAAAATAGCCAACTTCATAGGAAATAATCAAGTTTGGTATGATATTCTAAGGACCTAAAAATACCTATGTGGTGTTTATCTTCACAAATAGACCATGTGAGTGGGTCTAAGAGACCATAGAAATGGGGAATTCAGGAGTGGGAAGTATGTAGGGGTTTAAGGGAAGCATCAAGTAGCAGAGACCCTCTTCCACTGGACTAGGGTTCAAGGCCAGGGTTCAGTCTCTAGAGAGTTAACAGATTG
Organism: Halichoerus grypus; assembly: GCF_964656455.1. Taxonomy (NCBI): domain Eukaryota; kingdom Metazoa; phylum Chordata; class Mammalia; order Carnivora; family Phocidae; genus Halichoerus; species Halichoerus grypus. The sequence continues at coordinate 145,201,866 of NC_135715.1, forward strand.
AATTAGATAGGACAGGACTCCAGTCGTAGCATCTGGAAAATAAACGGTTTTCCATGCAGAGATTTAGAGTTTCAGGCATAGGGAGCAAAATTATACTTTAATGTTAAGAACTGGGGTACCGGGTAGGCAAAATCTGTAACAAATTGGAAGCCCAATTATCCAAACAGAACAGTTAGTAAGAATAGCAGGCAGTAAGTTCATCATGTGTCCCATTGTGTTGGGCTAGAATTCTTAAAGTTTTTCTCCTCTAAGTTATTAGTAGTCTAAGAGACCAGGCCAGAGATAATCTATATTAGATTTAGAGTTTTTCTGGTCACTATATAGAGACTGAAGCTTAGGAATGAAGCAGGATCAGATGCCACTGCTTCTAGTTCAGGCTATTGCAACCTTATCATTATTATTACTGGTTCCATCTTGGAGTCTATCATAGTGTTGCTGGAAAACTTAGACGGATTTAAGGTAAAGATACACATGCTCCTGGTCTGCATATGACCTCATTAAACCATGTGGATTATTTCCAGAAGTGTTAATGTTCTCGTATTACTATTGTTTTAATTCAGCACTATTGCAATGATAGCTAGTATATTCTACCAAATGCCACAGAGGGCTATGTAGGTTTTATATTTTAGGAGTATTTCATAGGAGTCTTGTCTGGGGTAATGTTAGAAATCTTCAATAAAGAAGTTCCCAGCTTTTCTTCATTAGATATTTAATATCTAAAGTATGAAGTCCAATGACTGTGTTACACACTCATAGAGCTTTCTAGAAATATTCAGTTTATGTAGTGTAATTGGAAAGCATTATTTTATTAATCGTTTGTGTTTATGGGAGCTTGCACTAAGAAAGTCAGCAACAGTAACATTGGAAAGTTATTAGTATGAGAACTTCTGGTTAGCTTATGCAATTTCATATATATTTTTATCACTTCCATTCTTCAAAAATGCTAATTTGTTATAATGAAGAGGAATACATTCTAGAAATCATGAATAATTTTATTATTTATAATATAATTTTCAAAATTTCAGATAATGTCTATATCCTGTTAATTATTTCTAACTGTGGCATTAATTTAAATTATCCTCAAAAAATTACATTCATCCTGAAATTTGTCTTTGATATATTTATTAATTTGATGCAAACACAATAAAAATTTTTAACCTCAAACACTTGTTTTTTAGTAAGTATAATAACATTTTTAAATTTTATATATTTAAAATGATTATTATAATTTCTGAATCCACTAATAACTACCTTTAGACTTTTAAAAATGGTGTCTGTTCAAATGAATAAAACTGTTCATTTTATTTTTCAGAATTCCCCTCATTCTATAGTTAGCATAAAGCATTTTCATCTCTAGAGTAACTTTCTAAGTTTAACACAACCTTCATTCTTACAAGTAAATAGAAAATGATTTATGTTTTTTCATTTCTAGTTTTGCATAAAACACAGAATTACTCACAATGAAAATGCATTATTCTGGAAATCTCTCTCTACTGGAAAATTTCCAGACCAATATCTTTCCAAAAGTGGAAAGATTGTTTAATAATGGGCCCCAATGCCATTATCATACAATCTGTGTAAGTATTTGCTATCTGAAGATCAGCCCATTGGGTGCAATTGATTTAGGGTTATGTACTTGGACTGATTTCTGGGTTCTCAATATGGAAGCCTCTCTTTAATGAATATGGTAGATGGACTAAGAGGGAACTAAAAACAATTTATTAAAGACGGTAACTAGAGTTTGAAACTTTTGGGAAAGTACATTCATTATCTTTTGCTAAATCCCCAGGAAATAAGTTCTGACAAGATCTTTTATTATAACGTGTAAAAACCTACTTAAAACTTGCAAGCAGAAAATGAGAAATTAAACAGCTTAGTTGTGAATTATTTTCTTTCATAGAGCATTAAACATTAATAGGACAATATTTCTATTTAGAACCAAAGAACAGTATCTAATTAATATACTTACATATTTATTCATGTGATTCATATAAGTGTATTAATAACATTTTTCTTGATCTCTAAAGAAAATGCTCTATTACCCATTATTTTTTTACAAAAAAAAAACAAGCATTTCAACTTGCTTAAGGTTGTAGTATTTTCTTAGGAAATGGTTTTTATGAAACATTTTAGTATTGCTACTTTAAAGCCAAGATGAATGCAGATCTTCATGGACTTATGATGGGGTTATGTCCTGTTAAATGCATCATAAATTGAAAATATCATGTCAAAAATGCTTTTAATATATCTAACCTACCGATCATCATAGCTTAGCCTCACCTACCATAAATGTGCTCGGAACACTTACAATAGCCTGCAGTTGGGCAAAATCATCTATCACAGACTATTTTATAATGAAGTGTTGACTATCTCATGTAATTTATTGAATTTTGTACTGAAGGTGAAAAACAGAGTGGTTACAAAGTGTATCATTGTTAACACTTGTGATTGTGTGGCTGACTGGGAGCTGTGTCTTACTGCCACTGCCCATCATCATGAGAGTATTGTATGACCTATCATAGCCTGAAAAAGATAAAAATTCAAAGTATGGTGTCTACTGAATGTGTATCACTTTTGTAGCATCATAAAGTAAAAAAAAAAAAGTCATTAAGACAAACCACTGTAAGTCAGGGACCATGTGTATTCTGTTGCAACCCCATTGCACCATCCCCACAGGTGTGCTCGATTGTTGGGAACCAGCCAGTCCTCATGGCACCAGCCTAGGGAGCTTCTTTCTCATCCTGGTCTTGGTTGACTCACAAGCATCAATGCTAGAGAGGAGGATGGGTGAGACAACAAATAACTACAGGATTTTTTGTCCATGCTGAATTGACCAGTGTCAGTTGCAATTAGTCAGCAGTTTACAGATGCTCTCTAGAGTGATGTTTCTCAGGCATTAATATTCACACAAATCCCCTTGAAATCTTGTTAAGTTGCAGATTCCGATCAGTGGGTGGCAAGTGGGGCTGAAACACTGCAAGTTCTGACAATCTCCTGAGTGAGGCCCATTGTGTTGGTGTACAGTCCACACGGAGTAGAGTGGTCTGGAGCACTGCAGACTTACTGTCACCTGAGGTACCATCACTTCCCTTAACACCTCCCCCCAATTTTCCACAAGATGGAGCTAACCAGACTCACTTGAAGTATGTGTTTATTTGTTTGTTTGTTTTTTCATTATAATTCTAATACTGTAGGTGGAGGTCTTTTGCAAGGGCAAGACAAAGACATTTAACTTTATTTGCTCAGAGAACAGTTTGTTCCTTGGTCAACCCCTACTGTCCTACAGTTCTGTGTATTGGTTCTCTTTCTCCATCTCTGTTTTCCTGCTCAGAGTTTGGCCAAACTGTACAAACTCTTATGCTTTTTATTTCTGCTTAGCTAATTCTGATGACCTTCCATTAAGCTCTTGAATAGATTCTCCTGATAATCAATACTTCAAACTCAACTTAATCCATTAAAGAGTTGGGAAAAAGATTATGTTCATTTTTAATGTAAACCCTATACATTTATCTGGATAAAATTAAAAACAAAAATGAAGGGAATAATCCCCCCACGCACACACATTTCTAAGCTGACATAGTGACACAAAATAAGATTGGGTTGAATATAAAAAAAGTCATTTTCTAACCCCCTCTGTGCCTCCAAAGGGACTTCAAATTGCTTTTGATATGTATATATTTTTGGATGCAGAAGTAACAAATTCGTAGAATGATTTTCATCTCACAGAGAACCTTCACAAAGATTGTCTTTATTTGAAACAACTGATGAGGAAAGTAGAATCTGTCATTGCCCAGATGATATACTTTGATGTTGAAAGTTACTACTGTCTGCATATATTAGTCTTTTCTATTAGACTTGCAATAGTGCCTAAAGTGCCCTTGGTAGGTTTTTCTCTATGAATAAGACATATAAATTTTGATAGTTCTTATTTAAAGGTAATTGCAAACTAAAAGCTACCTTGAGAATTTATGAAGTTCCTTCTAGTTCTGTCTTCTAGCCAGTGTCTTCTGCATCCCTTCCTTCCTGTTCATATATTCTGGCTCATACATCCTTTAAATACTGCAAGTTTCCAGGATCTTCTTCTTGATTTTCTCCTTTTCTTTCTTTTTTCATTATAGCTATTATTAATACAGGCTTATTTTCTTCAGCTGGAAATTTTTTCATTTATAAACAGTACACTTGAGACTGAATTCTTACTGAGGTTCAAATAGCATTCTTGAGCTTGAGAAATATATTTCTACTACCTACTTGTATAGATCTATGAAATATGAAAAAAGCTAGATGAGAATGGGAACTTGAGAGTAACTACATTAAAGATTCTATGTAACTGTAGATATAACATGTTTAAGTTAAAATGCTTGTTATTTTATATTCCATGTTAAGTTTAAGGTAGTGATAAGAAACATTCATTACTAACAACCTCCCTTTCAAGTGCCCTGATAAACTTTTCATTACTATCTTCAGAATGTTCTTCTCACTAAGAATAGAAAATTATGACTATGAGGAGGTCATAAAGTATGTGTATTTTCAAAAGGATAAGTAATTCTTTTTTACATTTACAATTTGTGAGTTTCTGAATCCATACCATTTCTCATACGGAAGTTGAATTACCCTTTTAAAGTAAACATCTGCTGCATGATTTAAAGGCTACCACTAAATTAAATTTTGAAAGTGAATAAGTAAATATTCATCTAATCAATAAAACTTTTGCTTATATTATGTTACTGTGACATAGCCTGTTTATAACTAGTATCATCTGTTAAACAAAACGTATTTTGATGGTCTTCAAAAATTTAGTGAAATGTTTCATTTATGTTCTTAGAATAGGTTTAATTTTGCACATTGTTAAATGATTACCTCATCTTCCTTAGCAACTTGTTTCTTTTAACATTACAAATATAATATTTTTTTTTGGTTTAGCATGATACATGCTCACTAATTATTTACTTTTATAGAATGGGCTTCTAGAAGAGTTGAACCTTACCATAATTAAAAAAAAAATTTAATTGAATGAATCATTAAAGAAATGCAAAAGAAAAAAACTAAGTCCCTCCGTTGCTGTAAGTACTTCAAACATTTGGAGTTAATTATGATCTATGAAATGAAGAAATGCAATAATGTATAGGATGGTAATGAGTTAAAAATTTCTGAAGTATTTGCTGTAAAGCATCAAGGTAATGGTCTAAGAAATCATGCAAAATGGAGAATAGTCATTTTAATGACCACAAAGTAAAATATATTTATAGAAATAGAACAAATTAAAAAGTAGCATATATTAATTAGAAGATTGTACTAATATAATAATAAAAAGGAAACTATGTTTAAGATCTTAGAAGCTTTGTAGCTACATTAGATTGTTGTTATATATTACAAGATATGTGCTTCCAATTTGGAACTCAAGACATCCTCCCTCTTAATATTTAGACTAGAAACTAGAGGATAGTTAAATTTTGGAGGTCACGTCTATCAGATATAGCAGCTAATACACATCATCATCTAATAGCTGTGGAGTTGTTGTGCTGGTACCTTTCCTAAGCAGTAAACTGACATTCCTCAAGGGGATTCTTTTCAAAGACCAGCCATAATGTAGGTAATTCTTGCTAATTTAATGACCATCTACAAGCTGTATATGAATATAATAATGATGTCTTAAAGATGTCATTGTCATAATAATATAGATGCTTGAATCTAAGACTTTTAGTTAAATCTTTATTTTCTGGGAATGCCTTACAGTTTTCAAATTTGTTATATTAAAAAATAATACTAGGTAAAAGATTATTGAAAAGTTATAAATTCCTGCAAATCGGTGAAAGTGGCTATGTATTAGAAGGCCTTTATTGTAGTGGATATATAATACCTAATATATGTCACTTAGTGTCTGCTGCAGACCTGCTATCCTTACCTACACAAGTCTGCTACATTGTTGGTTCTTTCTTTGTCAGGAGACTTCTCATAGCTAACTGGACTGTGAAAGCTAAGGTGAGGCCTTGACTACAGATTTCAGTAATCACCATTAGGACTGATGGGAAATGATGTGAAGAAGAAAAAGGAGAAGAGAGATCATAAATTGGAATTTGCCTAGCTTATGTCAAAATCAAATACCTGAAAAAGGAGCTCAGTTTAGAAACAGAATATAATAGCTGCTATCCTAGCAGATATTAATCCCTTTTCTATATGTCATTGTGAACTTTGTGATGTTTAGTATTCTTTTGTACATTGGAGAATAATGACTTAAACCCACCATCCTAGCTCTTTCATTCTGCTTTTATCAAGTAAAATTCTGCCAGAACTCTAAGCAATGCATATAAACTCTGACCCTGGACATGGCCAGCATCCTGACGGGGCTTGTGCCCATACAATTCGTCTGGCATTATATTCAAAATTTAGATTGATTTGATCACCTATCTATGCCTTCACTCAATATGCAGTTGAGAAGAGATACAAGGAAAAAAAAAACAAAACAATACCCTGAGTAATTCTAATGTGGTTATAAGGGTGTGCCAAAACTCTGAAAGGTCTGAGATTTTACCACACTTGTAAACCAACACGTTAAACTGCCACAGTATTCGTGCATGTTGGCAGGAAACCTGAGACTCCTAGGACAGAGATGAAAGATTTTATTATTCACAGCCCAGCTAGCACCATGAGCATCAGTATACTCATGTCCTGTCCCCTTGCCACTCAGACTTCTGACACTCTTAGTCTACATAGCAAAGAGCAAAATGAGAAGAGAGAATACACATTTTTAGAATATACTGCAATGGTTTTATTCGTTCCTACCAAAACATGTGGAACATAGCAAAAATTATTCTTAGAGGAAACTTTATGGCCCTGGAATTTCTATTGCTCTGTAGAAAATATACCATAGCTTACCTCCTTAAAACATTTATTGTCTCTCATAGTTTCTCTAGGTAAGAAAGTTGAGTGGCTTGGGTGCACAGTTTGGCTTAGTGTCTTTCATGAGGTTGCTGTTACATGTTAGCCAGGGAAGAGGTCATCCGAAGGCTGGACTGGAGTTGGAGGATCTACTTACAAGGTAGCCCTCTTACAAGGCAAGCAAGTTGTTACTGACTTTTGTCATAAGGCCTTAGTTTCTCTTCATTAGCACCTGCACTGAGCTGCTTGAGGCCTTGTGTCAAAAAGGCATCAAGGGAACTTAAATGCATATTGCTAAGTTAAAGAAGACAATCTGAAAAGTCTACATGCTGTGTGCATTCAACTATATGACATTCTGGAAAAGGCAAAACCATGGAGACAGTAAAAAGATTCGTCATTACCAGGGGTTAGGGGCAGGAGGGAAGTGTGAATAGTTGGAGTATAGGGGATATTTAGGGCAGTGAAACTATACCATAAGATACTACAGTGGTAAATACGTGTTATTATACATCAGTCAAAACCTATGGACTGTACAACAAAAGGAGTGAACCTTAATGTAAACTAGGGATTTTAGTTAACATATCAAAATTGGCTTATCAGTTGTAATAAATGTACTACACTAATGCAAGGTGTTAGTAATGAGGGGAACTCTGGGGGATGTGGGAGTGGCAGGAAGGGGAGAGAGGCTATATGGGAACTCTGTACTTTCCCCTCTGTTTTTTTGTAACCCTAAAACTGTTCTAAAAAATAACTAAAGAAAATTGAAACCTTGAGAGAATGGACAAATTTTATGGCCAAATAATCTGAGCTGACAGAATAGTCAATACAAATGTCCAAAATTGGCAATAGAATAGATGGAACATTCAAACACACCAATTACCATAGATAGCTTCATATGTTAATTTTATCTAATCTATTGAATTGGTAACGTACATGCTATTTAAAATACATGAAGTCATAACAATTTGGAAATCCCTCTGTTTGATAGAGAATTGATAGTTCTATAAAAAATTTCGTATTGATAGTACAAAAAATCGAGGTGTAAATTAATCTCATTTATGAAATAGATCAAATTTACATATTAACCATTAGCAAATAAGTATAGCAACTTATTTAAGGAATATATTATAACATAATGGTTATATATTGGATAATAATATACTATGACCATGTGAAATTTTACCACAAATAAAAGAATGATTTAATATGAGAAATTCTGTCAACATGTGCAAAGTTTTTATTCCACAAGGGACAAAACAAGTATTTCCAAGGAGTATTTGGCAAGTATAATTAATGTTTTTGCAGAAGGATGCAATTTTATGGTCCACCTTTTTATTCTGTGGAAATTCTTAAATATATGCATTTAGGAGAAACAAGTGTGTCATAATTGAGCTCATATCTTTTATTTAGTTAACTTCCTAATTCTGCCTCTTTTCTCCTCTCCTCCCTGCTTTCTCCCCTCATTCTTTTCTTCACTGTTTCACTCCAAAGACATTACATGAAGGACTGTTAAGCAGTTGAAAGACCTCTTGTTATAGTCAAGATTACATTTGGCTGTAAGTAATAGAATCCTAACTGTAGTAGGTTGGATGAGTATGGTGTTTATTTTTCTTACTCTGGAAGAAGTCTGGGGGTTTGTAATGCAGACCTGGAATGGTAACTCAACACTACCATGGGATATCCAGATCCCTTCTGTCTTTTTACTCTGTCCTTAAAGTGGTTTTGTCTTCATGTTCCCAAGATGCACTACTAGGCATAAAAATTACTTACTGGTAGTGAATGGTGAATGCAAAAAACTTTCTCCAGGGGCGCCTGGGTGGCTCAGTCGTTAAGCGTCTGCCTTCGGCTCAAGTCATGGTCCCAGGGTCCTGGGATCGAGACCCACATCGGGCTCCCCGCTCAGCGGGAAGCCTGCTTCTCTCTCTCCCACTCCCCCTGATTGTGTTCCCTCTCTCGCTGTGTCTCTATCAAATAAATAAATAAAATCTTTAAAAAAAAAAAAAAAAAAAAAAAAACTTTCTCCACTTGAAGTTTGGTTTTTATAAAAAGCAGAATATTCTAATAAGATCATATTTGTTTTATAACTGCTGGAATGATAACATTCTGTTCATCAATATTCACAGTATTGTATTTATCAGCTATCTGCAATGACCTATAACCTCAAATCCTATAGGTTTACACCAGTACACACTTCTTTGTCACTGATACTAAATGTCGCTGGCTGTTTTTCTGCTGCAAATGTCTTTTCACCTTAGGAATCAGGTAAGAGGAGCAAACTATATTTGCCACATGCTGTTCTCAAGGTACAGGGAAAAGAACAAGTGGTAGAAGCTTTCAGTGTCTCTTAAAGCCTTTCCTCAGACATAACATACATCACATATGTTCACAGTCCATGGATCAAGGTAAGTCAAAGTAAGTCACATGACAAGCCTGACACTTTTAGACGGAAAATATATCTTATTTGCAGGAGCTGCTATAAATCACATGGCAATGGACAGAGTTGTCTAATCCTCTCGCAATGAAAAAAATAGTTGGAAACAATTTTTCCCATCAGTATAAGTCTATAATTAGGGGATGATTTACTCTAGTAAATAATATCATTGGCTTTGGGGTTGAACCTGATTCAATTTTGGCTCCATTGATTACAGGTTGTTTCTAAGTTTTAGATTTTTTATTGATAAAATATGTTAATTTCTGTGATAAATGTTTATTATAAAATATTTATGTTTTAAATTGCCTTAAAAATGCCTGATACATAGTAACTGCCCAGCAATTTATATTTCTTGGGCCATATGAAAATAATCTTATTTTTCGATGGGAATGTCACTAACTTACTGGCAAGATTGTGATAGATCTATGGACACTCTAATAATTATGTGGATTTTCATTGTATGCTTTGATTGGACAAGAAAGGGTGAAGCTTTGACATTTGTATGTGAGATTGGAAGTTTAATAAACTAAATAGCAGTATAAACAAATCATGTTAAATTCAAAAAGCTGAATATTTTATGCACTTATATTTGGCCTTACACAAGTTCATATAGCTTATAAATTTTCATGAAGTGGCTTCATTTTAAGAATTTAAAGATTGCTTTTTTCAGATTTTGAATAATCAGCTAAATATGTTATCATATCCAGTCATTCTCAGATCTTACAGAAGATACCCAAAACATATTTATAAATTTAAGGAAAAAAGATGCTATTGATTATTCAGGATTTCAGCCCATTTATTCACCTCTATGATAACAATCCTTTATACTTTCCCAAAGTACTTTTAAACAACTAATGACAAAAGTGAGATGAGTTTTAGTTTTGTGGCTTTTGGTTTTGGAAAGGAACGAGACTATTGATTTGTGTTCTCTTAAGTTTCTTTATCGATTAGTCCATTTTGCCTTGGCCCAATTTTTTGATGTAATTTCTTTAACTGACAAAGAAGCTTTAGGAAAGTATAATGAAATTGAATTAAATCTTTGGTCAGAATTATTTTTGTCACCTTTAATTTTCTACTCTCTTTTGGAGAATTCTTTATTTTCTTATTTTTTTGCATTTCATTAGACCTGCAAAAGCTTGTCCTTTCCTTTCTGAGTATATGGTTTAAAATTCCAGATTGTGTGCAGCCCCAATTATCTATCTAAACATATTTAGCTCATCAGATTAGCATTGAAGTGAAATGTAGAATTTTAAATAAAAGTGATTTTTTTTTTCTAAGACTGCAAATCTCTGAACTATTTAGAAACTGACTTGTGGACGTGTTTAAAATACACATTATAGAGAACTACAGGAAAAGTGTTTGGTACAGCAAAGTTGATCTTGTAACCTAATGAAAATCTCAAGGACCACAAGGGAGCTATTGTATTTGACAAGTGTACTTTTTCTCTCATTTTCTTTTTCCTGATAAGAGATCTAGCCCTCTGGCTGTAGGTGTAGATATGTTTTTTTGTTTGGCCAATTGTAGTAACTCATTTTCTAGAGAATCATAAATATTGTAGAACTAAGCTGTGGACCTGAGCAAGACCAAATCTGTTTCTCTGGGATTGCTGTACTGAGACATTGGAAAAGGAAGCTCTATGTCTTCTGGGATTGCCATGCTTGAGAGATGTGTGTCTGAAATCTTTGACAGCTGACTAGATCCTGGTGGAAGCTATTGAGGCCGTGGAACTGGTAGCACTTCTTTAGACTTTGTGTCACCATGAGATCCTTCCCAGTGAAGGAGAACTAATATATTTCTCTTTCTTGCTTAAGCTACTTAAGTCTCAGTCATTTGCAATGAATATTCATTTCTCAAGTAAACAGTGGGAGTGCTTACTTTGATAAATTAAAATTAAAAAATTCAGAAGTTTAATGATAAAATGAGAATGATTGTCTCATGGATCAGGTCTGTACAAGCACTGATGAGTTGATGGTATGTGACCTTGTATTTTACACTGCAAGTGGAAAAGAGAGGTGGATTCACATGCACAGTCTTTGAACTTCTTAAAAATGATTTTTATTGTTCAACTGGGAAAAAAAAATCGTAGTAAAGCTGTATCATAGGTTAACTTAAACTGATTCAATTATACCTCTCTCTCCACTCCTTCCTTTCTTCCCATGCACATCAATAAGGAAGGAAGGAAAGAAGGAGGAAGGAGAAAAAAAGAGAAAGAGAGGAGCTTTGTTACTTGTGTTGTATACGTGTCCAAAAAAATTAAAACCAGAGAGAAGTAAGGATATGGTTAATTCAGACAGTTTCGTAGATCCTGAGCATTTTATCCTACCATTTGTCTATCTTTTCCACTCCTTCTTTTTTTCTTTTGTGGGATGAAATATACTTCAGTGTTTATTTTGTAGATTTAAAGACATTAGTAAGCAGGGTTGCAGTCTGTGTTAAAATGAAGATGGAATATTAAGAAATTAGTAAGGGTAATTTTGACTCTACCTTATGAATTTGTTGTAGAACCTGAGTTCTGTGTGATATAGGACTCCATATTCTGAAGTTATTTATGTTTTCCAAGTCCATGTTAAAAGGAAGCATGGAAGAGGGAAGTAAAAGTTATGGGAAAGAAAACATTAGGTTTAGCTTTACTGAATTTAGACATATTTTTATGAAGTGTTGACAACTCACAGCAGAGAAGCTTGGCTGGGAGCTCACTTTTATCATGTTCTAGAGTGGTAGGAAGACATCTAACAATGAATTCATTGAGGAGTGCTTAAGTTATGATAGTCCAATTTAAAAGTTCACGATTGCTTGATAAAAAGTTCACACTGGAAAAAAAAATTCACACTGATAGAGAAATTATGGCTTTTTGCCTTATAATCCTTTCCATCCATATATTTGTTTACCAGCCAGGAGAGGAGGAGGTGAATAATTTAGTTATTAAAACTTTCCTGGGTTGATAAGTTGTCCAAAATCTTTTGAAATTTTTAGCAGAAAAAAGTTTGAATAAAGCTTCTGGTAAAAAACAAAGATGAATAATAATCTCTTTAGTATTTTTTAATGTGTTATAGAAAATTTCCAACATTCACTGAGAGGTAGTAAAATGAACGCTTTTGAAGATATGACCTGGCTTCACCAGTTAAAAGCATTGTGCAGGAGGAGGAGAAAGCCAGAGAAGTGGGACACCTGACAGCTGATATAGCCCCGCGTTGGGCTTTCTGCTCAGCGGGAAGCCTGCTTCTCCCTCTCCCACTCCCCCTGCTTGTGTTCCCTCTCTCACTGTCTCTCTCTCTGTCAAATAAATAAAATCTTAAAAAAAAAAAATAACGTTAGTGGGAAGAGTAATGTCAAGCCTTGACCTCATGATCAATTCTAATGGGCTTAATGAGAGAGGCACTGGAGACAATTTGATTCATATTCAGGACTGTTCTTGAGCATAAGTAAAGAGTTAAGATCAAGCTAATACTGGAGACTGGCTAGGATTTTTGGCACCATACTCTCTGTTGTGGGGAAAAAAAGTCAATTTGTCGTTTAGGACGAGGTGGCCTAATTTGTCGTATTATTTTTTGCCTCTGACTTTAGATACAAATCATTGTGAAAGTTACCAGCAGGGAAGACAGTACAGCAGAAATTTCAATGGGAACTCAGAGAACAACAGTCATTAATTACAGATTATCATGTGAAAGAGAGAAGAACAGTAAAGTTAGAATGTGATTTCCATACTGCTTTTCTCTCTCTAGCTGTTCCCAGAGGTGTTTATTTTTTCAAGCTGGAATTGCAATTTTGAATCATATTATAGAATCTGGGTTATAAAAAGACTTTGCTTAAGTTCATTAAACTCTAAAACTGCTTGTACACTGTTATGTTCTCCAGTTTTCAATCTGAAGGTCTAAAAGGCAGATCTTGCACGAAGAAAAATGAATAGGTTTACTGATTGAAATTTGGGCGCATCGTTCCTGGACCTAGAATGAGTCTGTAGATTGCATCGAAATGAGCACGAAATGCTTACACTCAGGCTTCTTCTCATCTATACTTCTTGACCTATGCAGTTCACTCTCTCTTCAGTGCTTTTTGCACATTACAGTTCTATTCAAGTTGAAGCATAACCTTGGACAACATTCTGCCATGAGAAAGTTATGATTTTATAAACCACTTCAGATATGTTGGCATAAAAGCCTAACAAGGAATTATAATTATTTTAGGCCTCTTGATAGTCCTTTGGCAAATTTAGATTTTTATGTCATCTCTACATTTTATGATTTTTAAATAATGTTTTACTGTTTATTGAGGACCTGCATGTATACATTAAGCACTATTCCAAGTGCTTTATGTTTAATCATTTATTCAAGGCTCATATTAATTCTATAAGTACAATAATATTATTTTCCCTCTTTGTACCAATGATGAAACATTTCTGAGGCACAGAAATGTTAAATAGTTTCTAAGGAGCACAGAATTAGTCAGTGTGATGGCAGAGTTTCAAATTCAGGAAGTCTGGCTGGAGGCCCTGTGTCCGTAACCACTCGGACAATACAAATAAACACAAAGAAGCAACCCCAAAAGGGAGAGACAATCAAAAGTTTGAAGCATTTTTAATTGGTAGTTATTTATAAGTGTTACCATCGGCTTTTAACTGTTCTAAAATTCAAAGCAGTAAGACGGGGAACTAAAATTTGCAAATGCAAAAATTTACAGCTTTTTCTGTTTTGGTGAGGATAGTAGTAGTTTCGTTTTAGGATTTATAAAAAAGTGATTAAAAAAAAGCACTAGAATCACGATCAGGCAAGGTAGAATTTTGTTATCAGAAAGAAGACAAAGGGAAAGCCGCCAAACGCTGCACTTGTGTAGGACAGTGGCAGATTCCAGCAGTGGCTACCCCCTCTTGGGGTTCACTGCTGCAGGGCGTGCGGCCGCAGACCTCACTGGCAGCTGAGAATTGACATTCGACCAGTAATGGCTGTATAAAGCCTTCAGGCGGGGTAACTCTAAGGTTAACCTCTAAGGTTTTTGACATCGTCGCCTAGACTTTTCCCATGGGACTGAGCTTCATACACTCACACTGATAGTACTAGCTGGATGATGTGCAATTTTTGGCTACTGTCTGGAGTATTTACTCCTGTCTAACAAACTTCTCCAAATGTTAGTGGCTTAAAACAACAACAGTTGCACCACATTTCACAATTTTGTGAATCACAAGTTTGGGCAGAGCCCAACTATACATTTCTGATTCATTGGGCATCAAGTGGGGGACATTGAGTGGCTGTGCTGGTATGCAGGATCCAAAATAATTTTGCTCATGTGCCTAGTGCCTTGATGAGGACAGCTGGAGGGCTGAGTCTAGCTGGGTCTCTCCCTCTCATCATGAATTATCAGCCTCTCTGCCTGGTCTCTCTAGCAGGTAGTTGGACTTCAGACATGGCCCCTCAGAATCCTAAGACCAAGTATTTCAAGAGACATGCAGTAGAAGCTACCAGTCTCTTAGACTTGGGTTTCGATATTGGCACAAGCATCCCTCTGCCACACTCTGTTGATCATAAAAGTCACAGCCCTGGACCACCTGGGTGGCTCAGTCAGTTAAGCGTTTGCCTTCGGCTCAGGTCATGATCCCAGGGTCCTGGGCTCCCTGCGTGGGGCTCCCTGCTCGGCAGGGAGTCTGCTTCTCCCACTCCCTCTCCCTCTGTGTGCATGAGAGCACGTGCGCTCTCTCAAACAAATTAAAAAAAAAAAAAAAAAAAAAAAGAAGTCATAGCCCTTCCTCCTCCCACCAGACTGAAGGAGCAGGGAGATAGATCCTACCTTTCAATAATAGGTGTTTAAAAATTTGTGGCCATCTTTTATCTGTCACACTGTCTTCCCCCCTTCTCTGTCTCAATGCTTTCCCCTTCTAGTATTTATTTTTGTTTTTATTTGCATCACCCAAAAATGATCCTCTCTAGAATCTTTATCTCAGCATTTGTTCCTGGGGAAACCCACCCTAATGGAAGGAATTTTATATTTGACCAAAAAAAGGGTTTTATAGACAATATTTCTTTTGATTATTGAAATACTGTGGTGAGTTTGCTCTTATGACCTCTTTCTTATTGAACAGGTCATGGGTGAGAGATGTTAGCTGATAATGTCTAAAAAACAGTTGGGACTTGAATTGGGTTTTTCAAACTCCAACTGCAAGGTTTTTGCCACTGTACCTAAGAATGAAATGGGGAGAATAAACCTAAAAATGAGATTTAAGTAAAAATAAGATTAAAATATAAATGCTAAGCAGTTTTTTTTTTAAACTCAGAAGACACATTAAACTAAAAAAACCCTGCCTTTCTGATATTTTGTCAAATGATTCTGTCAGTTGATGTGAAGTCAAAGGGTTTGCTAATTGGCTTACTCACCTACATGGCAATATGTATAGAACATCCTTGATGATTGATTTGATCTGCACACGCAGTAGGGAAGGAAGGGGGGTTGACTTTTGGGACACACCTCTCCTGTTACAAGCACTGTGTCACTGATTTTCACTGCTTTTATTTAATCCTCACATTGTAGATAATATCTACAGTTTTTAGATGAAGAAAGTAAGGCTTGGTAGCAATCAGGGATTCTAATGCAGTCTGGTCACAGAGCCAGACAGATTCAACTATACTTCACTTTTCCAAGGAGAGGAAAATGTTTAGAGACGATTTCCCCGTGGGGGTAGTGAATTGCAGGCCCAGGGATACCAGGAGATTCTTTCGCCTGGCAACTAGTAGTTGTAGTGCCCTGCTGGGGAAGTTGAAGCAATTTTCTTCTGCATGATGGGTCCCTACATTTTATTATTATTTTTAAACAGCTGCTATTGAGGTCAAGTTTGACCTACTCCTGATATGATTGCTTCTCTGCTTTGCTGTCTTTTCTATGGCTGCCTTTATTCTTGGCTGTCCAGCCTTGTGAACCACTGGTTTGTGCTTTCTAAGTACTTAAAATCTAGCTCTTCTTGCTCTTGCTCCCAAGTTTATTTCGCTTCAAATGTCACCTTAGATCTTTAACACTCCACGCAGATATGGTTGATGAAAGGACATTCTAACTAATCATGCTAATATGATTTTATCAGTTTTTGAAATTTGCCAATATTTTGGACAAAAAGTATATCATGGTTTTAAATGACATTTACTTGATAACCAGTAAAACTAAACAACTTTTCTTATTTGTTGAAAATTCCTTTTTTGAATTGCAGCATTTTATTAGTATTCCAAAATTAATTTGCCACCTATGTATATTAAAGATATCTGTATTTTGTCTGAGGAGTGTTAGAAATCTTTTCTCATAATTTTAACTTAGTTTTTTATTTTTTATTTTTTTATTTTTTAAGATTTTATTTATTTATTTGACAGGGAGAGACACAGCGAGAGAGGGAACACAAGCAGGGGGAGTGGAAGAGGGAGAAGCAGGCTTCCCTCTGAGAGGGAGCCCGATGCAGGGCTTGATCCCAGGACCCTGGGATCATGACCTGGGCCGAAGGCAGACGCTTAATGACTGAGCCACCCAGGCACCCCTAACTTAGTCTTTTAACAATGCTTAGATGTATTTTATCATTGAGTAATTAAAAATTTGTATAGAGACTAGTTTATCAATATTTTCCTTTATGAGTTTTGGTTTTTCTCTTTTGTTTAAGAATAACGCAATATAATACAAATATTCTTTTAAAATAATTACTGAACTTAAATACTTAATCTTACATGATAGTAATATATTTTTTCCTAATTCATAGCTAATGTAGGCCATATATATCTTATAATAATCTTATTCCTTCTTAAAGGGGAATTGCAGCTATAAATCCCACAAATTTTGGCATTTTATATTTTCATTATAATTTGGTTCCAAAAAGTTAAAATTTTAATTTCCAAATTCTATTTAGTCTATTTGGTCAGATAAATTATTTTGTATGATTTTAATCCACTGGTTCTAAATTGTCTTGCTTGGCATGGACAATGGTTTACTCCTAGGTGAAAAGCTTTTAACAGCTTTACTCTCCCAGTACCTTGTAATAACTTGTAATAGCTGGTATAGCATCTCTCTTATGTCTGAAAAATTGGACAATTTTCCTATATTTATTATTTCATACAAGATTTCAGTCATTTTAATCAGTTAATCATTTAATCAATTTAAACATAACACATTAAATTCAGATAAAAATTGTCTTAATGAATAATATTATTTGAAGATTGATGTATTTATGTTTCACAATAGAGCATGATAGCTTCATTTATTCAGCATTTAAATCTTCAGTATAATTACGTTAATTTATTTTTTTCTTCATGTAAGTCATACCTTAATTGTTAAATTTAATCTTAGATATTTTCGTATTTTTGATTTATGTTGTGAATGGGTTCTTTTTCATTCTTCTTTTTTTTTTTTTTTTTAAGGGAGAGAGAGCCCACACAAGTGATGGAGGGTGGGTAGCAGAGAAGGAGAGGGAAAGAGAGAATCTTAAGCAGGCTCCACGTCCAGGGCTCGATCACAGGACCCTGAGATCATGACCTGAGCCAAAATCAAGAGTTGGGGGCTTAACCAATTGAGCCACCCAGGGACTCCATGAGTGGGTTATTTTTGCAATATCATTTTCAACTGGCTTTTGTTAGTATAATGAAAAACAGCTTATTTTTGCATATTCATTTTAAATGCAAACACATTGCCAATTCAGTTATTAATTCTAATGTTTTTAATAGACTCTCTTGGGGTTACTAAATATACAAACTGATGCAATAATATCATTAAATATTAAACACTTAATCATTTAAAATAATTTACTGTTTTTATATATTTTTACTATTTTGTTGCCCTATCTATATCTATAATATCTAAAATCTACCTAATATGTTGAGTAATATTTGACCAATAATTAGACATGATATATGTTATTGGTAAAAATATACATTTTTACAAATATGTAGAGAATATTTGACAATATTTACCAATTTTTATTTTTTAAATATTTTTATTTATTTTTGAGAGAGAGAGAGAGAATGCACAAGTGGGAGGGAAGGGGCAGAGAGAGAAGCAGGCTCCCCCATGACCAGGGAGCCCAATGCAGGACTCGATCCCAGGACTCTGGGATCATGACCTGAGTTGAAGGCAGATGCTTAACCAACTGAGCCACCCAGGTACCCGCCAATACATTTTTTAAACACGTTGATCCTTTGACCCAGGGATCACCTTTGACAATCTTAGAGATGTAAGTAAGTACCCTAGCACTTAGGGACATAAGTTCAGGTGTGTTAATTGCTGTATTATTTTTTTTTAGTTTACATTAGAGTTTTAATTATTTAAAGGTTGAATAATTTCCTCTTTTTATAATAGCTGCATTTTTTTTTAAAAAATTTATTAACATATAATGTATTACTTGTTTCAGGAGTATGAGTCTGGGATTCATCAGTCTTACACAATTCACAGTGCTCACCATAGCACATACCCTCCCCAATGTCCATCACCCATCCACCCCAACCCTCCCACCGCCCTCTACTCCAGCAACTCTCAGTTTGTTTCCTGAGATTAAGAGTCTCTTATGGTTTGTCTCCCTCTCTGGTTTCATCTTGTTTCATTTTTCCCTCCCTTCCCCTATGATCCTCTGTCTTGTTTCTCAAATCCCTCATATCAGTGAGATCATATGATGCTTGTCTTTCTCTGATTGACTTATTTCGCTTAGCATAATACCCTCTAGTTCCATCCACATCATTGCAAATGGCAAGATTTCTTTTTTTGATGGCTGCATAATATTCCATTGTGTGTGTGTGTGTGTGTGTGTGTGTACACAAACTGATGCCATATATATATATATATATATATACACACACACATACACACCACATCTTCTTTATGCATTCATCTGTTGATGGACATCTAGGCTCTTTCCATAGTTTGGCTATTGTGGACATTGCTGCTATAAACATTGGGGTGCATGTACCCCTTCGGATCACTACATTTGTATTTTGGGGGTAAATACCCAGTAGTGCAATTGCTGAGTTGCAGGGTAGCTCTATTTTCAACTTTTTGAGGAACCTCCATACTGTTTTCCAGAGTGGCTGCCCCAGCTTGCATTCCCACCAACAGTGTAAGAGGATTCCCCTTTCTCCGCATCCTTGCCAACATCTGTCGTTTCCTGACTTGTTAATTTTAGCCATTCTGACTGGTGTGAGGTGGTATCTCATTGAGGTTTTGATTTGGATTTCCCTGATGCTGAGTGATGTTGAGCACTTTTTCATGTGTCTGTTGGCCATTTGGATGTATTCTTTGGAAAAATGTCTGTTCATGTCTTCTGCCCATTTCTTGATTGGATTAGTTGTTCTTTGGGTGCTGAGTTTGATAAGTTCTTTATAGATTTTGGATAGTAGCCCTTTATCTGGTATGTCATTTGCTGCATTATTTTTAATGCAAAAAAGATCCACTGGAGAATAATCTGAATGTCTATAAATAGGGGACCAATTAAAAAACATCTGTGATATAGCCATAGTACAAAGTGTTATGCAGTCATTAAAACTATAGGTTAGATCTATGTTTATTGAGTATATGGGCAGATTAGATCAGATCTATGTTTATTTACTTGGAGTGTTGTGCATTTTAAATGATAAAGCAGCAAGTGGCAGGGCTATGTGTATATTTTTATCAACATGGGAAAATAAAAATATATGCATACAGGGCCCCTGAGTGACTCAGTTGGTTAAGCGTCTGACTCTTAATCTCAGCTCAGGTCTTGATCTCAGGGTCATGAGTTCCAGCCCCATGTTGGGCACCATCCTGGGTGTGGAGCCTACTTTAAAAATAAAAAAAATAAATAATAAAAACACACACAGACACAGACATATTTTTAAATGTTTACATGTATAGAGAGAAATATATAAAATAAATTGTGATGACAGTTACCTTTGATAGGTTGATAGGTTATGGAATTTGAAAGCAAGAATAGAAAATTTATTTTTTTTCCCATTGTGCTGCTGTATTATCTGATCTAAATGCATTATTTTGGTAGTTCAGATGTCAATAAAGCAAGTATAAACCTGTGAACCTCATTATAAACATAAAAATTCAATAAATAAAAGGTACCTTATAGTTAGATTACATCCCTTCTCTTATTTTCATAGTTCCCTTTTTCTGGCTTTTACACATACGTGTTTCTAAGTTAATCCCAGGTAAACCCCAAAATACCCATTTTATTAAGGTTTATGTGAATAATATGAATTGTTAAGAATAATAACGAATCTGCAGAAGACCATATTACATGAAAGTGGAGGGCATTGGGAAATACTGAAAATTTACATAGCCATACTTAAACAGTATTATTTATTGATTTTTGAGCTTTTGGGTGATTAGCTGCTGGTAGCTTCCCAGATATTTTAATATTTGTCCATAGTATTTGTGAAAAACATTTATAGTAGCCCTCAACTCAATGCAAGATTGATTTTGAAACATTTCTTGCAGATGCACAAATGTTCATTACACTTGACTGTTGATTTTGAATATTACCCAGCCAACTTGGCCTTCCTGCTGCTTTTGCAATTAACCTTCAGCCTATTGACAGCAGCACTTTTAATTATTATGCACCATATTTATGAAATAGACTATGTCCTCTGAAATAATAGGCTATTGATTTGAATAGTCATTTTTAATGCAATTGAAAAATCCAATCATTTTTTATAAAGATACTGAATATTCATTTCCTATACTTTTGTGTTCCATCCATATAGATCTTGCTTTATTGCAGAAGAGTTTAACAATATTTTATACAGTGTCCATAAGGCAACATTTGAGCCTACTGTTTTATTATTTTCAACAAGAGTTGGAAGAGACTATCTTTCTGGGATATTTTATGCATATGGCTTATGTTTCTTGTGATATAATGCATCAAATTATATTTGAAAGTGACATTTGGTGGCAGACTATATGTCTGTTTAGTGACTTAGACTCTCCATACTCAGTTTAATTCAGTAGTTAGAGGACTAGACATTGGATTATTAGAATTATTTCATGTGCTGTATTGAAGATACTATATTTGGATAATTTAAGGAGTGGCTGTTTGAAGGTAAGTGCTTTCTTGTACATCTCTTCTAACTTTGTTATAGAACTTTTAAAGCAAGCCCTATGATCACATTTTACTTAAAAATAAATATGCCTAAATTCAATTAATACTTTACAAAATTGAAATTTTTAATGTATCCTTTTAGGTAATTGATATCACTCAACTACATTTTTTGAGAGCTTGCAATGTGCCTGAATTTGTGTCACTATAATAGATAAATGTTAATTATAGTCATTGAATAGACATACTCCATGTTTTTTCAACTAAAATAATTTAAGGAATATATAATGAAATTAGAATAAAACTCTTGTTATTAAAGGCAAGTATTATTTTGCTTTAAAGAGTGGGAAACAAAATACATTTATATTTATTTATGACAGTGGAATTGACACAGATTCCATTTCTTCCTGCCTATATATTGAAGTCCAGAACAAATGACACTTCTCTCCCATTCAGTCATCCATTTATTTATTCAATAAATATTTATTGTGTCCCTGTTATGGCATTTGTAGTCACTGCCAAAATAAAGATGAATCTCAGTCCATGAGCAGAAGGAACTTTATATCTAGTAACATAAATAAAAGCATCATTACAATTCATTTTGAGAAATGATATAACAATAATAAGTGTAATGGTCACAAAAGAAATAATATGAAATGACTGTATGTGATCATGGCCACTTGTAATGAATGCATTCCTAGCTAAAGGAAGGGATAAAAAGGAATTTAGATATATGTAACAATGTGTGCAAAGACATTGAATATGGAGAATTTCAAGCAATCCAATGTGAATGAAGTATCAGATTCAAGGGCAGGAGTGTCAGGCAAGGAATTATGCTAAGTAAGTAAGAAAGGTGAGGTCCAGAAATGCAGTTTGCCAAACCTAGGATCTTAATATCTTGTAGTTGTTAAGGAAGTTGAGTGTTTTGCAGTAGTTAAATGACTAATATTTGAGTATGAGATTACTCCTTAATATGTATTAGAGAGGACAAAGAATGGAAACAAGAGGAAAACTTAGGGTACAATTTTAGTCACCCAAGTGAGATATAACAAGGACTTCTACCAAATCAATCTTAATTCACTGAAAAAGATAGATAAAGAGATATTGGAAGCTAGTGTGAAGGGAGTTTGGTTATAAATTAGATGGGAAAAATGGGGGACAAGTTCATAAACTCCAAGATGATTCCTATATTTCCAGGGTGGGTATAATTATGACCTAGATTAGCAGGTGTTAGTATCCCATAAGTGACATAGGAAAGCCAAGAGACAGTTGGAGGGATGAAATAGTTCAGATGTGGACATTTTTAATTTGAGAGGTCTATATGAGGTGGTAAAACAGACATGTAGGAAAACAGGAATTTAATATTGAAACTGAAGATGGAAGTAACAGTGGGTATCTAGATGTGGAGGTCATTGAAATATAAATGATTAAGGATGGAAGTATGTATGATCAATTAGTATATGTAGTTGAACAGAGAAGTAATCACAAAAATGTAATTATAGCTTTTTTTCCTCTCTCTTTTTTTTATTATGTTAATCACCATATATTACATCATTAGTTTTTGATGTAGTGTTCCATGATTCATTGTTTGCGTTTAATACCCAGTGCTCCATTCAATACGTGCCCTCTTTAATACCCATCACCAGGCTATAGCTTTTAATGGACAGGAACAGAAAGTGGAACCAATGGTAGTAAGTTTGCTACATAAAGATGTGGTGAGACTCACGAGCAAGCCCATGTTCTAGAAATTAAGTGAGAGGCAGAAGTGAGAGGCAGAAGAGCAGAGTGGATAAGAACAGGAACCCTAGTGACAAGCCTAGATTCATGAGTTGGCTCCAATACAATTTACTAACTGTGATCTTGGGTAAGACAACATAGCAAATGATTTTCCCTCTCTGAGTCACATTTTCCTCAGCTATAAAACTGCGATAATAATGGTTGGCATCTCTTATAGTTTTTAAGAATTAGTAAAATAAAGCACAATGCCTGATACATGGTAAGCTGCCAACAAATGTTTCTCAATATTATTATCAGGAATAGGTGGTTATTCATTCCAATATTTAGAGCAGGCAAGCGAGAGAAGCCTCCATCTGATTTGACATGCAAGTGGAGAAAGATGGTTATTTTATTATACTTTTTCTCACTGACAGAACTCATAGTATAAACGGAAATTTAAAATGTTTAAATTTAAATGTGGGATTTAAATTGTACAATTTAAAAAACAAGCTAAGCTTGATTACTTCACTGCCTCGTAAAGGTGGTTGTTATTATAAGCACTGTCCAGGACTTATTTTCTTCCATCAAGGTTTAAAGGAAAAAGAGAAGGAGATGGGACAGTTGCATTGCTAGCACCATGCAGATGGAAAATAGAGAAGTGAGTTTATTATCTCTAGACAGCATTTAATAACTTTGATGAAGATTGCCTTCGATGAAAGTGTTAAAGTTTAATAAAATTCAGAAAATATAAAATACATGCTCTGTGATGGTAATGAATTATAACCATCTTTTACAAACCTGTTAAGACAACATTCTAAAACCAGTAGTACTTATCTGTGTATTCTGTGTACCAGAATTTTGAAGACAAGAGTAAATTGGAGTTTTTCAGGTCCAGGTAGCTATATGAAATCATGTCATTAATTCAGGGCTTTTCAAATTAACAAAAAGACTAATGGAATGGATAAATCAACTGTAAAGGATGAGAATAGTATGCCGTTATATAATGTGATAGTTTATCTGACAAATTATAAATAGTATACATGGGATTCTTATATTTATTTCTAATTTCTTCTTTATATATAGGTAAAAATGTGCCATCTGTTCTCATCAGAAAATCTTCATTTCTTATTGTTGGGGGTTTTGGTGATTTTTTTTTTTTTTTGTAGCCCATAGTATTCTGCAGTAAAACAGTGCTTTTGTTGTTTAGTGACTTAAGAGCACTGGCTTTGGTGTTAGACGTGTTCCTAGTGCTAACTCTTTCCTTAATGTTTTGGTGATCTTGGCCAAGTCACCCATCCACTGTAAGTGTCTGCAGGATGGGATAATAGAATGGGATTAAATGTTTGAAGACTGAATGAAATGATGCCTGCAAATTGCCTACCACAATGTCTGACATATTAAAAAGCCTTTATTATTAGTATTATCATCACCATTTTGTTTTCCCAAATTACCCAATATTGTTAATCTCTGCATCAGTACATGCTGAAAGTTCAGATTTTTATAGAACAATGTCTTAATTCTGTTAATGATTGGAGTTCTTCTAATGCTTTCTGAAAATACCTAATGCCAATTACTTATTATTTATCAATGAATTCATCCTAAATTAAGGCCTAGCCCTGTAGCTTTTTGTCTCTTTCTTCTGATATTTTTTTATGTTTCCTCTATGCCAGTTTTCTCAGGGCTATGGTCATCTGAAGTGGTTCCCCATAGACTTTCTTTTGGATAGAAAGAATAACTGTACCTGTTCTTAAAGTGAACACTCTCATGTTGGAGAATCATGGGTATCATTCGACCCCTTGTGTTTCAGCACCACAGTTTTACTGTTTAATCATTTAATAATTATAACAAAATAATCTGCATATGCAGATCATGTAAAATACACTTCTTTGACTGTTCTTCATTTTGAGATTTTAATGTTTTTTTGTTTTTCAGAAACAAGACAGGAGGAGGAAGATGCAGAAGCAAGGAGAGGAGCTCACAGTGAGTAGAAAGCATTGTTTTCTTTCTTTGTCATCTGTAAGTGGCAATATTGTTTTAATGTGACAGTGGGTTTTTTTTTTGGATTTTTCTGGCAATGATACTGCTTTAGACTCTCTTGGGAGAGAGGGCTATTTTATAAGGATGATGCTTTACTGTAGCAAAGGAACGACTAGAGCCTTACTCTAGACTTGATTGATGATAGTCTTTCAAGGAGGAACCCAAATTATCAGTGAGAAAGACAAAAGGTGTGACTTTTCTCTAGCTGCTGTAGCTAGATCAGCAATTACTTGATAGGATGTGTTGTTATAAATTGTTGATTCACATGTATAAGAAAGGTTAAGAGTTTTGGCTGTTTCAATGTAAAGTAAGTAAAATGGACATGTGAAAATTATAAAACTAAAGAAGTTTTTTTGAGATTTTAAGATTGGGAAATGGAGGTTAAATTGAAGGTTGAATGGTTAACTTGTTTAATATTAATAAACTGATTGCATTTCTTTGTGTGGACATAGGTTGGGTTTCACCTATTACAGATACCATTTCTTTAATAACACCATGATATTTCTTATATGTCTCTTGGACAGTATTTAATATGGGCACTGAAAAGAAATTTTAGTCGAATATAACTTTTTATAGGTGGTTCTTTTAAAAATATACTTTCTTCCGTGAAAGTTTTCTCATTTATTGATTCTCCATTGTCATGAAAATGGGTTATTGCAAGCAGAAATATACCTCAATAATTTATACAAGCAAAATATGTCACTTGATTACCTATTTATTTAATAATAATCTTTTATCTATTGACGTAATAGTGCTATATACTAGCAATCCAAGGCCAGCTACTAATAAATTCATTTTCATGTCTATGAAACAGTAATCACTTGAACCTGTCATCTATTAATTGTTAATTAATATAAATACACCTTCATTCTTGGCCTTTTTCATAGTCAATGTGTAATATTTTGCCAAGGAGATAATGTCTTGAACAAATTGCCTTTTCTCAACCATAGGCTACCTGGAAACAAAATTGTCAGGAAGATTAGTCAATAAAAGCAATGTAAGATTTGTGCATCTTACACATGTCTTAATTTTATGCATAGTTTTATTTGTAACTACAAGGATATGTTCACATACATATTGCCTTAAAACTGTAGTTAGAATATTAATAGGACATATATTTGTTAATAAATATCTTCATACTTCATATCATGTTCCACATACTAGTCTTTAAAAATGTTTCTAAATATTTGTTCAAATGCAAATTTTAACTCTTTTAATCAAAAGAATAACCCTAAGAGGCAGTCAGTGTTAACTTATAGGTGGGGAGACTGAGGTATATAGAGGTGAAATCATTGCTTGAGTCATCTGCATTGTAAGTCGGAGACCCAGGAAGCAAATCCTGTCAGTTTGGCTGTAGGCTGTCTGGTCTTTACCACTATGCTATATTGCTACTATATTATACTAGGATGACATAAAGTTTTGGAAAATAGACTAGAAAGCTGGTGTTGCATTCAGGTGTTTCTTTGTTGAGACATTTGTCAACTCTCTGAATTGATGGGAAAAATAGGGTTTAAATAAATCTCTCAAAACTACTGACAAAACACTGGAGGCTAGTGTTCTGCAGAGAAAGAGGCTGAATTTGTGTCTTCTGTATTCCTTCACGAACCAGTAGGGCACTTCCACCAATTTCAGTAGCACATAATTCTGACTTTCTGAAATGAAATGTTTTTCCTGTGTTCCATTGGATCGTTCTGAATTCACATTAGGGCCTTGTAGTATTATGAGAAAAACCTAAATCTGAAGATATTTCACACACTAAAGCACTTTGTGCTTGAAGTCTCCTAACTAACGATATGTTAATTTTTATTGTCAGATTCAGTGATATCCACTGATGGTCCTCTTTGCTTTACACACTGCGTAATGCCCTTCCAGACTCTCCAGTGAGTTCCTTCTCGGGACTTCTACACAGGCCAAATCTTACCTTCCCAATGACCTTGCATGTAGACTTCTGCTGAGTGATTGAAAGATGCCTTTAAAAACAGATTATTGATTAAGGGTAGTAGCTCTTTTTTTTTTTTTTTTAACATTTATATGTGGTAATTCTTTAAACTAAAAGAGCAGATGATGCTGCAGAGTCATAGAAGGAGATAATGTGCCAAAGTGTAGAACAGTGATTATCAAAATTTTCAGTGAATCAGAATCACTAGGAGAATTTGTTAAAATTTAGATTGCTGGTTCCCCAAAAATGAGTTCTAACAAGTTGTCAGGGTATGTTTATGCAGCTCATTTGGGGAACTACACATAGAGAGGTCCTGATCTAGAGCTTCATATATTATCAGGACATAAAATGGGGCCTGCACCTCCCTCTTACTGTTTTCTTGTAATTCAAGAGGATTCATAATTGCATAGCATCCCATTTCTGTTTTATGGTAGCATAGGCAAAATTCAAGCTTCTCCAAATATGAATTCTTGTCTGCTACTTAGCTATCATTTTTAGCCACAGAGGTTTATTAAAAAGAAAAGAAAATTCAGCTTTTGGGTGTGGGCAGAAGTGAGTCAGAGGTGAAATGGTGGATAATGATGTCTTACAGGTCTTTAGAAGTGCACTGAATTAAAATGTATTCAATAAGTAGGAGGTTTACAGGAAGTGGAGAAGGTGACTTCTCAAGATTGCTTCATTAATATAATTTTCTATAAGAGATGGTAGAGTAAAAGCTAGCAAATATATATATGGATTTCCAAAAAGAAATGTTGAACAAAATAAAAGAGGGATGATAATAATAATTAGATAAAAATAATAATGTTTTTTGGTAAAAGGATTTTGCCATATTTTCTAAATAGAAGAGTAGCTCAGAAGGTGAAGGACTTAGTTTGCCCTCTATTGTCTTCAGGAGATATTTTTATCAAATTTTGTCAACTTGTAATTTAAATTCATATTATTTATTCAATGAATAATTTTGAACATCCACTCTGTCAGGAACCTGGTAGAATATGGGCCAATATGTTTGTTATTTGGAATCAAACTCTTGTATGTCAAGCACCTGGAAAAATGTGTGTATCATAGAATCTACTCAATAAATATTTTTTTGAGTGAATTAAAGACTAAATGAATAGAACCAGTCATTAAACGAAATACCTGGTCAATTTCCTAAAGGCAGCATATTAAAGAGTCCTAAAATAGAGTATTTCTTTTCTTGGGTGCAAACATACTGGAGCAGCATGCTGGATAAATAGCCTCATCGCTTGCACATTTTACATAATTAGGTCATTCCAAAGGGATATTACTCAGATACCTCACTCCATCTACTTTTAGTGGATGTCCACATGAATTCACATAGTTCTGATGGGCTCTGCCCAAACAATAAGCTACATTCCTGTTCTGTGTCAAGGCCGTTCCTTATGCACCATTTCAAATTGGAAGCTAAGTTTCTCAAAATGTCAACACACTTACTTTACCATCTTTACAATCACCAGCAATTTGCATTCATTCAGTAGCTTCACAGCTTGAGTACTGTGTAAAATTATTCTTTGAGAACCTATATTCTAAGGAAGACCTATCCACCTCGTAGTTAAGGCAGCTACAGACAAGTGGCAAATATAACTGGACGAACATTGCAGTCTTTCAACATGCTTCTCACCTGGGGATAGAAGAAGTCTGTCATTTTTGTTGATAAGCGAGTCATTCAAAATGACTGTCTCTTGAAAGTTAATTGCAAACATATGGAAAGTTGACATTGATTGAAGCCGGTGTGTGTATGTCTTCCTAAATCCAAATTCTTAAAATGAAGGGCCCCCTGCCAAGATTATTAGAAGAAAGTTTGAGGATCTAGTTTCTAGAAAACTTTACAGAACATGGCCATGTAATTCAATTAATGTCTCCTGAATTATTCTAGCTTAGACATTTGACTCATAATTGTATAAATGTTGGAAAGCTACATCACAACAGTTTGCTCTCAGGCAGAAAGCTATTAAATAAGATATTAGCAGCTTAAAAAATGAATATCTCAGTTTCTCAAAATGTTCAGTTTTATAGAAGAAGTTAGGCATTGCAAGTCTTTGTATCACTGAAAGCCATTCAATAATAATATATGAGAATCCTCTTTAAGACATTTTTTCAAAAATTTTAAGAAATGTTCTAAGAATGGAATTTCAGTTCTTGTTTTTATGTCCATTGAAAAGGACTGGATTCTTTTTTATTTGTTTGATTTGAGAATAGAGTTTATTGGGCAGCATGACAAGGGTCTCTGTCTCAACTCAAGATCCTATCTGATTAGATTCAAAATAGGCAGACCTCATAGCCAAATTGGCTTATGATTATACTCTATTTGCTCACCCCAAGATACTCTTCTTTAGTCCTAAGGAAAGTGTAGATTGTAGATAAAAAGCAAAGCAATATGACTACTGGTGTTGTATGTCCCTCTGTTCCTAAGGTCCATCATAGCTGTTGTATGTCCTTCTGTTTTTAAGGTCCATCATAGCAGTTGGCTTTATCAGACTGGTTACTCCAGTTCTAGCAAAGGAAAAATAGCCATGGTACCACAGTAATCATGCCATGGAGAATCTTTACTCTGTCAACTGTCACATGCACATTAAGGACCATGGTGACATGAATTTTACGAAACGTTTACAAAATTGACATAGTTATTTGTACAGATAGCTTCTTTCTTATCTTCTTCTCCCTTGGATTTTGATATACCAAATGTTTTAAAAAAATAAAGATAACTACATAGATGATCATGCACTTTGTAACGCAGCCTAGAAAATGTATAGTCAATTTCACTTTTCCAGAAAGAATAACATACAAGATGACCTTTAACCATTTTGCAAGTGAATTAACAAAAGAGGATAATTCATTAAGTTATTTGCATATTTTACATAAACTGATAAAAAGGAATGAAAGATCCTTACATAATGTCCAGCCTAGGAGAATATAAGTTTGGTTCCTAAGAGCAGATACTGCTATAGATTTAACCTTGTCACATCCTCATATTTCCAAGAGATCTGCAATCATCAGTCTTTACTATTTTACTACATTGATTGTTTTCCAAATTTGTGTATGCTAAAATTTATTGTAATTAGATACAGAGTTTTAACTGGAAATATTGTTCTCATTTCAAATGTTGCCCCAGTGGGTCACACAATTTTTTTTTTTATCAACTTCTCTGATCTCAAAGATCTTTTGCCTTTAGTTGATGTAATCACTTAAGTTTTGTTAGTGTCCATACCTAGTGAATGTTCTAAGTCAAATTCTTAATCGATTCTAATATAGACTTATTGATGATTATAATTGATTCCTATATAGACTTACTATCTAGTTATTGTAGAAATATAAAATAATGTTTGGTCTATTTGTCTATATCTCATCTATTACCTATTTAACTAAAATACACAGGACTAGACTATTAGACTGTATTATAATTAGCCTTTCCCTTGTACTTACTATGATCAATTCTTAGGATGACTATTTTGACTGCACAGAAAGTAATCAGTTTTTCTTCCTCCCAATACATAGCATAGATGTTACACATGTTTCTAGAGCCCCATTGACTTTATGGGTTGAGATAGAAGGAAGAAGCTTTAAAAATATGTCTATTATTACTCTCTGAAAAGCTGCCTCGTGGGAGACACACACACACACACACACACACACACACACACACACACACTCTGACTTGAGACTAGAAGACCATAGGGAACAGGAAGGATCATCTACTCCCCATTTTAGATAAAACTGTCTCTAATGTATCTTTAAGTCATGGTTGTCTCATAGACTTTAAAACTGACACCAGATGAAAACCTACTTTTAGTGTTAGATCCATTCACTTTATAAATCGATAAAGTAGCATACAAGAAAAACTGTTTCAAGCTCATGGAGGAAATTGCAACATAAATCAGTTTTTATCTGATATTCAAAAGGTAGCAGGGTTCCCTACCCATAGAGTTAAGTAAGCATGGAGGGATTTAGGAATGTTGGGGGGCACATGGTTCACAACTCTTTAAAAAGGTACAGAACAAGACTTTGATTTCACTTGATTTGTTTTCGCTGTTTCAAAAGTGAATACATGAATAGTAATGCTTCTCTGTAAAAGTAATATAAGCTTGCATAAAAGAATTTGAGCTGGACAGTCCCATGGGCAATTTCTTGTAATATATACATCTATATATCTATCTGTGAAATACATGGCATTTCCTAGCAACTACCAACTTCAGAACAATACCGCTATCAGTTTGGGCTCACTGTGAAAAATCTGAAACGAAGAAATATTCAAGGTCACATTTCAGTTGATCTTTACTAAAATATTCCCTTTCCTTTCTAACCTGCATCAAGAGATATATGGATGATTATCAAGATAAGAATACTCCCTCAGAAGTCATAAGAAACGAGTTGGAAAGCTGCTATTTTGTAATCACTTTCTTGCCAGAAGTCTTACTGAGATGGTGTTTGAGGACATGATGTGTTCCTCTTGTGAGAACTAAATATAATCTGGCAGCCTGGCTTTCACCTAAATGGGGACTATGGGGGCCATGTCTTTAAACAGTAATATATCATTAATGCTCAATGATAATAGCATCTGCTGTGCTGAAAAACATTGGAAAAATGGAACTATCCAAAATTGTTTTTCCTATGATTAAGCAGAACTTTGTACCCTCTCAAATCCATTCCAATAAACATTAATATCATGCTCTCACTCGGTTTAAAGCCTATGTTCTGACTAGATTCATTATTTCATGACTGACATTGTTGGCTTATAGTCAGATAAAATGCTTGAGAACTTTTAGGAAGATTAGAAAAAAATGAGCAATAACATGGTAACAGATCTATTATAAGAACAGTGACAATAAAAGAGCAGAGCCTATTTTTCAATTGGGAGATTATTCCAATCTTCAGTTTCAACTTTGGGCCTAAATTTTAAAATGACCCTTCTTGGTATATATACATACCCTGGACATCTCCACTTTTTGAGTTTTGAATGTAAATATCTAAGCAAAACACCCTGTACCACAGAAAATCATGCAGGTACAGAGGGATGACTGATTTCAGGTACATTGTGCCACAAAACTTTATTGACTATATTTCCTAGTACAGGGAATTAAATTTGAAAGAGGTGAAGACTAATGGTGAAAGCGGGAGAAAGCTATGAAAAATTGTTCTATGTTTTCAATTTCATCTCGTTCTCCACTCTTGGACTATAATGTGATTTATCCATGTGTAGAAAAAAAAAAAAAGCCCTCAGATTCACATTTACTGATGCCCAGTTGAATTTGAGGGGCTGCTTTTTCAAATTCCAACCACCAAAAGCAGACCAGAACATCACACTTTACCAAAATCAAATATAGCAAATATTTGAGATTCAGTTATTTTACACATGAAGTTAAATTCTTTTATTAATCATATTACCTGTAGAGTATTAAAAATATAGTATTTTATTTTTAAAGCAAAACTCCAAATTGTTTTTACTTGGAAACAGTTTTAACAACTTTCAAATATGCAATATAGTATTATTAACTATAGTCATCAGTACAGGTAAATAGTTAAATAGTGGGACACCTCTAAAAAATGCTCTGTGTTCGCTGATGTTGTGGTAGGGGCTCATTATTTATATGCTCATGATATGTTCCTCTTGATTTGCTTCTGCTGTAGTTATGTAATAAGAAATCACGGGGGAGGGTTCAGATTGGCATCACAATTTGCATTAACGAAGCAGATGTGTTGACTGACATTGCTTGACATTGGTGTTTAAGTCATTGTTTATCAGTGGAAGACACAAGGTGTAGCCAGGTATGGTAAACACTGATTGCTCTCAGGGGAAAAAATAACTGTCAGTGAAGTTGAAAGGAACAGTAGGAACTCAGAAAGGACAAAGATTGTCTGACAATAATGTGGAATAAAATAGAGAATAACAAAAGCAAAGCCGAAGTGGACAGCTGTTACATATAGGTGGATACATCTGCATTTATAATTTTCTATAGTCCCCCATTAGGAGAACGGTTTCATTTACATTTATGAAATCCAGGTCTAAAATGACCGTGATTAGAAAGTATTTTCTAAGAGAATGCAAAAGCCTGGAAATGATTCTTACAAGTTGCATTCTTTTTGAACATTCCAAATATCAAATACCACTGTGATGCTTCAATGATGGCATACAATTATATTTAAGCCTCAAGGCACAATGAAAGTGCTGAATGGTTTAATCAAGTAGACAGTATTAGAGCATATTTCTCAGCAATGTCTCCCTTTACATTCTCTTCTACTTGCACAGATCCCTACTGTGGTGTTTATCTGACTCTTCTCCATCTCTGAAAAACCCAGTGATTTTCCCAGAATGATCTTATTTAGGCTGACACTCTTTGGAGGCTGATTCTGCTCTCAGCAGGATGTTGTCAGGAGTGTCTACACAAGTGAGCCTATTGTGACCTTCTCTGGGGAGTTTCTTTTAGATTAACTTTACTTGCTTGATTAAAATAATTTATATTTATTCAGTTCCTTAGCCTCTGCTACTCAGCAGCCTACCTATCTCTAGAAGATGGTAGCTATACTCCCTTCTCTCAAGGTCTCATGCAAGCTTAGGGGCTTGGAAAAAAATAAAAGAAACCATTACCATTTAATGATAATTATTTTTATATAAGTGATGTGTGTGTGATACCCTTCTCGTTAATGGAGAAATTTTTTTTGAAGGTTTAAACACTTTTAGGATCAATATAGTAATTCAGGTTATTTTTGGTATACTAAAATATTTAAAGGTTTTATGAAAAACATACATGACTGGGACTAAAACAACTTGGATAGTCATGTATTTGCTGAACAATAGTTCTAATTTGAACATTATTCAGCATTTGATTGAATATGTCTATGGATATTATGAGATTAGAATACAATACTATCTACTAAACTTTCTAAGATATTTACAAGTTTTTACCCTGTGTATATCATCATAATAAAGGCAATAAAGAGGACAAAAAATAAAAGAATTTTTAAGGAAGGCAACATTTGAAATTATAGGGTTGTTCTGACACTTTACCCCATGCAATTTTATGGGAATCAGCATGCAGCCTGTAATTACATACCCTTAAAATCAAGTATAACAAGAAGTAATTGCCACACAGGGTCATTTCTTGTCATGAAGAAGGTTGAGCTATTACTATATTACGTCTGAAGTTTATAGGGAGTAGTCAAAAAACAGGATCCAAAAACATATAGGAAACATAATAAATTAATTAGCAGTTGCCAAAAAGTGGTGTGAATTTTATTCAAATTCATTTTTCTTTGTTTCATAATGAAGTATTATCAAGTAACTAATCAGGAATCAAACTGCTTTTAGTAATTACCACCTTGATAATTTCTGTGTAATGCTAGTGGGTCAGCTAATTCTAGGTCATAGTAATCTTAACAGTGGATTATGGTACACTGTTATTATTTCATTTACTCAAGACAGTAAATGGTTGATTTAGTGTAATAAAAAGACTATGTGCACCGAGAAAGGACAATGGTGAAGGCATCAGGTTGTACTTTGTTACCTGGAATATTCCCTGATACACAGCCAAGTAGAAATACCCATTTCCTTCTTGATTTTTCAAAAAATATGACTTTGGCAGAGAAGTGAAATTAGAAGACTAGGACATTCTCTAGAGCTCAATTCCAGACTACTTTGGCCAGAATTACACTTTATTTTAAAAATGGGAACAAAAGGTATTAGAGGAAGGTTTGGAAAATATAAATAGATTACTGTGAGAATAGCTTTTCAAGCTTCACTCTAGCTAGACCAGTGCTCTGCTAGCTTGATTATAGCTTCCAGTTTTCCTTCCTAACTTGTATTTGTTGCATAAATAATATGAAAAAGAAAGGATATCTTAAAAGTTGAATAAATTATTAAAGCTTTCACTCCCTTAACAACTTAAGTCTTTGCTGATTCCCCTGTGAACCTTAACATTTCCAAATGCCGTATTATATCATTCTCTTTATTTTCATTTTCAGACCTCACAATCTAAAATGTAGGGTGTTTCTGACCTTTACAAATAACTGAATTGATGTAGCTATTGCCTTCACTCTATCACCTTGATCTACTCATTTTCTCCTGTCTCAGCAGCTACAAGTTTTATCCTGGATTGTGCAATCTGTTACCACAAATATACCAATGACATTACAGATCTTTGTTTTCTGGTCATTCTATTATCTGTCTTATGTATTGTTGTCCCAGATTTCTTTTTTTCTTTTTTTATTAACATATAATGTATTATTTATTTCAGGGGTTTAGGTCTGTGATTCATCAGTCTCACACAATTCACAGTGCTCACCATAGCACATACCCTCCCCAATGCCAGATTTCTATAATAACTTACTCTGCAACTTCATTCCTCTCTTCAGAACCATAAATTGATTCCCGAAATTGTTCCATCTAATAAAAGCTTTGATTCTTTTCAGGATTGCCTTTAACCTCCGGGCTTATATATAGATTGTTCCTTTAAACAGTTAATTTCGACAGGATTAGTTTGCATAGAAATACTTGGCCAGGCCTAAGTGGTCTTTCAAGTCATTAGGATAAAGCTATTTGCAAGATAGACCTCTTTACTGATCAAAAGCATTGTTTATCAGTGGGACTCAGTCTGCCACCTGTAGGTCATTACTCATTATTTTTCTAATTACAACTTCACTGTAGTCTGTTCAACCTTAGTCTATAACCCCATCTTTTCTCTCATCTGAACTTTTACCATAGTCTTTTGTTCTTTGAGTCGTGTCCACACTTTTTCCCCTTTGAAGTATAATGAAACCAGCTGTCCTAAATGGTCTTAAGTTCTCTTGCATCTCTAAGTCTCTTAATGCTGCTTAAATTATATTTTCTAGTATTTACTCATACACGTCTGCATATTAGTTGGTATTTTATTTTATTGTTCCTGAAGTCAGAAAGAGGGAAGTGAGCCAATGAAAGGGGACTTACATATTTGTGATATTGTGATTTATAATAAGAAATAGGTATTTGGTCTTTGTCCCAGTATGTGGCACAGAGCTCCTAAAACCACTGGAATTTCTAGTGATGAGAGTAATAAAGATGTTTTTTGATATGTTAAGGAGGTGACTTTCGAATCCCATCTAAGCATGGGGGCTGCTTGCCGGGTGTGATTAGAGGGTTGGGACTTCCAGTCCCATCCCCAGACCTGCTGGGAGGGGAGAGGGACTGGAGATTGAGTTCAGTCCCCAGTGGTCGTGATTTAATCAATCATGCCTGTGTAAGGAAACCTCCATAAAAAAACCCAACAGGACTGGTTTGGAGAGCTTCCAGGTTGGTGAATATGTGGAGATTCTGGGAGAGTGGTGCCCTTGTAGAGGGCATAGAAGCTGCATGCCCTTTCCCTATATCTTGCTCTATGCATTTCTTCCATCTGGCTGTTCCTAAGTTATATCCTTTTATAACAAATAGATTATCTTGAAAGTAAAATGTTGTTCTGAGTTCTTCAATCCACTTTAGCAAATCAGTCGAACCCGGCGGGGGGTGGGGGGGTCTTTGGAACCTCTGCTCTATAGCCAATTGGTCATAAGTGCAGGCGACAACCTGGACTTGCAATGGGCATCTGAAGTGGTGTGTGCAGGGCCCTTCTTGTGGGACTGAGCCCTTAACCCATGGAACCTGATGCTATCTCAGGTAGATAGTGTTAGGATTGAGTTGAATTGTAGGACACCCTGCTGGTGTCCAAAAATTGCTTGATGGTGTGGGAAAACCCTCTCTCCCCTGACACACACACTGGAATTGGTGATCAGAATAGTTAGTTGGTTAGAAGAGAGATCAGAGTCAGCATCAGTAATATTTATGTCCTAACTCCCTAGATCTTCAAGACAAGTATGTACTTTTATTCCTGTTGTGTAACAGTAAACCAGTGGTTCTTAAACTTTTATTCCATATAAAAATCCGGTCTTCCAAATAAGGAGTCATTATTTAAAATATAGACTTTGTTCCATCTCCAGAAGTACTGTCTGGGAATTTGCATATTTAACATCACTGCAAGTACTATAGGTTGAGACGACTTTTAGACTCATTCAAGATGCTTGGTGTCTATTGGAGGAAATGAGATTCAAAAAGGAAAGAAACAACTTCAACTTTAATGTACTCAAGGTGTTCATATGAAAATGAACATACTACTTAATACATATATGTGTGTAGGTATACATTTTGACTGCTCATTTTGTTGCATGCTGAGTCAGTTTACCTGCCTCATTTCCCTTTATAAATTATATTTTCCTCAAAAATAGGGGTTATTATTAAACTCTTTAAAAAAATCTCATGTCACAGAGGTATGATGTATGTACAATAGGTTTTAAATACTGTGATTATAGGGGCGCCTGGGTGGCTCAGTTGATTAAGCGTCTGACTCTTGGTTTCCACTCAGGTCATGATCTTGGGGTTGTGGGATCGAGCCCGTCTCTGGCTCCGCACTGAGGGAGACGTCTGCTTCAGAGTGTCTCTCTGTCTCCCTTTGCTCCTTCCCCTGCTTGCTCACACTTACTCTCTCTCTCTCTCAAATAAATAAAAATAAAATCCTTAAAAAAATATTGTGATTATAGTTGTGACTTGTGTTTTCCTGAATGACTCTTATACACCAGACCTGTTCAATGTACTTAACAAATATTTTATCTAATTGACTGAAGAACCTTGTAAAATAAGTATAACTTCACTCTATTTTATAGATAAAGAAATTGAAGTCCCTAGAATGTCATGAGCACATCCTAAGTAAATATATCTCATTAAGTGAGCCAAAATTCAAATTTGGCTCCTAATTCCATACTTTTCTTCATAATGTTGTACAGTTAGTTGTATTTGATTGACTACTTTATGTAAATTATGAGTTTACCTTAAGCCTTTTTCAGTGATAAAGTATTTTAAAATCATTAAATCAATTTATTTTTGATTTTAGAAAAATAAAGACTTAGATAACCCTCGGATATCATACTGAAGAGAATTTCAAATACGGTGCATTTTGTTTTTGTGGGGATCAGACTTGAAGGGGGCAGCATAAGCCCTATCTCCTGGTATTCATGCTGTTTGTTCATCAGCTCCCCTTCAGTGTGAGTGGACCCTGTGATTCTAACCAGTAGCATGCACTGGTAATGGGTAGGTGGTTTCATGAAATTGTAGTGCCTGAATTGCTGGAGTTTCTTTCTGTTGCTGGCTTTGGAAAAGCAACTTTCTGTACAACTGCAAGGAAGTGAATTCTGCCAATACTTGGAGTTTGGGAGCAGTTCCC
The DNA here is from genome assembly GCF_964656455.1 of Halichoerus grypus. Classification (NCBI taxonomy): domain Eukaryota; kingdom Metazoa; phylum Chordata; class Mammalia; order Carnivora; family Phocidae; genus Halichoerus; species Halichoerus grypus. The sequence continues at coordinate 145,240,118 of NC_135715.1, forward strand.
TCTGTCCAGCTTCTGATGCGATCCCAGCCCTGGCAAGTGTCTACGTGCAGCCTTGTGACTCTTAAGCAGAAGACCTATTTAAACCATGACTCTTGACCCACAGAAACTGAGAGATAAAAGTGTGTGTTGTTTTAACCCACCAAGTTTGTGGCAATTTGTTATGCAGCAATGGAAAACTAATACAATTTTGGTTTGTTTTCATCCTTTGCTTCTAATGATTGATTATCTAACCAGATACTGAAGTTTTCTGCTATAAGCATATATATTGAGAAAGAAGATTTTTTCCCCCGAAAGTATTAAAACCATTAATTGAACGAATATTTCTATGTTATATTTGGCTGCCAGTGGGTATCATAACCAATTAATCTTTTTGTCTTTTTGCTCCTTTAGCCTCCATAAATCCCTCATTAATTGAACAGACTAAGCATAGCTTTATGCCTCAGTGAGCCTATTTTACATTAGCTTTTTATTTACTTTATATTTCCCTGCAGTGATTTTTTAAAATGGTTTTTCAACTTCCAGTAAAGGTGTATATATTACATTTTTTCCCTCTTATTTAAGCTGACAAACATTTCCTTATGTTCAATAAACGAGAGCTCAGAAGAGCTCTCATTTTTATGGCCACTTTATGATTATACTTTTGAAATAAGGAGAGAGAAGATGCTCCCACCAATGATACTCCTGACCTCTGCCAACATTTCTCAGGTCCTCAAACATTTCTCCAGCAAATCCCCAGTGGAATAGGGCATTTAGTATCCAAATAAAGTGTGGGTAGGACATGAACGTATCTGTTGTACATCAATTCTATAGTCTCACACATAGTAAAGCTTTTGGCCTGGGAAAGACTGTGGCCTAAATTTAAGAAAAAACAAAAGAAAGAAAACAAACAAAAAAACTGCCCCAAAGCACAGTGAGATAAATGCAATAATCTTTCAGTGTGGTTTTCCTTCCACTATCAATCCTTTTTCTTTTTGAATATGCTCTCTTTCCATAACCTCTAAGTCCTAGGCTTCTCAAACGTTAATATTCATCCCTACCCACATCATGGGCAAAAATGGAATACTGATGTATTCAGGATTTTCCTGTGAAAACTAAAATATAAAGTAGTCAAAGAAAATAAAGGCAAGTATTTTGGCCCTGTAGGAGTGGGAAAATCTTAAGAACGTCTGTACACTCAGAAGACATAGAAAAGATATACTTATTTGACTACTTATTACAAGAAATATAGCAAAGGCTCGACAAAGTCAACAAAAGAAAGCCACAAAGCAGAAGGTTAATATCTTTAATAAACAAAGAAATTTTATAAATCCATTGTTAAAGAGGAATAGGTTTCAATATAAACATAGAAAAGAGGTGTAAATAGATAATTCATAGAGGAGAAAAAGCATGTGAGCAATAAATAGATAAAAACATGATCAACCTTATAGTCCTCAGGGAAATGCAAATTAAAATAAGAATGAGATAACATTTTATCTGGAAGATTGGAAAACCATTAAAATATTTGAAAACATAAATGCTGACTGACATAAGAAAAAATAATCTATTACAGATGTGAATGTGAATTGCTATTATCCTTTTTGGAAGACAACCTGGTAGGATATATTATGATTTAAATTTCATATTCTTTGACTCAAAATTGAGGAATTGCATCCACAGATTTATCAGTATATAAGAAAGTATGCGCTTGGCTGCATTCGCTATTGATTCCTGCTGATTCATTCCAGCTAAAAATAGGTATTGAGATGTTGGTGGGAACCATCTATTGGTAGTGTGAGAAAGGGGTTAGGTCTAAGGATGGGAATGGAGATCCTAGGCAGGGATTTATTTGGCCTTCCAGTTTTACAGTTTTTAGGACACCTCTTTCAAGTCACACACATAGCTTTGTTTTGATGTATTTTTAGGGGAGGGGGATGTATTCCAATGTGGCCTTTCTATCACACCTGTAACTGCCAGCAACCTAAGATCCGTAAGGTGGGGTTGCCAGTCCCAGTGACTCCCTTTGTAAATAGCAGACTTCTTTCTAGATAACTTGTTTTTCCTTTCTGCACTCTGTTGTCCATCTTCTACTTTACCTGCTCATTGTTACGTAAGAGATCTTATAGGCCATGGTATTTGATTATGGTTCTAACAAAACAAAAAATAAATAAATAAATAAAACTATGAATAAAAATATATTTAAGAAAAATCTTCTTGAAACAATGTTACCTGTTATCATTTATTCCAGCCAGTATTGTCCTAGAGTTTCCAGTGAGTAAAGTGAGGCATGACAAAGGGATAAAAAGTTTATAATTTGAAGAAAATGAAAAAAAACCTGTCATTATCTGCATGTGACATGACTACATATGTAAAAATTTCAAAGACTACAGCAAAACTATTGCAATTACTAATGTATTAAGTTGCTGAATACAAAGATACATAAAAATCATATTCTTAAATAGGACCAACAAAGTATAGGAAGTAAGAAAATAAGGTATCTTTTGCCATAGCATCAAAATATATAAAATACCTAAGAATAAAACTAATTAAAGATAGACAACACCTCTAAATTGAAAACTACAAAACATTTTTTAAAGAGTAAATGTAGGAAAGTACCTTGATGATCTTGGGATAAAAAAATATATATATTTCTTAAATGGGACAGAAAATCAGTAACCCTGGAGGAGAAGAAAATTATAAACCACATGAAAATTGAAAACTTAACACTTATTGAAAGATACTTAAAGAGTGGAAAGGCAAGCCAGGGAGTAAAGGAAAATATATATAACACATAGATCCAGTGAAGGAGGTCTTGTATCCAGTGAAGAAAGTATATAGATTATTCCCACATATAATTTTAAAAAGATAACCCTATAGAAAAAGGTTTAATGGTGTATATGATGATGTGGGAAGCACTTCTACTGTATACCAAAGTATGATCATCGTTTCAAGGAAAAGCCCTCATGCAATGAATTGTGAGCTGAGCGAGCCACTTTTCTCATGAAACACCATCTCATTTGAAAAATGACAAACTGTAGGTATTTCAGTTTGGATATTTTGTATTACTTTTCTTGAAAAAATTTTGTTGTCAATTATAAAATTCAAACTTCCAAGAAGAAATGAAAATTTCGGACAAATAGCATCTGTCACTGTTAGCTTGAAAGCTCATAATGCTTTAGAGATTTCTGGTAAGATACTAACAAATGTGTGTTTTTTTTATATTATATAATAAATGTGCCAAAATTTGGGAGATCTACCTAACTCAGTAAACTGTAAATTGGAGAGCTGTGAAATGAAGAGAAACTCTGAGCCGCGTACTATGGGGTCCTGAGACATTAGAAACTGACAGAGGGGAACTTGAGTTCTGAGACTGACAAAGCCCTGGGATGCTGATGGGTCTTTTGGTCTGGTTGGCTATTTGAGTGCCAGGACAGATTTCCGTGACTGACTGTTCCCTGCAGAGATGCTTTCGTGTGTTTCACAAGCAGTGATAAGTGAAAAAAAGCCATGATCATTTATTTAAAGCAACCAACAACTGCCCTACACTTGGAATCTTGTTGCTTTCCTGCTTGAATCTCTTCAGTGGCTCCTTAGTCACTGCTTAATATTGGATTTCCTGGCATGGCACAAGGGCTCCTTTTTATCTGTCCAGTCACATCTGCTTCCACTGCCCCTTCACATGTTATTTTTCACCCATTTATTTCTGTTACTCAAATATTTTTCGTTTTATCACGTGTTTTTTCGTATGCTTTTTCTTCTGCTTGAACTTTCATTCACTGTCATCTTTTTTTGAATGAAAAGCCGCAGATTCAGCTAAAGCATCTCTTCTTTCTCTGTTATCTTTGCATATTATGTATTCCTCCAACATAACATTTACCTTAATAAATTTTATTTATCTTGACCTGTGGACTGTAAGAGTCTCACAGGGGTAGTTCTTTTTATATTAGCATTCCTAGCAGTTAGCATTATTTCTTGGTATCTGTAAGGAATAAACATAAATGGATAAACCGATTGTGGCAGATAAAAGGAGGGACATAATTACATTAAGCTTTTGGATTCACTGTTGTCCAAAGAGTCTACAAAGGAAAGAGGTAGGAAGAGTAGGAATATAAATTATAAGTTGAATTTTATCACCTTTCTACACATACTCAACAACATCTAGTGGAATCAGGGATAATGAAATACTTGATTTAACAGAGAGATCCTGCTGTCAAGATAACAGAACAAATTGAATAAAAGAAGGAAAATTGGCATGCTATTAACAAACTGTTCCATCTGAAATACAAGGTCAGATGAATCTACAAAAAGTAATACAGAGGCCATCAAAGTCTCTTCTCTAGAATTTAAGTTTGTTTGGGATCATTTTTGTTCCCCCTGTGGAATTTTAGTTGTAAGTATTCATGAAACTATATTTTTTAAAGGCTTAGTGGTAATTTTATACTATTTCTCTAAGTTGTGTTTTGTTTTTACTAGTTTTTCTCTCACTCAATTCCCTCCACCCCTTTCTTGATCTTCTCTTTTTCCTACTATAGGCCTCTATGCCGTTTTTATTCTTATATGAGCCTCTCTTTTTGGCTACCTGCCTAGCTCTTTCCCATGTGATACCTTTGGCAATCTCAGGATTCCACCGATGGAGATGTAATTGATATGGAACTAGGCATTATCATCTTTCACCTAGAGTTTTATAATAACTTTCTAAATAATCTCCCTTGTTTTTCTCTCCTGTATTTTGGAGAATTGTATTTTTATTCCAAATATTTGCATGTCTTTCTTGAGGACTTGCCCCTGCTTGTGGGAGGATTATAGATCTGGTCTTAATGTCAGACTTGACCCCATGACTTGCTGTGGTCAATGAAATGTGATTAGAAGTAACTCAGGGCACTTTTGTGCAGAAACTTTAAGAGCCAGCTCCTGGTCCAGCCTGTCTCTTTTTTCCTTTGGTGTGAGACCAGCATTGTCCCGGAGAGCAGCTGTTGTATCAGAAAAAAGGCAACATGGAACAGAGCCACAGCTGACCCACAACAGCTATGTGATGTGAGTGAGAAAAAAAACCCTATTTTTCTTTGCTTTTAAGCCTCTGAAATTTTAGTGTTGCCAGCTACCACAGTAGAATTTAGTCAACAGTGATTCATGGCCTCTCCCCGCATCCAGTCTCAACACGGCAGCCAGAGTGAGTTCTTTAAATTGTAAATCGGTTTGTCCAATTTACCTCATTTAAACTCGGACATGCTTCTCCATTCCACATGAGTAAAAGACAGAGTTTTGCAATGACTGCAGAGACCCGCCGGATGGGCCACCTCACTTCCACCTTAGCTTTGTGAATGCAGCATTGAATACTCCCCTCTCAATCACGGAGCATCAAGCATTCAGGCCCTCTCATTCATCCTTGAATAAGCTCCTACATCAGGAATTTTGCATAGAATGTTCCCTCTTCCTTCTGGCTGGCTCCCTCACCTGCTTCCTGTCTTTGCTCAGATGTTACTTTCTCAATGAGGCCTGCCGGTGATCACCAGATTTAAAATAGCAGCTCCCTTTGCTTGTGCTCTCTCGCTCTCTGTCAAATAAATAAGTAAAATTAAAAAAAAAAACAGCAACCTGTTAACTAACCCCTCCCCTCACCAATGGCACATGCCATATCCTCTTTAGTCTGATTTATGGTTTTTTTTTCCTATTACATTTATTATTTATTGTCTGTTACCACTCTACAGAACATAAGCTTTGTGAGGTCAGGAATCTTGTTCTGTCTTGTTTACACCATAGTAAACTAGAATAGTACTTGATCCATACAATAGGAACTTTTTGGTGATAAGCATTCAGACAGGAAAAAAAGAAGTCTAGCTATTTACTACTTATTTCACGTTTATCTCAGCTGATCTGTGAAGTCCTAATCTATACATCTTTATTAAAACCAATTTGCCAGAGAGGAGATTGTGTGTAAGGCCAGAATATATGACACACACATATATATTCAGCTGTCTGAAGCCTGCTGTTATGACAAGAGCCCTAGAAAAAAATGTCAAGATAAGTGAAATTTGCATTTGGCTTTTCACCCCCTTCTTGGGATTCTTTATTTTTGTTTGAATAAAAGAGGGAAGAGTTATAATTATTCAGGTGATGAAATATGTTTTTTTTTATTTGTTTTATATATGACAGAATAAAGGGACCAGAAACACTAAGTAACTTTCATATTGCTCTTCTTTCCTTCACTCTAACCCAAAGGTCAGCAAAATGAGTCAGGGAGAAGGGTGAGAAGAACAGAGTGGGGAAACAGTGGAAATCCAATCATGGCTCCTCCCAGACTGAAGATTTCCCATCCTGACACAGGCCTGAGCGGAGAGAGCAAGAAAGCTTAGAAGTAAATGAAAAATTAAAGCCTTGATATTAGACTGGACTGGATTTTTATTACCAGAAAAAAATAATTTGGTGGAGCTAGTTTAAAGGGCTGTGATAAAAAAAGGGTCAAGTTGTTGTCCTTGAATGCTGTTGATTCCAGCATTCACTAATATAGTTATGTTATTTATAGTAAATGTTATAGTATATGTTATAAAATTTATTCTATTTAATGATGACTTTCTAATTGGTCTTAATCAGTCATTGAACCTTCCTTTTACAGACCCTTTTAATACCAAATGTATCCATAGAAGCTGCTTTTAGGCAACCAACTTGAACATTGGCAACCTGAGTGGGGTAGAAGGGCCCACAGTGACCCCCCCCCCCCGGCTGAATACAAACAGACCCATTAGGTGACTCACCTCACCCTAGCTGACCAACAGGTTACTTACACCCATTAGGTGACTCACCTCACCCTAGCTGACCAACAGGTTACTTACACCCAGACACAGTTATCAAGAAAGGAAAATTCCATACATTTCCACACTTCCTCACGTTCCCCCTGAACTATAGTCTCCCCCACCACTGTTTCCTAGCAGACAGCCTCTCCCTGGCTGTCCAGCCTGCCCCTACCTTACAGTGTATTCAATAAACTTCTATCTCCTTTGTTTTGCCTCAGGTGAATTCTTTCACCACGCATGCCACTGGCTTTCACCTGGTAGAGTCACTCCACAGTATCCTGTTTTAATTAATACCTCTTATACGGTTGTATTATTTTTGCTTGATTTTTGATAATCCTATGGGAATCATTAGGAAATATCTTCTTGCTTTGGCTTTTGGCTGAGAGGAGGTGAAGGTGCAACTGTCTTTGGTCGTCCTGAATCTGGGTTCATCCGACATCAGCTGCCTCCACCATGCTTCCCAAGTTCAACCCCAGTGAGATCAAAGTGTATACCTGAGGTGCGCTGGTGACAAAGTCGGTGCCACATCTACCCTGGCCCTGGAGATCGGCCAGCTCGGTCTGTCTCCAAAAAAGATTGGTTATGACTTCACCAAGGCAACTAGTGATTGGAAGGGTCTGAGGATTACAATGAAACTGACTATTCAGAACAAAGAAACCTAGATTGAAGTGGTACTTTCTGCCTCTGCCCTGATTATCAAAGCCCTCAAGGAACTGCCAAGAGATAGGAAGAAGCAGAAAACATTAAACACAGTGGAAATATCACTTTTGGTGAGATTGTCACCATTGCTTGACAGATGCAGAACCACTCTTGAGTCGGAGAACTCTCTGGCATCATTAAAGAGATCCTGGGGACTCCCATTCTGTGGGCTGTAGTGTTGATGGCCGCCACCCTCATGACATCATCAATGACATCAATAGCGGTGCAGTGGAATGCCCAGTTAGTTAAGAACTACAAGGCAAAATATTTCAATAAAGGATCATTTGACAATCAAAAAAAAAAAAAAAAAAAAAAGAAAATATCTTAATTTTCTTCCTTTTATTGTGTTCTATTTTATTCATTTTAGTGTTACTTTTGGTGAGTAATCTCTCAATCAGGGTATTTAAAATCCTGGAGCTTGTTATGTGTTAGGCTTTCCTTCACACAGATGTATTTCACAGTGCCAGTTGCCACAGTAGCGTCCAATGCCTTTAAGAGATCATTGTATAAGATTAAGGAAATTCTCTGAAAAAATAAGTTTGACTGAAAAAGATGAATGTGTAATCATAAAGGCAATTATAGGGGCACCTGAGTGACTTAGTCACTTAAGCACCTGACTCTTGATTTTGGCTCAGGTCATGATCTCAGGGTATAAGATTGAGCCCTGTGATGGGCTCTATGCTCAATGGGGTCTGCTTGAGATCCTTTCCTTCTCCCTCTGCCCCCACTCCCATGAGCTCTTTCTCTCAAATAAGTAAGTAAGTAAGTAAATAAATAAATAAATAAATATATTTTAAAAGCAATTATAAAGGTTTCTGACTGGATGTAGAAGTAAAGTGTTATTTAGCTAGTTTCACTTAGGTCTTTCTGCAGTGCACTTCCAGGCCCTACGGAAAAACCTAGTCATAGAGGATATAAAAATTTAGAAATCTAATATTTTTGTCTAAGAGAAGCTAAGGAATTAGTTCTCCAAGCCAGTCTTTTGCATAAAATCAGGAACTCTTCACATTTAAACATTTTTTATTTTATTTAAAAAATAGGAGTGTTCTTAGTATGGTTAATGTTAAGCTGTATATTTGTCAAGAGCTTTATGATGGAAGGAACAGTTTTACATTTGTTACTGGGATTTGTTTCATGACAACCAGATACAGAATGGTTGTTTTGAAATTTACCTAAGGTCTAACAGGAACTCAGACTGTTTTTGCCACACTTCACTACTTTCTTACCATTGGAAAGGAAAGTGGTGATCCCGTGTCCTACATCTGGGGGAAAAAACCCACAAAATTTGGCTCTGTCAACCATGAAATTTGAGTGCATCTTAAAGATTCAAGTATACCGTATTTTGCTTTAGAAATTTTGCTATCTGATATCAGGCCAGAGGATAAAACATGATTTGAATAGTACAATTACCTTAGGCCGTTGGCTGATACAACATGTTGAACTGTATTTGATTTCCAAAATATCTTTAACACAAAGTCATCTGTTTAGGTCTTTCTTTCCATAAAGTTATAATTTAGATGAAATTTGTCTTTAGTGTATTCAGTCTTCCTTTTTAACTCATTTTTTATTCTAGTTAGATAATTTTTTTTAAGATTGCTATTTAATCTCATTTTTCCACATAAAAACTTACTCTCTTGCAAGATTTGATAAAAGTATTAAAAAGTATAATGAGACGTAATGTGTTAGCTCTCTGTGATATCTGCAATTATTTTAAGACAAAGAAATGTCAGGTATTAGCAAGCAAGTTAGGAGGGATCTGAGGTGATAATCAAATCTCTAAATTCTCTGAATTTGTACAACACAGTAGTTGCCTACTCTGCTCAATATTCCTGGCCCATGGACAGCATGTATTCATTTGGTCCCAGTGGTTTGTTGGGGGCAGTCTCGAAGTTCAGAAACAATAAAGGAAAAGAATTTAAAAAGATCAAAGATCCAAAGAGAACACATACATGTACATATTATAAAAGACCATATATGGCAATTATATAATTGACTCAGCAATTGGTTCTCTCTGCCCTGTAACATTACACATCTTTACTCACTGACTTTGCTTTGCCATGTAATGCTAAAGCAAACAAAAAGACTAGAAATAAACTAAGCATTAATTAAGAAAGATTGGTTGAAGAATTTTTGATAAATATATAACATGGCATATGCAGCTAGTTTTAATGAAAACTAGATTTAATTAGATTTAATGAAAATTAGACATATTTCCATGAAGAGATGTCATTCACATATTATATGTGGAAAGAGAACACATCTTAGATGAAAGTAGATAACAGAGTTCACTTTATAGAAAAGAGTAGAAAATCATGATATATTTATATAGATAAATATTTCAAAGAACAGACACCATTGGACACTGATTACTTCAGAAATAGTGAGATTGGAGGAGGAAAGTTAAGATTTTTAACATTTTCTTTTTACAACTTTGCACTGTTCACTTTCTTAAAACTATATTTCTTTCTATAATTAAAAATTCAATAAAAAACAGGAACATACAAAACAAAACAAAACCAAAATAATAACTTGAAAATTTTTAAATTAAGATGACATTTGCTAACTGACATGAACAGGATTGGGGGAGGAAATATGACCAAATACTGGCTCTGACCAGTCACTTCTTCCCAGGTAGTTCCCAAGGAAAGCATTTGGGAAAATCTGGCAGTTCTCTTCCTGCCAATCAGAATTCTGTTCTGACCTGATTTCTCTCCCCCCCCTAGTTTCCAGGGAAGTCCTTGTTTGCCAAAAGAGCTCTTTGTTGTTCTGTCAGTTAAGTTAGAAAAAAAGAAAAAAAAAAGTGTAGCATAGGATTAAAGGTGGTAGATTAGGGTGAAGGGTATGGATTTGCAGGGAAAAATATTTGGTGTGAGATGTGTTAAGGCCAAAGAAGACAGAAGAGAGAAGGGCGTTATTAAAATCCTTGCATCGATTAATATATGGTTGATATATTAATCAAACTGTTGGAGATATGCAAATAAAGATCCATGGTTAATTTGATTCTTTGGTTTTTAGACTTATTATTATTATTATTTTTTTTTAATGCTGTGATAGAACTCTGAAAAGAGACCCTGTGAATCATGGCTCTAATGTTTTAAAATAACATTTTTCTTAGATGTGTGTCTGGTCAAAAACCATAATACAGACAACTTGTGTACTATGTTCTTTTAGTGAATTTTGCATGATAAACCTGCCTAACAGATCAGCAATCCCAGTGATTTACAATGAGAGACATGGTCTTGATGTCTGGGAGGTGGCTGGGGTGGCTGTTCTTCATTCAGCAAGTCAGCTTCACATCTGCTCCACAGATCTTTCATTCTGAGACCCAGGCAAGATCTTCTGATGCCAGATGGCAGAAGCACAAGAGCACAAGCTAAACCACACACAAGCTGGTTTCAAGTCTCTGATTAGATGTGGCCCACGTTATCCTCACTTACATGGCCCTGGTCAAGGCAAATCGTATAGATAAGCCCGAAGCTGGAGTGACAGGGGAATATACTCCACCCCAAGAGCCAGGCCTGCCAGGGCGGATGGAAAAGGATATGAGAGTATAATTCTATTATAGGGAGAGAGTGGAGAGCTGATGGCAGTAATCCAAGATGGGGCTGGATCACATGGAGCATTTTTTTTTCTTAAGCTAGTTAGGCTTAAAAAGCTTCAGTCCTAACTTTGTGATAAAGATTGCTCTCTCTTTTTCCAAACTTCCCCTCCACTACAACATCAAAACCTTTTGATGATTTAAGTGGCACAGGAGAAATGGAACAGAGAAACATTATGAGAAATCTTGAGAAATCCGGGTCTTCCTCGACTTTCTGCCATATACTATTTCTGTCCCACAGACAGAGTCAGAGAGGGAGTTGGAGAGAGGACCCTTTCCATGTAAAATGTAGTACCACATTGTGATTCTACCCACTATTTGAACGTGCTCCTGATAATGTACTAGAAGATAATCCATAACAACTATTTCTAGGGATGAATTGGAAGATAAAGGAAAGAGGCCCGAAACTTCTCTCTCTGCTTACCCATTGCACTGGAGGACATCTGTCATTTTTTGGCATGCTGAGCACTTATTTTCACATCTTCTGGAAAAACCATTATTTCCCCATTTGTATTCTGTGTGTTTTGAGTGACATTGATTCAAACCCTGTGGCCATGTGACCCAGGCTTGAGCAATCAAAACATGGTATCCTAATGATTAATTCAGGGTCGAGAAGGTGATTCAGTCAGAGCCCTGGAAACTATATTCTAGGACTTTTGTTGGAACTATTGGAAAGAAAGCATCCTCCACCTGCCGTGCTGGGGTTGGTGTTAGGATGGTACATAAGCTGAGAAGTGTAAGCAGCCATCTTTCCATTGTGTGGAGGGGAGTTGAGAATTTAACCAGGCACAGCAATACAGAAGATGTAATGGCAGAAGCAGAGAGTCCTTGAATTATTATTTATTCTCTGTATCCAGACATGCCTGAAAGCACTCCTAGACTTTCAAGTTACATGAGTGAAGAAATTCATAGTTCTGGTCAATTGATTTTGTTATTTTTTTCTGTTATTTTGCTACAAATGACGTCCTGATCAGTTAATATTAGTATCTACATTTTATGTAGTTACTATTAGTGTCTAGTAAAACATTATAAAGCGTATGCCTATAATAAAAAAAATGAAGGTGCACACAATTAGAAAGGAATTCCCTACAAAGTTGATTTTTTTAAAATACAACTTTATCCTGATTCTAAACGAAAAGGAATGGAAATGACAGTAACAAGCAAGATTTCACCGATGGATATTGTGATGTGACTATAGTAGTCTTATATTTAAAATTTAGGAAGGAGACTACTGCATTTCAAAACAGCTAAATATACAGGTCCAAGGAATGGAGGTGCTTTTTAAACTGCCACATTCACTCCAAAGCCCATTCATCTCCTTCAGCATCCCAAAGATTAAGCACGTGTCCTGTTTAGCTATATACTAAAGTGGCCAACATGGTGTACCACTGACATCACAGGACAGTTGCCTATAAATCTAGACTTCTGACACTGGGCTCCAGCTGAACTTTCTTATAGGTCGTCATCCTCATCTGGGAGAATATTTGTCTGAGCAATCTCTGGATCGTGCTCATACTGTGTTGCCAAAGCTGGGTCCAGACAACCTCTGGTAGGGCAATAGCTGTTATGGCAACAAACTCCAAGTTAGGGTCTCCAAATAGTTTTCTAGCAAGAGAGAGGAAGGCTTTTCAAAGTTGTAGTTACTTTTGGCAGAAATGTCCTAGTACTGAAGGTTCTTCTTTTGGTGGAAGACAATAGATTTGGCCTTAACTTTCCTGTCCTTACTGTCTACTTTGTTGCCACACAGCACAATGGGGATGTTTTCACATACTTATACCAGATCTCTGTGTCAATTATACACATTCTTGGAAGTAACCCTTGCTGTTACATCAAACCTTATAATGGCACGCTGGGCTTGGATGTAGTACCATCTCTCAGCCTACCAAATTTCTCCTGAGCAGCCATATCCCATACATTGAACTTAATAGGTCCTCTGTTGGAATGGAACACAAGGGAATGGACCTCAACACCCAAGAGCTACATACTTCTCAAATTCACCAGTCAGATGATGTTTCACAAATGTAGTTTTTCCAGTACCACCACCATCAGCCAGTGTAAGTTTGAACTGGACGTGGGGTTCTTCTTGGGCAGCCATTATGATGTTGCTTCCAGAAGCATTTCCTGCTCCTCTGAGCCAACATTGATTATTTCTTTGAGTGTTTTTTTTCTGTAATTAATTCCCACCCTCCTCTTACCTCCAGCGTAATTTGAGTTTTTGAAGTTTCTTATAACAATGGAAAGTTCATGAGGGGCACTAATTAGGTGCAAAAAATGATTCAAATACAAACTACTGTCCCAAGTTGTAAAATTATTTTCTTTATCGCCGTAGGATGCTGAATATTTATAATAATTTTTTGAGGAAATATATAAATGTCATTATATAGCAAATATTTTCTGTGATTGGAAGTTATAAAAGCATTTTTCTCAAAGAGGGATTGATAATTTACCTATAGATTTGGGCCATCAGAGGGCCCGAGTTCCAGCCTAATCCTATGCTCTGCCACTTTGGAGAAAATCACCTAGTTTGTTGGCTAGCAGCAACAACTACAAAATAAGGGGGCCAAATTAAAGCACTTCTAAAGATGTTTCTATCTTTAAAATGCTATAAGCTCTGCCATATTGCTTATATTAGTTTCACTTTAAACATCATGCTTTCCTAAGTAAATGAAATATTACCTTTATATTTTTTTGAATGCTTGTATATCCATTGAGTAAAATCTGTCCTTGATTTTACTTTTGCAGAAGTAACTACATTCTTAGGCAGATAGAACTGAGTAAGGGAATCAAAACATGACAAAGTGGTTTAATTCACGTAATCTCAACTTTGTCTCCTAAGCAGAACAGAGTGAAGATAATGCTGACCAACTCACTATGCATAATGCATTGTGTAACTCTGTGGCTCATGCTGACACTGTTACAATATTTATCTGAGAGAGAAAAAACTTATGCAATGTGTTGATGCCTTGATAAGTATATTCTAAAATATTTTAAGTGCTTAAATATAAGTTAAACCCTGAAATCATGGTACAGAGAGGGGACTTACTCTGGGACCAATGCAAACTTGAATTATTATTGAACAAACTGGAGAGGTTTGAAAGTGGATTTCCAAGAGATTTCTTAAGAACTAATTTTTTATACTGGATTAGTGAAAGTTCTTATGGTTTATTAATTTGTATCCCCTTTAGAAATCTTTTTATTTATCTTATTTCTTACATTTGCTTGAAAAAATCCTTATGAGTATTTGAGTTAAAAGAAAAATAAAAGGACTTTTAACACTTTTCTTGCCTAATTCAATAGAAATTGTAGATAAGGAAAATGCTATTAAAATAATTTTAAGTGTGTCTTTACTCCTGTACAGACTGAATGAGTATTAAAATTCACACATGCAAATACACATATATCATTAAAGGATTTAGGTAAAAATAGATAAAATAGGAAAAAAGTTTCCTTTAAAAACATTAAGTCTGATAATGTAAACATTACTAATTTATACTTATTTGTTTAACAAAGGAGTTGAAGCTGCTTAAAATATGGGTACCATGAAAATGGTTAAAGTAAACAGTTGAGAAATTAAGTAAAGGAAAAATAAGGTTAGAAAGACAACAAAAGCAGGGACTCAAATAATACAAGTAGAAATGCGTATCATAGGTCTTATGTAGTTATCAGAGATGGGCCACATATTTAGCCCTATTTTACTTAAAGCAAGATAAAAGTACCAATTATGTTGTTAGCAAGACAAATTTAAACCTACGGTTAATGAGAAGACAGGTGTTTCTGCAACTGAAACTTGAAATCCATTTCTTTTATGAAATCTTCTGGACAGTGCATGAATTAAAAAGATGCTTTGTGATATAATGGACAATATACTCAATGGAAGCCTTATAATAAATACAATAATGCATTTTGGTTTTTGGTTTTGCTTTTTCTGAGAGTGAGTGTGAATGGAGGGAGAAGAGGCAGAGGGAGAAGGAGAGAGAGAGAATCTTAAGATTAATTTTAAGAATCACTGAGCATGGAGCCCAACATGGGGCTTGATCCCATGACTCTGAGATCATGACCTGAGCTAAAATCAAGAGTCAGATGCTTAACTGACTGAGCCACTCAGGCGCCCCAATACAATAATGCATTTAATACAACTTTTAAAGATAGTGTTCTTTTGGTTTGATTGATGACAAGACACTGTGGTGAAGTTCAGTAAGAGTGATTTTATATTAAACTGAAATAGGACAGCCTGTTTGTGTTGATATCAAGCTATTAAATACTATATATTAACCTATTATGACTCTTTTTGGACAAGGAGTTGTATTTTTATAGATAATAAGTCAAACAGCATTCTGCTTCCTTAGTGGTAGTGCATGCAGTTTGATTTGTACCACTGAGTAAGCTGGATGCTATCTTGTATACAATTAATACAAAACTTGCTAAACTTCTGTTATGTAGTTGGTTATAAAGAAGGAAACTCCTAGCTTTCCTCAGGAGTTTTAAGCTCTAGTATTGCACAGAAAGTTCTCCAAAGTAGGACTTGAGTGCCGGTATGGGCTCATTGGGCATTTTGTGTTCCTTATCCATCACTAACCCTTTTTCGGAAGCAGATAAATGAAGTGGTGCATCAAACAATCCAGAGGAAACTTCATTCTTTTTTTTTAAATTTTTTTTATTAACATATAATGTATTATTTGTTTCAGGGGTACAGGTCTGTGATTCATCAGTCTTACACAGTTCACAGCGCTCACCATAGTACATACTCTCCCCAATGTCCATCACTCAGCCCCCGCATCCCTCCCACCCCCCTCCACTCCAGCAACCGTCAGTTTGTTTCCTGAGATTAAAAGTCTCTTATGGTTTGTCTCCCTCTCTGGTTTCATCTTGTTTCATTTTTCCCTCCCTTCCCCTATGATCCTCTGTCTTGTTTCTCAAATCCCTCATATCAGTGAGATCACATGATGCTTGTCTTTCTCTGATTGACTTATTTCGCTTAGCATAATACCCTCTAGTTCCATCCACATCGTTGCAAATGGCAAGATTTCTTTTTTGATGGCTGCATAATATACCATTGTATGTGTATATGTATACACATACCACATCTTCTTTATCCATTCATCTGTTGATGGACATCTAGGCTCTTTCCATAGTTTGGCTATTGTGGACACTGCTGCTATAAACATTGGGGTGCACGTGCCCCTTTGTATCACTGCATTTGTATCTTTGGGGTAAATACCCAGTAGTACAATTGCTGGGTCATAGAGTAGCTCTATTTTCAACTTTTTGAGGAACCTCCATACTGTTTTCCAGAGTGGCTGCCCCAGCTTGCATTCCCACCAACAGTGTAGGAGGGTTCCCCTTTCTCTGCAACCTTGCCAACATCTGTTGTTTCCTGACTTGTTAATTTTAGCCATTCTGACTGGTGTGAGGTGGTATCTCATTGAGGTTTTGATTTGGATTTCCCTGATGCGGAGTGGTATTGAACACGTTTTCATGTGTCTGTTGGCCATTTAGATGTCTTCTTTGCAGAAATGTCGTCTGTTCATGTCTTCTGCCCATTTCTTGATTGGATTAGTTGTTCTTTGGGTGTTGAGTTGGAGAAGTTCTTTATAGATTTTGGATACTAGCCCTTTATCTGATATGTCATTTGCAAATATCTTCTCCTATTCTGTCGGTTGTCTTTTGGTTTTGTTGACTTTCCTTTGCTGTGCAAAAGCTTTTTATCTTGATGAAGTCCCAATAGTTCATTTTTGCCCTTGCTTCCCTTGCCTTTGGTGATGTTTCTAGAAAGAAGCTGCTGTGGCTGAGGTCGAAGAGGTTGCTGCCTGTGTTCTCCTCTAGGATTTTGATGGATTCCTGTCTCACATTTAGGTCTTTCATCCATTTTGAGTCTATTTTTGTGTGCGGTGTAAGGAAATGGTCCAGTTTCATTCTTCTGCATGTGGCTGTCCAATTTTCCCAACACCATTTGTTGAAGAGACTGTCTTTTTTCCATTGAACATTTGAGGAAACTTCGTTCTTTAGGGCTGTCTTCATAAGAGCTGCATTGGAAGCTTTAGTAACTGTTTATTAAATTATACACACACACAATCTAATAATAATCTCTTTGAAAGATTTAAATGAAAATGGAGACATGAAGTTTCTCCTGCAGTATAAATTAATCCAAGTATACCGTGAAAGAAATATAGTGTTCCTTATAAACTTCACAGAGGTAAAAAGCTGAAATGTCAGCAGAAGTTATGACATATGATAACTGGTCTATGAGTCTATCTTATTGAAAATGTAAGTGCTTAGAAAGAGTTGAAAAGCATTGGGCTGACAATGTTTGCAGTCACTGTCATTTGCAGGATTTTGGGATTTGGACCATTTTTGTTATTGTTTATTTACATTTTTTTCCCTATTCTATACATTTTTGAGTTTTCTATAATGAATGTATTAATTCTGCAATCGGGAAAATTAATTATGCCTGTTACTTCAAATTGATCATCCTGAAAAATATTCACAACAACAAGATTTAGTGAGGTCACTATTAAATTTATGATTGTCTTTGGATCTTTTAGTTAGAATGATATAGAACTAGAATATGCCTTTTTACCTCAAATCAAACCTATGATTTTCTAAGTTGAAAGTAATGAAGTAAAAGAAATACTTCCATTACTTGTTTAATGAGAGATAAATGCAGTCCAAGCCATAATATTTGTTAATGAATCTATTTCTGATTATCTTACACTGATCAGGGAGGAAGAATCCATAATGTTTGGTGAAGAATGTTAAATTCATGAGAAGTAGAACTTTTATTAGGCCCAGGAAAATGGGTTAGAATTGAAAATCATTCCCAAGATCTGCCTTACCTTTGGGAGCAGAAGCCCATTTGTGATCTAAGTGTAAAGTCCCTATTTCTATTTTGGCACAGGCTAGATTTCACCTGAAATAATTAGGGGCAATATTTAGTGACTTCATTAGTTCTGATGGTGGTGTTTCAAGATGGCACTCAAACTCTGTTTCTATTGTATCATCATAAGAAGGATGAGACATGATAAATAAGTGTCATTAACTAAATATGGTGCTTCCATATAATTATTTAATATGATAACATTGATCATTAAATATGAAATTTTCATTTTAATTTTGTGTGATTAAAACCTAGTTAAATTAAACAGTCCATGTGAAGGTAATATTTTGTTTGTTTTTAAAATATTTGTTTATTTTTCTGAGTGTACCTAATTATCATCTCTGAAATTTATTTTTTTTAGGTTTTATTTATTTATCAGAGAGAAAGAGAGAGAGTACAAGCAGGGGGAGTGGCAGACAGAGGGAGAGGGAGAAACAGGCTCGAGGGGCTCAATTCCAGGATCATGACCTGAGCTGAAGGCAGATGCTTTAACCAACTGAGTCACTCAGGTACCCCTATTATTTTTTTAAAGATTTATTTATTTTATTTTGGGAGAGAGAGGGAGAGAGAGCAGGGAGAGGGGCAGAGGAAGAGAATCTCAAGCAGACTCCCTGCTGAGTGCAGAGTCCAATGCAGGTCTCGATCCCATGACTCTGAGATCATGACCTGAGCTGAAATCAAGAGCCAACCACTTAACTAACTGAACCACCCAGGCACCCCTGAAATCTATCATTTTTAAGGCATGAAGTAGCCTGGTGTGTTTTCTTCAGAAAGCTCATGACCTAATTACCCAATCTGTTTGTTTATAATTGGTTACTGTTTTGCAGGGGACAAGTCACGGTGCCAAAAATGCAACATAAAACCCTTCAGTGATTTTAATTAGAAATATAGATTGTCCAGGGTTAAGCGTCCAACTCTTGATTTCGGCTCAGGTCATGATCTCAGGGTCCTGAAATTGGATCCCACATCTGACTCCGCGCTCAGTGGGGAGTCTGCATGAGAATTTTGTTTCTCTCTCTGCCCCTCACTCCCCCCTAAAATAAATAAATAAATCTTAAAGGCAAAACAAAACAAAAAAAAACAAAGAAATGTAGATTTTCCAGAAGTCATTAGGAAGAGAACTTTGGGGTTTACTTGAAGTGCTCCACTTGAATAGGCAGTGAGAATCAGGAGGCCTCTTACCATACTAGGTTTCTCTTGGCCAAAGATTCTGTTTAGACCTTCAGCGATGTTTATTAGAACCCTTGTGCCTCTAACTTGCAAGGAATATGAGAATTTTTTTTTTTTTTTGTGAAATAATGTGAACCAAAAGAAAAGTAGAAATATTCTCCATATTTGTAATCAAGATTTCCATGCTATAGATGAGGCATATTTCACAATTATATAGCTGCAGTTCATTACCTCCTACTGGCCAATTAGATAGAGTTTATTAATTCCCAGATCTTAGATTTGATGTTTGAGATTTGATGCAGAATTGATACAAAAAAAATGGTTTGGCAAATCTCTATTCTATGTAGTGTGATGCAGCTAAGGGAAAGATCTTCATACTGTCAAGTATGTTTTTCAAAGCCTTCCTTCAATACAAATGCTACCAGATGGAACTTACTTCTGCCTGTGCTTAATTCATTGATAATGTAAACTTGGGAGATTTACATATACCTTAGACTGGATATTTAATATAAACAAGTATGAGAATGGGATGCAAATAAATGCTATCTGGAAATTATGGGGCAAACTAACCTCTCTGGACATCTTTTTTATATAAAAGCAATGGATTTAGAAAACAAGAAATCCCTAATGCTCATCAGGATTCACATTATGGAGACCATTTTTGGCTTATGTTAAGTGCCCTATCTTTTTCTATCTCCATGCTTAATGATTTATGGAAAAGTTTTATTTTTAAGTGATTGTTTTTAATATCTAAGAAATATTCTGTAAAATTTTTTTATATTGAATTGATGCAGTCAGCTCTGAACTATACTACTACCACTTCTCTTGTCTTTATGCACTCTATCTCTTTAAAAAACATTTTGTTTTCTTCAGGATCACAGATATTTAGTAAATTGACATGCATTGAATTTTTAGTGTTCAGTTTACTGCTGTATAGGGAATTATAATAAAACTAAGAAGAGACTTTGTTCTATCTTTAAAAACTCATTATCTGATGGGTATGATGGGACAAAAACAATTAGGAAACATTAAGTCATTCATGAGGATAATGGTTAGAACCTTATATGAGACTCAGGAGGCTAGATTCACAAATTTCCCACTAATTAGAGATGTATGATGAAACGAGTCAATAAACTTTCTGATTCTCAGTTTCCTCCTCTGAAAGATAAAAGAAAAAAAATATTTCAGTGGTTCCTTTCGTTTCTACAAATTTTATGATTTTATTGTAATTATTATCTGTTCATGTTTTCTGGTTTGAACTATACTTGACTACCTATAGTTTCAGAATAAGGTTATTAAAATTACAGAAAGAAGAAACACTTAAAATGTTAAATATTTTAAATTATTTGTCTCAATAATATTCTAAAAACACAATACATGTTCATTTAGAAAAGTTAGATTCATTCAAAGGGCAGCAAAACCCAGAGAAGCATTGCTAGACTATGGGTGTAACTATGTGATAAATAAATATTGCTTTTAGACTTTGGTATTTTGCTTTTTTAGTTCATCTAAAATATTTTAGTCAAAAATTTATCCTGATGTTTGACTTGACACTTTGAAAAAACTCTGTGAATTTCAAAATTCAATGACAACATTCTAGGATGCAATACCAAAGATGATGTAAAAATAAACCACTATGAGCAGACACCTTAAATAAACACAATAATTCCATCAGGGAAAAGCAATATAGGGCATTACTAACCATTTACATATACTTATAAACAAGACAGAAATAAAATACTAGAGAACAGAGGTAAGGTAATATTCTTAGAATTAGCAACACTGTTCTTAGAAAAAAGTGAACTTCTTTACCCTGGGCCAGGGACTATTTTCCTGCATACTTTTAAAGAAAGTATATAGTTATTGGGGCGCCTGGGTGGCTCAGCTGGTTAAGCGGCTGCCTTCGGCTCAGGTCATGATCCCAGCGTCCTGGGATCGAGTCCCGCATCGGGCTCCTTGCTCAGCAGGGAGCCTGCTTCTCCCTCTACTGCTCCCTCTGCTTGTGCTCTCTCTCTCTCTCTCAAATAAATAAAATCTTAAAAAAAAAAAAAAAAGAAAGAAAGTATATAGTTATAACCTGGATTATGCTATATATTTACCAAAAGAAGTCCTTGAAGAAACTCCAACTGAAAGAATAGTAGACTCTAGGAGAATTTTAAAGTTGTTAATAAACCAAGTTAGCAGAATCTCTTGATCAATTTCCAATATGTTAGTTTCAGACCATATTTACCAAAAATATTTATCTTGCTGAGACTTCTTTGCAAAGAATACTTCTAAGTAGCTATTATTATTAATCATGAGCAAACACTGTGGAATAAGAAAATGTGAGTGACAACATAACCTTTGCTCTAGTTTCAGACTGAGTTGTCATGAGAACTATGTTAAGGGGTAATGTTGGTTTTATTGCATTATGGAGAAATTTTTCAGAGGAAACCATTCCCTTCCCATGTAGGACAAGGACAAGCTTCCACAGAGATGGTTGTCAATAAATCTGAATGTTCTCAGAATTGTATATTACCTCCTGGGTGTGGGAAGTCAACGGAGGAGCATCTGTTTTCCTCTCCTTTACCCAGTAGTTGTTAATACTTGAAAGAGAAGCCTACATGGAGTAAAGGAACTAAATATTCTTTACCCCAAGTGAGTGAGGGCACCTATGGGAAGGAAAAGGGAATTTGAGAAAAACCTTATTAGGAATCATATCAGTGATGTCTAGAGTTAAAAACAGGATTCTTAATGTCCCCTATATTATTTTAACCCTATCTAATTTCACATGCCTTTACTAATATTTATAATTGTGCATTCGCTCATGTTTTCCTTCTTGATAGTACCTGCTGAAGTTTTAGCTGTTATATAGGTTTTCTACATCCCCTCCAAAAAAGACTTATTTGATTTTTAAATTTATGTTTCTTCTTCCATTCTACTAACTTATGTTATTTCTTTTTCTCCTATTTCCTTTTCAGTTGTTTTATTTCTAAGTTTTTTCTTTAATTTTATTTAAAAACATAATTTCACTTATTTCTTCTTTAATAAATATATTCAATACCACAAGATTATATTCTGAAACTTTAGGTAGTTTTTCATACATCGATTTTTTAGTTCTACATTCTTTGTAATTTCATTTTATTTTATTTTTGATATTTCCAACTCAAATTTTATTTTTTAATAAAAGATACATTTTTTTTTTATTGTGGCAAGAAGGACAAAATTTAGCCTCTTAACCATTTTTAAGTGTACAGTTCAATAGCGCTAAGTGTATTCACATTGTTTTTTTTTAATTATTCAATTAGCCAGCATATCATTAGTTTATGATGTAGTGTTCAACGATTCATTAGTTGTGTATAACACGCAGTGCTCATCACCACACATGCCCCCCTTAATACCCATCATCTGGTTACCCCATCCCCTCACCCCCCTCCCTTCTGTAACCCTCAGGTTGGTTCCTGGAGTCCAGAGTCTCTCATGGTTTGTCTCCCTGTCTTATTTCTTCCCATTCAGTTTTCTCTCCCTTCCCCTGTGGTCTTCTGCGCTATTCCTTATGTTCCACATATGAGTGAAATCATATGATATTTGTCTTTCTCTACTTGACTTATTTCACTTAGCATAATACCCTCCAGTTCCATCCATGTCAATGCAAATGGTGAGTATTCATCCTTTCTGATGGCTGAATAATATTCCATTGTTTATATGAACCATATCTTCCTTATCCATTCATCTGTTGGAGGGCACCTCGGCTCCTTCCACAGTTTGGCTATTGTGGACATTGGTGCTATGAACATTGGGGTGCAGGTGCCCCTTCAAATCACTACATCTGTATCTTTGGGGTAAATACCTAGTAGTGCAATTGCTGGGTCAGAGGATAGCTCTATTTTTAACTTTTTGAGGAATCTCCATACTGTTTTCCAGAGTAGTTTTCCATACTGCACCAGCTTGCATTCCCACCAACAGGGTAAGAGGGTTCCCCTTTCTCCACATTTTCGCCAACACTTGTTGTTTCCTGTCTTGATAATTTTTGCCATTTTAACTGGTGTAAGGTGGTATCTCATTGTGGTTTTGATTTGGATTTCCCTGATGGCTTGTAATTTTATTTTGATGTCCTCATTATTGCCAGTGTGATTTAGTAATATGTAGTTGATTTCCAGACACAAGATTCAGGCATCAGTGGAGCTTTCTTTTATTCTTCATTTTCTACATGTATTGCATTGTAGTCAGTGAGGCCAGTACAATTTAGCAACTTCGGATTTGTTGAGATTTCTTCTGCAGTCTAATAAATGATCAATATTGTTAGTATGTTACACATTTTAAGAGAAGACATTAGAAAAAAACAAGCACATGATTTCATATAAAAATCAAGCTTGTTAATTATGCTATTCAAAACATATAATATTTTTTCTACTGATATTTTCAAAATGTATAATGTTATTTTTTCTACTGATATTTTGGGTTTTAAGTTATTCATTTAATCAGTTTGTCACCACATGTTTATTGAGCATCTATGATGTTCTGGGCACTGTTCTGCATTGCTTTCCTCCTTCCTTGAGAACATTTGCTTGTTCTCTTTCTTCCTTCTTGCCCCCTGCTTTCTTTCTTCACAGTTGATTCTTTGGTCTCACATAGTAAATTTGTTTTCACATGCCCACCTTCTTGGGCCTTCTGACCCCTGTAGCAATCCTCTACCAAAGCATTTGAGACATCCCCACCTAATCTTCTGGGGAGTATCTTTGTGTCTGAGATTGAAAGAGCCATCCTGAAAGCATACTAACATTGATTTCATGTGACCTTATTAGGATGTGACTTTCTGGGTCATGGGAGAGAGCTCACATATCAACGAACTCCTGTTGAGTATTTATTCATTCCCTCTGTTCTAACCTTCAAGATACACTCCCATAGGTGTTTCCGCAGGCCCTGCTGATTTATGAGTCAGTTCCTATAGCTCTTTTTTGGCTAATCTTTTTTTTTTTTTTTTTTTTTTTTAATATCAGGACTCCATTCTGTTCAGGTATGCTAACTAACAGAGCTATGCCGAGCCTTGTCTCTAACTATTGATCTAGACCAAGTAATGTATTAAGGAGGATGAGAAAAATGAAGGGGGGGGAATTGGAGGGGGAGATGAACCATGAGAGACTATGGACTCAGAAACAAACTGAGGGTTCTAGAGGGGAGGGGGGTGGGGGGATGAGTTAGCCTGGTGATGGGTATTAAAGAGGGCACATACTGAGTGGCGCACTGAGTGTTATATGCAAACAATGAATCATGGAACACTACATCAAAAACTAATGATGTAATGTATGGTGATTAAAATAACATAATAAAAAAATAAATGCTTAAAAAAAATAAGGAGGATGAGTATCAGTTCATGATAGATTTGCCCAAGGTGTGTCATTTTGTCATCTCTTTGCAGCAGCAGAAACAGTACTATACAACAGGGTGTAGGTAGCTTCTGCTAGCCTGGAGTTTTCAGAGGAATCTGAAGATTTAATTGTCTTAGGCACATGCACCCAAATATTACCAGATCTGATTCTACTGCCATCCCTATCAGGGCCCTGGATTTAGCATAGGAGAGCTGCTGGGCTGTGTATTCATAGCCTCTTCAGTCTGTCTCTTTTGTAGCACTACTACCTTGAAATAAAATTCTGTGTCTGTTTTCAGCAAAGTTGTCCTGTTATTGCAGAAGGCAAGAGTTCTTTAGATATTACCATTAGGGTTTTCTGGCTTTCAACACTGTACCCTGAATTTGTAATCGGCTCACCTGAGTCTGTTATTCTCTTCTACAAGGCTTCTGAAGCCACTCCCCCAACTCTGCAATCTTTGTAATTACTTCTCCTCCCATATATTTTAAGTCAGTGCATCTCCATCTCCCCTATACCTCATCCCAACCCACTACCAGCGAGTTTTGGTAATTGGGATGTTAGGTTGCATGAGAGGTTATCATCACCCCAGTTCTGTTAACAACTGTCTCATTTTGGGTTCCCCTAAAAGCAGACCCCAAGACAAGGAATTAGTGCTGAGAAGTTTATTTGGGAAGTCATCCCAAGGAGTCTAAACAGCATATGAGCTAACTCACACAGGGAAAGAGAAAAATTCAATAAAGGATGTATTAAGGAGTAGTTTACCATTGTGAGCAACAGGAACTCAGTCCTACTGGTAAGCCTGTGAGGAACCTCAGAATCATCCCACAGGGGAATGAAAAGTTGGGCTTATTTATCCACAAAATCCAGTTCCACATTTTTGAAAGTCATCCCTGGAAACATGAAATCCTCTGCTCTTTGGGGCTTCCCTGGATGTAGTCTGAACAAGCTCCAGTGGTGCTGGAGAAAAACTTTGGGGACAGAGGAGAAAGATCCAGGCACTTGATAAGGGAAAGAGTCTGTCAGGTGTGAGAACTGTCCACTTCAGCTTCAGGAAAACTTAAAGGTGGTCCAAAATTAGAGGAAGTGGGAACATCGACAGCATCTACCATAATGTGTCATTTATTTTTTAATATATTCTAGTATATAGTACATAGCTGGATTTTTATTTATACTTTAAAAATAAGTGAATTATGTCCATACATATTTACTGTTTTCCCTTCTTGTCCTTTATTGGATTTACTTTTCATTTTCCCCATGGGTTGGAAGTTATGCATTCTTTCTCTCTAGGTGTTCTGAAATTACATATTTTGCATCTAGTTTTTGTTGCTTGTACTTAGTTAACATACTAAATTAACATTTTTCTCAGCAACTTAGAATTAGCCAATTTTTATATTTATCTACTTCTGCAAATATGAGAAAACAGCTTTTCATGTTTTGATCCCATATTTGTTGTCACCTGAAATTTTATTTATAGACTGATATTAAAAATTGACAAATCAAAACTTGTTCTTATATTTTACTAATGTATTTGATTACATGTGCATTTTACAATGTCTCTTGAATTCATTTTTTCACTTGATAGGTTATGTCCAATAGTGGTTTTTCAGAAGAGATCTATGAATAATAAATGTTGAATAACTAAATGTTTTAATTTACTCTATCCCTTGAATGCCATTTTGGCTAAATATAAAATTCTGGGCTGGAACATATTTTCTTCATGCATGTGCATATGTGTGCATATATTTGTATGTATTTTTGTGTTAGCTCTTGGAATGAACTGTCAGTCTGAGCACTTTTGTCTGTCTTCAGTTGTCGGAAAATTTTTTAATGATTTTTTTTTATTATTGACTTGCATTTATTCTCCCTATTTTCTCCTTTGGACTTTGTCTTGGATATATTTAGGAACTTTCATGTATGTCCTTCATAATTCTTAACTCTCCTTTGTACCTTCCATCTCTTCTGTTGTTTTTCATTCTCAGAGAATTCTTTGGCTTAGTTTCTCTCTTTGGCTTTGGTCCTGCTGCTGTTTATTCTGTTAGTACAGGGTTATCTTTTCTTTTTTAATTTCAGTTATTATTTTCTTAATATTATGATTTCTAGTTGATTCACATTTTTAAATTCATTTTTTTCCACATCTTTCTCAGAAAAATAATTATTCTAATCTAGCTTTTTGTTTCTATCTTCTATGTTAAATCTTTGCCCCACAGGTACCGTTCTGCTTCTTGAATTGTTTTCCCCCAAAGGTCCTGAATTTCTGTAAATATTTTCTAATTTTTTATTTGGGGCTCTATTTGTATTTAAGATTTCTTATTAGATTTTTCACCTTGTATCTTTTTTTTTTTTTTTTAAATTTTTTATTTATCTGACAGAGAGAGACACAGCGATAGAGGGAACACAAGCAGGGGGAGTAGGAGAGGGAGAAGCAGGCTTCCCGCTGAGCAGGGAGCCTGATGTGGGGCTCGATCCCAGGATCCTAAGATCATGACCTGAGCCGAAGGCAGACGCTTAACGACTGAGCCACCCAGGCGCCCCTCACCTTGTATCTTTGTCACTGTTGTTTGTGGAAATAAATGAGGTGGACTTTTAGTGGCATATAGTGCTCCATTTCTTTTTTTTAAGGTTTTATTTATTTATTAGAGAGAGAGAGAACACATGCACGAACAGGGGGAGGGTCAGAGGGAGAGGGACAGGCAGACTCCCTGCTGAGCTGGGAGCCTGATGATGTGGGGCTCAATCCCAGGACACTGAGATCATGATCTGAGCCGAAGGCAGTCACTTAACCAACTGAGCCACCCAGGTGCCCCAGTTCGCCCTTTTCTTAAATCAGAATGAAAGGTATGCAACAGTTTTGTGTAACCTTGCCTGTGTTACCCACCTCCTACCTCCCCAACTGTTGTCTTAGGGCATACAATCAACTTATTTGACAAAGCCTGAGGAGAGAGGGATGAGATAAAAGACAACCATCTGTATTCTCTTGTTGTTGTACCTCAATGGTCCCCTGGAAGTTACTTCTGGGTTACTTTCCTGTCCCTGGCATGTACCATCTCTTGAGAACACAACATGGTGGTATAGATAATACCTTTTATATGAGTCCCCCCACGTTGGTGCCCTTAGGAAGTTTTATCCAATCTTACTTTCTTTTTTCTTTAATCCCTCTCTTTGATTGGCAGATTTAGCAAATATACTATAAAGATTAAATTGTTAAATATACTAAATATTAAATACTGAAAGCAATTCTTTTGTGTAGGTATGTCCTAAATATTCCAAGGTACTTGCTTATACTAAAAAGACATTTGTTGTTTATCTGCCTGGGCATCCTGTCTCTTATTCAGCAACTCTGTACATATTTTTCATTTAACTGAACATAATTTTTCTCACTTTCAGCATATTTATGCATCCATTTAGCTTTATTTTTTTTTCTGTCATTTCTAGGCATTTGGAGTATGTTTGTGGCAGAGTGTGTGTGTGCATGTGCGTGTGTATATGTGTTGTGTGAGAGACTGAGAGAGAGGTATCACTCAAAATTTTTAAATTGTATCTTCATTTTTAATGTTTAGGTATTTAACTTTACATGAAATTAATTTGTATGATATGAAACAGGGATTTACTTTAATTTTGTTTCCAAAGGGATAGCTAATTATTCTTTTTTAAATCTTTTTTTTTTAAATTAAGCTTTTTATTTTACTTCCAGTGTAGTTAATATACAATGTTATCTTAGTTTCAAGTGTACAATGTAGTGATTCAACAATTCTATACCATACTCAGTGCTCGTCATGGTAAGTGTATTCTTAATCCTCTTCACCTATTTCACCCATTCCCCCACCTACCTCCCTCTGCTAATCATCAATTTCTTTACAGTTAGGAGTCTTTTATTTGGTTTATTTCCTTTTTCCTTTGTTTTGTTTTGTTTTTAAATTCCATGTATGAGTGAAATCATATGGTATTTATCTTTCTCTGACAAACTTCACTTAGCATTATACTCTCCATATCCATCCATGTTGTTGCAAAGGGCAAGATTTCATTCTTTTTATGGCTGAATGATATTCCATTGTGTGTATGTATGTGTGTGTGTATATATCTCTCATATATATATATACATGTATATATATATATACACACACACACACACACACACACACACCACTTCTTTTTACTTCTTCTTTATTTATCTATCAATGGACACTTAGGCTGCTTCCTTAATTTGGCTATTATAAATAATGCTGCAATAAAAATAAGGGTGTATATATCTTTTTGAATTTGTGTTTTTATTTTCTTTGGGTAAGTACCTAGTAGTGGAATTACTGGATCAAATCGTAATTAAATTTTTAATTTTTTGAGAATCCTCCATATTATTTTCCACAGTGGCTGCACCAGTTTGCATTCCCACCAATGGTGCATGAGGGTTCCTTTTTCTCCACATTCTCACCCACACTTGCTTTTTGTGTTTTTGATTTTAGCTATTCTGACAGGTATGAGGTGATACCTCATTGTGGCTTTGATTTGCATTTCTCTGATGATGAGTGATGTTGAGCATTTTTTCATTTGTCTGTTGGTCATCTGCATATCTTCTTTGGATAAATGTTCATATCTTCTGCCCATTTTTAATTGGATTTTTATTATTTTTTTGCAGTTGAGTTGTATACATTCTTGATATACTGTGGATACTAACCCCTTATCTGATATGTCATTTGCAAATATCTTCTCCTTTTTGGTAGTTTGTCCTATAGTTTTGTTGATTGTTTCCTTTGCTGTGCAGAAGCTTTTTATTTTGATGTAGTCCCAATAGTTTATTTTTGCTTTTGTTTCCCTTGCCTCAGGAGACACATCTAGAAAAATGTTGTTAAGGCCAATGTCAGAGAAATTACTACCTGTGCTCTCTTCTAGGATTTTCATGGTTTCAGGTCTTACATTTAGGTCTTTAATCCATTTTAAGTTTATTTTTGTGTGTGGTATAAGAAAATGGTCCAGTTTTATTCTTTTGCACATTGCTGTCCAATTCTCTCAACACCATTTGTTGAAGAGACTTTTTCCCATTGGATATTCTTTCCAGCTTCATTGAAGATTAATTGGCCATATACTTGTGGGTTCATTTCTGTGTTTTATATTCTGTTCTATTAATCTATGTGTCTATTTTTGTGCCAGTGCCATACTGTTTTGATGACTACAGCTTTGCAGTATAACTTGAAGGCCAGAACTGTGATGCTTCCTGCTTTGCTTTTCTTTTTCAAAATTGCTTTTGCTATTTGGAGTCTTTTGTGGTTCCATACAGATTTTAGGATTATTTGTTCCGGTTCTGTGAGAAATGCTTTTGGCATTTTGGTAGAGATTGCATTAAATCTATAGATTGCTTTGGGTAGTATGAACATTTTAACAATATTGGGTTTTCCAATCCATGAGCATGGAATATGTTTCCATTTGTTTGTGTTCTCAATTTCTTTCATCAGTGTTTTATAATTTTCAGAGTACAGGTCTTTCACATATCTCCCTGGTTAAGTTTATTCCTAGGTATTATTTTTTGTGTGATATTGTGTGTCATTATTAGTGCATAGAAATGCAATGGATTTCTATATATTGATTTTTGTATCTTGCAGTCTTACAGAATTCATTTATCAGTTCTGGAGTTTTTTGGTGGAGTCTTTAGGGATTTCTATATATACTATCATGTCATCTGCAAATAGTGAAAGTTTTACTTCTTCCTTACAATTTGGATGCCTTTTATTTCTTTTTGTTTTCTGATACCTGTGGCTAGGACTTCTAGGACTATGTGGAATGAAAGAGAGGACATACTTGTCTTATTCCTGATATTAGAGGAAAAGCTCTTAGTTTTTCACCCTTGAGTATAATGTTATCTGTGGGTTTGTCATATATGGCCTTTATTATGTTGAGGTGTGTTTCCTCTAACCCAAATGTTTTTGAGGGTTTTTATCATGAATGGATGTTGTACTTCACAAATGCTTTTTCTCCATTTATTGAAATGATTGTATGATTTTTATCCTTTCTTTTGTTGATAGTCTGTGTAACGTTGATTGATTTGCAAATATCGAAACAGCCTTGCATCCCAGGAATAAATCCCACTTGTTTATGTTGAATGATTTTTTTTTAATGTATAGTTGGATTTGGTTTGCTAATGTTATGTTGAGGATTTTTGCATCAATGTTCCTCAGGGGTATTGGCTTGTGGTTCTCTTTTTTTTGGTAGTGTCTTTATCTGGTTTTGATATCAGTGTAATCCTGGCCTCATAGAAGGAATTTGGAAGTGTTCCTTTCTCTTCTATTTTTTTAGAATAATTTGAGAAAAATAGGTATTAACTCCTCATTAAATGTTTGGTAGATTTCACCTGCGAAGCTCTCTGGTCCTGGACTTTTGTTTGTTGGGAGTTTTTTGATAACCAATTCAGTTTCTTTGGTGATAATCAGTCTGTTCAAATTTTTTATTTCTTGCTGATTCCGTTTTGGGAGGTTTTATGTTTCTAGGGAATTTATCCGTTTCTTCTCAGTTATCCAGTCTGTTGGCATATAATTATTCATAATATTCTCTTACAATCTTTTATGTTTCTATGGTGTCATTCACTGTTTCTTCTCTTCCTTTCCTGGTTTTGTTCATTTGAGTCCTTTTTTTTCTTCTTTTGATCAATCTGACTAAAGGTTTACCAATTTTGTTGATCTTTTCAAAGAACCATCTGCTGGTTTCATTGATCTGTTCTATTGTATTTTTAGTTTCTATTTCATTTATTTCTGCTCTTTTTGTTTCCTTCTGTCTACTGGTTTTGCATTTTGTCTGTTCTTTTTCTAGCTTTTTTAGGTGTAAGGCTTAATTGTTTGAGATTTTTCCTGCTTCTTGAAGTAGGCCTTTATTGCTATAAACTTCCCTCTTAGAATAGCTTTTGCTGCCTCCCAGAGATTTTAGACCATAGTTTTTTTCATTATCATTTATCTCTATGGTTTTTTTTTTTTTTAATTTCCTCTTTGATTTCTTGGTTGACCCATTCATTGTTTAGTAGCATGTTATTTAACCTCCATGTATTTGTGTTCTTTCCAGACTTTTTCTTGAGGTTGGTTTCTAGTTTCATAATGTTGTAGTCAGTAAAGATGCATGGTATGACTTCAATCTTTTTGAATTTTTTGAGTCTTATTTTGTGGGCTAATATCTATTCTGGAGAATATTTGATGTGCACTCAAAATGAATGTGTACTCTGCTGTTTTGGGATGAAATGTTCTGAATATATCTGTTAGATCCATCTGGTCCAATGTATCATTCAAAGCTAGTGTTTCATTGTTGATTTTCTGTTTGGATGATCTATCCATTGATGTAATTGGGGTGTTGAAGTCTCCTACTATGATTGTATTACTATCAATTACTTTCTTTATGTTTGTTATTAGCTGCTTTATATATTTGGGTACTCTTATGTTAGGTAGCATACATATTTATAATTGTTATATCTTCTTGTTGGATTTTTCCCTGTATGATTATATAATGCCCTTCCTTTTCTCTTGTTACAGTCTTTGTTTTAAAGTCTATTTTGTCTGATGTAAATATTGCTACCACAGCTTTCTTTTCACCTCCATTTGCATGATAAATGCTTTTCCATCTCTTCGTTTTCTATCTGCATGTGTCTTTAGGTCTGAAATGAATGAGTCTCTTGTAGGAAGCATATAGATGGCTCTTGCTTTTCTATCCATTCTGTTACCCTATGTCTTTTGATTGGAACATTTATTCCACTTCACTCAAAGTAATTATTGGTAGCTATGTCCTTATTTTCATTTTCTTGTTTTATGGTTGTTTTTGTACTTCTCTGTTCCTGTCTTCTCTTCTGTCATGGTTTGCTGGCTTTCTTTAGTGATATACTTGGATTCTCTTTATTTTTTGCATATCTATTACTGGTTTTTGATTTGTGGTTACCCTTCGGTTTATATATAACATAATATGCATATAGCAGTCTATGTGAAGTTGATGGTTGCTTAAGTTTGAACCCATTCCTTACTCCTTTCCCCACCACATTTTAGGTATATGGTGTCATAGTATACATCCTTTTATTTTGTGAATCCCTTGACTGATTTTTATTGATATACTTAATTTTCCTGCTTTTGTGCTTCCTACTTATTCCTACTTATGGTCTTTTTTTCCCCACTCAAAAAGCTCCCTTTAACATTTCTTGTAGGGCTGGTTTAGTGGTCATGAATTCCTTGAACTTCTTCGGTCTGGGAAACTTTTTATCTCTCCTTCTATTCTGAATGATAGCCTTGCTAGATAAAGCATTCTTGGCTGGGGTTTTTTCCCTAGCACTTTGAATATATCATGCCAGTTCCTTCTGGCCTGCAAAAGGCCAGTTTCTGTCTAAAATTAGCTTATAGCCTTATGGGGTTTCCCTTGTATATGGCTTTCTCTTTTTTTGTTGCTTTTAAAATTCTCTTTGTCACTAATTTTTGCCATTTTAATTACTATGTGGCTTGGTGCCTTTTGGAGCTGGATATCTGTTTCCTTCCCCATATTCAGGAAGTTTTCAGCTATTATTTCCTCAAATAAATTTTCTGCCCCCTTTTTCTCTCCTTCTTCTGGTATCCTTATAATGCAAATGTTATTATGCTTGATGGTATCACTGAGTTCCCTAAGTCTATTCTCATTTTGTATTATATTTTTTACTCTTACCTGTTCAGCTTGATTGCTTTCCATTACTCTGTTCTCCAGGTTGCTGGTCTGCTCTTCTGCTTTCTCTAGTGTACTATTTATTCCATCTAGTGTATTTTTAATTTCGGTTAATGAGTTTTTCATCTCTGATTGGTCCTTTTTTATGTTTTCTTTCTCTTTGTTGAGAGCCTTACTGAGGTCGTCCAATCTTTTCTCAAGTCCAGAGAGTATCTTTTTGACCATTTCTTTAAATTCTTAATTAGCTGTATTACTTAGTTTTGTTCCATTTAGCTCTCTTGCTGTGATTTTGTCCTGTTCTTTCATTTGGGACATATTTCTCTATTTCCTCATTTTGTCAAACTCTCTGTGTCTGTTTCTCTGTGTTAGGTAAGTCAGCTATGTTTTCTGCAATTGCAAATAGTGGTGTTATGAAGAAGAGGTCCTGTAGTGCCCTGCAGTGCAAAACCCCTCTTCACCAGAACCTGGTGCTTCAGGGGTGTCTCCCATGTGTGTTACATTCATCCTACTGTTGGAGCTGAGTTGCATTTGCCTTCAGTCTAGTAGTCTGCAGTGGCTTTGTTTGCCTGTTGTGGGGGCAGGGTTTGGTCCCTGTGTTGTTAGTGGGCCAGGCTGGGGCTGCCTTGGGCTTGAGGTAGGTCAGAGCAGGCATCTGCCAGAGATGCAGCACAATTTCCCTGTGTTGTCCCCTGAGAAGCCTTCACTGGTTGGCAGGACCTGCAGTCAGACTTGATGTCTGCCCATTGCTGGAGCTGCAGTCAGAATGGTGTGTTTGGTTATCTTCTCCCCTCGGGGCAGGAGTCACTTTGGAGTGGTGCTGGCCCCTATCGGGGCTGCTTGCCACTGTTGGTCTTGAGGCACCTCTCTGGATGGGCTCAGACCAAGTGCATTATTGGAGGGGGCCTGCCTGTAGGAAAACTCCAGGGCAGAGGGGGCTGGGCTCTTAGCAAGTTAGTTGGAGAATGTTGGAGCTGAGCTGGTTCCTGTATGATCTGTGTCTAGCCTGGGGTTTGGGGGAGGGAAATGGCAACTGCCAGCTCCTTTATTTCTGGAGAAGTCTCCTAAAGATCCCCCTCTAGCATGTGCTGTGAGATTTGTAAATAAATCTTCCTGTGTACCCCAGGCATTTTTCAAACTGCTACTTCTATGCTGTATTTCACTGGGGCTTTGTATTGTGCTGTCTCTTTAAGGGCAGGGACTCAGTTTCTTATCACCCTTCTGGCTGTCCCAGAGCTAAGCCCACTGATTTTTAAAGTTCCAGGTGTTAAACCCTGATGATTATAAGAACTCACAAAATTTAGCCCCTCTGGTTTTCAAAGCCTAATGTTATGGGGATTTATCTTCCCCTTGTGGGTTGCTTGGTATGAGGGTCTGTTTCTTGTCCCTCTCCATACCCACAGCTTCTCTCCCTCCTGTGGACAGTCCCCTGGGTCCATTTAGCTCTGGACCATATCTCTGCCCTTTTTCTTGTTGCCTCTTCTCTATATTTAGCTATGGAGAATCAGTTCTGCCAGTCTTTGGGTCATTTTCTGGGTTATTTACACTGTTGTGGGTGTTATCCAGTTGTATCCATGGCACAAGGTGAGTTTAGGATCTTCCTACTCCTCCATCTTTCCCAGAAGTTTGAGATAGTTAATTATTCTTATACCACTGGTTGAATAATCTTTCATGTCCTCTTTGATTTACATTTTTCAGTTAAAAATATTGACATTATCTTTGAGATTCCTCTTTTCCTTACCTCTTCATCCAGTTACTCACAAAGCCCCGTAGAATTTAAACATTGACTTGAAAAGGTAATGAAGTTTTTTTCACAGTGCCTCCCCTCTCTGCATCAGAAAGAGCTTTCTTATACTTCCATGAATGAGTTATGATCAAGGGCAAGTACAGACAGATTGAGCTCGATTGTTTAGGAAATAGAACTTTCAAAAGGGATAGAGTTTAATGTGCACAGGGCATAGTCTTTCATCTCTGTCTTCCATCTAAGCAGCAAGAGTGGGAAATTGATTCTGTATCTTATTTTAGGGGGACCACGCTGGACTTCTATTCTCTTATGTGTCATGGAATGGGCATTAGGGAAAATGCACTCTCTCTTGCTCATCATTCTGTCCTTTGGCACTCTGGATATTGCTTTCAAGTTGTACATTTGTATATTCTTAATTTCAGGGTTGAATTTAGTGCTCAGGCGGCCACTTAGGTTAGGGTAGTGCTTCAAGTGTCCTCTTGTATGAACACTGTGATGGATTGTCTATGTCCTCCTTTAGAAATCAAGGAGTTATTACTCCATTTCCTGGGAATATTGCTGGCAGATAGCCCCCAGCTATTAGCCCCCTTGGGTCATTGATTCAGCTTTGCTCAATATCATGCCTGCTTCCTGGGATGGCCCATTCCCAGTGGACAGTTAGTGTAGGGTTATAATGACTTGGCTGTCTCCACTCAACTCAGGACAGCTCTGAGAGATTACCACATCTTTAAAATTCTCCATATGGTTAGTTGTCTTAACCTG
This sequence comes from Halichoerus grypus, assembly GCF_964656455.1. Classification (NCBI taxonomy): domain Eukaryota; kingdom Metazoa; phylum Chordata; class Mammalia; order Carnivora; family Phocidae; genus Halichoerus; species Halichoerus grypus. The sequence goes on from NC_135715.1 coordinate 145,275,720, forward strand.
AGAATGAATCACATTCAAGTTCTTCATCTGCCCAATCCTCCTTCTTTCCATCTCTTTCTCTTCCCTTCCTTTTTTAATCCTGAGAGGATTCCCTAACAAATCTCTTTAATGTGATCTCTGTCTCAGAGGCTGCCTTCTTAGGGATCCCAAGCTGCAATAGGGTAGTAAAATATTGCTTTGGGGACATTAAGCCAGAACCACTAATTATAATAAAGTGATACATCGCTGTACTGATTATTTACCTGGGCATGTACTTCCCTTGGGTACCTCTATGGAAGTATTGATATAGAGTAGAATTATAGATAATTGGCCCTGAGCCCACATGCTGTCTTCTAAAATTGTAGTTCTGCTTTCTATTATTTATTTTTAATATTTTTAAAATTACAAAAGAAATTTTGGTATATTATGGAAACTTAGAAAACAGACAAAATAGTAAAACGAAATGAAAATATCATATTGCCACAACTCATAGATGACCACAGTTAACACTTGAAGTTAGAGTCTTCTAGATCTTATCTGTGTATCTACATAAATATATGTGCTGTTTATTATAAAGATCACATTTATATATGCTTTTGTATAGCCTATCCTTTTCAGATAACCCCACTGTTAACATGTTAAATTTTCTTAGAATATCCAGTCTATATTCACATTTCCCCAGTTGCGAATATATCCTTTAGTATTGGTTTGATTAAATCAGGGCCATAACTTATAACCAGCTGTTTTTTTTAAAGTTTTTTTTTTTTTTTTAAGATTTTATTTATTTATTTAACAGAGACAGAGATAGCGAGAGCAGGAACACAAGCAGGGGGAGTGGGAGAGGGAGAAGCAGGCTTCCCGCCGAGCAGGGAGCCCGACATGGGACTCGATCCCATAACCCTGGGATCATGATCTGAGCCGAAGGCAGACACTTAATGACTGAGCCACCCAGGTGCCCCTATCTGGCTGTTTTATATCTAAATATTTTTAAATCAAATTTGGTAAGGTTCTCCCTCTCCTCATCCAATTATAGTCCTAATTTATCTGTCTCAAAACCGTGCATAGCACATAGTTATTGTTTAACTAATATTAAGTATTAGTACCTTTACTGTAATTATTAATTCCATCAACCCTCAGTACTAGCTCATAAATAGCTTTATAGTCCCTCCATTGTGTTATCTCACTATCAAAGCTTGCCTCTCTAATGGAGGCAGTAGCCGTAGCTTCAAAAGTGAAAATCTTATCTAGTAGTTTCCTTTTCCAAACAGTTCGCCACTTCTTAGCCAGAATGATTTTACTAGCACAGTCGTGATGATGACATTTGCCTGGCTTAAATCTCTTCAATGGATTATGCTGTAATCTTTACAATCCAACTTCTGTATGATATTGTATAGGACTACTAATAATCTAATCCTTCCATATTTCTAGCATCTCTTCACTCAAAACTTTTCAAGTTCCATAGGTATTTCTACATTCTCTCTTACTTTTGGGCCTTTACAGATGCTTCCTTTCTTTCTTTCTCATCTTTGCCTGAATGATATCCCTAGTCTCAGCTAGGATGTTAGTACCATTTTAAGACTCTCTTACCAGGCTTGTTTTGATGTGCCTGCAGTGCTCTGCATTGAGTCTTCTTTCTATGTCACCTTTTTCTTCTTTACATCATAATTGATTATACTTGCTCATTAATCTCTTTATCTAACTACTTTTTAAAGGGTAGTGGAAATATATGTCTTACCCTTCATTGTTTCCCCAGTGTCTATGATAGTTCCAAGGCACAGTATATGCTCACTAAATACTTGTCATATAAATGGATGAATAAGTTAGTTTTATTGATTTTCCTATTGTCTTTTTAGTTTATATTTCAATTATTTCTGCTCTAATCTTTGGGCTTGATTTATTATTATTTTTCTATTTTCTTGAGGTATAAGATAAGTTGCTTATTTGAGATCTTTCTGTTTTCTTATTGTAGGCATTTATGACCATAAACTTGAGTGGGAGAAAATATTTGCAAACCATATATTTGATGAGGGGTTAATATCCAAAATATAAGGAATTAAAACAACCCAAGAGCCAAAAAAAAAAAAAAAAAATTCTGATCATACAATGGGCAGCAGGCCTGAGTATCTAAATAGGTATTTTCCTGTCTGAATACACATGGTAAATAGGTACATGAAAAGGTATTCAACATCACTAATCATCAGGGAAATGTAAATCAAAACCATGATGAGAAATCATCTCACATCTTTTAGAATGCCTATTATCAAAAGTGAAATAAATCAGACAAGGACAGATACTATATGGTATCCCTTTTTTTTTTTTTTTTTTTTTTAGATTTTTAAATTTTATTTATTTGACAGAGAGAGAGAGAGAGACAGCTAGAGAGGGAACACAAGCAGGGGGAGTGGGAGAGGGAGAAGCAGGCTCCTGGCCAAGCAGAGAGCCCGACACGGGGCTCCATCCCAGGACCCTGGGACCATGACCTGAGCCGAAGGCAGACGCTTAACGACTGAGCCACCCAGGCGACCCTATATGGTATCCCTTTTATGTGGAATATTTTTTAAAAAGCTGATCTTACAGAAACAGAGAGTAGAATGGTGGTTGCCAGAGGCTGAGTGGTGGGAGTTAATAGGGAGGTATAGGCCAAAGGGTATAAACTCAGTTTTTTTTTTTTTTTAAAGATTTTATTTATTTATTTGAGAGAGAGCACATGAGAGAGGGGAGGGTCAGAGGGAGAAGCAGACTCCCTGCCGAGCAGGGAGCCCGATGTGGGACTCGATCCAGGGACTCCAGGATCATGACCTGAGCCGAAGGCAGTCGCCTAACCAACTGAGCCACCCAGGCGCCCTAAACTCAGTTTTAAGATGAATGAGTTCTGAGGATCTAATGTATAGCTTGATGATTATAGTTAATACAATATTGTATACTTGATATTTGCCAAGAGTATATTTTAAGCATTCGTGACCACCACCGCCAATAACTATGTAAGGTGATGGATATGTTAATTAACTCGATCTTGGTAATAATTTCACAATGTATATGTGTATATAAAATCATCACCTTGTATGTTTTAAATATATATAATTTTGCCAGTTATTCCTCAGTAAAGCTGGAAAAAATAAAACACATATTGCTAGGACAGCACCCCCCGCCCCATTAGTTTTAACTTTTGAACTAATTTTCACTTTTGTGATTACATTTTAAAACTTGTATCTTTAATGTTTCTGGCACATACTTAGGTGCATTATGACAACAGTATATTATTTCTCTCCGCTACTTAGCCCTGTGACCCAGTACAACTTGTTCAATCTAAACTTTTCAATAATTATGAACATATTATTATTATTATATTATTATAATAATAATACTTTAAAATTTTTTCTAAGATTTTATATTTTTATCAATCTTAGTACCATGGAGTGTGCCCAGTCAAGCCATAAAATTGAATTTTAATATTCTTGTAAATTGTTTGAATCTGTATTCAGATAATAAGAGAAATAGGAAATATTTTAACTCTGCTAAGTTCATTTCATATTAAATTTTATAGAAAGTTCTTTGACACAGTCATGGAGTAGAATTTTCAGTCCTCTGTGTGCACATCTTTATACTTTATTGAGGAAAATCAGAAAAGTCTCCTGCCAGAAAGACAGGAAGAGAGAAAGCAGGAAGAATATGCATTTGTAAATTCAAATACGAATCTTAAAGAAAGGGGCTTCACTACTTTGTTAATTTTGATTCACATACCTGGGAAGATCCACATACAATGATGATTTTACTCCATGAATTTTTAAAGAGTCCACATATAGACAGTGGTGGTCTAGAGGCTATGTACCAGTCAGTGTCTCCCTCCTTCTGTAGGGTAATGACCACTGTCAGGTGAAGGGATCAGATTTTTCCAATTTTAAACAGTTACCTTCAGGGAGACAGAAACCTGAAGATAACTGCATTTGTGCCTTTGCTTTGGAATGTATATATTAATAAGTAAAGAATCTCTGAACTATAGAAAAAATGCATTTAATCAATTATTTTGAGTGCTGCTCTGGAGAGCCTTGTCACTTTGATGAGGTCTGGTTTTCATTTTTCTCTACAAAATCATAATGTAGTTGATATAATTATTCTCATCCTCAGCTTTCTTAAGGAAATTTAATTCTGCTTTGTACACTATACTTGCTGGTATTTGAGTTTTATGTGAGAATTAACAAACAAATCTCTACCTTTCCCGAAATATTAGGAATGAATGACTAAATTAATTGAAAGAGAAATGAAGAAGTTAAGATAGCCATTAGCCTAGAAAGAGAAAGAACTGATCATTAAAAAATTTTAGTCATAAGAGACCATTCTTGGAAGGAAGATTAAAAGCCAGCCACCCATCTGCTAGTTTATTCCTTCATCTCAATCCTATGAAATGGTTGCCCAGTCTCTGTTCTTCCATGGCAGAGAACTCTCCATTCACTGTGTAATAATTTATCAAATTGTTATAGCCCTGAGTTTTATAAGCTTTTCCATCTTGAGCTGAAACCCTTCTGTATGTGGTTCTTAAATACTTGCCAAATTTCTGACCCACAGGCTCTGTTGATAATCTGCTCTGACCGTTTAAGATATTATAGCATAATGGAAGAAGCAGATGAATATGTGCCAATAATGTCGATCTTATGTGAAAAATGAGAGATGGAGAGTGCTATGTGGGATTTCTCTTCATCAGAGACCTCTTCTTCACTCTTTTTCACACACTAGTGGATGACATCATTTTTCTGCCTACATGTTGGGCAAATGTTTTCCTTTCCTTTTCTTTCTTTCTTTCTTCCTTCCTTCCTTCCTTCCTTCCTTTCTTTCTTTCTTTCTTTCTTTCTTTCTTTCTTTCTTTCTTTCTTTCTTTCTTTCTTTCTTTCTTTTTCTTTCTTTCTTTCTTTCTTTTCTTTCTTTCTTTCTTTTTTTTAAGATTTTATTTATTTGAGAGAGAGTGAGAGAGAGCAAAACTGCATGAGCAGGGGTGGGGCAGAGGGAGAAGGAGAAGCAGACTCCCCACTGAACAGGGAGCCCGGGCTCGATCCTAGGACCCTGAATTCATGACTTGTGCTAAAGGCAGACGTTTAACCGACAGAGTCACCCACATGCCCTAGACAAATGTTTTTCAATATGCTTTTACAACTGCACTTGACATTTACCTTTCAATGTTGAGATTTTCGGGAATCAATAAATAGCATCTATCTCCCCTACTGAATTCAGAACCAGATGAGAGTCAGTCAACGGGCCATCAATATGCAACTTTATTGCTAACAAAGCTAACTTCTAGGGTTGGGGGAATACATGGTTTTAAGTATGTAGCTAACAGCCTTGTTGTCTAACAGCCTTGTTGTTAGTTTAGGTCTTATTACAGACCACCTAAAGTAAAAGTTTGGGTCTAGGATTACTGCATCACAGCAGTCCAGCAGACAGGATGGGAAGCAAAGACCGCACATCTCTAAATGCTTGAAGACTGAGAAATGTGGTTAGTCCACAATTAAGAAATGTAGACAGACTAGGCTGTCAGAAGGAAGAGTGAGAAAAAGGTTGGGCAAGAGCTTAGATATGTTATTCCATTGAAATATAAATGGTGAGATTCTTACTATTCCCCAGGGTCAGAGGGGTATGGTTTGGGCATCTTATTTTAATAGGAATTTCATTATTCTTGTGGATGTGTGTCAACAGTTCTTTTATTTAAAACTTTGAAAGTTACTTATGATCACTTGTGAAAAGGAAACTTTTTATCCACTAATGCTGTAATAAGAGTATGTGATGAGTACAAGATAAATGTGTCAAGAAGATTCAACCCCTGTCTGTTGATTGTCATCTGGGTGACTGACACCATGCATATTGCTTTCACATTTAATTTAACTATCATAGTTTAGAGACGTAGGTATGATTTAACAACTATTTCAAATAAGAGCTAACCATTTTTTTTCCCAAAGGTCACACAAAAAATACTAAAACCAGGATTTGAACAGATAATATTGGGCATATTTTCTCATATTCACGCCTCTCTTTTCCTTTCCTGTTTATAAAAGGTCTAACAGCTAATATCCTGCTGTCTCCAAGGACTGAAATAATTGTTCCTGTTTGTACTTTTGTGCAGATTTTAACTATTGATGAGCAAAAGGCCAAGTTTAACTTAGTATCCAGATTCACTCCTAAAATTATTTCTGAAATACTGCCAAGACAACTCTTTGTCCTTTCAACTGCTATAATTTAATGCTCTAAAATGTGTAAAGCAAGGTTACCCATCTACTTGACTTAGGTATGACTTTCAGGGTAAATAACAATTCTGTATTTTTAAATAGTGAGTGCAGATTTAGAGGCTTCTAGAAATTCCTTGCAAAATTCTTTAGACTGAATCTTAACATGTTGTATACATATATTTTGGGTTCTTTTCTGGAATGTATTTAAAATGACGTTCTCATAGAGCACTTTATAATTCAAATGAAAAGATGCTGTAGATACTTTACAAATTCAGTCCAGTGCAATCCCCTAAAACATTTAGCTGTCTTTAAAGAAAATCAGTCTTTCTGTTAGGCTTTGGCAGTTAAGTTATAGTCTGCTGAGATGGCAGTATTAACATCCTGCATCCTGCTCAGCAGCAGACATTAAGCTTTGGCTGTGACCATGCAATCCCATTTTAAACTCTTGCCTCTATATGTGTCAGTTATGACTTGGCAGCTGGCTGGAACAAACACTTAAATCTTTAGATCTGTGGATTTAATTAAAGTACTCTATAATGAAATGAAACCCTGGATTCCATGGTTTGTAAATATTCATTTAAAGATAAATAATTGCAAACATCTAAAATATTGGGAAGTAAGTTTCCTTTGCTGTTCTGAATTTGTAATTAGTGTGTTTTTATATTGTAAAAACCTAACAGAAGTTTTTATGGTATTTAATACTCAAAGTATCGTAATTTGGTAGAGAACAAGTGTGCAGCTCAGGAGAACTAATTCATGGTTCTCTCTCCCACCTGGACACAGAGTTATAGCTCAGCCCTTTGCTGCTTGCTGGCTGGTCAGCTTTGACCTCTCACACTCTTCCAGTCTCTTAGAAATAGCTCTCATGAGAATGGAATAAAAATTTGCTGTTTCTCAGTTTAAGGAACCAGGTGCTCTGTGACCTCATGCCTTCAGAAACTTGTTTTTCTAAAGGTGCTATAGACTTAGTAGGAGTTCACAAAAGGCCCTGCTGGGATATTCTAGAAAAATGTGTTGGAAAAGGTTCTGTGGTATCAGCTTTTGGGGAAAGTGGCTATTCTTGCTTAATTTTGGAACTATGGAATGTCAAATAGGGACAGATACAATAGCTGTTCTATCTTTGAGGAAGCAAGAAAAAGAAGAAAATCCACCTGCCACATGATGACAAAACTGCTTTCAGGATCCAGCCCTCCAATTCCTAGTCCAGTTAGTTCCTCACCAACTAATAGCTTAGTGCATTCAGAAAGAACAACTATTATTTTAAAAACGACTTTGTTACCATTTTAGCTGGTTGGGGACAGTATTTCCATGTCCTTGTGACTCATCATGATTTTAGTGTTTTTTACAAAATTTATTGGATACCAAAGAAGGTAATTTTCCAGTGTTCACATTTCAACATATAAATAAGGCACAGTGCAGAAGAAAGGACTGGGCTTTAGTAGTAGTACCTAGGTAATAGCAAAGTAGTTAAGAATATGGACTGTAGAGCCAGATTTCCAAGGGTTGAAACCTTAGTTTGCCACTTTTCCAGTTTGGGACCTGGGGCCCATCACCTAACTTTATGGTGCTCTGTTTCCTCTGTGTGAAATAGGAAAAGTAATAGTAGCTACCTCATAGGATTGTTTAAAGATTAAATTAATACATGTTAAGTGTTTAGAATAGTACCTGACACAAGGTAAATTCATATAAGGGTTAGCTATTACTATTATTAACTGGACAAACCTAGATATATTACTTAATATCACTGATACTCAGTTATTTGACTTGTAAACCATCGGTGTTATCTTTTAAAGTTTTTGTTAACATTTAAATTGTATATAATATAAATAATTATATATAATACACACAACCTGGCAAAATGGCTGACAAAAATCAAGTAAATGGATAATCGGATAAATGGATAATCAGTAAATGTTAATTTACTCTCAGTAAAGGGATATATACATATATAAACTATATATATAAATTACTTTTTATTTTATACATATATATAAAAATTACTTTTTACTTTTGAATAGGTAATGAATTTATATAGGTCAAGAATCATAGTTCCAAAGCTACATAGTGGGAAGTCTAGTACCTTAACCTCTTCCTCGTATATACAGTTTCTATCACCCACTATCATGGTTAATGATTTTTATTGGTTGCATAGATGTCCTTCTGAAGTTATTTTATGCAAATATAAATACATATAGTTTCATTTTCTTCCTTTGACTCACACATATAGCATATTGCATGAACTGTTCTGTACTTTTTTCACTTAATGTGTTCATAGAAATGTTAAACTCTCTCTATATTTCTCATGACATTACAAAAATTTTAAGCTTTGGCTTAAATGACTGTTGTATTCAGAAAGACATTCCATAGTTTTTGGAGGAATATTCCTATTCATTTTTCAAAATAAAACAGAATTATTGAGTGTGTACTGTATTATGGGCACTATATAAAATTTTGGTACACACACTCTAATTTCTTACAATAATACTGGCATCATTATTATTTCATAAGTAGGAGAATTGCAGTGTTTAATGTTTTAAATTAGAAATACAAAGACTCTTCCCTAAAGCCCCATATGTGCTATTGATGGAGCCAGACTTTGAACCCACTAGTCCAAATCCAGGGTCTGAGGGTAACATCTGTGCTACAGCGCCCTCTCCTGACCTTTATGAGGGCTCATTATGCTAAGGCAACTACTGACCAGAAGCACACAGAACTCAAGAGGAAAGAAAAAGAGAAAGATCTCCAGCATTGCTTGATTCCTTAAACATTGACATTCAAGGGGACACTACTGTTTTTCATTGCTTTCATGCTAAAATCCCTTGGAACTCAGTAGAACTCCTATTACCTTTCATTACCTGAAAATCCCCTGAAGAATGGCCTAGTGGCATGTTGATAACCATGTTGATACAACCAAATTTACTTCTAGATTTTAGGCCTGCCCATAGTGGTCAGAGGTACAGGATGTTGTTTTTATTATAGAGCCGCAAGGATCCAGGAACATACACACAGTGTTACAGAAAATGGCTATGAGTCATAAAGACAGATTTTAATTACATTTGCCCTAACTAACAAGGTTCGATTGTCCATCGCTCCTCTGCCTACAGTACAATTTAAATACCCCCATCCCCATTCTGTCTCCTGTCCCTCTAGGTAAGTGTGTATATGCACATAGTGGAAAAACATTAGACTGAAGTATAGGAAGCTGGAGTTTTCAGGATTGGCCCACCTCCAGTGAACTGACACTTATTTTTCTTGCCCATAAAAATGAATGCCATGGCACAGATGGTAAAAGTCCCCCAATTCTGTCATATTAAATCAGTGATAGATGATATAGTACAAGAAGAAGAGAGACTAAAAACATAACATTAGTAAGTATGGGTTAATTGGAAGTTTGTTGGAAAAATAGCCACTATTTTTTTTTAAATGTGTCTTGTATAATTGCTGAAACCAAAAACAGATAATTCTGTTCTGGAATTTTAATTGCTTTTGTTTGTGTTTTGATTTTTCATGAAATTCAGCAATTCTTTAATTATCTATTCTTATATATTGTTACATATAAACATTTGAGAAAGTAAAATTTAGCTTGGACTCAGAAAGTAAAATTCTACCCAACTACTCATCAGGCTGGAATAGCAGACATAGATAAAGTTAACAGATTTAGCAGGATTCAGTATTTCTCCCAAGGACACACTGCAGCTAGAAAGTGTCATAATGACTCCCTTCATTTTTTTTAACTGCTTTTTCACTCATTGAGAAATTTTGTTCTCTAAAATCATAGACAGTCAGGTTTCCTGTTTGAAATCACATCAAGAATTAAATATACCATTCTTGTCTGGAGTACCTAAGTCACTTTGACATAGAAGAAGCTTGATAACCAGTCTGGTCATAGAACCTCAGATATGGGGTTTCTGAACACAACATTTTACATTTATTGTAGTTTCATTGTTTTCAGGAAAACAGGACTTTGCAGGCCATACATGTTTACACATACCTTTTATGACTATTAAAATTCTGCTTCATTTAAATTTCTCTAAAACTCCACCTTTCCCCTCAGTCTATGTTTTCCTTCATTTGATGAAATACCTCAGATTTCTCTTGGTGTGTGGTCTTCTCATTGCAATTGGTCAATAGGCCAAGTGTGTCCCTGGTGGTTATGGACTGATTGGGCTGGGACAGATGGTTAAAGATACTTGAAAAAGCCCCATCTTGTATATGAGGGAAAGGAGTGAATACGACTGGTAGGCATAAGGGGTTCAACTTGTGTGAAAAATGTACACACAATTAATTCACAAAATATGTAGCATGTTACCCTTTACTTTTTTGGGGGGTAGACAGCAAACTGGGCTCTAAGCATTTAAGCAGCAAAGAGAAAACAGTCATTTTCAAAGCTGTAGTTACATTTCAAAGCTGTAGTTACTAAATTAAAAACAAGGTAGTTGTCTGGGAAAAGTCAAAACTCTTCCTACCACTGGGGCTTGTAAGAAATGTTGTCCTCATAAAGGAAGACTGTGATGAAGCAAGCGATAGTCGCAACTTTATCTGTAATTTCACTGAACAGTAAATAATGTAGCCAAATACTCATTTTGGTCCCTGTAGTCACAACTGTAAGGACAAACAATTCAGTTTTATAAATTATTTCAAATATATAGATTCAATTTAAAGTTCTCTATTTACTGAGATACACTTTTTTTTTTTTTTTTTAATGAAATGTCATCAGAACGCACAAAGGACAGAGACCTTTTATTTCAATTTAGGGGGCTTGAATCAATTTAATTATTTTAGTTCCCATTTTCGCTTGTCTTTACTAGGGCTTGGACTTCATACTGCTTTAATAGAATTAGTTTCTCTGTGTGCTATATTTTTATGGTTTGTGTAATTTTAATTAAAAAGTATTTAGTTGCTATTATGGAGTACTACTTCTAAGTTAATTTAGGATTATGATATGAACAGTATACCCATACCATATTCACCTGAGACCAAGGGATATCCAGAAGTAGTGATGTTTTCATAATAAATAGGAATTGATCTCCAGTTACTTGAAACACCCAGCTTCCCCAGAACCCTTCTTTACACCTGGAATAGTAAATAGATTTTATGAATTGAATTCAGAAACTGTGACTTGAGAAAGCAGAGCACTATTCTTAGGGCCACTAAATTTCAAATCATCCTCAATCTCAGCTGCTAAAGATCTTCTGCCCGAGTTTCAGAGGGAACAGTTTATCCGGATTATACTTTTTCACACAAATTAAAAATGTTTAGGAGCTCTAGGAAAAGGTCCTTCCTAAATTGTCTTTACCTCACATAGTGATAAGTGCTTATATTACTTGGTATTGATTAAATGTTTGTTTAAATAGCTAAAGAGAAAAAGGGAGAGAGATTAATTGTGTCTGGTGGTGCTAAAGCCTCTAATTTTTTTTACCATGAAAAAACAATAATTTTTAGTAAAACTGTCTCTAGAGTTTATCTCTGGGGGACACACACACACATACACCCCAGGGATGTTTATTTACCTCTTACTTATATAAGCTCTGAGGAATCTGTAGAGACTCATTACATTATAAAGATATAAAAGTACTCTTTCCTAATGTGTTTGCAGTGTTTTTAAAAGCAATGTTGATAGTAAAACAGTGTAAAAGTTCCACTGACATTTTATAGAGGATAAACCTTGGCATAGAGTTATTAATTATAATAAACATTTTTTACATGAAATTTTCTGTTTTTTTATAGTATTTTTTTCATTTTATCAGTTTTCAAGGAAGTGTTCAAGGCATCTTGGACATATTGATATTCAGAACATAAATTTGGATAATTACCCTTAAAATGCTCAAATTTTAAATTCATAATTAAGAAATATTTAAACTGACAGTTTTCTAATATATGCTTATCTCTAAATATGCTATTTCAGATATAATAAAATAATACTTTGGTCTCAGCCCATGGGGAAAAATGAGCAAATTAAAGATTTGGGTTATATTTAGGTGACAAAACTGCTTCAGTGAAGTACAGTGCTCTTCGAAAAAATCTATAGACTTTCACAGCTTAGGAAAGCAAATCTTACTATAAGTAGCTGTCTTGTAAATGGCTCTTTCAATTCATTTTAAATGACAAAATGTACTATTCTTGGGCTTATCTTTAAATTTTATTTTTTTTTTATTATAATCACAGTAAAATATCTCTTAACCTAGTGGACTTCCTGGATTATATGAGTTTCCTTATTTTCTTTGTTTATAGGGAAAAAATTAACAGATTTCATTAACAGATTATTGACCATTCATACTGCATGAACACTGTGATATGCCATCCAGATGCCCTCTCCAAAGCCACCTTCCTCATTCAGCTTTCATCCAATAATGAGTTGATGTAGAGGTGTAAAGGTTAAGTCCCCTCCCCCAACTCAGGACAATTCTGAAGGGTTATCCCACTCCACAATTCCCTGAGGGGTTGGCTGAGGCCTTTCCTGAGACTAACAGCACAGCACAGACTTTCCATCTACCCAGTCCTGCTTCCCTCCTTCTCTTTTTCTTCCATAGGAGTTGATCCCAGAACAGTCTCTAATAACTTCTCTTCTTGCTAACTTCCATATGATTGGGTTTCCCAGGGTTTATAATCTTCTACCCACACTGAAATCTTATGGCCCCCAGTCTACTCTCAAGTATGCCCATACATTTCTTACTAGCAGTTAACCATGTGTAATTACCAAGTGTCAGGTGTGTTTTCCCTAATCAGCTTATTGTAATTATTTTTGTATTTATATAATTTGATTGAAGTACAAATGTGAAAAATCCTCTTTTCTGAATATTGTTTTCCATTGAAAAAGTTTGTAATGGAATCAAGTAATGAAATAACTATAAAAGATTTTTTTAATTGGAAAAAATTTATAAAATGTTTACCAACATGATTACTTCACTTAAATATATTTTCAAGTTCTCTCTCCGCTTATAATAAAAACAAAACTAAAAGTTATAGCCACTATATTCTGGATGTATTTTAAATAAGAAAAATGATGAAAAACTCTTGTCAAAAGACCCATACTCAAAGAGAAGATCTTGATTCTACATGGAAAGATTGTTAAAATGCATATGCATTTGTAATTTTATATTAAAATAAAATTTTTAAATTAATATGGATCATTTTTACCTTTTTTTTACTTAGCTAATAAACTCTGTCTCAAGTGCATCAGATAACAAAATATAACTGTACTGCATAATAAAAACAAGTGAAATGTTAGGCAGCCATTGGTCTTATTCCATTTTAAAAAATAAGGTTGAACATATGAGTAGAATTTATCATAAGAGGTTTTAAAACTATTCAAAGCAAGATGATCCTATAAAGAAAGAACACACAGAAAATTCAGATCTAGCTTAGTACATCTTACACTGTCCTATGTGTACAAAGAACATGGGGAATTTGGTGAAATGCAGATTTGGATTTAGCATGTCTGTGCAAGGGCTGGAAGTTCAGCATCTCTAACTAGTCTGCTGGTAATGTGGATGTTGCTGCTCCTAGAACCAGCAAGCTTTAGACACTAGCTCAGTCATCTCAGTATTGCTATTTTTTTTTTTTCTTGGTTCTGGTTCAAATCTGTACCTTACATTTAATAACGGGTAAATTATAATGGCTATTATTTGTTCCTTATTTGTTATGCACCATTTTTTTAAATTGTAGTTCTACTCTGATTTTCCTATCCTGTGTTTCCATGTAAAAATCTACTAATGAATTTATGATATTTGTATTAGGTTTACTATTAAGTGTGCGTGGTGTGGTTAGAGGATAATTCTAAACCGATTTCTGATAACATATGATGGGATAAGTGTTCCTCCATTCCTACAGATTCTGTCACTGGCGATAAGTCCTATTGCAGAAATGAAGAGCTAATAGTGCTGAGAAGTGGAATAGAGGTATTTGATGGAATTGAATGAGTAGAAGTGCTGGAAAACAAGATCTGGTTGCAATGGGAAAACACGTTTCAGCCTAGTGCAGATAATCACAGATAAAACGGTCTTTTTCAGAGAAGATAGCTTTGGATGTATGTGTCTGACAGAAAATGATTATAGAGCTAATATTGCATCTTGGTTGGAAAGGAGTCCTGTCTTGTTTCTGACATTTTTTTCCCACATGTTGCAAAGCTGGCAATACAGGCATGATGGAAAGGCTGTCCTGTTTTGGGGAATATTTAGCATTTTTTAAATTTATGGACATATATATTGGCTTATAGCATACTATGTTATGAAAAGTTTGCACATGCTCATTCAACAAACTTTTCTTGTAGCCAAAGAGTGATTTCAGGATTTTTGTTCAAAAATTAGTTTTTTGGGGGCTTCTGGGTGGCTCAGTCGGTTAAACATCTGCTTTCGGCTCAGGTCATGATCTCAGGGTCCTGGGATTGAGCCCCGCATTGGGCTCCCTGTTCAGTGCAGAGTCTGCTTCTCCCTCTCCCTCTCCCTCTGCCTGCCACTCCCCTTGCTTGTACTCTCCCTCTCTCTCTGTCAAATAAATAAATAAAATCTTCAAAAAATTAGTTTTGAAAAGTTGGCCAAAATAGTCTAAATGAAGCATTTCCCCTATTAATAGCATTTGTTAATAATGATAAGTTTGGTGTTTTGTTTTGTTTGGTTTTGTTTTTGGTTTGTGAAAAACAAAGTGTAATTACTTTTATATTTTTCTTAACCTTGTCCCACATTTTTAACTTTTTAAAAAACTCAAGAGAAATTTATAGCTCTAATTAAACAGCAACATTATTATAAAGTTATCAGGGGAAATAATTGGAAAGTATTTAAAATATATTTTAAAATAAAAAATAGAATTTTCATGAAATAAATGACAGAAAATATATACAGCCATTATAATCAAATGACTTATTTTCTTCAGTATTTTAAAAATATTTTTTCATAATAGATGAGACACAAAAGGTACATGATTAATTAATGGTTGTCTTAGAGAATTATTCATTGGTCTCCTGTTCACCAGATATTACTAGTACTGCTTGGAAGGGAGTCAATACTTCTTGTTGAATATATTATGCAGAGGTATTCTAGAATGTTAAGAGGGTACCTTGTCTTCATTTATGATACAGCATCATAGATGTTTTTGATTTAAATAATACACCAAAGTTGACAATATCAAACAGCAACTTTTCAGGTTGAAAAATAATTTATAAAAAGCAGAAAACCAAAAAAACCCCCCAACTTTTACCATGTCAGAAGTTATATGGCTTCAATATAATGTTGATTCAGAAAATAGTTTTGAGAACATAAAGTTGCCCAAAAGACAAAATTAAAGTCTAACAAATTGACTGCATAGACATTAAAGATATCTTTATGGAAAAAAAAATTTTTTTTCTTTTTGTTAAGGTAGGCTCCACACCCAGTGTGGAGTGCAGTGCTGGACTTGAGCTCATGACCCTGAGATCAAGACCTGAGCTGAGATCAAGAGTGGGATGCTTAACCGCCTGAGCTACCCAGGTGCCCCAGGGAAAAAAGAAAACATTCTTAAAGTCAAAAAATAAAAACAGATATTTTTGAGCTGTAATTCTACTTTTTGTCTATAAAATGTATCTCTTTACAAAACTCAAATAATTGTTTTTTACCATAATCTTTAGTATTCTTAGCCACTTTTTTCACAGGAAAAAAGGAAAATAAAATACGGATGTGATACCACAGTTTATCATGGCATTTGTTGGCCAATATGTCTAATAGCTTCTAGCCTGAGATTAAGTTTGCATAAAGAAAACAGGGGAAGTATCCCGCATGGGTAGATTATACTTATGGCCTTTAAATCTGGGATCATGTACTTGGGTCAAAATACAAAATATTTGAAGTACTAATCTGTAGCATTTCTTTCTCCAGTAGCCACTAAAAGGCTTATTACTAAATGTATGTGTTTGATTCAAGGCATTGCCTTGATACCTATAAATAACTAAGAACATCATATTCATAATGTTGACTTCATAAAACAAAGGAGCCAATTATTTTATCAGCAAAATGAGTTCAGGAATAGCAGAGAAATTGCAACTCAGGATAAGCAAACTGTGACAAACCATAGGCATATCCTGACGACATGGGAGAGGGGCTTGCTTTTATAGGGCAAAGAAGGTAACTGGGAGGGGCTCTTTTGCTGAGTTCTCATTGGCTGGGCTGTTGTTGGGCGAGGAGAAATTTGTCCTCCTGCTGGGGTATGTAAAGTAAACTTCTTTCTTTTGGGAATGCAAAGTATGCTTTTTTATGTGAGTGGTAGTTTATGAGAGCTCCCCCTTCAGGGCTTCCCGATGCCATTTTATATGAGGTTGCCTTTATTTTAGCAACAGTAATAAGGGGAAAAAAATAAGGAATTTCACATTCTGAGATAAACTAAAACTATGTAACATCCTATCTGGCACTAGTCTCCAAATAAATGCAGATTTGAGCCCATTTCTGTAAGTTGCTAACTTCCTAACATAAACAATGTTATCTCTGACTTTTGCAACACTGACATCTACAGATATGTGACTGTCCCTACAGATAAGATACAGATGTGATCATGTGAAAAAAACTGTTGCTTTCTCCCACTGTGAACTGAATGGCAATATTTATGGTTTTATTTTTGTAATATCTGTTGTACCTTTTCATCAAGGAGTCAGTTCTTCTGAAATCTGGACTCTTTCAAATCATTTACAGTTATATATAATTTTTATTTTCTTAGCGATTTTATCAATGGGTTTTCCATCCAAAGTTGGAGGTCCTACCAGAATGCTCAGATGGATTTAACCACTAGTGCTGAGCGGGCAAATATCATTCAAGATGTCTAGCTCATGTGCCACTCACACTCAGGTCAGCCTTTTCCAGCTACAGGAGGAGTAAATCTCATCATTCCAAGATGAAAGTTTCTCTCTTGATGATTGTATTATTGTTTCAGATTCTAATTCTCTTTCTGTTTCTGGAGTATGTCTCCTTCTTGATTCTCTTTTGTGGTTGGTTGCCAAATTATAACTTCTGCTAGTGATAAAACACTGGGAGCCTGGTTTTGATTATAGGATCTGTTTAACTGGTCTTTGTCAGTTAATAAATGACAGAAAAGGGAGGTTTTTCTTGGTGTAGTCATTTACATTAGTCTCTTGTCTTTGTAATTCTATCATCTCTCTTTGGAATGCCCATGTCTTTGCCACTAGGTTACAAGACATTACAGGGCATAAGTTTAGTAGGACCAGTGGCCAGTGTCAGTTGTGAAGCTGAAAAGTTGCTTGTGTCACTTTTTCTTTTTAATATAGAGGTTATTTTGTCTTCTAACTTTTGATAGCATACTTTTTGGTACTTGACCTTTTGTGTATCATTAAGAGCTTAAACCATTTAAAGAAAACAAACAAACAAAACCCCCTAAAAACAAAGCTTTGTACCCCCTAGAGTGGAGAGCAACCACTGGGTCAAGGGAATCATAACAAATGCCTCTTAGATACCCTTTGTGTTTTCCTGACCTTGTCACGCAGCTGAAACAAATAATAGGTGAGTTTTGCTGAAAAAGTTATGTGTGCTCTATTTACCCTTGGTTGAGTTTGTAAAACTGAGTCTGATAGTTTTCGGTATGTGAGTAGGTGTAAAAAAAAAAAAAAAAAAGCTTTTTCTCATAAGATGTTTTTATATTGGTGTTTATAATTATAGGTTTCTCTCTTTTTCCTATTTTTTTTATATTTGTGAAAGATCACTGCTGGTTTGTTCAAAGATTTTCGCCTAAGTGTAAGATACGTTTTTTCTCTTCTTTCTATTGAAAGAACTGGAGAAGTCCATAAAAGTAAATAAATGTGACAAATAAAAATCTGATCAAAAAAATTTCTTTGCTAAGAACAATAAAATGTGGTCAAATAAATATTTATTAATTAATATTAATTTATTAATTAACAATTTTTAAAAAAGATTTTATTTGAGAGAGAGAGAGAGAAAGAGAGAGCATGAGCAGGGGGAGGGGCAGAGGGAGAAGCAGACTCCCCGCTGAGCAGGGAGCCTGATCTGGGGCTCAACCTCATGTCCCCGGGATCACAACCTGAGCCCAAGGCAGATGCTTAACTGACTAAGTGACCCAGGTGCCCCAATCAGCATTAATTTTTAATAAATAGATGCTCAATAAACATTAAAGTTAAGCCCATATCTTGATCCATAGCCTGTTTGAACAAAAATTAGAGACGAGTGGAACAATATCTAATAATATAAATATTTATACCGGGTTTCCTTGTGTACAGCCTCTATGCCTGTACTATCTCCACGCTGGGCTCAACCCAGTGATGAATGGCTTATATCCTATGGAAAGCAGCAATCCCCAAATTCCCCTAATTCTTTGAGAGTTTAATAAGAAACTTCTATTTGTATGTATGAAATCTTTTATAAAGGCATCGATATCCCTTTGCCTAACTCTGGGAAAATTAATGAATTAGATAATAAAGCCTCTTGGAGTTCCTTTTTTGATTGACTACGGAGACTAAAAAGCACTCACATAAATCAAAGCTAACAAAAATAAATAATAATCCCAGAAATAGAAAAAATTTCCAAATGATTTAAAAGTGTTGGCTCTTTAAATTAAAAATCAGAAACAAAAATTAGCTCAGAGAAATGATCAAGTGACTGATAAAGACTTCTTGCCAGGATATCACATAAGAAACAAAGAAATTAAAATTAATAGAAAAAAATTGAAAATTTTGATAATGTTAAAACTTAAGGTTTAAACATTTGTAATATTTCTAGTCAAAGTGAATACTTAAATCTAATTAGCTAATTTTTATGTTGTTCTGATTTTATCAAAGTGCAAAAATATTTTAGTGTAATGTAATTTGTGCAAAGCTTGGGTGATTTTTCATAAAAATCCTAATTTGAACTCCCTAATTCCTTATACTAGCTACATGATTCTATGAAGTTGTAATCATTTACAAAAATATTTAAAATAGCAAGTATAAAAACATATGTTTAAATGTGTATTGTCTTTTAGAAAAGAAAATCCTATAAAATATTTATTTCACTGTAATATATTGATAAGATACAAATTATTACCTTGCAAGCAAAATCATGTCAATAATAAATATGCTTTCCATAAAGATCAAAACTTAACTTCCAAGATCCTTAATTGGTGCGCAACTGTAGAACGATAGTTAATTGAGTTTATCAACATATAAAGTTTACCTGCCTGAACAATTTCCAAAATTACAGAGAATATAAAAACAAAAACCCACTGGGTTGCCAAGCTACATGTACCTTTGCTTCTTATTTTTATGCATTGTTAATTGACCATTATCTAGTAACTTGTAAGGAATGCTTAAGTCATTATAGCATTTTTAAAAACATGTACCCATTGCACATATATATATCACATTTTTTAAGTGTTCTTATCCACCCCCCCCACACACATGAAAAGTAACTATGTGAGGTGATGGAAGTGTTAATTAACTTGATTATAATATCCCTTTCACAATGTATATCAAATAATCACATATATACTTTAAATATATACACTCTTAATTTGTCAGTTATGCCTCAGTAGGGCTGGAAAAAAGCATGTACACACGTTCTTGAGATCCCTCAAGAAGTAGATCTTTATTCTCTTTCCCCTGAATATAAGCTGGATTTAGTGACTCACTTCTAAAGAATAGAATGTGGAAAAAATGTTGGGATATCACTTCTGGGACTAGGATATACAAAAGTTGTGGCTCTGTCTTGAACATGCTTACTTTTCTAGGGCCATTTACCTTGGGGAGCCCAGCTGACATATTACATGAGTGGCCCTATGGAGGGGCCCACTCCTAATAAATGTTTGTTGTTTGAAGCTGCTAAATTTGGGGGCAATTTGCTACACAGCAACAGATAACTAATACAGTGATGTTCATACACAAATTTATTTTTTTCACTTTAAGAAATATAAAAGTGATGTGTAGTTTGGTCATTGGAAGGGTTACCTCTAAGAGGTGTGGGCCCTGGGCATAAATGTTTTGTGAGTCTCCTAACTCTACAAACAATTTAATTAAAAAATGAACTACAAAATTCATGGCCCCTGTGAGGTAGAATATATTGTAATTTATCAACAAAGACTTAGATTCATAGAGAAAATGCACTTAAATATTTCCTGGTTGTGGGTGTGAAGATTTTTCAGATTGTTCAGGTACCATTTTCCTCTTCAGATCCAGAAATCATCTCTTCATGTTTTTTATCTGTTGTTCTTTCATAGCTAATTTCCTATCTCCCATCAAATGAAAACGGTAGCAGTACAGTTGTTACTTATAAGGCAGTGACTCTTGGGAAACTTTGTAGTGAAATAACATAGATCTTGCCTCCACAATTCTCCAATACCATTTACTTAAACCTGCCCTGGTTCCATGGTTACTCATGATGCTGCATCATCCATCATCCATTGTGCCTCCCATTAACTCTGCCTTCCAATAACTCTCTCTGATTATCATTGTGCTTCATTAATAATGACCACAAATGCAACACTTGCCCAGAGAATGCAGCAAAATGTGAATGGATTTTGTTTTCTGGTCATGTTAAATTTATCATCAGAATTTTATAGTATAAATGTAGATTGGCATATTACTCAATCACAACTTTTCTTGACCCCTTTAGGCTGTAATTGTTGCATTACCAGAATGTGGTCTTTTTCAATCCTGAGTGTACAAACACCCCTACCATCTGCACGCTACTGCTCCTCAGAGAGTTAGGAAAGGGGCCATGGGCGGAACAAGAATAGTACCATTCATGCAAAGAATGATTATCCCTCCTCAGGTTTGGCTTAAGACCAACCTTGGAGAGCACAGTGTTACCATTTGAATAAAGACAAAAGAGGACATCAATTGAAAGAACCCATGGCATTGCAGAACAACAATCTCAGAAGTCCTTAAGTCCTTGCTAGAAATGGGTGCAGCCACCTCTGGAAGACAACTTGACATGTGGAGAGGAGCCATGGAGGGGATGGAGTAACTAATTTGAGTGCCAGTGAAATGAGCAGGGTGGCCACACAGGGTAAAAGACACCTCATGTCACCCTTG
Source organism: Halichoerus grypus (assembly GCF_964656455.1). NCBI lineage: Eukaryota > Metazoa > Chordata > Mammalia > Carnivora > Phocidae > Halichoerus > Halichoerus grypus. The sequence goes on from NC_135715.1 coordinate 145,296,903, forward strand.
CTGCTCTTGGCTGCTATAGACAAGTGGTGGTGTCAGAGTGGGAACACTGACAGGGAGACCCACGGATGTGGCTTGACGTCAAGATTCGATAGTGGAATGTGTGTGTCCCAGAATAATGAACTTGTGCCATGTCCCATGTTAGTGAGAATTACCCCAAACACCATTATCCATCAATGTCCTCACCATTCTGGTGATCCAGTCTTGTGTGTTTCTATGGAAGAAACGCTGCACTGGGCTACAGTAGGGATTGTACTGCCAGGGCCAAGCCTCAAGGCTTAGAGAGAATGCCGTAGAATCATGTTCCAGGGATCTGGAATCCATGCATGGAGTAGAGGGTGTGAGAATGCCCTGAAGGGGAAAACAGACTGGATCCTGTGCATGAGCAGATCTGACCTTGGGCTGTCTTGTGTGACAGCACTGCCCACCTCTGCTGAGCCCAGGCAGAGGGTGGCAGGCACTTCAAAATGGGGGTGTCCTGAGGTCGAGGGCACAGAGCAGGGGTCTGAGGGTCGTAGCATACTAGGGTTCAGTCATAGCAAAATAATGGACACAATTTTATCTACGTATTAAGCCAAATGTTAGACATTTAATATGATTAATTCCCAATAGTATAGGCATTGTCTTTTACATTAAGATTAACATATTTTGAACACTTTAAATTATTCACCTAGTTATATGTGGATATCTAATATACATACATAGAATAATTAAACTATAAATCAAAGAAAATTTATAAATGATAAAAGGGTTTAGAAAAAATTGATCTTTGAATATACAATGTTCTTAACAAAACTAAGCTAAATATTGAGGTCCATCTGTACACAGCTTAATACTGTAGATATAGACATGGGTCTGTGTCTCAGGCTTTCCTTTTTTGGGAGAAGGGAGGCTAAGGCAAATATTATACAAAGTGCCTTTGTTGAGTTACTTTACTTTTGATGGAAATGTAGGTATTTGCATACATTCAATGAGAATCTGTTCTCTTTCCCAACAAGATATAACTGGACAAATCAAATTTGTAACCATGACCATGATAGAGATGTCACATTTAAGTGCATGTATCATTCAATTAGGTTTAATAAGCCTGTTATTAAGGAAGAAGGATTACACAGACTGTCCCAGGAAAATGGCCTCAAACCTGTTGTGTGGCTTATAAAATCCAAGCCTCATAAGCTGTGTGTAGGGAAAGAATTACCCTCAGAGTGTAGCCTCTTGGAAGATAACTTCAAGTTATGAAAACACTGTAAAAAACACATACCATGAGTAATTAGCATTGTACTCTATGTTTCAGCAGTTTTTTTTTTTTTTTAAAGATTTTATTTGTTTATTTGAGACAGAGAGAATGAGAGAGAGAGAGAGCACATGAGAGGGGGGAGGGGCAGAGGGAGAAGCAGACCCCCTGCCGAGCAGGGAGCCCGATGCGGGACTCGATCCCAGGACTCCAGGATCATGACCTGAGCCGAAGGCAGTCGCTTAACCAACTGAGCCACCCAGGCGCCCTCAGCAGTTTTTTAGTATGGTATCTTTTAGATATTTTTGTAAGCATAAAGTAATTATTTACAAAACTATTTTTATAAGAATATTAATTTCACTATTTATTATAACAGTAATCTGGATATAACCGAAATATTCACCCTTTTAAAAACCTGGAAATATCTATATACCTCATGTATATTTCATGTATGCATATATGTGTACATTTCATAGATTTGTAGGTATATATGTGAAATATATATGAAATTAAGATACATATACATATACATTCATAACTTACATGTAACTTTTAGTATTAGTCATCTCTAAGGTACATAAGAATATGAAGGTACTGTTGTTACTACCTGTAAGGTATAAAAAATAGCTCAAAATAATATATATGCGTGTGTGTGTATGTGTGTATATAGTTTATAGTTTGTATTGAAAATAACTGAAGTTATGTAAATGTATAAAAAAGTTTTGAAGAAACAGATGACAGGGTTACATGCATTAGGTATGTACTTTTTTACTTTGTCTTTCCTTATATTCTATGTTGTACTAATTTTTTGCAGCAATCATGTATAAATACCTTATTCTTATAAAAACCTGATAAAGGTAAGTTCAATAAAAATAAATATCAAACAGCATTTTGGAGGCGTGTTTATAGCAAGACAATCTTGTTTCATTATCATGTGAATACAGAATGTTGTCTACCCCAACCAAGCACTTATATAGCTTAGGAAAAAATAAAGACACACAAAAAAGTACATTTTCTGGGTGATATCATTCCGCTAATCCATCCTTTATTTGTTTTCCAGTAGTGACAATGAGGTATGCTAATAATCACACTTTACTTCCTGTCTCTTTTCTAGATACTTGTGTTACTCTTTGATATCAAGAACTATTTAACAAAATAACAAAATAGTCTATTGATCTTGCAATTTTGATTTTGCAGTCTTGGTCTGTGTTTTACCCTATTGTATGGATAAATTGACAATGGTTGATAGATATGCATTTTGTATTTGTTGGTGACATAGAGCTGATTCATATATATGTGACAGTACACACTTATCTGTGTACACATGGATGCATACACACAAACATGGCTTTAGATGTCTTCAAAGTAATACAAAGTGAAATAAAGTTTTGCAGCAGAGAGGAATCATGTTCTTTACCTTTGATAGGATCTGTTTTCTCTTAGGTGATAATTACTATTATTTTTTAAATTTTTATTGTTGAAGTATATATATATACTATATATACACATATATTTATATATACACTATATATAGACATATATAATATATATAATATATATACTATATATACACACATATATATACATATATATTATTTAAGAATATATTCTTATTACATATACAGGCATACCTCGGAGGTATTGTGGGTTTGGTTCCAGACCACCATAATAAAGTGAGTCAAATGAATTTTTTGGTTTCTCAATACAAACAAAAATTATGCTTACACTATACAGTAGTCTATTAAATATGTAATAGCATTATGTCTAAACAACAATGTACATACTTTAATTAAAAATATTTTATTGCTAAAAAATGGTAACCATCGTTTCGGCTTTCAGCGAGTCCTAATCTTTTTTGCTGGTGGAGAGTCTTGCCTCAATATTGATGGTTTTCTGACTGATCAGGGTGGTGGCTGCTGAAGGTTGGGTTCATTGTAGCAATTTCTTTTCTTTTTTTTTTTTTTTTAAAGATTTTTTATTTATTTGACACAGAGAGAGCAACAGCGAGAGAGGGAACACAAGCAGGGGGAGTGGGAGAGAGAGAAGCAGGCTTCCCACCGAGCAGGGAGCCCGATGCGGGGCTCGATCCCAGGACCCTGGGATCACGACCTGAGCCGAAGGCAGAGGCTTAACGATTGAGCCACCCAGGCGCCCCAATTGTAGCAATTTCTTAAAATAAGAAAAAAATGAAGTTTGCTGCTTGGTTGACTCTTCCTTTCACAAACTATTTGTCTGTAGCATGAGATGCTGTTTGATAGGATTTTACTCACAGAAGAACTTCTTTCCCAAAATTGGAGTTAATCTTCTCAAACCCTGCTGGTGCTTTATCAAATAAGTTTATGTAAGAAACCACTCCCTTTGCTCATTCAAAAGAAGGAAGTCCTCATCTGTTCCAGATTTGTCATGAATTCACAGCAATTCAGTCACATCCTCAGGCTCCCCTTCTAATTTCTAGTTCTCTTCCTGTTCCCACCACGTCTGCAGCTACTTTCTTCACTGGAGTCTTGAACCTGTCAAAGTCATTCATGAGGGTTGGGATCAGCTTCTTCCAAACTCCTGTGAATGATAACATTTTGACCTTTTCCCATGAATCATATATGTTCTTAATGGCATCTAGAATGGTGATTTCTTTCCAGGAGGTTTTTAATTTACTTTGCCCAGATCCATCAGAGGAATCACTATAGCAGCTGTAGCCTTAAAAAATGTATTTCTTAAATAATAAGACTTGAAGGTCAAAATGACACCTTGACCCATGGGCTGCAGAATGGATGTCGAGTTAGCAGGCATGGAAACAACATTAATCTTATTGTACATCTCCATCAGAGCTCTTGGGCAACTAGGTACATTGTCAATGAGCAGTAATATTTTGAAAGGAATCTTTTTTCTGAGCAGATCTCAACAATGGGCTTAAAATACTAGCCATGTTAAAGAGATGTGCTGTCATCCATCCTTTGTTATTCCATTTACAGAGCACAGGCAGAGTAGATTTAGCATAATTCTTAAGAGCCCTAGGATTTTCAGAATGATAAATGAACATCGGCTTTAATTTAAAGTCACCAGCTGCATTAACCCCTAACAAAAGAGTCAGTCTGTCCTTTGAAGTTTTGAAGCCAGGCACTGACTTCTTTCTAGCTATGAAAATCCTAGATGACATCTCCTTCCGATATAAGGCTACATTGAAAATAGGTTATTTAGTGTATCCACTTCCATTAAGGATCTTAGCTGGATCTTCTGGATAATTTGCTACATCTGCATCAGCAGTTGCTGCTTCGTCTTGTACTTTTGTGTTACGGAGATGGCTTCTTTCCTTAAATCTCATGAACCAACCTTTGCTAGCTTCAAACTTTTCTTCTGCCCTCTTACCCAGCCTTCATATAATTGAAGAGAATTAGGGCCTTGCTTTGGATTCGTTTTGGCTTAAGGGGATATTGTGGCTAGTTTGGTCTATCCAGACCACTACAGCTTTCTCCATATCAGTGGTAAGACTGTTTTGCTTCCTTATCACTTATGTATTCACCAGAGACCACTTATAATTTCTTTTTAAGAACCTTTCCTTTCCATTCACAAGTTGGCTGTCGGGCATGAGAGGCCTACTTTTCAGCCTATCTCGGCTTTTGGCATGCTTTCTCCACTAAGCTTAATAATTTCTAGCTTTCCCTAGATCACTTATAGGATACTGTAGGGTTACTAATTGGCCTAATTTCAATATCGTTGTGTCTCAGGGAATAAGGAGGCCTGGGAGAGGGAGACAGACAGGGGAATAGCCAGTCAGAGAAGGAGTCACAACACATTCAACATTTATCAATTAAGTTCATTGTTATATGGGCACGATTTGTGGTGCCGCAAAACAATGGCAATAGTAACATCAAAGATCACTGATCACCATAATATAGTAATAATGAAAAATTGTGAACTATTGTGAGAATTGCCAAAATGTGACACAGATACACAAAGTGAGGAAATGCAAATGTGGGGAAAATGGCACTAATAGACTTGCTCACCACAGGGTTGCCACAAACCTTCAATTTGTAAAAAACCACAGTATCTGTGAAGCCCTGACAAAGTAAAATGCAATAAAATGAGGTATGTCTGTACTTTGTATCTGGTTCGTGCTTGTCTATGTGAACCTTTTCAATTGTTTCAACTTATAAAAGTCTACTCGATTCAGGCCTATTTTGCTCAGTTGCTTAAAAAAGAGTGGCCAAGAAGGCAGATTAAGACCATAAGGTTAATTGGGATACAGTTTGTTGCATGGCCACCACTGAATATAAAGTACATGCAGTCAAACTGAACATTGAGGACAAAGGCTTACAACACGTTTGCTCCGTTTGTGAGTGGAAGGCTACAGATTGGCCTGACATTTATGAAGGAATCTAGATTTATGCTTTGGATGTTACCTACAAATAACATTATAGAAGCTTAAAAATTACAAGTGCTCTGGGCCTCCCTTAACCTCTGAGAGACTCTTACAATCTTTTGCTGCTATTATAAGAAATCAAAATGCAATATAAACCAAAGTAGAACTTATTGATCTTAGTACCTTAAATTTGAAAGAATCATAAAAATTGGTCATATTAAAGGAGTTTCTACTAAATAAATATGAGGCAATGGCAGGACATCACTTTAAAATATGATGGCTATCATCATGTTGAGGATTCAGAAATGAAAACCAACACTTTCAGTATGAATTAGAAATTAACAGTGAGAGTATCTGTAGGTAGATGGGATTTTGTATAACTTTTTTCTCCATTTTCCTTTTTTTGTTTTGAAAAATGTATAATCTTTATGAGAAAGTATAATATACTACAAATATTTTTAAATCACAAGCCAAAAAAAGGTGTATCTCATTTTAACAAGTAACTATGACTCTGATATATTACAGTTAAATAATTGGAAAATATCAATTGTATTTAAATTGCAGTGGAGACCTGCTATGTAATGGGACCCAATTCAAAAAGCAAATGCAGTTTTTGTAAAAGTAATTTTGGAATTAACATGTAGTTTTTTATATATATTTATATATTACAGATAAAAGGAGGACTATATGTAATGGTATATAAGAAACACTGGTTCTGATAGATACATTAATGTGCTATTAAAAATATATATCCCTATATTAATATCAAAGTCAGGAAAGATAAATTACACACAAAGAGATTTTGACTTATAGATCTATTTTATGTTTATAGTAATATATATTTATCTTTAATGCAGAATACAAGCCCTTATCAAAAATTAAGCTCATGCTTTTGTTTGAAGTAATCTGTGGACCCTTCACTGTAATGTAATGATACTTCATAAATGTTGTAGAGAGAAAACCACTGGGCATAGAAGTATTACTCAGATCACCTCAACAAATTAAAAGCAAACAAGCAAGTAAAGAAACCAAAAAAAAAAAAAAAGCAAATTGAAATTGCTCATGGACCAATCAGAGCTCAATTCTGCAAATGTATATTTGAAAGTGTAAATGTTATGGTAGTAAAAAATGTAATGGAGTAGGGGTTTATTTTTATTGCGCCATCTGGTGGAATTTTTATGTAATTGTACTAGGAAGACTGTGATAAAAGGCAAACTAGGGGCTCCTGAGTGGCTCAGTCGTTAAGCGTCTGCCTTCGGCTCAGGTCATGATCCCGGGGTCCTGGAATGGAGCCCCACATCGGGCTCCCTGCTCGGCGGCAAGGCTGCTTCTCCCTCTCCCACTCCCCATGCTTGTGTTCCCTCTCTCGCTGTGTCTCTCTCTGTCAAACAAATAAAATCTTAAAAAAAAAAGAAAAGGCAAACTAAATCAAACGCCTTTGAATTTCTGTTTCTGGGCTTTGTTCTGTATATAACATTTATTTTCCGGCATAGCTACCGCCCCCCACCCCCACCAGTTTTGATTTATGATTGTTTAGTTACTGGTATTTTCGTAAAAGACTAATACATTTTTACTTTTTTAATTGTACCCATTCTTAAAGAACCACTCTATTCTGAGATCAATAAGAGTGGATTCCAGTGTCCTAGGACAACTCCCCTGGTGTGTCTGAGAACCAGAGATAAAGCATTAGTATTGATTCATATTATCAAACCAAAGCTTACGTTTTCATTCTAATGAAAATTTATAACAAAAATGTTGGTTTGCTAGACATTGCTGTTTATATGTTCCCTGTCTATGACTATGCCATTTTATTGTGTTTTTTTCCATGCATTCCTTTCCCCCCCAAATTCTAAATGTTAGATATCTCACTAAAATATTAAAAATGCTTGCCATTATTGTAGTATGTTGTAATTTCAGTGTTTATTAAGATATATTATTCTATTTTTTTTTACTTATTTTCTTAAATGGAAAAATTAGAGAATCTTTTAGAAAAGAAAGACATAATCTACACAAAATTGTAGCCCAAATTTTTATTTTATAACTAGAACAGAGAGTTGGTTTAAATCGATATTACATCATCATTAAAATCATGTATCCTGGAATCAGCAGGCTGATTCTGACCCTAGCTCTGCTACTTACTGTTTGGTACTGGACAAGTTTCTTAACCTCTCTGTCCCTTATTTTTTTTCATTTGTAATTTGTGTATCATAATGATATCTTTCATAGGATTAATGTGAGAATTAGTTATTACGTGTGAACACTTAGAAAGACATAGTGTGTATGGGTACGCAGCTGGCTTACTCAGTAGAGCATGGGACTCTTGATCTCGGGGTTGTGAGTTCGAGCTTCATGTTGGGAAAAAATAAAATCTTTTAAAAAAGGAAAAACATAGTGTGTAACTGGCACTTGTTCCATACTTCAGAACTGTTAGCTTTCTTCTCATCTTGTCCATTACTATTATTATTATTATTATCTAGTTTAACCAAATTATTTTACAAATGAGCTAGAAGTGTGACTTGCCAATGGTCAAACATCTAGATTAGGTAACTGGATTTCTATTGAAGAAGAGGAGGAGATGGGGAAGAGGAGGGGGAGGAACCAGGGTGGGTGGGGAAAACTAGTTTTCTTAGGGGTTAAATTTAAACTTTTTTTTTTTTTTTAATGCCAGACATCAAAAGTATTCTGCATTTTTTTCTATTGGTTCTTGCCCTCTCCATTTTTTTTTTTTTTTTTGTCTTTAAAAAGGTAAAACACAGATATACATATGCTTGCCTAGGCTTCTGAACAAACCTTGATCTTTAGATTTTCCAGAAACTCTAAATCCCCTGGAAAAAGTAATATATCGAAGTCTGAAAATAAGAATTCAGCCACCAAGAAAGAATGATGGCTCCAAGCAGGGAGTGTGTGGGCACACAGGTTCTGAAGTCTAAATAGGAGCTTAAATAGGTGATTCTTCTGCTTCAATGTCATCATAGCTGATTCTTCTGCTTCAGTCTCATCAAATTAGTAAAGCCTGATAGTTAAAAACATAAACTTTTGTGCGTTCACACCTTAGCCTTATTATTTATCACCTGAGGGCTGTCAGGCAAGTTACTTAACTTTTCTGAGCTGCTTACTCGTTACCTATAAAATACCATTCTCATAAATAAGTTGTGAGAACTGAATATACTAATCCATGTAGAAGGGGTGGTACAGTGCCTAGCATATGATAATTATTCAGTATTTAACATTATTACCACACACCAACATAAAATGATTACATATTTTAGAAATTATTACTTATAGGAAAAATAACCTTTTTAAAAAAGCTGATCTTTCATTCATTTGAATAATTCAGCTTCAAAAATTTAAAGAAAACTTTGACACATGCAGCTGTGTAATATCTGTCTGTGTCACCACATTCTTAGAAAAATATCCCTGGGTAATTATTTTCAAGGAATATTGCTGAGTTTGCATATCACCGTCCTTTACAGCACTTTTGAGAATAATTAAATACAGCTCAGAGACAGGTTTTCTTACCACAGATTTATATTAATACATTAATTAACATAAAATATCATTAATTTAGTGCTTGGCAAATGACACTGAGAACCTTCCATTTTATGTACTGCCAATTTCTCATCTCTTGGGGATTTCTCTGTTCCTTATCAATGACTAAATATGAAGTAAATCTCTTCTGCTCTCCTGGAATCAATCTTCTATTTCAAAGTAGCCTTACCTGGCCACTTGGACTTCAAAGTTTCAGGTAGATAAAATTTTGTCAATGTCTCCCCAGAAAAGAACTTACTATTTTTTCCTCATGTATTGCCCATATTTTCCTGTTTATTCCTTGGTGTGCTGGGCTCCATTCCTTTATTATCATAATATCAGTTTGAAGCGCTTTTTGCTAATCAGGTGTCAGACTCATTTTCCAGTGGTACCTTCAACAGAACTTGCTCGTGAGTTTTCAGTTTTCTTGAACATATGCAATTAAATTGGTGCCAATTGTTAAATAGAGCTGTATGAGATTTAACCACTGAAAATCTAGTCCTCTGGTCAATGAACACTATCACCAATAGAGATGGTTAAATGTGTTGGGTGTGTGTGGTGACTGAGCTTAAACTGAGCCCTGGAATCAAGAGATTGGGGTTTAATTTTGTATCCATCACTTTGTCCTCTTTGACAAGTCATTTAATCTCACCAAGGTTCAATTTCCTCACAGGTTAAATGTGGTAATGTCTACTCCAAAGGTGATTTTAGGGCAAAGATTCTCAAAACATGGTTTGGGAAACTTGACAGATTGTAGAGACACTTTCATGAGTCCTTGAGGTCAAAATTCTTTTCATGATAATACTAAGACATTATTTGTCCTTTTTACTCCCATTCTCTCACAAACGTACAGTGGAATTTTCCAATGGCTCTATGACATGTAATATCACAACAGACTGAAAGTAGAAGCAGCTGTCTTCTATTTAGCCAGAAATTAAAATGTTATAATTTCTGTAAATAGCTGTTGTAAAAAAATGTAAACTAGTGGGGCGCCTGGGTGGCTCAGTTGGTTAAGCGACTGCCTTCGGCTCAGGTCATGATCCTGGAGTCCCAGGATCGAGTCCCGCATCGGGCTCCCTGCTCGGCAGGGAGCCTGCTTCTCCCTCTGACCCTCCCCCGTCTCATGTGCTCTCTCTCTCTCATTCTCTCTGTCTCAAATAAATAAATAAAATCTTAAAAAAAAAAAAATGTAAACTAATGTCACCATTATGGCTATTTTATTAAAAAATGGTCTTTTTAAATTAAATTATATGATGTTTATCTGTAATGACTTTATTATTTTATTTTTTTTTGTTTTTTAAAGATTTTATTTATTTATTTGACAGAAAGAGACACAGCGAGAGAGGGAACACAAGCAGGGAGAGTGGGAGAGGGAGAAGCAGGCTTCCCATGGAACAGGGAGCCTGATGCGGGGCTCGATCCCAGGACCCCGGGATAATAACCTGAGCTGAAGGCAGACGCTTAACAACTGAGCCACCCAGGTACCCCGAGTTTATTATTATTTTAAATGAATTAATAAACATTTTAAGTATTTACCAGTTTTAATTTCAAATATGGCAAATACTAATACAATCCCCATAAACAAAAGTTCTTTAGAGTGCTCAGTAAATTTGAAGAGTGTAGAGGGGTCCTGAGACCCTGTTTGAGGAGTTTTGAGGACTGTTCTCTAAGGACTAAATCAGATGTTATCTCCTAGAGTAATGCCTACACAGAATAGGCATTCGATAAATGCTTTTAAAAAGGACATAGGCTGGGATATGGCAAGACATATTCATTTTATTATGCTGTGTTTTCTGTCTTTATAAGTTGTTAAGTGATAAAGTGTAAAGATACAAAAAGGAGAGAACTGAAGTATAAATAATTTCTGTGTTGAGTAGAGGATGGCCTATATAAATATTATGACATGTTGACCAAATAAAAAATAAAAGCACTGCAGGTTTTGTTATTTCTCCTGGGAATGCTAAAGCGTGACAAGATATAAATTACTCTTAGGAGTCAGATTCATACACAATGAAGAGACGGTGTAACAAATGCGAAATGGTAAAAAGTAGTAAAGATTATCTACTTCCATTATTTTCATTTTATACAATTATTTAATATTCAGTTTGTTTATTTGGCTGTTCATTCATCATCCTTTTAATCAACAAATATGCATTGCTGACATGCTGTATGGCAGGTGCTATGATAATTTCTAGCATGCAGTGTTGCACAAAACCTAACTCTTGCCCTCATCAACATTACAGTTAAGCTAAAAATAACATCAAAAGAAAACGACTGTAACCCAGGGCAAGCTCTACATTCTCTAACTGGCTGCCAAATTCAAAAATAGAAGACATAGCTTTTTTCCAGTTATACCTCTGGAAACCATGACTATCATGAAAAAAAACAAAAAAAACCCCACCAAGATGGAGTAAGGAAATGGGATTAAATGAGAAAGAACAGAATGATGGTAGGCCAACAAATAATTTGCTTTCGGAAAAGCATGAACATGTGAAATGAAACGATGAGTGAAAAGATCCTATGTGTTTACAATAATTAGCCAGGTGTGGCCCTGATAGTGCTTGCTGGAATTATCTCTAGAGCAGAAAGGAAAACTTTGCTGAGGATTCTAATTTAAATAGAAGAGCTACTCTGTGAAGGGAACAGCGTAAAAATAATAGCTGGCAGTAGTGATGTGTCCCAAAAAATCCAAATACGGTTCTGCTTTTGAATATAGGTTAAAGTGGATCTGATATGCCAGCACCTTTTTTTAGGATCTGGAGTCCTAGAATTCTGTAGAAACAGAGACTGGTGTGATTTTGTACTCTGCAGAAGGTAGGCGCTCGTGGTGTATCCGTTGGATGAAACTTCCTGAACTACTGGGAAAAATGTTGTTTCAGAACCATTTTATAGATTCAGCCTATTCCTTTTTCTCTATCAGTTTTTTTGGAGTCCATTACTGTTCTTGTTAATAGGAAAAGTATGTCTGTCACCATGTCTATGCCTTAGTGATATTATCATACCTACACTTTCGATGCAGAACGGTAGTGCCACTGGAAAAGCACTTGAGAATTTTGTGAATATTCTCCTTCCACTTACAATGAACAGTGTTCCTAGAATAACTAGTTCTAATCTATAAAAGAATGTGAATCTACCTATAGACCACTTATTATTCAAAAAGACTATGCAATTTCAGGTTCTCTATCATAATTTTCGGGCATATTGTCATTTTGTAGTTTGTGACTCCAGTAAAATATATGATTCTTAGTGATCAATATATATTTTGCTTGCTAATGTTTAGTAAACACTTTAACGATCTCAAATTACTTTAGGAAGCACCTTTAATTTTGATAATTTCCTAATTTAAGATAGAGAATAATTGGCAGTGTGTGTGTTTGCCTGGAGAGTTGGAAACTGCTCTGTTTGCAGAGTATAACGCTCCCATTATTTCAGAAAACCAAGTCAACAATCATGCTAGTGTCAGAGATTCTCTACATTGGAAGGAAATTCAAAATTCCTCTAGCTTAACAATTCATATTATACTTGATACTATCAATTATTGAACATGCTTGGTGACAGTGAATTCACTAATCGCTGAGACCCCCAATTCCATCTTGAGATGTCTCCTGTTGTCATAACTTACAAATTCAGCAGTTGGCATTTCCTCTGTAACCACAGTGAGTTGTTGTGTCTTTTCTCTGCCTTCTTACAGTACTTTTTTACCACTTCTGGTGGTAAAAGCAGTGCAGAACATTCTTGGAATTTTTGATATTCACATAATGAAGACAAATAAATCTTTCTCTCTTTGACATTTTATATTGTCATTTTGTTGGCAAATAAAACTGTAGTATTTAGCTTTCTTGATACTTGCCATTTTTATAAATCCATGTTAGTCCTTTGTAGTAGTCCTTGATCACATGCACGCATTTTCAGAATTAGTCATTTAATAAAAAAATCAGGGTCCACTGGAAATCTTTCTAAGTAGCTCTACTACATATTTTTTAAAGTTACGTCTTCTGTTTATCCACCTTGGGATAAAAAGTGTTTTTTTGTTTGGAATTCCAGGTTTTTTTTTTTTTTCTTTTAGTCTCATATAATAATGAAGCAGATCTAGGAGCTTCTTAAAGTTGAAGCTCATACCTTTGCTTACATGCTTGTGCCTCCTGCCCTCTCTTATAAAGGAGTTTGTTTCTGAATTATAATATAATTTATTAGCTTTAAACAATAATTTCCAATGAAAACATTTTTCCCACTTGTAGGCAAATAAAAATATTATAACATATATTTCATAATTATGGTCTAATTTAACTGAGATTCTCCAACACACTAAGTTAATTTATTTTCCTGCTGTTTAAGAGCCACTGGAATTAGACCTCATGCCTGGCTACTCAGGAATGCTGCACTGGAATATACAATATAACCTTTGCTAATAGGCTTTAAATGCAATTAGATTCTACCTGGAATCATGGTAAAAATAGCAAGTAAAGGAATTTTTTTTCCCTTAAGTATTCAGTATGCTATTTCTATGGTGCAGCTGAGTTTTCCGTTATTGTTGTTTTTAAAGATTTATTTGTTTATTTTAGAGAGCGCGCACGCGAGAGAGCAAGTGGGGGGAGGGGCAGAGGGAGAGAATCTCAAGCAGACTCCTGCTGAGTGTGGAGCCTGACATAGGGCTCAATCCCATGGTCCATGAGATTATAACGTGAGCCTAAATGAAGAGTCGGGCGCTCAACCGACTGAGCCACCCAGTCACCCCTCATTGTTGTTTTTAAAAATCAAATACTATTTCTCAGGTGACAAAAAATGCCAATAGAGTGATAACTGACCTTTTTTTGGGTAATTCGTCTTCCATTTTTTCTTCCGCCTCTTTCTTCTGCCATGTGACATAACAAATCAAAAGCCTAGAGATCTTATTGTAGAATGTGGTCACTTCTAAGACATATCAGTTATGTATTAATTATCTCCTCATCTGTAGGGGTTATTCCTAAATACTTTTATTTAATATACAAAGCAATTTCTTTGCCTTAAACTAAGAAAGTTAATGCACAAAATTATAGTCTCTTTTCATAGTGCAATATGGATATACTAAAATATTAAGTGCATGAAAGTATGTCCCAGGATGCTGGGATCATGACCTGAGCCAAAGGCAGACACTTAACCGACTGAGCCACCCAGGTGCCCCATCCTTAACACATTTGTATTTATATAATATTGTTATTCCCCTCCAAAGAATCTTTAAACATAGAATAAGTGTTACTTGCATTTGTGTAAACAGAAAACACAGTAGCCTCTCTTACTCTCAAGTTCAAAGAAAGGAACATTGTTACCCTTCACCCAATGTCCACTCATATGACTCCCTACCACTCCCCATCCCACCCCACTTGTGGAAATTCAATTCTTTTTTTTTTTTTTTTTCCTTTTGTGGTTTAGACAGAAGTATGCATCAGAATTTGAAAGGCGCTAGGCAAGGTTTTCCATTGGGGTATAGAGAGGTTGGGGTAGAGAGGGAGAGGGAGAAGAGTGGGAATGACTGAGGAAATTAAGAAGAAATGGTTTTCTTTTTTCTCACAGGACATGATCATTTCTGTGGGTAATGCTCTAGGCTGCAGTTACCATCTTCTGGTTCTGAGATAACTAAACCAAAATGCTGAGGGTGACAGGGACAATGAATGAACCTGCATCCTTGACAATGTATTGTCCCATTAACCATCCCTAGAGTCGCTCTGTCTTAGTACTAACTGTTTTGTGAAATAATAAATCACCTTATTATTTTAAGATATTTTGATTCAGGTCTTCTGACTCAGTGAGACATCCAACTCTTTTCATCATATGGGTAAAATTCTTAATTTCTGTAACCCTATTCATTCTCCCCTGATCAGAGCTTCCATTTTGTTTAATCTTGTTGAACTTTAATAATTTCATTTTTATTTCCTTCTCTTCCTGTTACAAGTAGAGAAGATGAGAGGCACTAAAAAGTAAAAGAATGATAAACTGGAAGGAGGAGTTTGGAGTGATTATAGCACTCTACTTCAATTATAGTTAATAGTGTTGACTCTGTGAAGAACATTATAGAAATCAGGAAATAGAAGGCAATGAATTTTCATCATTTTTCATATCACTAGCCAATATACTAAGGGCATATCATACTAAATATATATTATTTTCTAGAAATGGGTATATAACTTTCCAGAACTGTATTAAATAAAAAATACAACACTAAAAAAGAATTTGAACATTTTTATGGCCCACAAACTCAGTAATACAAAAAAATACTGCTTTTTAAAGTTTTCTGAAAACCAAGCTTAATCTCTGCCTTGGGCCCCATTCCACTTAGTGGCAAAATATTATCCGCTGATAATATTATGTATTTTAGAAATAAACATAGTCAGGCTTTTTCCTCTTTACCTTTTATTTTCCTGTAGAGGCTGTGTCCCCGTAGCTTTCATGACATTATGCTATTTCATGAAGGAATATATCCACACTCGTTCTGTAGTAGCATTTTATGAGAACTAAGATTACCCAACCATGAATGTTAGTCATTAGCACCTCTTCGTATTGGCCCTTGTCAGTAGATCCATCATCCGTCTTGTGCTTTTGGTGATGCTCAGCTGCATTTCCTTAACATGATTTCCAAATCCACTTGAGTCACTGGCTTGTCATCAATACCTCCTGTACTAAGTAGTCTAAGGGACAGTTTACTGCCTTTCCTTCCCCAAGATATTTGAGGATATCAATAAAGCCTAAGGCCTTTCTGTGTCTAACATCTCATACAGTGGTCTTATTCTAGACCAGAACTCAAGACATGTAGGTGAGGCTGTCTCCTGATCTTTTTGAGATCCAGAATTATGTTTTAAGAAAGAAAGAGTTTAATATGCTCCCAAATATTTAGAAAACTTGAAAGCAAATTAAGTACAGCATAGGAGGTAAGTTGAATATTCTTATTTATCATGAACGTGTTAAAATAGAGCTAAGTGGAAAATTTTAGGACATTAAGGTTGCCGCTAGAGGTGGTCACTTGACATGAATGTTTCCTAAGAGTTAGAACTGCCAGTGATGTTTTAAGTACAGATTTATTCTCCCTCTCTTGTTGCTACCACATCTTGATCTTAATCAGCTCCTTTTTTATTCACCCACACAAATACATCTTTAAAACGCTTTTCATTACAACCAAATCTTCATGACTAAGCCCTGTTTATGAAGAAGCACAAGTATTCTCACTTGGACATCTAGGAGAGATTCAAATTTGCAGTTTTTTCCATGGTAAATAGATTAAATATATAGTCCTCTATTTAGTATTCCTTAGGAAGTAAAATATGATGTTTATTTATTTGATTCTAACCTATTTTTAAAGTAAAAGAATTAAAATCTTGGAGATGGTCTCAATCCCACCTCTTACCTGCATGAATAATTTAAAAAATATTCCTAACACATTATTAGTCAGGGTTCTAGGATACCTCTGGTCAAATTACCTTTTAGAGTCCCATAGTGTCTTAAAACTCATCTTGTAATTTGCTTTTTTTAATCTCAGGGAAAAATATGAAAGAAGATATGACTGTTAATTCCAGTTATCCAGTAAATAACATCATCATCTATGTACACTTTTCTCAGAAATACATTTCCTATTACAGCAAATGGAACTTTGCAAATATTACCAATTCCTAGAAAAAAATGTTTGTCCAAAAATTGTACTAGCTAGATTTTTATTTTTTTTATTAATTAGCTTTGAATACACCTTGAAAGAGATAATGGAACTGGAATTGGGCATTGTCACTACCGATCATTTCTGCCCCAGGGAAGAAGATTTTTTTTTTTTTTTTTAAGATTTTATTTATTTATTTGACACAGAGAGAGAGCACAAGTAGGCAGAGAGGCAGGCAGAGGGAGAGGGAGAAGCAGGTTCTCCACTGAGCAGGGAGCCCGACGTGGGGCTCGATCCCAGGACTCTGGGATCATGACCTGAGCTGAAGGCAGCTGCTTAACCGACTGAGCCACCCAGGCACCCCAGGGAAGAAGATTTTTATTTTTTTTTTTTTATTTTTTATTTTTTTAAAGATTTTATTTATTTATTTGAGAGAGAGAGAGCACAAGAGCGGGGAGCGGGAGAGGGAGAAGCAGACTCCCTGCTGAGCAGGGAGCCCGATGCGGGACTCGATCCCGGGACTCCAGGATCATGACCTGAGCCGAAGGCAGCCGCTTAACCAACTGAGCCACCCAGGCGCCCAGGGAAGAAGATTTTTAAAAACAAAACAGCTTTCTTCTCTTGAAAGCAGCTGTTTGATTTGAGGCAAAACCAGAATCTACCTGGTCATCCTCAGCTGATACAGTATGGTAATATTTGAACTTTGCATATAGTTTTTTAGCCACTGAATTCTCTCTTAGTCTCTCTGCATTCTGTTATTTCTACCTCATTGCTTATAAAAACAAACAAAACAAAATTGGACCTGGATTACTGAAGCTGTTCCTGATTTGGGCAAGCACCTCCTTATATTCAATTTCTGAGAACATTTTGTTTTTAGAGCTCAAAATATTTAGTGCTTGTATCATCTGATAGCTATCTTCCTATGATATACACTTGCACAGGTTTGCCTATATTCTCTCTGGAGCAACAGAGGAAACACACATAATTTCCTCGCAAGTCTATTTCTGGAAAACTATATACCTTCTGGCTACTCTCTGAGTTTTTTCCTTCGCTAGATTGCTGTTCCTTTATCTGAAGTATTTGCAGGCTCCGCACCATTTTCAATAGTCCCTATTGACACTTCAGGAAATACTCTAAATGTAGATTAATAGATAGACATGAAGTTAGATCTTTTAAATGCAAATAAACATTTCAAAATATGTAAGAGTTTTTTTTTTTATCTTTTCTATTAGAAAATCTCTCACTTTTTTTCTGTTCCTATCACAATAAAAAATACACCTGAATATCTTTGCACCTGTATGAGTAATCAATTGCCACACTAATGCTGAGTAACCAGCCACTATAAACCTTATCAGCATAGAACAATTAACATTGATTAATTGCACATTTGGAGTCAGCTGGGGAGTGGTGAGATGCTTCTGCTGATCAAGGCTGGGCTTGGTCAAAATTCTGGAGATTGACTGGCTAATTGGTTGATCTAGGTTGCTGGGGTGACCAGAATAGTCCGCTTTGCTCCCTAATTTATTTTCGTTTGAGCTAAACCAGGATCTGTTTTGGCTATTCCTGACATAATCACAGGAGTGTGGCAATCACACAAGAGCATAAAAAGGCAAGTGCAAATGTGTAAGCATTTTTCAAACCTCTGTATGTACATTTACTAAGATCCCACTATCTAAAGGAGTTCAGTAGCTGGGCCTAGAATCAGAATGCCCGAACACTACAAAGTTACATCGCAATGGCAGAGGAGGCAGAGAAAAGTGAACATTTGGGGCCAGTTTTGCAGTCTATCTATAAGTGCTTAAATCAAAAAGCATTAAGAGCGTCTGTGCATTCAACTCTGTACCAGCAGCACTGGAAAGTTTAAAAGAATAAAACATGGTTTTTACAACAGACAAGCTCATATTTATTGTTTATGGTGATGATAGATTTCAGATACTGGTTATTGCTATTTTCATAAGCCACTGACATATTACATGTCTGTCAATAGTTGACCTAAATTTCAGCTTGGTTGCAATTTTACCATAAGGCATTATGGTGGGGGGTGGGGAACGAAACAAAACTATCAGGTGTTCAGTTAAACCCAGAGTTGAAAAACCAAACATAGGCCTAAAAAACTATACCATAGAGAGTTAATGACCCTGAAATTATATTAAATATCTTTAGAATGGTTCTGAATCTGTTCTTGGTTCTCTAGTTTTTTTAGGCTAACAGTGTAATAATATTTATGAGATAAATCTAGAAGCATGACTTCTCTCTTCCCGCCACCTCTACCCCACCCCACCTTGTGGATTCGGGAGGAAGAATCAGTCACCATTCTGTAAAGGTGATGGGCAAGTTGGCCAATAAGCTAAAAAGACAGGTTAAAACCCAGGGTTCCAGGAATCTCAGTGACATGTTGTGTCTCTAAATTTTGAGGTAGGCATCTAGGTTTTATTGTTAGTCTCAAGTTAAAAGTAAATAATATTTCATTCTTCTCACATTAAGAGTAAACAATACATGATGTACCAAATGTATCCTCTCAAAGGGGAACGTATTGATGTAAAATTAACACCAATTTTAGTCATCTCTCCAGAGGAATGCTTCATTTTCCTAAACACTTTTAGAGACGTACACATCTTTGGATGCACTGAGGATGACCTCAAAATATGGGAAATATAAAATTCTGCTCTGAACCCAATATTTCAAAGAGAGTGGATCTAAGAAAATGATAATAGATGTCAAGCAGTCAAAAATAGATTATAAATAAAAGTCCTTGGAAATAATGCCTTTGAATGGTGATTTTTTTTGATGTGTCATTCTTATATTGTTTGAACTTTATTTTAACTTGTAGATGATATGAAAATGCCCTGTTGATATTTACCTACCACTATAAACCTCATCCGTATAGAACAATTAACATTGATTAGTTGCACATTTGGCACATTTGGCACATAATTGCCAATATATGGCAGATAAGAGTTTTAAATATACTATGTCCAGCCCTTTAAAATGCTATATTAGTTCTTTAAGATGTTTCAAAGATTAACATTAATTAAAAGCCATGTATCTACTAAATATCAACAATAGTAGCCACCAGAGTAGCTCCAAATTTACAGTGAAAGCTTTGTAACTAAATATTATTAATTAACTCCTTTTTGGGCATTATTTAGATAAAATAATGTGCTCAGGTTTTTAGTATTAGTTTGAGAAATTTTGACAAATATACCTATTCATGTAATTGTCACCCAAATCAGTAAATTGAATATTGATATGACCCCAGAAATTTCCTTCATGAGTACTTGCAGTTAATTCTCTACTGCAAAAATCAAAAAACAAAACAAAAAAACCCACTGATTTCTATTACTATCACTTAGAAGTTTCATATATGTGAGGCGCCTCAGTGGTGCAGTCAGTTGAGTGTCCAACTCTTGGTTTTGGCTCAGGTCCTGATCTCAGTGTTATGAGATCGAGCCCCACGTCAGACTCTGCTCAGCATGGAGTCTGCTTGAGATTTTCTCTCCCTCTTCCTCTGCCCTGCTCGTGTTCTCTCTTTCTAAAAGAAACAAATCTTTTTAAAAAAATTTCATAAATGTATGTACCCTTTTGCATTTTGCTTCTTTCAGTCATATACTATTTTTGAGGTTAACCATTTTTTTCTTATATCAATAGTTTATTTGTATCATTAAGTAATATTATCATTTATAAATATATCCCTATTTGTTAGCATTCACATGTTGAGTACATGAATTGTTTCCAATTTTCTCTATTATGAATAAAGCTGTTATTAACATTCTTACACTAGCCTTTTGTGGACATATGTTTTCATTTCTCTCTTGCTAAATAAATAACAGTGAATTATAACTCATATCTGAGTTATAAGAAACTGCCAAATAATTTTTGAAATTGATTATATTTTATATTTCCAAGAGGAAAATGCGTATGCTCCAATTGCTCCACATCGTTGGCATTGTCAATTTTAAAAATTAGTGGGTATGAAGTGGCATGTCATTTTGATTTTAATTTGATTTTCTCTGGTAACTAACAAAGGAGATATTTATATGTTTGTGGTGCAACTACTTTGCCAACTATATGCATTGTAAATATTTTCCCCCGGGCTGCTATTGATGCCTCATTTTTTTTTAAAGATTTATTTATTTATTTTAGAGAGAGACCATGAGTGGGAGAAGCAGAGGGGGAGGGAGAGAGAATCTCAAGCAGACTCCTCACTGAGCCTGGAGTCCCATGCGGGGCTTGATCTCAACCCTGAGATCACAACCTGACCCTAAACCAAGAGTTGGACTCCCAACCGACTGTGCCACCCAGGTGCCCACCTTTTCACTTTTTTTAATTAATTATTTTTTTTTTTTGAGAGAGAGAGAGATCAAGGGTAGGGGCAGAGGAAGAGAGAGAGAGAGAATCTCAAGCAGGCTCCATGCTCAGCACAGAGCCCACCACATAGCTCAGTCTCAGGACCCTGAAATCATGACCTGAGCTGAAATCAAGAGTTGGACACTTAACTGGCTGAGCCACCCAGGCACCCCCCCTTTTCATTTCTTTAATAGGGTCTTTAAAAACAGATATTTGTATTTTTTAAAAAGTTCAATTTGTCATTTTTTTAAACAAATAATAATTTTATTCTTTTTGAGTCCTAAGAAATCTTTGTTTATGCCAAGGTTGCAAATATTACTTCCATTGGATATTTTTTTCTGGAATTTTTATACTTTTTATATTTTTGTCTATGATATCTTTTGAGATAATTTTTGTGTTTTTGTGTTTGGTTTGAAGTAAAAGTTCAAAATTTTGTTTTTCATATGGATGTCTAGTTATTCTAACATCATTTATCGAGAACATCATCTTTCCTGTTTATATTACCTTGCACCTGTGTCAAAAATCAATTGACCATATATGTTTAGGTCTATATCTGGATAACCTACTCTGTTCTATTATTTGTCTTTCCTTATGCAAATAAAAATACTCTTTACTCAGGTGGTTTTAAAGAAAAACTTGAAAAAAGTAGTATAGACCCTCCTACCATGTTTCCCCCTGCCCCCGAAAGTTTTAGTTATTTTAGCCCCTTGGGATTTCTGTAAAATTTTAAAATCACTTTATCAATATCTGCATTAAGAATTGCTGGGACTTCCATTTCTAGAGAAGTACAGGCAGTAACAACAGTTTTATTCTCTCATATGAAACAATCAAAAAATGAACAAAATACATGAAAGAGCATGTTGTTGTTCAGGCAGTGAAAAAGAGTGATCCTGCAAGGATGGAAAACAAATGAAGGGAACCCAGATTGCCCAGATTATAGCCTTAAGAGTTTTCTCAGGCAGTGGTGTAGGGAGGAGAATACAGGGTGGAAACCAGTGGACTCCCTGAGTTGAGGATTTGGAGATGAGAGTTTGGGGAGAATAAGGTGACTATAGTTCACAAGACAGAATATTGGGAAGGAAAGAACTACACTGAGAGAGTTCTGGAAATCTGCAGACAGTCTTCATACCAGACATACTGAAAAAGTTTCATGAGGATTTGGGTAGATTATGCAAAAGTGTCTTGCCTCAGTCTTGGGGAGTAATTAGCTCTAGACTGAGCACTGCTTTCTTTACTCCTACTTAAAAGCAAGACACAAAGTAAACAGTTTCTACATAACTGTGTCCCATAAGAACACTAAAGAATATTTGTTGGAAAATAAAACTATCCAGTACACAAAAAGATAAAATTCACAATGCCTAACATCTCAAAAAAGTTAATAAGACACATAAAGAAGCAGGAAAAATGTACTCCATAATGGAGATAAAAGGCAATCCATCAAAATTTACCTAGAACTGATGCCTAGTTTAGAATTAGCAGGAAAGGACATTAAAACCATTATTATGATTGCATTTCAAATGTTCAAAAAGACATGTTGACATA
The DNA here is from genome assembly GCF_964656455.1 of Halichoerus grypus. Lineage (NCBI taxonomy): Eukaryota > Metazoa > Chordata > Mammalia > Carnivora > Phocidae > Halichoerus > Halichoerus grypus. Next base: position 145,319,526 of record NC_135715.1, read on the forward strand.
AATAAGACATAAAATTCAAATAAAAAATTCAGATATAAAACCTACAAGTGTATGATGAAAAATACACTAGATGAGATTAAAGTCAGATTAGATATTGAAGAAAATACTGAATTTAAAGTCATTGTAATAGAAATCATCTACAATGAAACATGGGAGAAAAGAAAATAACAAACAATGAAGAAGCATCAGTGAGAAGTGGATGAACCTTACTCAGCCTAATATATGTTTAAATAGAGTATCTGAAAGAAAGGAAAAAGAAAGAGACAGAAAAACAATTTGAAGAAGCAATGGCTGAAAATTTCCAAATTTGATAAAGCATGAAAAAAATTACACCAGGGCATAAATTAAATTACTTGATACCAGTGATAAAAAGGAGATCTTAAAAGCACCCAGAGAAAAAGTTATATTCTGATCTAAAAAACAAAGACAAGGATGACAACTGATTTCAGACAAAACAATGCAAGAGGAGAGACTAAGGATCCACATATTTAAAGTTCTAAGACATACTGTCTACAAAGAATTTTATACCAAGCACAAATGTCTTTTATAAAAGAAGGTGAAATGCTCTTTTGTACAAACAAAAGTTGAAAGAATTTATCAACAGTATATCCACATTAAAATATTTAATGAAGTTCTTCAGGAAGAAGGAAAATGATGCCACATGGAAGTCTGGCTCTATACAAAGGATGATGATCAGCAGAAATGGTAATTATATGGATGGATATAGGCTTTTTTCTTTTCATTTAAATCACATTAAAAGATGACTGGCAACTTAAAATAATGATTTGGGGTTTATAAACATATGAAAGTAAAAGGTATGGCAACAATAGAACACAAAGTAGAAATTGAGAAATTATAATGAAGAATTAATATAGAGTATACTGTTTTAAGGTTCTTATACATGAAATGGTTAATATCACTTAAAGATAGATTGTGATACATTAAAAATGGATAATGTTGATTCAGAAGCAACCAATAAAATAATATACACACAATTTTAATTGGTAGCCCAACATGGGAGGTAAATAAAAATAATAAAAAAAGATAGTGCAAGACAAACCAGCAAAAAAAAAAAAAAAAAGAAAAATGGAACAGTAAAACAGAGAGAATCAATAGAAAACATATAGCAGGATATTAGATATATAATTAGCCATATCAATAATCAGGCTAAATGTAAATGGTTTAAACATAAAGATCAAAGGGCAGAGCTTGTTAGATTGGATAAAAAGTACTCATAACTGTGTGCTGCCTACAAAAAAATGAACTTCAAATGTAAATATTCAAGTAGGTTAATAATAAAAGGATAGAAAACAAAATAGCATACTAAACAGTAAAAAATATATTGTTGATGGCTATATTAGTGTATATTCATTTGCCTCTAATGAGATAAAGTCTGAGAAGGATAACAGATTTGGAGATGTTGATAGGACGAAGAGTGTATTGAATGTGATAAAATAATACATAGAGGGTTAGAGAGAGCTCAAATAAAAATAGATTACAGAAGGAGTATTTTTTACTTTTAAAGACGTTGATACATGACTACATGGTACTTAATTTTATCTAAAATTTAGCAATGTAAAACAGTCCATTTGAAATTTAAATAACTACCTTTGAAGAAAACTGAGTTTTTATATCTGTCCTCTTTAGATCCTTCAAAGAAAAGAAAGGTTGGAAATGTACATGTTTTATTCCCTTTGCTCATTAATTTTTAAAGTCCTATCTTTGAAACACCTGCCTTACAATGATGTTTCACCTGATTGGTTATGGCAGACACATTACTGTCATGTCACTAAACATGATGCTTCAGAGAGTTGATTAATTTTGAATACTTGGTTAGAAATGAGAAAACATTGGTAGGTTGATTTTAGGATGAAGAGTCTATGTGAAATTAATAATGTCATCTGCAAGTTAAGGCAAAAATTGCCTATATGCAGCATTTATGTTAATCAGAATCACTGGGGGCATTTGCCCAAAATGCATATTGGTAAATTAGCTAAATTGTTTCAGACATCAGGGACATAATAGTTAATGTATCATTTATTTTCACCAAGCTGAAAAAAATTTACTTGTAAGACCATATTTAGACAGTATGGGAAATATTACTTTACATATAAGTAATAGGTATTTTGTAATTTTAGTTTTAACAATAATCTCACTTTTTTAAACAATGAAACACAAAAAAACCCACAATAACATTTTATGGGTTTCAACATTCTTTCCAAGTATATGCTTTGTATGATCATCAATATCACCTCACAAGCTTAATTCCATTTATGTCTTAAAATATGGAGCCTTCCTTTGTATGCTGTTAAATAGATGTCATGAGAGAAGACCAGATTCATTAGCAGGAACTAGAAAATTGCTTTGCAGTCATGGTGTTTAAAGCTCCATATTGTTTGGAAAAGGGTGAAAGAAAGAAAGAGAGGAAGAAAGGAAGGAAGGAAGGAAGGAAGGAAGGAAGGAAGAAAAAGAAAGAAAGAAGGAAAGAAAGAAAGAAGGTGTGACAAGGAAATGAACACACTCAATTTAAAGTAAACAGGAGATCAGGAAGAAAAAAAAGTGATTTAGCGTGTTGATTCCTTCCCTACTCCAAAGTTGTCTTTTCTTTTTTTCATTCACACTTATCTTTTGTTTTATCCTTCATTCTTTAGATTTTGTAGACTAGGATTCTGAGATGGATATCCTTAATCAGTATACAAGATTCAGAAATCCTGTGGCTGCAGCTCTAAGGTTTACCCATACTCCTATTCAGTCAACTTCCTTAAGCCTCAGACAAAAAGATTTTAGCTCCCTTCACTGGGACATTTGTCTTTGTTGTCAATATATGACAATACTTAGAAAATTCACTTTCTTTCTGTTGCTATTCACTGAAAAGATAGTGGTATTATTTGAGAATAAAATACATGTAGTGTATAAAGTCTGAAACCAATAAGGCCTAGTGCCAAATACCAACCAGAGGATTTCATGCAATAGTGTAAATATATCCTAAAATATGTCCCACATGTTCTTAAAAATACTGACCCGATGTATGATAACTAGCCTGAACAGCATGTTTGATCCAAAAGCCTTACCAAGCTGAAACATGTTTACCTTATGCCTACTGTATTTTTTCTTTTCTTTTCCTTTTTTTTTTTTTGGCTTTTTTTAATTATTATTATGTCCAGTTAGCCAACATATAGTACATCATTAGTTTTTCTATTTGTTATCAATGTTCTCTAGCCAAAGACTATCAGGAGCTCACCTATAGCTAAGGAAGTTGGCTTTATTACTCATTGCAGTTAGTGAGAATGCACTCCAGGGGCAACAATGGGGTATTTTAGTGAGATGTTAGAAAGGACTTACGGATTTAGGCTTTGGTAGGGTGATTTTGGGACAGTCTGATGAAGCTGGGGCTCACTCTGAATTGGGAGCTTTCAGAAAGGAGGGGAAATTTAATATGGGGTATCTCAATAAATCTTATCTATGGAACAAAGACAAGGTTGCTAGAGGGGAGGTGGGTGCAGGAATGGGCTAGATGGGTGACGGGTAGTAAGGACATCACTTGTGATGAGCACTGGGTGTTATGTACAAGTAATGAATCTCTAAATACTACTCCTGAAACTAATATTATGCTATATGTTAACTAGAATTTAAATAAAAACTTGAAATATTTTTAAAAAGATTATAAAATAGTTCTAAGATCTGACTTCTACCAAATCATCTAGAAAGATTTAACATACATATTCTGGGACATCTTCCTGTACCTAAAGTAACATAATCATCAAAGAGGGCATCCAGGAATTGTAGATAATTTTCTCCATCTAAGTATTCCAAGCTGTTATGCACAAATATACTTTGAGTACTACTGCCCTACTGTAACTTACTTAGGGCAGAAAACAAATGAGAAATCAAAAGAACCATTGCAATAATAGTCAACTACACTGTCCTTCCTAGTATGGGGAATATTTTGATAAATTGAAAGAACTACTTAATGCTCTTAGATTTTAGTCACAAAGAAGACATAAGTCCTTATTTTCTATCTATGCCTGAAACTGTTTGAATGTGTGTTAAACCTGTTTCATCATTTCCCATCTAAGCTGGTGTAAAAAAACAGGCTAAGTGGGTAGTCTAACTTCACTCAATTGTAAAGATAAGCAGAAAATTGATCAGAATTCCTAGAACAGTTCTGGGTCTGTTTGGAAGTGGTATTTTGGTAAGTTTCTTGCTGGTTTTGTTGGGGGCGGTAAAGAGGAGGGTACCGATGGCACAATACACCTGAAAGCAAAGGATGGCTTTTCTTACACTTGCTTGGTAACCATTCTGCTGATAAATTCCAAAACAGGAGTCATCCATTATTACTTCTGACCAATAGTTTGATGTGCAAAAGTCTCATTAATCAAAACTTTCTAAATTGCAATACAGGATAATTAAGATAAGGTCTATGGGAAATTACTTTGCACTATCTGGAGTATACATATTTCAAATATTGAAATTTATTTTTACCAATAGTCATGCATTAATCATGTGTGCTTGTTTTCTTTAATCAAATTTATAGGTTATCTCTAAAATAATGTGATTTTGTTAGTGGAGTTAAAATTGTTCAAGAAGGCAAATATTCCAAGAATTTATAGGCAGAACTAGTTGTTAAGATTGGTAGAATAAACTATTTGCCAAAACTCTTATACATTCATTAGTGCATCCTCTTTAAGAACATATTCTGGGCAACATTTCTACAGTCCATATTTTGGATAATCTTTTTTTTTTTTTTTTTTTTTTGAGAGACTGAGTGAACTAGTGGTGGTGGGGGACAGAGGGAGAGAGAGAATCTTAAGCAGGCTCTACACCCAGCATGGAGCCCACTACAGGGTTTGATCTCACGACCCTGTGATCTTGACCTGAGCCAAAATCAAGAGTCAGATGCTTAACTAACAGAGGCACCAAGGAGCCTCTTGGCTATTCTTTATACTAAAAGTTAAAAATCTTAAATACAACGTGTAGAATCTCACAAATTATTATTTGATCAGTTTTCTATTTTTTCATTTTCAAATATCAGTTTTCTAAGATTCATATTTCCTAATATTGAGAATATTTATTTTCACTTTTAATATAAGTATCCCTTAGATATGTGATATGATATTCTAAATATGATATTCTAAGTTTATATTTTGAGATTTAATATTTTAAAAAATCTTCAATAGTTTGTTGAAGTTGAACAAACTCATGGTAGAAGATAAATATGTCCAGCTCCATCTGGGTATTATTCTAGGGGGTAGTGGGAGGGTTTGTAACTGTTCACCTCTATGATCTGGGCTTAAGATATTTCATTGCTCTCTCCTGTGATATAGAAGACATCATCTTGTGTCAGGAAACTTTCCTATTCTGAAAGCCAGAGTAGCTCTCTGTTACCCTAGCATCCCAAGTAGACATTGCTAGTATGTAGACATGTTTTTACTTTTGTATTAAGGCTCAGTTGTTCAAAATTTTATCTTTGATTGTTCTCCTTCTTTGTGGTTGCTTGAATAGAATTATAGTTAGTTGAGAGAAACATTGAACAGACTAAATACTTGCCAAATGTTTTTAAACATTATTTCATTAATATCCACATTTCTCTGTTGGGATAAAAAGAGTTAATAGAATTTCTTCTTAAATCACTTGTGTGTGTGTGTGTGTGTGTGTGTGTGTGTGTGTGTGTCTAATGGATGAATTATTGCCTCAGGAAGACACTCCTTAAGCCTGTATTGTTACATAGCCTTTAGGATATTGAACACGGTGACAATTTGATGTTCATGCTCATTTGAAGTATTGACTATCTTGTAAGACAAAGCAAATGACACAACATTTCTTTACAAACACTTATTTCATGTTTGCTTTTTCACTCAATCTATTTGATCAGAGAATCAAATTTACAATCTTTCCTGACATGACATTTTATATTCACAGAGAATTGTTTTTTTCCAGTGTCATTGAAATTTTTAAAATGGGATTTTAACTCAGTTCTATACTTTAGAAGATGAAAATATGATATAGCTCTCTGTGATCACTGTGGATATTTTACTTCCCTATATAACTGAATCCATTTTCAATGAGATTTTATCTACTTTCTCCTGAACTTGGATTGTATCACTATTAAGTTTCAGATATTAGTTAAGAATATAAAAATTATTGTATGTAATGTGGCAGCAAAATGTTTAAAAATAACAGATTAATTGAAGTAAAGAAAAAGAAACAAATCCAACTAAATGTTAGAGAATCTTAGAAATGACAATTGGTCCTTCCTTTCTGTAGACAATCTTGTACAAGATATGAACCTTCCAAGGCCCTGACTATGATTCTATTCTGTAGCCCTGTTTTCTCCTTCAAAGTTTTTCTCTCATACCTCACCTTATTTAAGCTGTGGGTTCTTCTCTTGGCTCCACAGTTAATTGGAGAAAAATGAGAACTCCATCTTCTTATTGATAGAATATAGGTATTTCTCCAAAGAAAACATACAAATGGCCAAAAGGCATATTAAAAGATGCTCAACATCACTCATCATCAGGGAAATACAAATCAAAACCACAGTGAGATACCACCTCACATTGGTCAGAATGGCTAAAATTAACAACACAGGAAACACCAGATGCCGGTGAGGATGTAGAGAAAGGGGAACCTTCTTACACTCTGGTTGGAATGCAAACTGGTGCAGCCACTCTGGAAAACAGTATGGAGGTTCCTCAAAAAGTTAAAAATAGAACTACCTTATGACCCAGCAATTACACTACTAGGTATTTACCCAAAGGATACAAACATAGTGATTCGAAGGGGCACCTGCACCCCAATGTTTATAGCAGAAAGGTCCATCATAGCTAAAATATGGAAAGAGCCCAAATGTCCATCAATTGATGAATGGAGAAAGAAGATGTGGTATGTACAAAGAGTGGAATATTACTCAGCCATCAAAAAGAAAGAAATTTTGCCATTTGCAACAATGTGGATGGAACTAGAGGGTATTATGCTAAGCAAAATAAGTCAGTCAGAGAAACACAAATATCACATGATTTCACTCATATTTGGAATTTAAGAAACAAAACAGATGAACACAGAGGAAGGGAAGAAAAAATAAGATGAAAATAGAGAGGGAGTCAAACTATAAGAAACTGAGGGTTGCTGGAGGGGAGGTGCATGTAGGGAAGGCTTAATTGGATGATGGGCATTAAGGAGGGCACTTGATGTAATGAGCACTGGGTGTTACATGCAACTGATGAATCACTAAATTCTACCCCTGAAACTAATAGTACAGTATATATTAACTAAAGTGAATTTAAATAAAGAATTAAAAAAAGAATGTAGGTTTTTTTTTTCTTCTAATATAAACCTTCTTCCATACTATGTAAAGGAAACCATTTGTTTCATCATCCAAAACATGTGTTTTCATGTCTTGTAAACTAAGGAGAGCTGTTGTGTGTGTGTGTGTGTGTGTGTGTGTGTGTATGTATGTATTAAAACTAAAAAGACTTCATAATTGAATATAGAATTAGAGGTAAAATCAAGAATGATGTTTATGTTTCTGGAACTTGGAACTTAGTGCTCTTTATTGAGATAGATAGTACAGCCAAAAGCACATCAATTTTTGGATGTATCAATTGAACATAACGATTTTTCAAGTATTAAATAGATTACCATAGGGGCAGGGATTTTACTCAGGTGGGCTACAGATGAGAATGGAGCAAAGGATTTGAGAGTAACGGTAACAGAATGGTTGGTTGAAACAATGAGCAACAAGGTCTTAGCTGTTTAGGGAAGGAGGTGAAAACCAGACAGAAATAATGGAGACAATGTAAAAGGGTAGAGGGGCTGAAGATTTCAATTCAGTTAAAAAGCAAATAGATAACATGAGAGTTGAAAGAGTGGAGATTAGTATCAAGGTTGTATAAATACTTCTGGGAGATGACAGGATGGGAGTGGATAGCTGATGTTATTGGTATTATGAGGGCAAAGGGAATAAGTAGTTGGTAATTTGGGTATGTGTTCACATTATCAAAGGCCACTGCAATGATGGTGAAATTTGTTAGAAAAGAATTTTGAGAATGAGGATCCAGGTGATTGACAGTTCATTGATAATGAGTGGGAGAGTCTCATTTGTTGGATTGACCTGAGTTTCAAAGGAGGGTATTTTATCTAGTGTTGGGGAAACATCATAGGTGTGGGAGTAGTACTGAAGAGTCAGAGGCACAATAAGCCCACCTCAGATAGAAAGTTCACGGGGGTTTGGAATGAGTTGGAAAGGTACCAGTTGAGAAGGTAGATAGGAAAGCAATCCATCAAAAAAGAGCCAACAGCCAAGATTCATTTATGGAAAAAAGTAGAAGAAATAGTATAGGAATAGATTAGTGATTTACAGAACGTCTTTTCCAAGAGATGATTTCAGAGAGCACAGATGAAAGATTGGAAAGGTTGGAGGCAGTGGGAGATTGGATTGGAGACAAGGAATCACAGGTAATATAAAGAAGAATGCATGGGGAAGTGGACGTGGCAGGGATGGGAGCAGCTTACGTTTAGGTAATAAATGCCCAAGAATGGTGGTGATTTGAAGTTTGCTGCAGTAATCTGACCTTATAAGTCAGCACTCCTTTATCATTGTCCTTTATACCATTCCTATATCATTGCTCCTTTAGCATTCTTCAAAAAGATAGGAGAAACTCAGCGCTTGTTGAAAAAATGAGCCTCATTCTGGTACAGGCAGGTAATGAAGCCAATTATTTTACAAGAACCTCACCATAATTTGGACATGACTGCAGTACCTAGGCAATCTAGATTAAACATTCACTCATTCATGAATACTGAGAACATCCTCTCTGCTAGACACCATTCTGGAGATTATGATTACAAGGGTTAAAAAGAAAACCACAGGGGCGCCTGGGTGGCTCAGTCAGTTAAGCATCTGCCTTTGGCTCGGGTCATGATCCCGGGGTCCTGGGATCGAGCCCCACATCGGGCTCCCTGCTTGGCAGGGAGCCTGCTTCTCCCTCTCCCTCTGCCTGACACTCCCCCTGCTTGTGCATGTTCTCTCTCTCTCGCTCAAAAAAAAAAAAGAAAAAAGAAAAAAAGAAAAAAAAAGAAAAAGACAAAAAAAAAAAAGAAAAAAGAAAACCGCAAGCCCCAAATGGCATCACTTAGGCCAAGTCACCAAACTGGGGCTTAATACCTAATCTATTGCAGTTTCAACCTCCCCTAGAAATTTAAGTCTTAACTGGTCAGTCAAGAATTTTATGATTAGCACCAAAGAGGTTATCTATCACATGGGCCCTCTTTATCCACTTCTGCCCACTAGAGGAAGATGAGATAATCTGCATAAGACCCTCTGCTTTCGCCTCTGTGGGAAAGTGAACTTGCCTGGAACACTCATTTCCTTTGTTAATAACGTTCTTGCTCCACCCTCCTTCCTATAAAAACCTTCCATTTTGTACAACTCCTCAGAACTTCCCTCTACCTGCTAGATGGAATGTTGCCTCATTCATGAATCATTTAATAAAGCCAATTAGACCCTCAAAGTTACTCAGATGAATTTTGTTTTTTAACAGCAGTGAACCAGGCAGACAAGGTCTTTGCTCTCATGGAGCTAATCCTATGAGCTCATATTGATGTGAAAATGGTCCCACTGTCAGGCAGGGAGTTGGCAAAGAGCCATTGGCAAAAATCTTTGAGTAAGGAGAGACTGATTTTTTGGGAAAAACTCCCTAAGCCCACTAAGGAGGAATAATTAGTTTAACACTTTCTCATGTTGAAATAAAATTAGTTAGTTTCAGGGAAAGGAAAACCTTATATTTATGTATGTTTCCTATTCCTAGAAAAGTGTTTGCAATTCAGTTATCCCATAGATAGAAGTCTAATACTTAGGACTTTCTGTGGCACTGGATTCTTTATGTTTGTTTGTTTGTTTTTTTAGCACTCTTACTCTTATTAAAAGGTAGGAAAATGATTTTCTTTTTCTTATTTTGGAAGGCACCAGAAGTTGATTTGAGATTTTGGAGACATTGATAGGAATAGATGGTGGGAAAATGAAAGGTCTGTATTTCCTCACAGTGTTGTTCAGCCAAGTAGATGGGGCATGTATGTGCTAGATACCTCCAGTGAGTCTTAAATATGAAATAGAATATATGCTGACTCCTTACTATGTAGTTATTCAGACATTTGTTTGACTTAGTCAAACTTCTTTCTTCCATGTTTGTTTCTTACAGAATCCTTACAGAGTTTTTTTTAAAGATTTATTTATTTATCTGAGAGACAGAGAGAGAGAGAGAGAGAGGGAGAAAGAAACTTAAGCAGACTCTGCACTGCGTGTGAAGCCCAGCACGGGGCTTGATCCCATGACCCTGAGATCAGGTCCTAAGCTGACTGTACCACTCAGGTGCCCCCAGAGTTTTTGAATACAAAAACAAGAAACGTTTTTTTTTCCATGTTCTTTCTGTACAATTTATTTTTTTCTCATACAAAATACTGTTTTACTGCTATCAGAAATTTTCTGAATGAAAATTATTAATTTGTGTGATGGAAAACAAAAAAATATATTAAATGGGACTGGTTATTTCATGCTTTGTTTTAGAGATGAAAACATTGGCTTCATCCTTTCATCGCATCCACACTGTCTCTCATTCTTGTCTCACTCTTCTTTCTAAAGTCTATAACCTGTGCAATTTATGAAGAGTAGGCAAAGAAAGATTATCAGACCTTTTGTGTAATTGCTCCAAAATTGAGCAGCATTAGATTTCCACTTGAAAATGAAGGTGAAACTTAAAACAGTCAGGATGCAAATATCAACTTTGATTAACCCACAGATTTTTCTCTTTTTAAAGCTGGAAATATATTATTGGTGTTTTTTCTTATAGATGGCATTTTTCAAAGATTTAAAGAATTTCCAAGGGAAGAAAATATTTTTGTCTAAGAGATTCAAAGCCCAATTATCTTAGACATGTATTACATCTTTGCATAATTCTTCATTAATTAAAGAATGAAAATTCTCAAATATCAGTATGTGTGTGTATATATATATCTCCATATATATGAAAAATTGGGAAATGTGAATAATCTCAAGTTATGTAATATTTCTAACTAATTTTGTTGTAAACTTGCTGCTGACTTATAACTAAAACTCAATTTTACAAAATGGTCATTTATTTTTCTCCCTTGTAAGTACTTGTGTTTACAAAAATAGTCCCACGCTCTTAAAAAGGGTATGTGCTTATCAGCAACACAACAGCATTGGCTTTCACTAGCTAAATTAATTTCTACATTTTATGCTTTTAGTTCTGATTAGACAAAAATTTCAGAAACTTTAACAACAGATTTAGGAAAAGCCACAAGGATAGCTTTACATGCTATAATTTTTGAGATTAAAACTTAGGGGAATTAGGTGGAAACACTTACTTTAATTTTAAAAAGGCTAAATTCTCTTTATTCCTAACCTGTTTATGAATGTGAAATGCTACTAGAATTTGTCTATTTTCTCTGTTACTGGGACTCTATAGACTGAATGCTTCTTGAAAAAAATAAATCTATATTTGAATTTAACTCTGTCTCAAGTAGAAGCTTTATGGTATATGAACTACACAACTATCAAATGATAGGTATAATGAACTCTATCAATGATGTGTTACAAATTTCAAATAATTATTTAATTTTATTCTCAGATGCATATATTCCCTTTATGGGCAAGAATTATTACATAAATATGTAAAAGTGTAGACAGGTAAAAGTAATAAGAAGTGATTGTTACTATGCCAAAGTGAGAGCACGTGCCTCCTCTTAAATGCATTGAAATTAAAATTTAAAAAGAAGAATCATTCTGCTAGTCATTTATAACTCCTGATTCATCACTTTGCTAATTCTATATCATCCTTTACTATTTTGAAATAGTTTATGAAGTGGCACTTATTTGGGAATTAAATGTTCTAGTTGAAAAATTTTATTTTTTTTCTGACCTGAAATACAAAGGAAGACATTTGTATGTTATTCTTGTGAATATACAATCTTCTCTCTCAACTCTGTGTAATTTTTTTAGTAGCAGAGTTTGAGACATAAATATGAATCAGACCATCTTTGCTCCCTGGTCTCTTTTCTTCCACCTCTATCAGAACACATCACCATCTCCATGTGTGAGTCTACTTCTCAAATGGAAGACATGTTATACAGTTATATATCCTTAATACAAATGTGAAAAATCATAATTACCAAGCCCTAGTCTCTTATATTTGAGCTGTTCCCCTCATGAAGAATTTGGTTCATAATACATTATATGAATTTTTACATTTTAAACATCCTTCTGTATAATTTGACTGAGAAGCACTTCAGTGCCAATGATGTTGAATAATTCATCTTTGTCTTCTAGAACTTACTGCAATTCCTGGCGTTGAGTACCTTCTCTGTTTTAGACACATTGCTAGTCATTGTATGTGAACTAATGAATTAGTTTAATTAATGCAAGTTGAGTTAAGGTTTGTGTTTGATAAGTAAAAGAAAAAGGAAAAGGGGTTTCTTTCTAGGGATGAAAAGATGGGTGTAACTGGAAACGGGCGGAGGTATTATCAGAATCACAGTGGCTGGCATGACATAGTACCTGTGCTGTCTGATGCAGATAAAGAAGGAAAGAAGCTATAGGAAAGGAAACAACTTGTGGGGAAATAAGTGGTCACAGTTCTGAAACAGTTCAATGGAAATACAAATATAAAAATAACTACAGAGCAGCATATTTTAAGAATTCAAAGAAAATATAATAGCTTTAGAGTATTGGAGGACAATTTTTCATGTGGAGCTCTTATATCTGCGTGTTTTACCAGTGAGGCACTGATTGCCCTTTGTTTTGGACTGTCTTTTCAAGGATATTTATAGTGGGCATGGCCTTGGGAGATAGAGATACTGTTTACATCTGGAGCAAAGTGCTGGTTTGTTTACAGCCTTGGAAGATAGAGATAGTAGTTACCTCCAGAACAGAGAACAAATGTGTACAGTTCGGTATATTGTCTTACTCCAAAGAGAAGTATAGGCCTTATAAAACAAGCATTTTATTTAAGACTGCCATTCTAGGAAATTCTCCTATAATGCAACCCACTGTGTATATGACCTTCGGTCTTCTTCATGTTACCCTGTTTGAATTGGGGAAAAGAAAACTAGTGTAATTAATAATAATAATAGTAGTAGTAGTAAAAACAAGCTATTGCTATTGCTCTTAGTAATAAACTGTTGTTTGTCTCTGACCCAGAAGTCTTATGTCTCTACTAGCCTCCATGAAACTGGCAAGTTAACATGATAATTTACAAGCAGAGTACAATCTCAGTCCCTTCAGAGTCTTCATACAGGCCTTCCTGAAGTTGGGTGTTTATTAACATTAGTTATGTTTGACAATGCATAACCATCCTTTATTACTACCTTTCCCTAGTTTTGAAAATTTTCAGAGATGGGTAAATGTAATAATTACTAACTTACATCTCTTAATGAAGGCATAATTACCAGTAGAATTATCCACTTTGGTATCAATATAGAATTTTTATGAAGAAAAATAGAGCAATGAGAATAGACTGGTGTAGAAAATTCATCATGGATTTAGATATTGAGCCAGATTTACATTTTCAGTGGCACAGGTAAAGCAATCAGTAACTACAATGAGCTATTTTAAGTACATAATTGAAAGACTCTGTTTTGATACTTAATTGCATAAAGATATTTATATTTGTTAAAAAAGAAAGTTTTAAAACAATGTGTACATCTGGTACTTTAAAAAAATCTATGTATAGGTCGTAGGCTTAATGATGATTTTATTTTACTTTCCTTACTAAATTATAGAAAATTCTAAGCACATGTATTCCTCCGCAATGAGAAAAAAGTTGTTTTCAAAGAGTTTCTATGTTAGTCTATTGAATCTGTACATATTTACTGCTGTGGTCTGTAGACCACAAATCATGGCAGATTCTCACATTGAAACTGTGAAGCTAAACATTGTTGTGAATTACTGCAACCTAGTATATTTTTGTGACCTAGTCTCCCACCTCTAATAATAGTCTTGTTATAATTGCTCCACAAAGGTGTTAGTTTTAAAACATAAGATTATTAAGAACAATTGCAGCTTGACAATCTAACTTTTTAAAATACTTATATTTAAAAACCATAAAGTAGGTTTTAAAACAATTTGACTTTCTTTTAATTTTATTTTAAATTCTGCTCCCCCCCTTTTTTTTGCCTTCTCAATGGAATATTTAATATTTTGAAGCAGTATCTCTAAGGAGGTTCTTAGAGATACTGCTTCAGAGGTTCTCACTCTGGTTAAAAAGTCAATAAGAATACTCTATTGTGCACACACTCTACATTTCTTTCAGAGAGCTCAGCATATATAATTTATATGTAATTAACACATAACCTCTGTGAAGGCAATCATATAATAATGAGTAAGACCAGTCTTTGGGTTCCCTCCCTTGCATTCAATTCTCTTTTTCTATTAGACTATAAAAACATGGGGGCAGAGCCTAATGTTTATGGAATACTAACTGTGTTCCAAGCACTGTATAATTATTTTCCGTACATTACCTTGTAGCAGGATACATTGGGGGTACCCAAGACCACACTCAGGCTTAATGATTTACTAGAAGGACCGACAGGACTCCAAAGCTAGTGTTTATGTTTATTAAAATGAATACATATAGAATATATATAGATCAAAACAGTAAATGGAAAAGGTACATGAAACAAAGTATAGGAAAAACCAGGATCTAGGTTCTAGTTGTCCCCTCCCAATGATGTCATACCTGGATGTGCTTAATTTTCCCAGCGATAATATATGACGACCTGTGTGAGGTGTTGGCATCTTGGGAATCCCACACAAGCCTTGGTATCCAGATTTTTATTGGCGGTTCAGGTCATGACTCAGCTACTCAGACTCCAGCACTTCACCTTCTGCTGACCCCTACCCTGATGCCTTGAGCAAAAATAGGGATTCATCATAAATCATGGTGTTAGAAAAACTCCAACCATTCAGAGAGTCTAGATATTCTGCCAGAGGTACTTAGTGAATATAGACTTACTGATATAAATGACATAAATTTGTTCACTTCCTTATGGCAAAAATAATCAAAATATCTCAGAAGAAATGATGCTGGCAAAAAAAAAAACCCACTTTACATTAAAGGATCTCTTAGATATTTTCTGACAAAAAGTGCAAAGGATAAAATGTTGTAAGATGATCCAAACATAGAAAGAACACTAACAATTTGTCATGGCATAGAAAAATTCTCACTTCATATTGTATATTATATGATGAGCACTTATGCATAAGTACTATCCAGACTACTCTTGATAGTTTTTTTTTTAAACAAAGAAACTTATTTTTTATGGTACCTAATGTTTTAAACTACAATGTACTAAATGAACATTAGTTTATTAGCATTTTTATTTTCCTATACATTTATAACTGAAATGGGAGGTTTTTTTTTAAGATTTTATTTATTTATTTGACAGAGAGAGACACAGCGAGAGAGGGAACACAAGCAGGGGGAGTGGGAGAGGGAGAAGCAGGCTTCCTGCCGATCAGGGAGCCTGATGCAGGGCTCGATCCCAGGACCCTGAGATCATGACCTGAGCCCAAGGCAGCCGCTTAACGACTGAGCCACCAGGCACCCCTGAAATGGGAGTTTTTAATGTCTTGACAAAAATTTTTTAAAAGTCATGGAACAACTGTAATTTTTCACACATTATTTTTAAATTATTTGTTTTTAATTGTGATAAAAACACATAAAATTTACCATCTTAACCATTTTTAAGTGTACTGTTCAGTAGTGTTAAGTATATGCACACTGTTTTGCAACAGATCTCCAGAGCTGTTTCATCTTGTAAAACTGAAACTCTCTGCTCATTAAACAACTCACTCCCCCTAGTCCCTGGTATCCACAATTCTACTCTGTTTCTATGCATTTGACAACTTTAGGTACCTCATATATGTGAGTCATAAAATAATTACTTTTTATGACTGGCTTATTTCACTTAGCATAATGTCCTGAATGTTCATCCAGTGTTGAAAATGTGATAGGATTTTCTTCCTTTTTAAGGCTGAATGATATTCCGTTGTACACATATACCACATTTTGTTTATCCATGCATTTGTGGATGGACATATGGGTTGCTTCCACCTTTTGGCTATTGTGAATAATTCTGCAATGAACACTGGAATGCTAATATCTCTTTGAGACCTGGATTTCAATTCTTTTGGATAAATAGGCAGAATTAGGATTGATAGATCATATGGTATTTCTATTTTTTTTATTTTTTTGAGGAATCACCATACTGTTTTCCGTGGTGGTTGTGCCGTTTCCTATTAATTATTAAGTTTGATTGTATGGCTTCAAGTTGCATGTTTTTTTAAAATTAATGGTCCCACAGTGCTATGCAAAGTGATAACTGTGTATGCCAATAAGAACATATGTGTAAACACACACACACACTCAGCCAGAGGTATGCTGAAGCCAGATCTTATTGCTTACAGGAACTGATGATGTGAACCTTTCCCAATTTCCAGCTACCCTGATATCATGTTAATAGATTCAAATTGACAAGGGTGAGAATATTTACATCATAAAAAATCAGCAAATGTTTGCTACAAATAAAGATGTTTAAAAATTGTTAGTTTACCAGCACACATTTCTAAGGAATATACTTAGAAAATAAGTTCTATTGAATGTTCATGTGGCCCTATGGGAAAATTCACATTGGACACATGTATATATATATTTTATAGATATTCCCTTTACTCATTTATTAATGCTTAATGTTAATTTCAAAATTAATCATACAGTCATTAAAATATGGATTCATTTACAGCCATTCATGTTTTTAAGATTAATGTTTTAATGTGTTGTTTTGAATATTCATCCCATCAATGTTCATTTGACCTCCACTGTGTACCAGCTGCTGGTCTGTTCGCTTGGAATACATGGGTAGTCAAAAGAGATGAAGGTCTCTGTCTTCTTAGAAATTAGAAATTTCTAGAATTAGAAATTCTAGCATGGGAAGAACAATAGACAAGAAAGTACAATAAAGCAAATTAGATAGTATGTAAGATGATAGATACCCTGGAAAAAATAAAAATATAGAGTAAGATAAAGCATATTAGATGTGTAAATTTCATTGTATAATAGGATGGTCGGGGAAGCTTCATTGAGCAAAACTTGAAGGTGGTTAAGGCTTTGTCCTTGTGGATATAGAGTGAAGACAAGTGCAAAGTCTCAAGGCTGGAACAAATCTCATATGTTCAAAGAAAGTAGTAGTAAGTCCACTGTGGCCAGAGTAGAGGCACCAAAGTTGAGAACCGTAGTAAATGAGAAATCAGAAAGCAGGGTCAGATTATTGAGACAACTGTGGCTTTTACTCTGAGGAAAATGACAAGGAAGACAGGGTAGGGTTTTGTGTAGAGGACTGACATGAACAGACTTATTTAATGACTCACTTTACCTGCTTTGTTCAGGAAAGTCTATAGAGGTGATGGACAGACCTGGAAGTGAGAAGAGTACACTGGAGATATTGTAGCTCTCCAGACAAAAGATTAAGTTGGTTATAATAGAAATGGTGAGGATTCATAGATAGTGGATATATTTGGAAAACAGAAAAAAAATGGACTTCCTGAATGAATGGATTTGGCATGTGAGAGAGTAATAAAGGATGATAATAAATTTTGTGCTGATTATGTGGATGTATGGCATTGCTGTCGCCTAAGATGGGGAAAGCAACTGGAGGAACAAGTCTCTGGGAAAAGATCAGTTATGTTTTAACAATTTGATTTTGAGAATTTTTTATATTATGCAATGAAATGGAGATGCCGAAGAGTCAGTTGGCTAAAGAAATCTTGAGTTCTAGAGACAGGTCTGAGCTGTTGATTGATATTTGGAAGTTGGAAGAATGCAGACATCTTTGAAAGCAGGACCAGGTAGATCATTTGTGAGAACCAGGGCAAGAAAATGTGGGTTATCTTGCTTTAAAGGTAGGAATTTTTTTTTTCTTTCTGCAAGCTTTCAACCCATCATGATGTTTTTAATATGCTATTTCACGTCAGACTCCCTTGACCATGGGATGCTCATGGAGTGAAGGCAGATCCTCACAGATGCCTGGGGCCCCACCTTACGACTTGGCACACAGGGCACATGCACTCAACCTCAAACCTCCTCACCCCTGCACCCACATCCCTCTCAGAGTACAAAACGTGGCAGTGGTTTCTGGGTGGGGCTGTAAAGCAAAAGGCAAAGAACTCATTCTTGTGTTATTGCAGGAGTAGTGGGAGGGTGGAATGCACATGAGCTATGGCTTCAGGTGCTTGGCTCATACTCCATTGTTTTCATCAGTCTTCACTTATAAAACACAAATTCAAAGATACAATTATTAAGAATTTCAATATGGACACTTCAGACCATTAAATCCAAAGCAAGGACCTGGGCATCTACCAGAGTTGCACACTTAAAAGCCATTGAACTGAATAGTTCCCTAGAGGAGTTGGTGCAAGAAGAGAAGTGAGGAATTCACTCTGGAGCTCTCAAGCATAAGGAAGTAAAAAACTGAAGGAACAAGCAGAAGAGACTGAAGTGGGGGGAAATGTTGGGAATATACAGGGTAAACTAGAAAGTACATTATCTTGGAAGCCAGGACAAGAAAGCTATTGGTGATGAGGAATATGAACTGTAAAAAATGCTGCTGTGAGGCTGAGTGAAAATGCAAATGCAAATGGGCCTTTGGATGCCATACTCAGATGCCATTGATGCCCTTGACAAGAGTAGTTTTAGAAGAGTGGTGAGGGTGGAAAACTTAAATGGTGAGGATTTGAGAGTGGATGGGAGGAGAAGCATTGGATGCTGAGAATGGACTGCTATTCCAAGAGGTTTCTCTAGAAAAAGTCAAAAGCAAAGAGAGGAGTCTTAGGTCATGGTACTTTTTTTGTTAAGGATGTGAGAAATGTCACTAATTATTATTTCTTATTAATCATGAATATTGGCAAAGTTGCAGCATCCTACACATCTGCAAGTGGAAAGTGAGGCACTGAATGATTTACAAGATGTTGGTAATTGAGTCTCATGCTTAGTTTCAAATGTGGTTATGAAGTCAAGGCAGCCCACTTGAACATTCAGATATAAACTCTTACTTAGCACCTAATCTCAAAATGTATACACCATGCTTTAAATGACCCTGATTCCTTAGTGGAATTTTACATAACAAATTATGATTTTACTCAAGGAGTTAGCACATGAATGTGTTTTTGAACATTTGGGCATCCTCTGTTTTAAATGAAATCCTTTGGACAGAAGTGACCTAATAATCTATTTGTTCTTTTCCAAAAACTCTTTCTCCATCATTAAATATAGTCTTCATATCCCTAGGATAAATTTTAATAGATGATGCAGTAAAATTATGTAATTGGTATTTATATAAAAAGCGTTTCTTTCAATACTGGTAACATACTAATATAAACATTAACCCTTTTATAGATAAATTAGATACATATTATAAAACCTCAGTCCACTATGTCAAAGTAAACATCTAAATATTTTGGTGTTTCTTTTAAAATCTTTTTTTTACAATATTAGCAGCCTTCTAATTTTGTTTACTACCTACACAACAGTTTATTAATGTGTAGAGTGTAGGTTAAAATAAACCTACACAAAAAACATTTATGCAATGGCAGTTATACTAAGAATGTACTGAAAAGTCTCATTTCTAAACATGCTTCATCACTGTTGACTTTAAAATGAAGATAGACCTTTTTCTAAAAACTTTGTGAGGAGTTGGAAGATTAAAAGCACATAGTAGCAAACGCTGCATGTTAGAATACATTAAGTACAAAACAAAAAGTGGTGGTGGTGTAGAAAACAGTTCTAAAGATAAAATACTTTTTCAGGAAATAGATTTCTTACCAAAATAATTCTAAAATTAAGTGTGATTATTTTTAACTATGTTCTAGTTAATTCTTCTGAGACATAAACATCACCCTATACATTTGTTAGGTTTT
Organism: Halichoerus grypus; assembly: GCF_964656455.1. NCBI lineage: Eukaryota > Metazoa > Chordata > Mammalia > Carnivora > Phocidae > Halichoerus > Halichoerus grypus. The sequence goes on from NC_135715.1 coordinate 145,339,510, forward strand.
ATGTAATGATACATATTTTATTTTTAATATTTTTTAAAGATTTTATTTATTCATTTGAGAGAGACAGAGGGAGTGAGGGAGCAAGAGTACAAGCAGGGGTGAGGGTCAGAGGGAGAGGGAGAAGTAGACTCCCCGCTGAGCAGGGAGCCCTACTCTGGGATCATGACCTAAGCCAAAAGCAGACACTTAACCGACTGAGCCACCCAGGTGCCCCGTAATGATACATATTTTAAATATAAGATTGTTCATATACTAAATAATGCTTTGATAGAAATAATTATATGATAGTGGTGAAAATATAATATCAGCAATATTCTTACATTATTATTCTAGCATCAGAATAATATGTGGTAAAATCTAGTTCTGGTGTAAAGAATCTAACTTATTAAACTTATAGCAGTCATTTTAAAGTTTGATTATGTTTTGGAGATTGATTAAAAACAGGCTTTTTAATTATAAGCAAGAAAATAACCAAGACCATTTGCCATTTGCCTCCTTCCCAACTTCCTTTCTTTCTTCCTTCCTTTGTTCCCCTTTTCCCCTTTATTTTTTGGGGAGTATCATATTTATCTAAGAGATGTGTTCTCTGGTCTTTTTATGTATTTGTATTTATTTTGTTGGCATAGACAATGTAACATTGTTTATTTTTGCATTTTTTCAAAGTGAAATTTTTACTTTTCTTCAATTATAATTTCAGATAGTCTGTAAGAGACAAAAATTTATTTATTTTTATTATTTTTTAAAAATTTATTATTGATGTTCTGTCTTAACCTCCCCAAATTAATCTGAAGGATTATCATGGATTGTTTTGATAAAACAGGTAAAAGATAACTATTAGAAAGATTATGATTTGATTATACTCATTCTTACTAAATACTCCTAACTTTTAGAGAAATGATAAATATTCTGTGTAATAGAAATAATTAATGTTGGAATCAAATTATTTATTTTGAAAAACAACTGAGATTTATAAGGTGACTTACATACTACTGGCAAATCATTTGGTGAGTTTATATGGGTCCATAATTAGATTATGTGTGCCCCTTTTATCAGCACTCATAAGAATCTCCAGATGTGTTCCACTTGTACCCACAAAGAGAGGTGCTCAAGAATTGTATTTTGAATGAAAACTCATATGTATGTACATGGAACTATTAAGTCATACGTCCTCATAAATATTTTACATCTTCTCAGAAAAGCTTTGAGAAAAAAAAAGCAGAGAATATGTGTAATCAATCGTGAATGTATTTTAATTCTAACATCTCCATGTTAAGTTAGAATTTAAAATTTCTCTAATATAGCAAGCCTGACACTTCTATATGTAACGAAAATATCCCAGATTCCTAAGACTTATAATTTAGGCTCATTTCCTCCATTTTCTTTTAAATTGAAAGCGCTCAACCCTGTATATAAAACTCCCTTCCTAAGAAATAAAATCAAAATCATGTCTGTCTAAAAGCAGAAAATTTAGTTATATTGTGAGTGTGACCCATTTAAAGCAGCTCTATTTTATGCCTTGCAATTTTAAATGGACCAACTTATTTAAGTAACCGAACATAGAGAGCCTTAGAAGGGAAACCTAACAACTGTAACAATGTGATGATGATATCTTGTAAATTTCCTTCCTCTGTGATCCATTGCCTTGTCTTAGCTTTATTTTTATTTTCTATTTTTTTTTTTCTCTTTTGTGGAGGTTATTTCCAGTAGAGGCAGTAGGAAAAAGTGGGGGTTGTTTTTATGATCTTGCTATTAAAAAAATTCTGTTTCACTTTCAGTGATTTTACTACTTTAGCTAAGTATCTTAGGTAACTTACATGCATACCTATTTTATAGTTATCACCCAAAGCATAAAATAATGTAAAACAAAATTCATGAAATAGATGAGAAATAACTTTGTTATTTTTTTGAAGAAAGTATCAATGTTTATGAAAATAACAATTGACTGCAGTAGCTAGACCAGTTCAAGTTGTTTTTTTTTTTTTCCTAACAGAATTACTGTTGGATGAAAATTCTAACCAGAAGCATCCTCACTGGAGGTCTTTCTAAGCCTCTAAGTGATGCCAAATTAAGAAGTGTGGGCTAATGTTCTGAGACCTTCTGTATACTATAACCAGCAAAACGGGCCTCAGTCAAATGCTTGGTTCTTGCTAATGTTAGATGGACTGTATGAGGTTTGTCTGGCCAGCTTGTAATATTATCTTTCCAAAAGAGACAAGAAGGGTGGAGATGTTATTTAAATAAGCATCGAAAGTACCCTCTGCTTAGTTATTCAGAGCCAAAAAATTAGCATGAAAATCCTAATGCTGTAAAAAATGTATGTTTCCTCAAACAGCATCAGGCAACCCAGAAGCTTTAGACAAACAACTGGCACATTTAATGTGACATGAAAAATGATCCTCAATCAGAATAACGGAAAGCACATACCAACTGAAATACTTGTCTTCTCCTCATGGATCATAGCCTTGGCCTGGAGTCTTCCATTTCTCTTTGCTGAAGCATCAGCAATGAGAGAGGCCAATATCTTGGGGCTTTCAGTTGTGTTCAGGTTTTAGTCATGGCCCTGCATAGGCAAAAATGTGTCAGAGTAGTTGGCAGTATAATGACCCAGAAGTGTTATGCCTCTTGGCAAAAGGCAGGCTGGCATAAGGTTGCTCCATATATGCTTCCAACTAAATGCCGATTTGCTGGATTTGTCAAGCAGCCACACACAGATTTGAGGGCCTATGTATGAGCCTCACTGGCATTGGAAATTTATGATGGTAAATGAAATGGTAAAATAACTACCCCCCTATTTGAATTTAGGATAAAATTCTAGGTCATTCAAATGCCTTATTCTGAAATCCAGTCAAAATCATTTATAATTTATAATGATTGAGTTTTAGGTCAGGGGGAAGTATTTGCATAAATTCATTTTAAGTTCCTCATTTTTTGGATGAGGAAACTGAAATCCAGAGAAATAAAATATAGTATTCATAAAACAAAGACCTTAAAATGTAATTTATGCTCCCCAAATCCTGGGTTACAAACTCTTCTAACTGCACAAAGGTCACTTTTATACTGCTGAGTGTTGAGCTATAGTTAATTCATTTATTCAACAAATAGTAATTGGGACTAACCACCTATCAGTTACAACTAGAAATTGCACATACAAAAGTAAATAGGACAGGGTTCTTAGAGTATATACTTTAGAGTGGGGAGACAGACCTGTTATTTTAAGTAAATATATTTATATATATTTATGTTATATATAAAGTATATGTATATTTATATTTATGTTATCTATAAAGTAAATATATAAATATATTTACAAATATATAAAGTAAATAAAATATAAAGTAAATAAATAGCATAATTTCAGATGAGGATAAATATTCCTAAATCAACCAACCAATCAATCAGATTAGATAGTGCAAAGACAAAATGAGGAAGACTGTTTTTGATTTAATGATCAAAGAAGGTATTTCTGAAAAGATGATATTTTAGTTGATATCTGAATAATAAGAGCAAATCAGACTATTACCCAATTTGAGAGCATTCCAGATGAAAGAAACACAAGGCATTAAGGCCCTCCTCTGAAAGAATTCTCATGTGTAATGGAAGAGTAAGAAAACAAGGGTGACAAGAGTAGAGTTGAACTTGACTTGAACTAGGATTTTAATACTGGAAATAGAAAATATGAATGAAGGTTAGATTTATTTTGGAGACAAAGTTAAAGAACTTGTTGATGGATAAGTTTTAAGGGATGAAAAGAGATATCAAAAGTAACTTGGATTATTTGGCTTGAGTAACTTGGTAGATAGAGATGACATTCATTGGGATAGAGAAGACAGAGGAGAAGCAGGAATTCTTGTGGGCGCAGGAGAAGATAATCCAGAATTCTGTTTTGGCCATAAGAAAAGACTTAGCCATTCAGAACCCACGGGAAAATGTCAAGAAGGCATTTGTGTATAATAACATGCAACAGGGGAACAATCGATGTTCCACATGCAAGTTGGTGAGTTGTCAGCATTTGACAGTCGTGTCTTGAAAATCCCTCCAGGTATATAGTACATCTGGGTGAGGGAGGCGTCCTCTTTGGTCACTGCCTCCAGAGTCCTCTGTCGCCCTAATAATGCCTAACTTGGAACACAGACTATTAGGCATACTACCTGCTATTGCTCCTCCCACTGTAGCCCTCTACAGATCACCAGGTAACTCTTCTTCATTCCCTGAAGGTTTTAAGACACGATTTACTTTCTGTCTCTCTCCATTGCTATTCGTGTCATAATTACTGTAATTTAGAATATCCACATGGACAATCATTTCCATACCCTAGCTTCAGAGTTTCTCGACCTACCCTCACCTTCTCCTCCAAGATACCTATTTGCTTAGTCACTGTCTAGATTTTATAACTCCCTTGGCAGACTCAAATTCGAGCATTCTGTTTTCCAAACACCATCTTCTATTTTATATCTTCTATTTTTACTCTTCCATCCTCTTTTTTTTCCTCCAGCTTTATTATGTTGTAACTGACATATAACATTGTATAAGTTTAAAATGTACAATGTGATGATTTGATACATGTATGTATTGCCAAATGATTACCACAACACTATATGATACTGTATTGTTGACTGTAGTCACCGAACTATGTATTAGATACCTAAAACTTATTCATTTTATAAATGGAAGTTTGTACCCTTTGACAAACATCTCCTCCCTTCCCACACCCCCAGCCCTTGGCAACCACTATTCTCCTCTCTCTTTTCGTGAGCTTGGCATTTTTTTAGATTCCATATATAAGTGGGATTATACAGTACTGGCTCTCTCTGTCTGACTTACTTTACTTAGCATAAGGTTTTCAAGGGCCATCCATGTTGTAGCAAATAGAAGGATTTCCTTTTATTTTTTTTAAATGGCTTAAAAAATTTTTTTTTTATAATTCCGTTCTATGTATGTACCGCATTTTCTTTATCCATTTATCTGCTCATGGGCACTTAGGTTGTTCCTGTATCTTAGCTGTGGTAAGTATTGCTGCACTAAATGTGGCAGTACAGATATCTCTTCAATATATACCCAAAGAGGGATTTCTAGATCATGTGGTAGTCCTGTTCTTAATTTTTTGAGGAACCACCATGCTGTTTCGCACAGGGGCTGTACCAATTTGCATTTCTACCAACAGTGCACAAGGGTTCTGTTTTCTGCAAATCTTGCCAACAACAGGCTATCACTCGTCTTTTGATAATAGTCATTCTAACAGGTATGAGGTGATGTTGCATTGTGGTTTTGATTTCCATTTTCCTGATTGTTAGTAATGTTGAGTATCTTTTCATGTACCTATTAACCATTTATACGTCTTTTTTGGAAAAATGTCTATTCAGGACCTCTATCCGTTTTTAAAATTGGATTATTTGTTTTTCTGCCCATAACTTGTATGAGTTCTTTATATATTTTGGACATTAACCCTTTATCTGATATATGGTTTGGAAATATTTTCCTTCATTCTAAGTTGCCTCTTCATTTGTCTTCTGTCTTCTTTTCTTTTTTTTTTTTTTTTTTCTGGGCAGCTTTTTAGTTTGATATAGTCCCCCTTGTTTAGTTTTACTTTTACTTTTGGTATCACATCCAAAAACAAAACAAAAGAAAAAATAAAAACAACCAGAGAAAACATATTGCCAAGACCATTATTATGGAGGTTTTTCCCTGTGTTCTCTTCTAGGTGTTTTACAATTTCAGGTCTTACATTTAAGTCTTTAATCAATTTTGAATTAATTTTTGTGAGTAGTGTAACATATGGGTTCAATTTCATTCTTCTGTATGTGAATATCCAATTTTCCCAGCTCCATTTATTGAAAAGACTATCTTTTCCCCATTGAGTATTATTGGCTCCCTTGTCAAATACTAGTTGGCTGTATATGCCTGGGTTTATTTGTGGGCTCTTGATTCTATTCCACTGGTCTATATGTCTGTTTTTATGCCACTATCAAATTATTCTGGTTACTACTTGATGACTTTGCAGTATAGTCTGAAGTCAGTGTGATGCCTCCAGGTTTGTTCTTTCTCAAGATTGCTTTGGATATTTGGGTTCTTTTTGTGTTTGTGAACAGATTTTAGGATAGTTTCTTCTATTTCTATGAAAAAGGCATTTGGGATTTTAATAAAGGTTACATTGTATCTGTATAGGTAGCTTTGGGTAGTACGGACACTTTATTAGTTCTTCTGATTTATGAGCTTAGAGTATCTTTCCATTTATTTGTGTCTTCAGTTCCTTTCATCAGTGTCTTACAGTTTTCAGTGTACAGATCTTTCATCTTCTTGGTCAAACTTATTCCTCAGTTTTTTATTGTTTTCGATACTATTGTAAATGAGGTTGTTTTTATTTATTTTTCTTTCAGCTATTTTGTTGTTAGTGTATAGAAGTACAACTAATTTTTGTATATTGACTTTGTAATTTATTTATGAGAGAGAGAGAGCATGAGCGGGGGTGGGGGAGTGGGGTGAGGGAGATGCAGGGCTCAACCCCAAGACCCTGGGATCATGACTGGAGCGGAAGGCAGACACTTAACTGACTGAGCCACCCAGGCACCCTGAGACTGGGCACCTTTATGTTATTCCTGATTTGGGAAGAATGGCTTGTAGGTTTTAGCTTTTCACCACTGGGTTTGATATTGGCTGTGGGTTTCTCATATATGGCCTACATTATGTTGAGGTATATTCCCTCCATATCCAATTTGTTGAGAGGTTTTATTATGAAAGAGTAGTGAATTTTGTCAAATGCTTTTCCTGCTTCTATTAAGAAGATAATATGATTTTTATCCTTCAATTAATGTGGTGTATCATATTTATTGATTTGTGTATATAGATGTAATTATAATATTCTTGAATTTGTTAAAGCTTGCCTTGTGTCCTCCAGTGGATTAAGATTTGCCTGATTCTTAGTGACCCATGTAGCCTTGAGTTACTTTCTGTGCATTTGAAGGGGCAAACTCCTCTTTCAGTCTTTACGGACTGGTTTTGGCAGGTAAAGACTTTTTCTTTTGGTGCCCCAGGGCTGATAGGATTACCTCCAGAATTACAGTCCTGCTGGTTGCAGCCTGTTACAAGAACGTTGCTGGGTCTGTTAGTGGGGTCCATGGATCTTGTTTGGTCCAGGGATGGGTAAGGTTTCTTCTAGTGCTTCGTTCAGTAGGGTGGTGCTGGGACAAGTATCTGCTTCAGAGTCCACAGTTCGGTTCTCAAATAGCAGGCCTAATACATAGATAAGTGTGGCTCCTGCTAGGTTGCTGGCAGGGGTCCTGCCTGGTCATTGGATGGGTCTCAGAGTGGTAGGACTGGCCCTGAACTGTAGCTGAGGGGGGCTGGAACAAAGACTCAGGGCTGTTTCAGATTCCACAGCCAAAATTGAGGTTTGCAGACCTGGCTCTGGAGGCATAGAAAGAGGTGTCTCCTGTCATAGCCGGGGCATAGGAGTGTAAGGGGTCCCAGGTTCAGCCACTCACTGCTGACAAAACCCAAAGGCAGAGAAACGAGTGGTGCTGAAACAAGAAAGGAATTTATTTCAGCGAGTCCAACACTGGGACGACCGCAGACTAGCATCTCAAAGACTGTCTCCAAAATGCCAAAAATACTTCCAGTTTTATAAGGAAAATGTGGGGCAAAGATGGGTGTGTACGTGTGGGTAGGCAGTGAAGGTCAAATAGATCACTGTCTTGGAATTAATCATGGGCAGGGGCTTGCTGGCTCAGGATAGTCCTTATTGCTTGAAGGAGTAGTTTGAGTTCTCATCAGGGGATGCTTTGCCTGAGCCAAGAGACAAGCTGGAAAGAAGAACCCAGCTAGTAAGTTTGAGGTCCTTTTCCACTGTCTCCTGCCAGTTCCCTGGGTGGGCTGGACTGCGCCCTGACTGTGGCTGGAAGGGCTAGATCCAAGAATAGGGTTTTTTTCAGGATCCCTGGAAGCATAGACAGCAGAACTGCTCAGGGACTGTAACTGGGAAAAGCTGAGTATAGGCCCTTTCAGGATCTCCTGGGGTATAGATGGGATTGTCTCTTGATTGGTCCCTGTGCCAGCAGCACTGTTTGTAGACTGCAGCTTGGATAAGCTAGAGCCCAGGTATAGGGCCCCTTTAGAATCTGCAATTGGACAGAGTTTGGCAAGCTTACCTCCAGAGGTTCTTAGATTGGTGGTTGAGAGGCTACTTCAGGATCCACAGCCAGGACCAAAGTTTGTAAACCTATTATTCAACATGTGGGTAGAAATAACTCTTCCTGGGCCCCTTGGCCTATGGTGCTGGTCATAAACCCAAGGCCAGACAGAATTGTAGCTGAGTTCTCAGGGGTACAGAGCTATTTCTGGATCTGTAGCTGGGGCCACAGTTGCTGAGCCAGCCACTGGGGTGCAAGCCTACCTTCCCAAAATGATTTTGCTTGGTCTTAGACTGCACTCCAGTTTCACAGTCTTCTACCTGGATCCCCAAGCTCCCACAAAGTCACTTTTGTCTGTAGATGGATGCCAGATTGTTGTTGAGGTTATAACTGAACCCAAGGGATTCACCACTTGGGGTGCATTACATTGAACACAATCCAAAGAAGCATTGAAAGCAAAGAACTTTTTTTTTTACTTGTTACAAGGCCGGAGACAGGGAGATAGCTTTCAAAGCACTGTTTCCCTGTGAGGTTAGTGTAGGCAGCCTTTATTCACTGTTTTAGGGAGCAAGGGCAGAGACCTCCCTTAGGCACTTTGATTCAATTGCGCATGTGAAGCTTGTCAACATGCTAGTGTGTATATAATGTTTAAAAAATGGTGGAAATCTCCACCCATGGGAGGAGATCTTAGAATTATAATGAGTTAAAGGTGACTTCAGGACAACTCAGGAGGACTTCTGTGCAGGTCCTCATCTCCAGTTCGGCTCAAACTGGCTCATGTAAGGGGCTATTAGGTGAGACACACCTAGCAAGGGGCTATCAGGTGAACCTAACCAGGTATCTTCTTGGCTGAAGGTGTTAGTCCTGCAAAGCAAAACACATTCCTTCCCTATTTTTGCCCCTTCCTCCCTTGCACTGATAATTTCAGCCTTCTGATTTGAGTAACTTTCTATCACATCCAACTAACAAGGTGGGGATATGAGCAAAGATGTCTTTTTTTAGTCATCATGCTGACGTCACTCTTCATTCTTTCTTGATTCAACTCCAATCAGAGTTCTTCTACCACCCATCTACAGACACAACTCATACGTGGAGTCATCAGAGACCCCCTCATATTATAAAAGTCAAGCAATGGCTGGTCATTTTTTTAATTGAAACTTGGCATCTGGGACATTACTGCCTTGAGAGTATCCTAAATTACCAGCACTCCTTCTCTGCCTCCTGTGTTAGTTCCTCCTAATTTCCACTTTTAAATTTGGAGTATTTGGGGCTCAGTCTTTATCTGAGGTTCTCTTGTTTACCTACACTAATCTCTTGTCTTTAAATACCCTCTGTATACTACAAATCACAAATTTATATCTCAAGTACATATTTCTTTCCAGGACTCTAGATGTGTACATAATATTGCATACTTAACATCTTTATTTTGACAGCTAAAAAAACCCCTTAAACATAATTTGTTGAAAATCAAATACCTAATTTCATTGTAAATTTGTTCCATGCACTCTGTTCTCCTCCTCAGTAGAGGGCACCGCTCTTTCTTCAATAGTTCTGACCAAGCCTGTGGAGTTAACTGCTCTCTTTCTCTCATATCCCAAATCCTGATCATCTTCAAATCTCATCTTCTGTGTATATTAAGAATCTTACCAATTCTCACTCCACTACCACCTTTGTTGAAACTATTATGTTTTTTGCCTGTAGTATTTTCCAATAGTTTCCTAAATGGTATCCCTGATTTCTACCCCTGAGCTTCTATTGTTACTCTGTCTATTCTTAAAGTAGTAGCCAGGTTATCCCTCTTTCAAAACTGAACTTAGGTCATGTCACTTTTCTTCACCTAAGTCCACAGTAAGACCAAGGAGTTTAGGATGGCCCACCGATCCCCCTAGAATTTCTCTCCTTCCTCTTCAGGGTCATTGTCCACTCTGGAGCCTCTTACTCAACCTGCTTCCACCATCTGGACCTCCTTGTTCTTCCTTGGACAGGCAAAGCATGCTCTCATCACACAGTTTTTACAGTCTTTCTGGTTCTTCTTCACATTTCTGCTTGGCTTACTCCTTCACTTCCTTGTCTTTTTATCAGAAAGTTCCTCCTTGATCCCACTAAAGATTCATCCCAGAATTCCCTCTTCTCTTTAATACTTTATTGGTAGCTACAGCTGTTATTATATGGAACATCATATATTGAAAAAAAAAAACCACTTTTTTTTTTTTTTTTTTTTTTTTTTTTACTATCTTTGCCTTCAAACTAGAATATTAGGTCCATGAGGGAAGGACTTTTGTCTGTTTTGTTCACTGTCACATTCTTAGTGCCTACAAGAGTCCCTGCCACTTAGTGGACATTCCACAAATCTCTGTTCGTACAATGAATATTCATGGGTTTTAAAACTGTATGATTGTTAAGGCAGTGTTTTCCAACCTTGCTGTAGTTTAAAAATTAAATGGGGCTATTTCTTAGGAATTCTGATTAAGTAATTCTTTAATGAAGCCAAAACTCTGCATTTATGATTCTAGGGTGATTCTGGGGTTTTCTAACATGAAGAATTGAACAGAAAAGGAGGACCTACTGATGGAAACTGTTCCATTTTGTGATATCATCCAATAATTAATGCCTTTTTTTATATCTCCTGTCACTTTGAATTTTCTGCACAACTTGGTAACAAACTGGATTCCCAAACTTGAAAGTCAGTGTCTGATATAATGGATACAGCATTTGATGTTCATATTTAAGATAATTGTGATTTTACTTTTGTTACTGTACTAATTAAGCAATTAAAGCAGGAAATAAACATTTATGCAAATTATTATCTATTATGTGCTTAAGCCCTTGCAGTTTTATTTTTAATTAATGGCAATGTAAATGAAAAACTAGAAATTTTATATCTTATGATCAGGTTCTAAATTCAATCATCACAGACCTATTTACTTTTCGTATTTTTTTTTCAGTCTTTATTATATTTTGGGTAGTTGATTTTATTTAGAAATTATTACCTTGACATTCAAAATAACATCCAGCATTCCAGTGGTTATTCAGTTTAATGAGCTTTTTACCTTAATATAAAATGAGAAGCCATACTTAAAGAAAGAAGAGTAACTTACTTGATGGCATAAAGCAGTCTTATAGATAGAAATAGAATAATTATTCCTATGAAATATTCTTGCATTTGTCATCCATCTGAGACTTACTGTCAGGATTTCTTGAGTGTGAGATAGATAGGTAGATAGATAGATTTGTAGATCTATCTACTTTTTTTCCCCTCTGTTGTTCAGTTTACAGATTATGAGAAAACAGTTAAAATTGCCTGACAGCTGAATCACCGTAGCTCTGTGGTAGGGTAAAAGAGTGGTGGCTGCAAGGACAACTTTGTAATTCCAGCTATTCCGTAACGTTTCCCCTTCCCTGTAAATTACAATGTAAGTAGTTCTCTCTGTCATCACAGCCCAAATGCTGATTAAATGTCAACTCAGAAGATATTTCAGGTAATGTGAAAGTAGTTCACTCACAGCTGCTAATCTTTTATGATATTCAGATGATTTGAAAATCTAGGCTTTGCAAAAGACTTGCAAATACCTTCCAAAGGAATGATGATGCATTAATTTTTACTGAGATTTCTTGTTTTATTATTCTTAGAAAATTAATAGTCCTATCAGTCTATTTTATTTACATTTGTAATTCTTTAAATTTATTTAAAAATACTAGACACTCATACCTGGATCTTATCAAAATAATTTGTGACAGCTCCACTTAGTCAACTGTTCCTTGTATAGATTATGATTACATTATTTATTTGGCCTAATTTATATTAAGCTAGAAGGTCTATGAAATAATACCTAGCTACCTCTCTATCACTAATGATAGTTGATTTGGGAGGAATCTTTATGTATTAAACTCAACTTTAAAAGCATTTGTTGAATTTTTATTTTAATTTTACTATTTTTGGATCATAAACCTTAAATAACTTCATATAATGCATCAGTACTGATTAAATTGTTGAAAGGCATTATGAGAAATGACTTGCATTTCCTCATATTCATAATTATATAATGAATACTCACTATATAACATTTTTCCCATTTATGTCATATATTAATGTTGGTCACTCCAGAGTATACGTAAGTGCACTTTTAGCTATTTAATTTATACTAATGTAATATGTTTTTCTTACTCTTGTGAATTTTTTAATTATAAGCTACAACTTTTGGAAAAAAATCATACTTACAGATAAAACTACCCATAATTATGGAGAGAACAGCCTATATTTGAAGCATATCACTCTACATATAATTCAGAACCTTAGAAGACAGTCTAAATGAATGAAATATTTTCAACTCGTGGGATTGTTCTCTATAGAAAAATTCTTATTTATCCCTGTTAAAATTTTTTACTGTACATGTGAGTTCAAGCACCTCAAAATCAGTTGGCTAAAATATTTGAGTCACTGGTATCATGAAGCCCTTAAATATTTACAGAGGTTGATAGTTTCTTATGCCTGTTGTTTATGAGATATGATTATCCAGACCATCTTTTTAAAATGTGTTTTTACTACAAAGAAGGAAAAAAATTGCTTTGGGTTCCCTCCTCTGATATGGATTTATTTGAAAGTTGAAGTTATTGAAAATGATAATATTGGAATATAACCAATTTACATAAACAGACAAAATCGAATTTTGAAACTACACAGGAAAAATGTGGCATATATAAGGATATATATTTATTGAAAGGACAATTGAAAAAATATATTTATATATAAACTGGGGCATAGGTCCACCCATATCCCCTCAGAACCATTTACTGTTTTCACATGCCTGCTATGATATGTTTGCTCTCCCAGCAGCAAGCACCCGCATCTCCTTGTCCGGGGGCTGCCCCCAGGCTGCCAAACGCTGCTTGGCCAACCTGCATAGAGAGCTGCCCCCTGACAGCTGAAAACATTTTAGAATTTATAGCTTCCATAGAAGGTGTTAACCAATGATTGACTGGTACAGGAGTATAAATACTAGTGCTCCCTTGTCTCCTATGTTGTGACCTGCACTTCCTTTAGAATTGCCCTGCAAAACTGAGGCAAAGTTACTTACTCTTCAAAGACTTCAACCTGATAACCCACCTAGTTCTTTTATGCTGCTGGGTTGGCTTTGGGAATACAGAATTTGAAGGAGGCTCAATTTTTAATGATGTGCATATTCCAGAATTGCCTTGAAAGAATGTTGAGGAAGGAAATGAAAAGGCTAAGAGAAATAGATATGTGAGAGAAAACCTATTATATAGAAGCTGCCAAGCTCTTGCTGGCTGCTCAGTGCAAATGTGAGCAGTGTCTTGCTGGCCCTGTTCTGCCATAAGTGCTGTAGTTTTCTGCACCTGCTGGCTACCAACTCCACTTTCTTCCTGGATCAGGCCCAAGACACCGTGGACCTGATCCTGATCTACTTCTGCCTGTAGGAGTTCATGGGCTGCACATTCATGTAGTTCAACTACTGACTGAGCACAAGACAGCACCCAACCCCACATAGTATGATTTTTACTTCCATAGATTTAATAAAAATTCACCAGCTAAACAAATTAAAAAAAAAAAAAAAAGATAGGCCCAGAGATTTTGTTCATTAAGGATATAAGGAATGCACCTGTGCAGATTACGCCATCATGACTAACTTGCTCGGTTGTTGCTGTCTTCTCAGGTCATGATTGACGGCAGGAAAGCTTTAATGGAATTGGGCTTCTTAGTCTCAATGAAGATAAGATTCCAGAATATTTTTGCTTCACATTCATTTAAAAATTGTCCTTTTTCTGATTAAAAATATATGTACTTAGGTTTTTTAAAAGCCATTTAGAGATGTCATTCTTTGTGTTCTAGTTTCTGTCCTTACTGTTTACTGGTCTCTCAGTAGGTATACACTGAGAATTTTCATGATAGTGCACGCAGTCTCACATTATTTTTTCTATTTACTAAACTTTTCTACATTTTGTGTTTCATCTGGATACTTTTACTCTTGGTCTTTCATGAAGTTCATAAAGTCTGTCTTTTACTGTACATAATTTACTATTAGTCTTGTTTATTAAGAACTTAAATTTTATTTTTTAGGTTTAAATCTAACACTTCTTTTGTTGGTTCTCTGATCTATTATTATCATCAGTTTATCTTGTTATTAATTCATAGTTACATTTTCTTATGGTTGGAAAAGATACCATATATGATTTCAGTCTTAAAATTTATTGACTTATTTTGTGATATAACATATAGTCTATTCTGGAGATTATTCCACGTCCACTTGAAAAGAATGTGTGTATTCATCCTTTCTGATGGCTGAGTAATATTTCATTGTATATATGGACCATATCTTCTTTATCCATTTGTTTGTTGAAGGGCATCTCGACTCTTTCCACAGTTTGGCTATTGTGGACATTGCTGCTATGGGGTAAATACCCAGGAGTGCAATTGCTGGGTCATAGGGTAGCTCTATTTTTAATTTTTTGAGGAACCTCCACACTGGTTTCCAAAGTGGCTGTACCAACTTGCATTCCCACCAACAGTGTAAGAGGATTCCCCTTTCTCCACAACCTCTCCAACATTTGTTGTTTCTTGCCTTGTCAATTTTTGCCATTGTAACTTCTGTAAGGTGGTATCTCAATGTCGTTTGGATTTGAATTTCCCTGATGGCTAATGATGATGAACATTTTTTCATATGTCTGTTAGCCATTTGTATGTCTTTTTTTTGAGAGGTGTTTGTTCATCTCTTCTGCCCATTTTTTGACTTTTATTTGTTTTTTGGGTGTTGAGTTTGAGAAGTTCTTTATAGATCTTGGATATCAGCCCTTTGTCTGTAGAGTCATTTGCAAGTATCTTCTCCCATTCCGTGGGTTGCCTTTGTTTTGTTGACTCTTTCCTTTGCTGTGCAGAAGCTTTTTATCTTGATAAAGTCCTAAAAGTTCATTTTCGCTTTTGTTTCCCTTGCCTTTGGAGACGTGTCTTGAAAGAAGTTGCCGTGGCTGATTTCGAAGAGTTTACTGCCTATGTTCTCCTCTAGGATTTTGCATCAACATGGATGGGACTGGAGGAGATTATGCTAAGTGAAATAAGTCAAACAGAGAAAGTCAATTATCATATGGTTTCACTTTTTTTTGTGGAACATAAGGAATAGCATGGAAGACATTAGGAGAAGGAAGGGAGAAATGAAGGGAGCGGGGAATCGGAGGGGGAGACGAACCATGAGAGACTATGGACTCCAAGAAACAAACTTAGAGGGAGGGGGGTTGGGGGATGGGTTAGCCCAGTGATGGGTATTAAGGAGGACACGTACTGCATGGAGCACTGGGTGTTATAAGCAAACAATGAATCATGGAACACTACATCAAAAACTAATGATGTACTGTATGGTGACTAACATAACATAATAATGAAAAAAAAAAAAAGAAAAGAAAAGAATGTGTGTTCTCCTGTTTGGGGTAGTGTTCTGTAAATGTCTATTAGGTCTGATTGGTTTATAGCATCATTCAAGTTCTCTATGTCCTGCTGTCTCATTGTTCTATCCATTATTGAAAGAAGTGTGTTTAAGTCTCAGCTCTTATTATAGAAATATTTCTTCCTTCAATTCTGCCAATTTTTGCTTCATATGTTTTGCAGCCCTGTTGTAAGGTGCATACAAGATTATAATTTTTATATCATTTGTTGAATTGAAACTTTTATTAGTATATAATGTCATTTTTCATCTCTTTTAACAATTTTTGACTTAAAATCTATTTTTTGATAATAATAAATTTGCTCAGGTATCTTTTGGTTACAGTGTTTAAGGAATATCCTTTTCCATCCATTTAAATCTAACCTCTTGTGTCTCTGTATCTTATGAGTCTCTTGTAAATAGTACAGATTAATCATGTTTTTTATTTACTCTGCTAATCTCTGCCTTTTAATTGGAGAGTTCAGTCTATTTACTTTTTAAGGAATTACTGATTAAGGTAGGACTTATTACTGCCAGTTTGCTATTTGTTTTCTCAATTTCTCCATTAATGCCTTTTTTGGGTAACTACTTAATTTTTTGTAATGTATCATTTAATTCCCTTCTTCTTTCCTTTTCTGTATATTTTTAGTTGATTTCTTAGTGGATTCCTGGGGGATTACAGTTAATATCTTACTCTAAAAATGTATTTTGAATATTAACAACCTAACTTTAATAGTGTACAAACATTCTGCTCCTATACATCTCTAACCTTCCCTTTTATATTGTTATTATCACATATTACATTTTTATACATAATGTGCCAATTAACATAAATTTATAATTATTCTTTCATAGTTTGTCTTATAAGTCATATAAGAAAAAGTTAATAAAAAAGTTACCAAAAAAGTGCAATCTACTGGTTTATTAGAATTATCACATGACCCAGGAATATTATACACACACACACACAAAAAAAAACAGGAATTAAACAGATCCTTGCAGTGAACGTTCTAGCAGCATTATTCACAATAGCTAAAAGATGGTAACAATATCAAGATGAATGGATAAACATAATGTAGTATATACATATGATGGGATATTATTTAACCATAAAAATGAGTGAAATTTTGATGTATTCTACAACATGGTTGAACTTTGAAACCATTATACAAAGTAAAATAAGCTGATGCAAAAGAACAAATATTTTATGATTTCATTTATAGGAAAAACGTGGAAGAATCCAAGCCATAGATATAGATTGGAAGTTACCAGGGGTTGGTGGCAGGAAGAAATTTGTAGTAAAAAAGAAAAACTAATTCTTAATTTAGCTTTTGGAGTTTTTTATTGCAGGAGGATCATGCTGATACAAACTAGTCCCTCAAAACCAAAAAAGGAAGAGTTGGTCAATGAAGATTTAGGAATTTAAGAGAGAATATTTAATTATCCCAGTCCTTCTTTTTTTCTCCCCTCTTAAATCCAAGTGGTCTTGGGTGGGTAGAAGGAGGGGGCGGGAGGGGGGGGAATCCATTAAACTTTTAAACTTAAGACCTATATGAATATAAAATAGAATGGCTTGCAATAAGATGATTAGTCCTTTTACATGCAAGCTTCTTGAAGACAGAGAGCTTATGTATTCACCATCATATCTCCAGAGACGTATAGCATCTTGGAACTTTTACTGACCCTTAAAAGATATTAATTCGATGGGTATGTGGATGAATGTCATTCATGAATGTTCATAACTTGGTTTCAACTTTTTAAAAATAAAGTGTTACTGGAACATAGCCATGCTTATTCATATACACATCGTCTGAGACTGCTTTCACTCTACGATGACAGTGTGTGTAATTGCAGCAGAAACTATATAGACTGCAAACCTTAAAATTTTTACTAACTGGTTCATTGTAGAAAAAAATTGCGGACTCTTGGCCTACCGTATCTGTTCCATCATATCTTTCTTCACTTTTCTTACCCTACATGATTTTGTCACAGATTCATTTCTTTCAAAAGTCTACCTATATTCCTCAAGCCATATTCGAATTAGTTCCATATTTTCCTAATTGGAATTAACTTTTCCTTCTTTAGCTTTGGTTCTTATCACACTTTGACTTTTTATTTTACTCTTACTCCAGTCTCTTACTATTTATATTTTTCTTCCCTATTGCAAATATCTTAAGGTAGACATAAAGTTGCATTTAGGGGAGAGCCCATACCACTTAATCAATAATTTGCCGATTGCAGACACTCAATTCTGATACTTAAATAAATGAATGTGTTATGCTAGAAATTATCTGAGCATTTCTTTGGTATTTTATAAGTCTTGGGTAATAAATGGATTTTGCTAAAATAATACTTAAATAACACTTTATATGTAATACACAATTATAAGAAAAATTTATATTAAAATAAGTATTACTGAATAAATTTTTGAAAAAGAGCATACACATTTTTATATCTTCATATAATGTATTTGATATATTTCATTTACTTTTTCTTATGGGTGAAAACTACAACTTTCTCTGTAGAAGTTTTACTTTTTCCCTTAAGATAGAAGGAGTACTTTAAAAGACTGTCTAAATTTATATGCTGGCAACTATATTTTATTGTTTTTAGGTTGCGGTTTTGAGAACTGCTTCCTTTTTAGATGTGTTCCTTTAGATACTAACACTAATTTTTTATCACTAAAATGTGGATACTCACAGGGATTTCAGAGCTGCATTTTTTCCTCTCAACCAGATGTTCATTCTAAAATCATCCACTAACACTGAATAAATGCATTGCTTTTTCCTTTCTGTGTTTATACATATTAATGCAGTGGAGATTTTGAATTGGACATCCAACCCATTAAATAAAAATATGTGTATGGAACTGAAGTAATAAGGTTTTTAAATTAAAATGATGTATGTTACTATGAAGCATTTGCTTTACTTTTTCATGTGAAAAGGAAAATTGTATAAAGATCTCAAAGTATGAATGTTGCTATCGTATAAGTGACAGGAATTATTTCCCCAAATTACACTCCCTGTGTAGATTTTTTCTGTTTTCTTCTGAATTAATTTTGTTTCTTTATATTTCTTACTATGATAATTAAGAGAGAGTAACACCTTCTGTGTTGACAGAAAAAGTTATTTATTCTTTTCACTTAGATTTGCAGGGGTTTTTTTGACTCAAAATTTTTAGATTGCCTAAAAATATAATCCATATGCTCTTTCAGTTTAGTAGCATTAGAAAACCTCATATTTGAAGTGGCTACAAGTATGTGACTAAAATTAGGTTCAAATATTCACTGTATCTTTGGTAAAACATTTATAAATACAGTAGTTCTTTTCAATTCTGTATAAAAATAAAAATTCCAAATATGCTTTTATGGTATATATATTACTTTGGGCTGATGGAATATTCCTTTGGTACTGATATCTGTTGTTGAGATTAATAAAGTTCTCTGTGCTTTTAGTGTCAAAATTGCAGATCTTAAATGTTGAATTAAAATAGCGTTATCTTTCAGACTTTGAAAAATGGAATCCCTTAAAATTATATGTGTGTCCTTAAAGCTCCATAAATCATTCTTTTTCAATAAATAATTCAGTTGTAATTTTTTTCACTTACAAAAGAGAATAACCCCAAACCATTAATAGGGTAATTACTTTTTTTAAAATGAACTGAGTCCAGAAGGTCTATAAAGCAATCTTTTTTTCCAGTGAAATTTCTAGGTATGCTTAATTAATATTAACTGAATAGATACTTTAAACATCATGTGTTACTTCAGTAGTGGAATTATACTCTTGAAAAGGCAGATTTATGCAGCCAGAGAGTAGCAGGTAGTGGAGATAGCTACTGTGAAGCTCTAAATTAGTGCCTTTTTAAATAAAAGAGCAAATAAAAGACATCAGGTATTCAAACCCGAAGTGCGAAAATTGACCACCAAAAATTGTAAGTGAAATATTTATTTTTCCCAGTTCAATATTGGCAACTCAATGATCTCTTCCTCTTCCTGTTGAAGATAACCATTCATTCATCAATGCCCTTTAGTACTTGATTGTTTACCTTATCCTTTGTTCTCTCTGGTTTCACATCTATCAACTCAATAAAATTACTGAATTCTAATCAAGTGTCTAGTCTCATTACTTAAGAGGAAATCACGGTGAATCATGTAGAGCCTTGAGTTTAATGGCGGTAGTTGGAACGAAGAAAATAATATTAGGACTGCATAGGAATAGTAACTTATTAATAAATAGGTCAGTTTGTAATCCATGCACTCTATCTAAAGAGTATGGCAAGCCAGTCAATAGTCAGGGAGTTCTTTCGGGTGGAAGGGACCAGGATTTTGGTAATGGGTTAACTGTAATACCATGGCCCTGGCCAGGAAGTAAATTTACAGTATTTCAGTAAGAAGCTTGAGGATCCATAGAGTAGAAGCCAGCCTCCATTGAAATGATACAAAAGGAATAAATCAGAGTGGAATGTCTCTAGGTCACTGATTTGGTGTTCAATATAGTGCTTAAGCCAAGCTCCAGGGAAATTAACATGCTAGAAATGGGGAAATTAGGCCAAGTGACAGTTAATAGACAAACTCAACATGTGAACTATAGGCAGGCTTGGTTAGAACATAGGTGGCAAGTACTTGCCTCTGACAAACAATATAACAGATTAAAAAATTAATGCAAATATAAATCCTAATATACTTTTTAGAAAGGACTGAGTTGTTTGATCTTTGTATCTAATATGATAGTCATTAGTCACATGTAGCTATTTATATTAAGTATAAATTAACATTAAAATCGAGTTATTCAGCTATATTAAACATTCTCATGTTCTCAATAACTTCTTATGACTTTGGGTACTGTATTTTTTGGTATGGAATAAACATTTTCATCACTAAAAGTTTTTTTTTTTAATTTAAAAAAATTTTTTTGAAGATTTTATTTATTTGAGAGAGAGAGTGAGCAAGAGAGAAAGCACAGGAGCAGGGGTGGAGGGAGAGGGAGAAGCTTGAGCAGGAAGCCTGACATTGGGCTTGAATACAGGACGCTGGGATCATGACCTGAGCCAAAGACAGACTCTGGCATTATGGGGTATTGCAAGAGAGAAATGAGCCAAAGAATGAAATGTTCAGTTTGCAAGCAGAATTTAATGGGTTAGAATATTAAATTGTTTCTTGTTTTCAGTTACTCCAGAAGGCAAAAGATTCTCACAATAAAAAATATAAAAATAAAATCCAGGTTTTAATTGAAATATCCATTATTAGGAACTCTTAAACATTTAGTAGACTCTCAGCTAAATAAAGAGTTTCTAAAAATTTTAAGGGCATGGTCCCATAGTAAACTTACATGTGGCCCAAAGTAAAAGGAAGCCTATGTCAGAAAAAATTGTGAATATGGCTTTTGAGGTCAGGGATGAATCCCTGTTCACATTCATAGAAAAAAATACCAAGGAGTTACATTAACGTGGACTAAAAAACAGAGTCCAAAATGAGCCTTTTGGGCCACAGGTAGGAGAAGTTTCTAATCAGGCAGTGGGAACTATTTGGCATCTTACCCCAAAATTCTATGTTTGTAGTAGTTTTACCCACTCTAAAGCAATATGGAAAATAAGCCTTCCAGAGAAGGTCAGGATATCTCCAGTCAGAAAACAGAATCAAAGTCTGGCCACTTTTATGGTAAAGGAATTTTGTTACAGAAGTCATAGCAAGAGCCCAGATGGGGTAGCAAGAAGCTGAAGAGTTGAATTGATTAGGAAATCACTCCAGGGAGCGGAACCAGACTCTTACCAGGGAACATTCCTTGCCACAAAAGTACTGAAACTGAGGAGAGGTGCTTGGTCAAATTTCCAAGTAATTATATACCTGTCACTGCTATGTAGTTCCAGTTTTCCATTTTCTAAAAAGTGGAAATTATCTTATCCCTGTATAACAGTCATATGTTGGTTATGTGTGGGGTGGGGTACAGATGACTTATCTTTTTAACTTGCAAGTCTCTGCTTGATTACTTTCACCCAAGGGGTTCCACCCATGGAACTACATGAGGGGTGCCATTCACGCAGCTGGATATGGTTTAGATGATTAGATCCTAAACTTCAAAATTAACCCTGGTATTGTAATAGGATGAGACTTTTTGATAGTCTTGGGAAGGGATGAGTGTATTTTACATGTAGGAGGAATATAAATAGTGGCAGGCAGAGGATGGGCTCTCAGTAGATTAAGAATGGTCTAGGGTTCTCTGCCTTTCCTCCCTTTAAGAGGTGGAATTGAAGTCCACTCCCACATTGTCAGTGGCATGTAATTTACTTTGATCAAAGGGACGCTAGAAAATGTAATACAAGGAGATACTTGACAAACACTTGCATATAGGGCTAGCCATGTGAAGAAGATTGGCTGGGCACACTGAATGATGAAAGGCCACTAGTAGACACCCCAGCTTCTCAGCCATCCCCATTAAGGCTCCAGAAATGAGAGTGAGGTCAAATTACATTCCCCAGTCCCACTGAAGCTTCCAGATAACTGAGACTGCATGAATATACCCAAGTGACACCATGAGCCCAAAATTACTGTCTGTAAATTTTGAGAATGTTGTTTCAAGCCACTAAGTTTTGGGGTGGGTTGTTATGTAGTAAAAAATAGCAGAAAGGGTTGCTAATTCTTATTTTATAAACAAATCATCTTTTATAACTAATTGTCACATTTGTTGGCGTGGAATTACAAATAGTAAATATTCCTTATTTTTAGGCCCTTTGTTGTGATTATATTCCTTTCCAACTTACTAAAATTATGAACATATATTTTATCTTTTAAAAAATTATTATATTTTTAACTTATTATTGTGTCATAACTTCTGTTATTCTATTTTATAATACATTATTTTTTTTAGTATTTTATTCTGTTCTTGTTTTTGATAGTCTTTTTCAATTGTGTGCTTATTTTTTAAATTCTTTTTTATACTAAAAGTTTTAAAATCCACATATACTTCTCTGTAATTATTTTAGCCACTTACTATAGGTTATTTTTTTTCTCCTAATGATATAATTATTAGTTTTTCTTTGGTCCTAGAATTACATAGGAAACTCTTTTTTTAAATATTTGAATATCTTTTGTTTGTACATTTCTATTTCTCTCTTCTAGGCCCAACCCAGCTGCTTTCTTATTTATTTATGTTCTCAAATTTAACATGTCTAAAACTGAACTCTTGATTTTAAAACTTTCAAATCAGGGAGTGGAAATTATCTACCAGTTTTCCCCAAAGTCTTGTGCTTACAATAGCTTTACCCAGCTGGGTAAAGCCCGGATGTCCATCAACAGATGAATGGATAAAGAGATGTGATATATATATGTGTATAGATGTATATATATTGTGTGTGTCACACACACACACACACACACACACACACACAATGGAATATTACTCAGCCATCAAAAATTGAAATCTTGCCATTTGCAATGATGTGGATGGAACTAAAGAGTATCATGCTAAGTGAAATAAGTCAGTCAGAGAAAGACAAATATATGATTTCACTCATATGTGGAATTTAAGAAACAAAACAGATGAACATAGGGGAAGGGAAAGGAAAATAAAATAAAATGAAGATTGAGAGGGAGGCAAACCATAAGAGATGCTGAACTTTAGGAAACAAACTGAGGGTTGCTGGAGGGGAAATGGGTGGGGGGGAAGAGATAATTGGGTGATGGGTATTAAGGAGGGCATTTGATGTAATGAGCACTGGGTGTTATATGCAACTGATGAATCACTAAATTTTACCTCTGAAACTGAAAAAAAAAAAAATAGCTTTACCCATCTGAAACTGAGTATGGAATTAAAATTTTCCAAAGAAATCTTAGTGTTCTTCAGTCATGAAATAAAATGAAAATCATGGTTGATTAAAGTAGACTTTTAAGTAGAAGATGAGCATTCTTATTCATTCATTCGACCAATATAGTCTCCCTATTCTGCACTAGGTATGGTGCTAGTTATAAATGACAAGATTTGGTTCAAGGATCCTGCCATCAAGGGATCATACAACAACAATGATGGTGATACCGTGTAGCAAAAGCTGTAAGAGAGGCTTATAAGCAGTTCTATTAAAGGAAAAAGCAGGGACATCTAACCAGGGTGTGAGATAGCAGTATCAGGAAACACAAATCTTATTTTGACTTAATAAATATGCATTTTACTCTCCTTTAGGCATAAAATAAATTATTCATCACAGTTTTCTTTAACAATAAACCGTAGCTTAGTGGTTAAAAACACAACTATAAAAGCAAACTGCTTTGGTTTAAATCTCAACTTCACCAATTAACTAGCTTTGTGAGCATGGGCAGATTAATTACTTCTTTATGCTTCAGCTTCTATATCCATAAAATGGTGATAATAATAGAAACTTATAGGGTTGTTAGGATAGAACCTGAAAAATAGTTCAAGTGATCACTGTTGTTGTTAAATAGGTAACTCAAATATTAGGATCAAGGAAAAGAATAAAAAAGTGGAAGGAGTAAAGCTCAAATTTAAAATTAATGAATTTAGAATTCTTATAAATGGTCTTCTGTTATAGTATACTTCTCATCTCCTCATAACTAGCCTTATATGTTTGGAATCATGTCTAGATATATATGTATAATACATTCATGTAAAAAGAGACAAGGAAGGACCTGACATCAATATATTACTTTCTTAAAATTCTAGAGGGAATTCAATAGATGTATATACTCCATTATTTAACCATGAATTTTCTTTTAGTTAGGTGATGTTATTTTAGAATTTCTCTTTACTTTTCTACCAATGACATAAATGAATTTTAGTTAATTATACAAGATGATTTATAATATACTGATCTTGATATGGCTTACGTCAATTTCTATAATGATTTCACTTTAAGTTATGTATTTTTTGGCAATCTAGGGCAGCAGATTAACACTTCCCTGACAAAAATTTTCTGAAATTGTTCTAAACTGACATATCCTCTTTTGTCCAGTTGTCTGATTATATAGCATATGACTCTGTAACTGGTGATCTCGGCTAATTAGTGCATTGTACTGAGTCAAGGCTGATTTCCCACATGGGAGCTCTTGGCTCTGCTCTGATTCACATCCAGAGGCAGCAATCTGCCCCACTAGGAGTCTGACAAATAGTATATTATGGTCAAACGAGGGCCCTGAAAAGGTAGTATGAGTGCATTAGTACAAATCTGTCACTGTTACCAGGGGCAGAAATTACCACCCATGACTGCTATTGGTGTATTGGCACTATCATCTTTATTTACGAAGGGCAACACATTGGGTTCACATACAGCAATTAAGCTTCTTTGCGACCTCTGGTTCTTGCTCTGGTTTCAGAAATGTTTGGTTTTATTTGAAATCACTGAGTCAAGAGCATTACAAACTTTATGCCCTCACTATTCTAAAAAACGAGAGAGAATATTAATCTAAACAGCCCTCTATTCAATTCTCAACCTGGAAGGAATGGCAGATATTGCATCTACACTGGAGAAAAGTATCCCCCTTAATACTTTTTTACTGAATACCAGATCTTGTGAAGACTATTAAGTCAACTAAGCCTGACTTCCAACTGACACAGACCTTTGAAATATTCCTCCTAGGGAAGAGATATGCAACTACCCTGTGTCAGGATATTTGGAAATCTCCACATTCTTTCCAGATCATTGTTTTATGCACACACACACACACACACACATGCACACACACGCTACATAGAATAAATGTGCTTGTTATGGGAAATAGATATGGTAGAAACTGTCTTCAAGTTAGCTGTATGGTGACTATGCAACTAAGAAAACCTCTTTGTATTTGTAAACCTTTTTTTTTAATCTAAAAATTAGAGTCCTATATTAAACAATTTACAGAAATAATCGATAGCAGTTTAAGCTTCACCAATACAGCTTTTTTTAAAAAAGGAAGTTATATTATAAAATTTTATTAAAATTCATTTTTTCATACACAGTTAGCAATGGCATGTTTTAATTTAATGGCTCTCAATATTAATGCCCCAGATGAAGGGTAGTAACTTCACTGAACAAGCAGAGAGAGGCTTGTGACTGTATCTCTATCATAAGTTGGTTGAAAAGTGGCAATAGCATCATTATTTAGAACTATTTTGTATTAGCATTCTTTAGAAATGGATACTACTCATGCTTTGAGATAAGTTCTTCAGGGACCCTATTAGAAATATTTTCGGTGCAAAAACAAAACAAAGCAGAAAACAACCCTTATGTTTGATGCTATCAACAAGTGGATCATCCATATGTTGATCCTCAAGGATTAAATACGATCGCAGAATATTCACCTAAAGTCCCTGCTTTACACTGTGGCCAAGGATATAAGTATTCAGCTAAGTTAGATTATCACCAAAAATACAGTGAATCTGGTATTGAATAATTGCCTTCATCAATCATGACCAGCAAATTGCCAAATGTGACCCAGCTAGTTACTGTTTAACTCTCTGAGACTTACTTGCTGCATCTGTAACGTGTTTTGTGTACGTATGTATTCTGTTTTGACAAGCCTGTATAAAATGGCTAAAAGTGTGAGCTGTGGAGTCAGATATCTGAGTTCAAAACCCAGACTTGCTGTCATTCAGGTTGGACCTTGGGTAAGCAATAATATTTCTATACCTCAGGTTGTTCATTTGTAAAGTGTAGGTAATAATGTACTTATTATTTAAGATTGTTGTATACATACATATACACACATATGTTGACACACATATAGTGATTAGAACTGTATCTGGCATATAAAAAACTCTATGAACGTATTATCTATTATTATTCTGTAAGTAATAATGCAGATGCTTCTAAATTAGAAATCCATGTGTTTCAACATAAAGATCAAACTCTTGAGAACTAAAATCCCCTATTGCTTACTTTTGTTTTCACCGAATATGACACAATGCCTGACACATAGCCATCAATCAATAATATTTGTGAATCAGTTAAATATTATACTCCCACTTTTACTGTTGCTATGAATATGTAGAATTGGAATTCCCTCATTTTATTATGGTATATGCTAATATTAAATAATGTTAAATAGCAGTCAGCATTCGTGGAGAGCCAGCTCTGAGGCTGGTATTGCTCTGTATTAATCATATTCCTGTTTTATATTCATCATCTCCAACATACCCTATAACTCTACAAGATAAGAGATACTAACTCTGTTTACAGATAAAGAAACTGATATTTAACCACTGGGACTAATATTCTCTCTCTTTTTTAGAATAGTGAAGACATAAAATTTATATATGCCATTGCATACATCATTATTCTTTATCAGACCTTAAATATGGGCATGAAAGAAAATAGTATGTTATTTTATTATGAATAATTATGTTTAGGAAAATAAATGTCTTGGAAAATAGCATCAATAACAGATCAAAAAATAATCAGATTTCTTAGTTAATAAAATAAATAATCAAGTGAAGAAGTATTCACAGTGACTGAACGTGGCTTCCATTTCTTCCACCACCAATTACCAACTATTAGCCTCTTCAGAGAAAAAGAGCTGCTGAGACCTTTTTTTTTACAGCTGGAAACCACTAAGAATTTGGATTATCTTTTCTAGGTTACATTATTTTCTCATAACTAGTGTTGGAAACCCAAGTGATAGGAACGGAAGAACTCTACAGGTGTCTATTGAAACTAAGAAAGTTAACATTGATCCTATATGTCTGATCTTTCTGGCTACTCAAATCCCAAGAAGAGATTCAGGAGGCTGGAGGGGAGATGAATGAGTGGGCCGGTTTATCTCTTCCCCTGAACTTGAGAGTGACGGGAAGGTACAAGTCATGGTGGCTTCATTCCTCTACTGTGTTGCCTCCTGAATTGCAACAGTAGGGCCTGCTTCACCATCTATTCTTAGTAGGACTCCAAGTTAATAGAACTTATTAACATCCAGTGAGACAACACTGTTCTAATACAGAATTTCTCCATATGCTGCAGGCCTAGAGACATTAGAGCTTTACAACTAGGGCTTTCAGTAAATCATAGAAATTTTCCATGGGGTAGATTTGGCCACAGCCTACCACATAGCACGAAAAGCTCTTGATAATTGTTCCTTTTCTCATTCTGACCTCTGATACTGCAACACAAGTCCCTTTATTCCAGCTATACTAAACTACTTGTATTTCCCCAAATACCATAATCTAACATGCATCTATAACTTTGCACAAGAGATTCCTCTGTATTGTATCCCATTCCAGCTTCAGTCTTCATCTCTTATCTTCCTCTAATATTGAGGCCAAAATTCATCTTCTCCCAGCTCTCCTGATCCCAAAGATATTTCAGCATCCAATGTATATCTGCATTATGAACCCAATTGTTGATTTATTTAACCTTTAGCCCAGAATATTTTGAGCCCTTAAGTTTAGTTTTAGATCTATCACTCCAGGCTTATTTTAGTGTAAAGCACATAATTGTTCCCCAATAATAAAGTGTGGAGCCAGAATATCTGTTATAAAATCCCAGTTTTGACAGATACTAGCTGTGTAGCTTTAGCAAGTCCCTGAGCATTCTTAGCCTCAGTTTCCATGTGTGTAAATTTATGATAATAATGAGTTCAAACATATAAAGAACTTGGAATAGTGTCTGGCATATTGTACACAGTATATAAAAGTTTACTATTATAACTATTATAAAATAGCTATTCCTTTTTTTTTTGTGGCATGAGTGAAAAATAAACCTTTATTGTATTAAGCCATTGATATTTGGGGTTAATCTGCCATCACAGCCTATCTTTGCATATCTTCTCTTTTAATTAACATATAATATGTTATTTGTTTCAGGGGTACAGGTCTGTGATTCATCAGTCTTACACAATTCACAGCGCTCACCATAGCACATACCCTCCCCAATGTCCATCACCCAGTCACCCATCCCTCCCACCCCCACCACTCCAGCAACCCTCAGTTTGTTTCCTGAGATTAAGAGTCTCTTATGGTTTGTCTCCCTCTCTGGTTTCATCTTGTTTCATAAAATAGTTATTCCTATTAGGATGACTACCACATATATATGCAGAAGTGTAGAACCACTATAATTGAAAGGAAGAGCTTGGGGCTGGGTAAAATAAAGTATTTCCTTATAAGAAGTCAGTGTATGGTACTTTATGACTACAAACTGTGCATAAAACCAAATAAAAAATTTAAGTTAATTTATGACAACCAGATTCATAGTGAACTATTAAATGCAATTTTCAATTGTCAAAAGAATTAGGTTCATCTTCACTAGCATTAATGAAAAAAATACATAGTATATTAGGCTGAATTGTCCACTAGTGACTTAGCATAACAGTTCTTCTATTTTATTGTGTCATGGCTTTGGTGTAACTGCTATGACACTTTGGATTTAGATCATTTCAAGAACATCCAGAGGGTAGAATGTCACCTAATGAATCATTAATACTGCTGTAGCAGCATAATTTTCCATTATACTTTCTTCCTGAGTGGTAACCTGACTTGACCTTAATGAGTTCTGGGAACTAATAGAATCATAGCTCATCTGGCTGTACATATGATAATAGGGATAGATGTACATAGGCCCTTCTTTCCATTTTATCAGCAATGGGATGGATCCATTTGGTGATAGCCATTAAGATGAAGTGATTGGATACATGCTATATCCAATCACTCATAAGGCCCAACTCAACTTCCTTCCTCAATTGCCACTGTGTCAAATAGGTGGTTCCTTCACAACAGAAAACTCAAGGTAGCTTTTAATGTAACCCAGTATAAAGAGACTCTTAAAAATATGCTATGAGGAGGCAAAATATAAGTTAAGTACTTTCTAAGAAATATTTTTAAAAAATCACAGGCTATTTTAGGTGAAGTTCCTCAGGAAACAGACCCTGAGATGTGCTTATAGGAAGTTTCTTGGAGTGTGTTATCTGCAACAAAAACTGTAAGAAAACAGAGGCACCATGATGGGTAGGAAAAGAAGCACAAGTAATGCATTTGTGTGAAGGCCTTCGCTGCTCTAAAGATACTATAATTGTACTGGGGGTTCTTAAGCTGGCATGGCCTTTCAAAGACATCCCCAACTAAAGGAAGGCAACCGGGTTTCATACCCTTTTATAACCGGTCATTGAGGACAAGGTGCCCATGGAGGGAACATAAAATGTAATTTATTACATTAGAATTGAGCTGTCAGCAGCCAACATTTCAGACATCTGAAGAACTAGAAGATATGGGTGGCACACCACAATATCTATGCATACAAACATCTCCAAAGATCAGCCATAGTAAATACAACGGACGACATCTGAGTTCATCTGTGATGTCTTACTGTTCTAAGTCAAACCAAAAGAAGCATACTGGGGACAAAGGGAGGAAAGGAGGAGGGAAGAGAGCCAAAGAACAGACATTTGTAATACAAAGTTCCTATTTAATTACAGAAAGAATGTGAGAGGATGAAAAATGTCCAAATTTTATTTAAGTAATTGAGTATTTGCTTTAGCTTTGGAGATTGTCTACCAGGACTCTCTAAAACAATATTGTGTTCTTGAAAGTAGTAAAAATTATAAGTGGTTGCAAATTTTTTATAGTCCTGTGAAGAACGTTAAAATATTCTTTTGAAAAGAAAAAAATCCATTCACAGAAAATACCATAGTGATTCTTTCAACGAAAAGTTAAGAATGAGTGGTTATGATAATTTGCAAATGTAATTTTTATAAAAACATCAATATTATTACTATAATTCACATTCTATAATTCACTAAAACATAGTATTACTATGTTTTAAGTTTATTTATTTGTTGGAGAGAGAGAGAGAGAGAGAGAGAGCATAAGCAGGGGGGAGCGGCAGACAGAGGGAGAAGCAGGCTCCCCACTGAGCAGGGAGCCCGATGCAGGGCTTGATCCCAGGACTTTGGGATCATGACCTGAGCTGAAGGCAGATGCTTAACCGACTGCCACCCAGGCGCCCCTATAATTCACTTTCTTAATTTGATAGAATACCCATTTCATTTGTTGTATAATATTAGAAAGTATTGGTAAAGCTAGAATTGTTATTTTGTCAATTATATTTTTTCAATTAGGAATATGGCCCCTTGAAGGCAATTTTAATAACGATACCACTATGAAAAAGTTAAGCAAGCTAATTGAGCGTATCAAATAAAGTTTATAAAGAAGGAAAAAAATAGTAAAATAAAATGTACCTATTGATTATACAGCCAAGCTTTCCAAAACCTAGTTTTATGTCATACTGATTAAATTATATCTGACTATTCAATTAGGCTGAAAATGCAAAGAATAAGAGAAGGAAATCACCTCCTTTTTTCTGGGGCTGGTTGAAAGGGGTCAGAGGGAGGCAGTTTTACCTGAGGGAATGAAAAACAAAATAACTTGTAGTAAGAATTTAGGATGAAAAGAATAGCTCTACTTCAGCCTAAAACAGAAAAAGAGCTTGCAAATCTGTGTCCTTCATATATATAGTCTTGGTTATTTTTCTTTCTTTCTTCCTTTCTTTCTTCCTTTCTTTCTTTCTTTCTTCTTTCTTTCTTTCTTTCTTTCTTTCTTTCTTTCTTTCTTTCTTTCTCTTTCTTTCTTTCTTTCTTTTCTTTCTTTCTTGAGAGAGAGAGAGTGCATGCAAGCAGAAGAGGGGGTCAGAGGGAGAGGAGAGAGAGAATCTTAAGCAGGCTCCACACACAGTATGGAGCTCTCTCTCACCCTGAGATTATAACCTGAGCCAAAATCAAGAGTTAGACACTTAACCGACTGAGCCACCCAGGCACCCCGTAATAGAAATAATTTTCTTCATAACTGAAATGATTTTCCTACTTCCCCATTTTCCAAAAATTAGTTATCCAGTTGTAGAATTATAAAATTAATATATTTGGTTATTGCAAAAAATCCAAAAATGAAGTGAAATGTAAAAGCAATAAATGTAATTTGATTCCAAGAGGTAACCATTATTAATGTTTGATTTATAAACATCCACATCATTTTTCTATGTGCACATACACATACACATCTTTGTATGTGTAATGTGTGTGTGTATTTATATATGATTTGTACATCAAGATAATCATCCCAACAGTGCTGTTCTGTAATGTACTTTTCAGCTTAATTCATCGTTTTCCCAGTCAATAAATGGTCAAAGATCTTTTACTTTGGTCATATGTATGTGCCCTAATATATGGATCCATTCCCAAATGTTTGTAATCTTTTACTTGTAATCTTTTTTCTATATTTGCTATCAATACTACAATAAATGTCCTTGTATTTATATCTTACTTGATACCATATATTTTTTTCCTCAGAAAGGATATTGTAAGGTGGCCATATTTATTTACGTATTTTTTACCTTTATTTTGATACACATTTTAAATTGACTTTAGGAAAGTTTCCACTGGGGCACCTGGGTGGTATAGTTGGTTAAGTGTTGGACTCTTGGTTTTGGCTCAGGTCATGATCTCAGGGTCATGGGATGGAGGCTCACATGGGCTCCACACTAATTGTAGAGTCTGCTTGAGATTCTCTCCCCCTCTCACTCTACCCCACACCCTGCTCCTGCTCTCTCTCAAATAAATAAATAAATATTAAAAAAAAAAAGAAAGAAAGAAAGTTCCTACCATTTTCACCCTCACTGCTAGTGGAAGATGTCAATTTCTCTACATTTTTTGTTTCAGTATTCATATTTCTTTTTAAATCTTTCTCATGCTTTTAGGCAATTAATTAATAAGGGAGAGCCCCTCCATTATCTCAATTTACATTGCTTTGACTATTGCTTATTCTGAATATCTTTCATATGTTTATGGGTCACTGCATTTCATCTTTAGTAAATATACTTTGCCTATTTTTCAATTTAGGTTTTTCTTTTTCTTAATTATTTTTGAATTTCATTTGTATATGAGGGTATTAAATTATTGATCTGTTGCTTCTCTGTAATTTTTATTCTCTAGTCATTTGTCTTTGTTTTAGGTATTTGTGATGTTTTTGTCATTAATTTTTGTTACAAGAAGTTTTTAATTATTTATGTGATCAAGTATTACTATGTTTTTAAAAGAATTTGAGCTTTGCTGTTAGGTGTAGAAAGATCTCTGCTTCCTAACTTTGTGTTCAAGATTGATGTTGGAATATATGTGTGTTATCTAATCTTTAAAAATTTATTTGAAATGCCAGACAATATAAAAGAACAAACATATTGCAATACTCTAAAATCAAGAAAAGCCTACTAGAATATTGAAGAATTTCTTGAGAATATCAAGGTAATGAGATCAGATTAATACGAAGTTAGAGATGAGGAAACCTCTCCAAAATAAAAGCTAAAGGAAGCTCTACTATTTCCCACTAGTATCTTCCAGTGAAAGCTTTGAGATGATGCTGAGATTATAGAATAGAAGCAAGTGTGGGTTTGGGAAGTCAATGGAAGAATTCATCATGTTCATAGAATAGTTGCCCTTGTGCTTAAGCATAAATTTTCATATCTAGGACATTTCTCAATAAAGGACAGCTTTCTCAATAAAGGACAGCTCTCTCAATAGGAGCATCTGCAGTGAGAGCATTAGATTGAGCCCTAGGGCCACAGAGACAAAAGGGTGATCTCTGTGTAAATTCCAACCTTCAAGGTAGACAAGGCAGTCCTGAATCCAGAATGCAAATCCCTTTTCAATAGGAAAGAATTAGCAAGGAAATCTAGCTGGGATTTACAATAGGCAAGAACTTTATAATCTGCATGTTTAAACCTTCCAGCACAGTAAATTTCACATATGTGGAGGAAGCTCATCTGTTATGAAGCTGAATCTATGCCCTCATATGTATCAGCAAGAATTACTAGGGTTTTTTTTTTTCTTTTCTTTTCTTTTTTAAGAAAATCAACACTATGAAATCGCAAAACTGGGCTGTAGAAATAGTGGAACTAAAATACAAAACATTTTTGAAATATTTATTTTTTGACATTAGGGAGTTGTTAGAAGATACCGAATCCAAAAATAGGCAACATAGAAGGAATCAAGGTTTCCAGAATTAGGAAGATATCTCCACTCCAAGATAATTATTTAAAAATATTTATATTTTCCTTTTTGTTTTTTATTTTTAACAAATTAATCTTTAATAATGCTGATTTGAATTTAAGATAGGAAATAGGTATCTAATTGTGCTTTATCTTGTTAGCTACTTTGTATAATGGAATCTACATCTGTAGATGATGGGATGGTGTCCCATCTATTTTTATGTTAGTACCACAGTGTTTTAATTATCCTAGCTTATCATATGTGTTACTATCCACTACAAGAAATCCTTTATAACTACTCTGGTTTATTTAAGTATATTCCCTTTTAATTACATATTTTGTGTGTGTGTGTGTGTGTGTGTGTGTATGTATGTATGTGTGTGTGTGTGTGTGTATATATATATGTGTATATATATATATATATATATATAATGGTTACATCAGTTGTTGGATTTCCAACAACCACCAAAAGAAGAAAATCTACACTTTAAAGGTTTTATATGACAGTATTAAATTTTTTGATAAGTATCAGTAGAACATATTTTAATATCTGTTATTCTACATCAATAATATGACTTCTCTATATTTATTTAAATGTACATGTTTCCCCCTCAATAAAATATTGTCTTTTTTAAGGAATGTATAATTATAGTTTTAATGTTATTATATTAATTTAATATTTGTTTTTGCTATTTTCAATAACGTATTTTTCCAATACATTCAAATGCTGGTATGTAAAGAAACATCTTAGAAAAAATGACTGAATTTAATATATTCTTTTTTTAGGGTTTTTTAGATTTAGTCATATTATCTGTAAGTGCATATAATTTTTCTTTTTCAATATGTATATCTTTTTTCTCTTATTAACATTTGTAGCTGATGTTATTGTTCAGCATCATGCCTATAGAACAATGATTTTCTGATTTTCTTTGGTTTAATGAACTAAATCTGATAACTGTGGACTTTCTCCCTTAAAAAAAAACTACATGAATATTGGAGCTCATGTTCTCCAATAAACCAATATTAAGAGGCTTAATTTAATATTTCATTGTTAAAAATGGTATTTGCTAAGTTCAGATAGGTTCCTCTTGTTACATTAAATAAATGTCTTTGTGATACTTGTTTACAAAATGAAAAAAAATTTAGAACAGAAATATGGGAATTTGAAAAAAAATTTTTGGTAAGAAGGTTGTGATGTTTACTTTAACCTGTAATTGAATTAATGGGATGAATTGTATTAATAGCCAATACACTATTGATCCATCATTACATTCCCAAAATAATACTGTTTATTACATAGACCTCATTTTTTGCTGTTTTCTTTTTACATTTTCCACTAAACCTTTGTTATCCATACCATGGTAGGTAGTTCTTTAAAATTTTCACAAGAATAATTTCAGGTTGTCTGTGTCTTCTTGAGTCAATGATCTTAATTTATCCCTTCAAAGTCATCCTCTCAAATAGTCTTAAGCCTGAGGGCTGTGATAAGCACTATCAGATCCTTCTTTGTGTCTGCCCTCCTTGTTCGCTTGTTCTCATCTGCATTCCTTGCACAATCAAGATGTTAGTTGATGTGGGAAACAAAGGCAAAGGAAAAAAATTAAATTTCCTTACTACTTACAGTCTATTGACAAGTCTTTGAAACAGGTGGAGTGACCTTCCACTGGGAGCTCAGTTGCCTAAATGTTAATACTTTGCTAAGGGCAAAAGTGAAAATCTTAGCTTAACATTATCCCAATCCCCCAGGATCCCAGTTAAGTCTACTTTATTTAGATTTTATGTATGTATGCATGTATGCATGTATTTGAGAGAGCACGCATACATGCGTGGGTGTATGTACGGGGGGGAGGAGTACAGGGGGAGGGATAAAGACTCTCAAGGAGACCCTGTGCTGAGTGTGGAGCCCCATGTGGGGCTTGATCCCATGACCCATGAGATCATGACCTGAGCTGAAACCAAGAGTTGGATGTTCAACTGACTAAGCCACCGAGGCGCTCCCTATAGTTCTACTTTAATACAGAAAAATTCCTGTGGAAACTTCTTTTATCTCTAATTCGCAAGATATATGCTGGCAATCATCCCCCAAGCATATGGCCCACTGATATACATCTGAAGGCTCTCATGACTAGGGTTTTATTAGACAGTAATAAATTACCTTTTTCTAACAATAGCTAGCCCTCTCAAGGTCCTGGAAACCTTGTCTCCAAAATTCCTTAGAGATTTACGCTATCCCTAACCCCCTCCCAACTTGAAAATATTTAATCGGCTACTCGTCATGACCCCAGTGCAGCTCTTTCTGCCCATGGGTCCTGTCCCAATGCTTTAATAAAGCCACCTTTTTGCACCAAATACATCTCAAGAATTCTTTATCGGCCATCGGCTCTGAACCCCAACCATTTTCTACATCATTAGTGACATTGTAGGAGAGAAACTCTACTTACCATTAGCATAATTTCCTCTTATTTGTCACTTCACTTTCATTTGTGACAATTCCTCAGGAAATGGCTTAATGTTCCATCTTCAGCAAAAATATGACCCTCTTCTGGTTTCCAGTGAGATAGAGAATTTTTACTATTATAATTATTGGTTCCTTTTAGAGAGGTGTTGAGAGAGGGCAGGGAAATCAACCTTTGAGAACCATCATGATTCTTTTGTAGTCTTTAAATGTGTTGTTTTCAAATAAAAAGCAAACAGATACAAGCTGTATATAATTCCTCCAAATTGTACCATGGAAGGTCTGGTATTTCTTCAATGAAAAATAAAAATTGATTAACTATTTCTAAAAACATACAAAAAAAACCCAAAAAACAAAAAAACACCACCACCACCAACAACAAAAACCACCCCAAAACACTTGAACTGGCTTAGAAATTAACAGAACATTATAAGGAATAAAACTGTGCTAAGGATATGAAAAAGATAGAAGGCAGAAACTGATTGTAAGTCAACAGATATCTTTGGCTTTTATGTATGGAGTTCCCTCTGATTGGGTGAACCATAGAGGGGAAATGGTCTAGTCCAGTACTGGCATTGTATGCTTCTAGGGATTCTCTTCATTTTCAGTAACTTCTTGCAAAGCTTTAATTTTTTCCTTGATGTTAAATCATTAATGCTAAAATAAATAGTATCTTGGGTGCCTGGGTGGCTCAGTCATTAAGCGTCTGCCTTCGGCTCAGATCATGATCCTGGGATCGAGCCCCACATCGGGCTCCCTGCTCTACCACTCTCCCACTCCCACTCCCCCTGCTTGTGTTCCCTCTCTCGCTGTGTCTCTCTCTGTCAAATAAATAAATAAAATCTTTTTTAAAAATAAATAAAATAAAAAAAATAGTATCTTTACAGTCAGATAGTCCAGTTTTTTTGGAGGGGTGCTCAATTTTAGATTGTAGGGCATAAAATTTCATTTTACACCTTCAACCCATCTTTCTTCAATGATTAAATTGGCATTAGCTGTAAAAATTTCTCTCAGAAAAATTACCAAATCCATTTAATACTGCATAGCTATCTCCAGATTTGTCTTCTTTTCTTGAATAAAAGATCATTTTCCACTATTTTTCAATTTGCTTCTATGTCCATTTGGCATCTTTTTTCATTTCTTACTCATTTTTGATCATTGACTGATATGACCTTGCCATGTTCATGGTGAGCTTATCTTTTAATCATTTTTATTATTATATGAGTGTGTGTGTTTGAGAGAGAAAAATATGGAGACTTTTTTCTTTTTCAATTTTCTAAGAAATGTGAATATCTGTAGAGATGGTAGTTTATACTCTACCCCTTCAACTTACCAGCAATATGTTATATGTATCTCTTTAGCTGAAATGTTAATGTTTAAGTGGGTTTTTATTAGGATGAGGTCTCAGAGTTTCTAATTCAGATGTCAGAGGTTGGCAGCAATATCAATAAGAAGCCATCAGCATGGCCCTTAT
Organism: Halichoerus grypus; assembly: GCF_964656455.1. Classification (NCBI taxonomy): domain Eukaryota; kingdom Metazoa; phylum Chordata; class Mammalia; order Carnivora; family Phocidae; genus Halichoerus; species Halichoerus grypus. Next base: position 145,376,932 of record NC_135715.1, read on the forward strand.
TCCTAATTCTCATCCTGACATGTTACAAAAATAAGCATGATAATTTTATGGCTTCTTTTTCTGCCTAAAATGTAACTACATTAATCTGAAAGACAGCTGATTTTTCAAGGTCAAAAGTGCTTAGTTACAAATTGATGAGCTATTATGTGTGTCTGTGGTTTTCTTGATGGCACTGTATTAATAATACGCATGCAGAACAGGCCATAAAAATTCCATTTAAAGGTATTAAGTCATACTGGGACATTTAATCAGGTTAAAATTCCTGTCAGTTGGCTCCAGGCACGATGTTGTTCAGTCAATGATTAGCAAAGTGTGTAGAATATAAATATGCATGTCTATTACATGAGTTCAGATTTCACTGAAATGACCTTTTTTTGTTTTCTGCATCTAGCGAATGATTCAACTAAAATGCATTACACTGATATTCATTGTTTTAAGTAGCTCCTACTGTCTCCCAGCCTGGATTGTTTTGATTAGAAAATCGGCAGATAATATACTTGCAAAGGTGCTGACATTTTTTTTCCAAGTAGGAAAAAAAGCACTCAGTGATGAAATGTTTTTAAAATATGAATCACAATGTACGCTTTCGTTTTATTTATAAAAGCTACCTCACCAGGTGTGCATTATGCTCTTATAAAACCAAGAGATTAAATCAGAGAAAGCTATGGAAAGGATTCTTCTGATAGCCTCTTACAGTATACCTTACAAGCTTACAAGTTAAAGGGGAATTTATTGAAGATACAGAATATAATACAGTAGAAATGGCAATTAGTCTGCAGGAGTATTTGCATATTATAAAACAAAGTCACACTTTTCAGATAAATCAAAGAATGAATATTCCTGGCCTATGAAAATTCTCACTCTCTTTTTCCAATAGTGTTTAAAGAAGAAAATTACAGTTCATGTTTCTAAGAACATTTTTCTATAGCAGGCATAGATGAATGGCTGACCATTCAAATAGCAATTATGAAGCTGTATAAAAATTATTGTTTCATTGTTTTAATTGTGTAAAGTTGGCTAACATTAATACTTGTCTTTTATGTATGTGTTTGTATTTCTATCAGTATGAATTTGAAAATATTTTGGTTACTACTAAATTAAATTGACTCTTTTTTAAAACAACCAGGGTCTGAACTACCATGTCCTTAAACTTGAGAAGAATGCAGATTTATTTCAAAGAAACACATTACAGTGTTTCTGAACTCTTAAAAACTCAAGCTCTCCGGGCGCCTGGGTGGCTCAGTCGTTAAGCGGCTGCCTTCGGCTCAGGTCATGATCCCAGAGTCCTGCTCAGCGGGAAGCCTGCTTCTCCCTCTCCACTCTCCCTGCTTGTGTTCCCTCTCTCACTGTGTCTCTCTCTGTCAAATAAATAAATAAAATCCTAAAAAACAAAACAAAACAAAACTCAAGCTCTCTATCATAACCTCATACATTGATTTTTCATTTTTAAATTAATAGACTTCTATAGCAGTTTTGGGTTTACAAAGCAATTGAACAGAAAGTACAAGCAGTGCCTCCCACCATTTCCTTTACTAACATCTTGCCTTGTAGTGGTACATTTATCACAGTTATGAACTAGTGCTGATACATTATTGCCTAAAATGTATAGTTTGCATTAAGGTTCACTTTTTGTGTCCTACAAGCATATGAGTTTTACTAAATGCATAATGTCATGTATCTACCTTGACAGTATCATACAAAATAGTTTAGTTTCACTGCTCTAAAAATGCATTCATACACCAGCCCCCCCAACAAACTCCCCAACCCCTGGCTAACACTGTTCTCCTTGTCTTTGTATTTTGCCTTTTCCAGAATGTCATGTAATTGAAATTATACAGTATACGGCCCTTTCAGACAGTCTTCTTTTATTTAGCAATATACTTTTAAGGTTCCTCCATGTCTTTTCATTTTATTTTATGGCTAAATAACATTCTCTTATATAGATAGCTACCACAATTTGTTTATCCATTGACCTACTGAAAAAAATTTTGGGTGCTTCCAAATTTTGACAGTTATGGATAAAGCTGCTACAAACATCCATGTGCAGGTTTGTGGGACATAAGTTGTCAACTCATTTAGGTAAATATCTACAGCATGATGGCTTGCTGGGTCATCATTGTATATTTTAGATCCTAGAGTAACCTCACATTTTCATTTGAAGAGTTTTCATTGCTAACATAAGAATCAGATTGTAAAGAAACTTGATTTTCAGATTAAATTATTTTTTCTTAACTGAATCGTTTCCAAATATCAGAAACAATGTAGCTTTTCAAAAGAAAATCTGTATTAAAAATATGCATTTTTTTTCAATAGTAACTAAAAGATATCTAATCTAAGGTTATTTCTTCCTGTAAAAACACATGCTTTGTTATTAGGTGGGGTAAAGCAATAAGACATATTTAGAGCCTCTCAAAGTACTTTAAAAGTATTCATTAAAATCTCAGATTGCAATATAACTAGTTTGGGTCTGAACCTTGAAGCCTCCATAAGTAGTGCTTTTAAATTACTTAATTCCATTAAAAAATTAAATTAAGACTGTGTTCTTTTCAGTATTGTTATATTGAGTATACTAGAAACTTTCAGAATCACAAAGTGTGAGTAGAAAATAGCTTTGCTGCAAGTGGTAATTTACTTGGCTTCCTTGAAACTGAAACCTCAGAGGATTTCTTTCTTTGCGTCTATCTAACCTATATACTGCTTCAAAAATACATGGTGAATGCAGAAATTCCCTCCATAATATATCACAGAAGTTGGAAGTGCTAAAATCTTCCCTGATAATATTATGGTAGAATCTAAATTCCAAAAAAAATTCTTCTCTGTCTCAGTATTTTATCACTTTTAACTAATAAGGTATTTTAAAATGTGTTTGATATATTTAATAACAGTTTTTAAGGTTGATAGCTTTTATTGGTAAATGCTAAGAAATGTATTAAGATGTAAATTATTGAGTCAACCCTTTTATTCTGATATAGTTTATCTAAACTCTAAAGGACAACTGTTATACCTGCTTATCATGAAATTTCCGTAGCATGTTTATGATGAGCTCAAAGTTGACCACAATCCTACAAAGATTTATGAGTATATAAGTATAATTCATTTCTCCTATACATCTGGTCATTGTCTGAATTATATTATCTGCCTCATGTTAGCACTTAACTTTGTCACTTTCAGAGATGATATTTACAAGATGCCAAAACATCTGAATAAAGAGTGAAAATATCTCTTAATCATATAGATGCTTGATTACACTTTGTTTTTCATTTACTCCTCAAACTATGCTCTAAAAATCTAAGCACACACCCACACCCACACATAAAATCTAAGTACAAAGGTGGGATGATGAATGACACACACACACAAAAAGGAAAAGTACAACATGAGAATATATAGCAAGACTACCAAAGTCAAAATTAAGATACTTTCCACATAATAAAGATAACAGATAATATTTGATGAAAACTTACTATGTGCCAAGCATTGTTCTAAGTACTTACACAAATTATTTTTTTCTTTTCTTTCTTTTTTTTTTTAATCATCGCAGAAATCCCCTGTGGTATTTAATGCTATTATCATACTTGTAAAGGAAACTGAGACAGAGAGATTAAGTAACTTGCCCAAAGCCACTAAGCTCATATAGTGATATCACAATGTAATCCAAGAAGGCTAATTCTAAGAGCTTTCAACTATTCTCTAACACCTTATACACTGTATTTAATACATCTTGTTCTCTGTAATCTATGCCCTCTATATTTCAGATCATCTTACATTCTCAATTTATCTTATACTCTGGAACATCAAATAGTAAGATGCCAGAAGAAGGTGGAAGAAATAGTGAGCAGAGTAGATTACAATTAGTGCAACTCTAACCAGGTCTCCCATCTCCATGCTTGTGACCTAAACTGAAATACCCCAAATACCAATTTGATGATTAGGGTATATAAGTAACAAGTATGTATGATTAGGGGATAAATACAGTTTCCCAGAAGTACAGAGGTCTGATATTGATTATAACAATGAGAATGCAAAATTGGAGATAGTAAGTAGTTTTATAAATATAAAGTAGGCATAAGAGATTAATACATGTCTCTTTTTCTCTTCCTCCCTTCTTCCCACAAGCATTTATCAAATGTCTTTACTATATGCTAGACACTGTGATATATAATAGTACAAAATGAATAGCACATAGCTCCCAGTCTTAAAGATCACCTATTACAACATGGAAGAAATTTTTAAATTTAAATGTATTAAAACACATTTGATAATCAAAATTGATTATAAGAAACAACAAGGAGATTAAAACAAAGACATTTATTTGTGATTTCAAATGCCTTTGGATTTATATTTTGTGTGCATAGGATTTACCAATAAGGAAAGCCTTTACCAGACAGCACCCTGCCTGGGTACAGCATATGGTCTCAGTAGAGTTGAGTGTACAAAATCAACTCCTGTTCAAAGCATTGCCTGATGTTTTAAAAAAATTACAGAAATGTATTATGCAGCATCAATAGTTACAATGCTACATCTTTTCAGTTATAACTTAGAGAAAAGTTAGGTATCTTGTAACAATTAGGAAAAAAATCAGTGAAAGAAGATCTGTAAGGAAGACAAACATGAACAAATAAGCTGTTTTGTACCTTAAGAAATACAGAACATTTTGAAGACAGTTTTGTAGTAGTATAGAGGAAGGGCATATGGTTTCCTGTGAGTAAATTAGAGAAGGCGAGAAAAAGTCCTTCTTCAACTGAGTCTTTAAAAGGAGGTAAAATGGGCCGGTGCGAGAATGAATTCCAAGCAAAGGATAGAGATATACAAAGCACCTGAAAGGTTGTGACCAATGAGGAAATGGTATTTATTGATGGTTGAAATGAGGGGTCGTGGGAAATGTAGGTTGGGGCTTGATTTTGAAGAGCTCACAGTTCAGTTTATAACTAGAATTATAAGAGGATATAAGGGGGGGTGTAACAAAATAGGGGACTGAGATTGATAGTTGTTTTAGCAACATAATTAGCTATTTGGAAGATGTCCTATAGTGGAGGGGAGCTGGTTAAAGGAAAGGCAATGGACACAATTGTGGTGGTCCAGGAAGGAAATTATAAAGCATTAGATTTAGATCAGTGGATGTGCAGAACACAGAAGAGGCGAGGTTTTAAAGCAAAATGAGTAAGAATTTGTTAAATGATTGGATAGATTGAGCTTTGGTCCTATCCTAAACTATTTAACCCAGAATTATAAAAAATTAATGTATTAATATGCAAGAGTGTTTTATTCTCTATTAACCTGAAATTAAAGTTTTTATCACATTTAAAAACTCAAGTGATAAAGTTAGACATTCAGCATGACATTCAGATATAGTGCTATTTTATATATTTATGACCACCTGCATTAAGTATTAAAAGTTATCTAAACATAAGAGAATAAAATCATGTCTTACTTCCTCAATAACAAAGATAATATTATCCACCATTTACTGATTGCTCACCTGAATTTACTAAATATGAAAAACTATTCTAAGCTCTTTCTGATAATTATTATACCTCTTTCAGGTAAAGACAGAAAGGTTCGGAGAAATTATTTAAATTCATTAAGGTAACAGTGAGTTATCATTAAGAACTGAGATGCAAATTCAGGTCTCTCGGCTCCAAAGCTTTGATTCTTTAAAATTAGGTGATGTGGTTTTCTTTGAATGTTCTTTTGGATTAAAAAATGCTTTTTATAATAATCACTTTTGTTTTTAAAGATATATTTATGCATTTAGTTGATTCTATATTTTTGTTAACCAGCCTCGCTTTCATGTACTCAAAATATAATCTCCTCAAAAGGATATTTAATATCTCATTAGTAATGACTGAAATGTCTATGTTGCATTAACATTGGAATTCATTTTCCATTATGCAGAAATGAAATTCATCTTTTGCCTGCCTTCACCCATAGCTGCTAAAAAGGAAAACTCTCTTGCTTCTAAATGCTGCCTCTGGACTTGTCTAGTTTGACTGATTTCAGAAAATGTTACTTCTATTAATTACTTTCTCCAGCTCTGTGAGGAAAAATGGTTTAGTAAACTGTACCAATTGCATGTTTTCAATATTAATGTTATTAATATTGAATATTTAAAAATCTAGGGAGAAAAAAAATCCCCATATATTCTTTACAACAATTTTGTATACTCAATAAAATGACTTTGTTCTTTTATTTAATGATGTGATTTCACCTAATGCTTTTTCTTTCCCAAACTATTTCATATGCTTTTGTTCCTTTGACAAATAGGATATGTGTTGTCAAAGTTCAACCACTTATTTGGTGACATTTTCACTTTAAGCTATCCCTATTTTCAGTATCTAAGAGAGAATTTTAAGAAATATTTTTTGAGTCTAATAGGTCAACAGTTTATGAAAAGAACAAAAAATGTACTTTGTGTAATTTATTTGAAAGCTGTGCAGGAAATGTCATGGTAAAGTTTAGACAATTGTTATGTTCAACAAAAATGCAATTTTCACTTACAGGATATGGCTGCTTCACCAAGTGAACATTCATGGTAAATATTAATTCTTCTTAAATAATTTAAAGATGGCTTGATATCTTTTATTGATAGGGTCAGTTGCAATAAATAATTTCAGCATTTATTTATGATGAGTGCATTGATTTAAAAACTTGGAGCAATGCAGTGATGGGGGATTTGTAACCAATTATCATAGAATATCATTTGATATTAATATATATTTCAAACAATTTTAGTGAGAAACTACGAATTTCTGATTGCATTCCTCTTCTACTTTTCTTCCCATGTTAATGTTTAACATTTTCCCATTACATCATCACTTAGAGTAACATTTCTAAAACAGAGGCTCTGTGATGATCCGAGTGGGTAATGAAGACTGAGATCATAGCGTTTCAAGCAACTGTTTGCTAAAAACAGCAGCAAAATGCAGGACGAATAGATTAACTGACTTCATTGAACATTCTCCTTTCTAACCAACATGTGAAAGTTCATTAAAAAACAACAACAACAACAACAACAACAACAATAAACCATGTACATGTATAGAAGATAGCAAGAAGGAAATATTCTATTTCAATTCTGGCTATCCCTGGGTAAAATAATTTTTATTTTCTTTATTATACATTACAATTTATCTTATAATTTATTAAACATTTACTATGGGAAGGAATTAACAATTTTGATCTCTCCTTGTAACCTGAGGGAGTTTTCTAAATTACCCTGAGACCCTACTAAAAATGTATTTTTTTTTTGGAAAAATGTCTGTTCATGTCTTCTGCCCATTTCTTGATTGGATTCTTTGTTCTTTTGGTGTTGAGTTTGATGAGTTCTTTATAGATTTTGGATACTAGCCCTTTATCTGATATGTCATCCAAACGGCCAACAGACACATGAAAAAGTGTTCAATATCGCTCGGCATCAGGGAAATCCAAATCAAAACCTCAATGAGATACCACCTCACACCAGTCAGAATGGCTAAAATTAACAAGTCAGGAAATGACAGATGTTGGCGGGGATGCGGAGAAAGGGGAACCCTCCTACACTGTTGGTGGGAATGCAAGCTGGTGCAGCCACTCTGGAAAACAGTATGGAGGTTCCTCAAAAAGTTGAAAATAGAGCTACCATATGATCCAGCAATTGCACTCCTGGGTATTTACCCCAAAGATACAAAAGTAGGGACCCGAAAGGCTACGTGCACCCCGATGTTTATAGCAGCAATGTCCACAATAGCCAAACTGTGGAAAGAGCCAAGATGTCCATCAACAGATGAATGGATAAAGAAGAAGTGGTATATATATACAATGGAATATTATGCAGCCATCAAAAGGAATGAGATCTTGCCATTTGCAACGACGTGGATGGAACTGGAGGGTATTATGCTGAGCGAAATAAGTCAAACAGAGAAAGACATGTATCATATGACCTCACTGATATGAGGAATTCTTAATCTCAGGAAACAAACTGAGGGTTGCTGGAGTGGTGGGGGGTGGGAGGGATGGGGTGACTGGGTGATGGACACTGGGGAGGGTATGTGTTCTGGTAAGCGCTGTGAATTGTGCAAGACTGTTGAATCTCAGATCTGTACCTCTGAAACAAATAATGCAATATATGTTAAGAAAGAAAAAAAAGAAGAAGAATGTAGCAGGAGGGGAAGAATGAAGGGGGGGAAATCTGAGGGGGAGAAGAACCATGAGAGACGATGGACTCTGAAAAACAAACTGAAGGTTCTAGAGGGGAGGGGGGTGGGAGGATGGGTTAGCCTGGTGATGGGTATTGAGGAGGGCACGTTCTGCATGGAGCACTGGGTGTTATGGACAAACAATGAATCATGGAACACTATATCTAAAACTAATGATGTAATGTATGGGGATTAACATAACAATAAAAAATTTAAAAAATGTATTTTTTTTTTTTTTTGCTCTTATGGCATATAGTTATATAAGATTCCTTTAAGATAAGTTTTAATTTTTGGCACAATTGAAACCACTATTACACACAGCCTCTTGTGAGAACTGGTCACATGTTAGGAGCAAGATAGGAGGCAGTGGGAGACAGAATCAATGATCAACTGGTGAACACAGACTGAGACCTTGTTTTTAAAAGACCAGAAAGCTGCTGAAGAGCCACAGTGCAGGCTCCAAAAGGGGATGACGCCATAGCATTTGGCAAAACTGCAGCATTCACCCTCTTGAATGGAGTGCTGTGAATGTATTTAGCAGGGCTCTTAAGTCAGTCATGAGGCAGTCTTGCTGCTAAGAACATTTCACAGTCTGATCTTCCAAAACAGTGTTATTTTGCAATATTAAAGATTGAAATGCATTGTTACTTTCCATCATGTTAGGTTGCTTAAGATCTTTTTGTCCTTCAGTGGCCAGATTTTAATGGCACTTTTCATGTTATATGTTGGAAATTGTCTTTGTGTTTTCAGTCCCCTGAAAAGTCCACAATTTAAAGAGATTTTTGAAAACTCTCAGCTTCCTAGAGCATCCTTAGGTTAAAGTGAATGAAAGTTGATAATGTATGTTCCAACTAATAGATGGCCAAGAATAGAATAAATACTATTAAACATATCTGCTAGCACCTAAGAACATAGACACTTTAGAACAAACCTTGAGAGATTTAGACAGCAGGCAAGCAGCCACCGGCTAAGTTCTGGCGTCTGACCTTTGTTTCCACTGTCTCCCATATGACTGGGTGGCGAATATCATGGGAGATCAATATGCAGCTGAGAGTAAGACTGTAAAGAGTGATTTTATTATATGTCTGCAGCTGAATAGACTTTTTTTAATGGTCCACATTGATCTCTGGGCCAGGGAGTAGGGTTTAGAGAGAGGTGAAACAATGTGTCAGGAAATGGGAAGTCTTCTTGATGAACTGATGCTGCATCTAGAAATTTACACTCATTTGGAAAACACTTTCTCTCTTAAATTCAAATACTCACCACATTTAAGGTATACTTAAATTATTATTAGTGGTGATAATAATTTGGATAAGTAAAATCGTAGTTATACCATTTGTTGTCAGAGCTTCATCTCTCTTCCTTGGGTTATTTTTTTTGATGGCCAACATTCTACTACCATGTTTATAATTCCTTGGATTTAGATACGTGGTTTCCCCCATCCCCACCTCAAAATATTCTCCTACTCCAAAGCTATGCATGGTAGCAAGAGATTTACTTCCTTTGCATTTTTTAAACCAGGAGACTTTAAACACATTATTCATGCATCCTACATGTCTTTCCGACATAGTTTGCGCTTCTGCATTGTATTTTGTTGCATCCAGAAGAGTGTCCCAGGAGCCAAAAAGAAATAGCAGATTTCTATGAATGAACACAGGCTTCGTGGAATAGCATTCCTTCTGTTTTTTTTCATGAGAATATAGAAAGCATTTCTTAATTACTTATTAAGCATTTATAAAGTACATAAGTAGACACACATGCAATCACAATAAGATAGTGGCCCTTATTATAGTTTTCGTTGTAATGGCTCTTAGAGTTGGGGACAAAATATATATACACACATGGCAGTTATATGCATGTATATGTGTATATACACATACACATTCTGAATACTCTATTTAGAAAAGTTAGTGGTTGGGACACAATAGGATCTATAAAATGATATACAGTACTTTGTGATGGGTTGTGAGCATGAATATGAGAGAAGGAACATTTTTGGAAATAATTACTGAGAAATTTCTGAAACTTCTTATATTTTAAACTTAAATTTGATTTTTTGTTTAGAGAAGTATTATTACTGTCAATTATGATTTTTAAGAAAATGCTTTTCAAACATTATATTGCCTCTTAAATTTTAAATTATTGCCTCAGTAGCATATTTTCAAGGAAGTACAGTTTAATTTAAAGTATTAAAAAATTTTCATGGTATACTCACATCTACACTACAAAAGAATAATAATAAAAGTATTTTAATTATTGCCATATAATTGAAAAAATACCCATCACTTTATAATGTTAATAAAAAAGCCATGCTCAAAATTACAGAAATTCAGGAAAGGTAAATTGATGATATAAATGGCAATAATAAGGACCAAAAAAGTTAATAAACAAGAAATTTTATATTATTCACTCAATTTCATATAGGCTACTTAAAACAATCTTTTTGCTAAGTGAGTATATCCTATTTCAAAATAAAAAGTCAAATTTATACCGACATATGATACTTTTCCAGGATACATAGATACATAATCTAATTCAGATAATTCAAATCACATGCTGCATAAATTTAAATATTGCATTATTACAGCTGACAAAAGGTAGACATATAAATGTGGCTATTTCCTCTAGAGAGAAGATAATTTAAAACCTATGTCCTTCTATCGATCTCTCAAATACACATTTAATTTTATTTTTATTGTTCTTCTGTCTTAACAGTTTAAGAACTCAGTTTTGAGGAAAAGCTTATTAAGGATGTGATAGTCTTCATTGATTGCTAAAACTGCAGCAAATAGGCAAAGGTAGAATCTCAGACTTGATATTTTAAATGTGACTGAGCTTCCAGAACTTCTTAATAAATTTTACTTTAAGGTGTCTGTTCTTGAGGATTATTTTCTTGAAAACATGATTGTAGGACCATTGCTTAGAATCATCCACTGAATGCTTCCTTTATTTTGTTTTAATCATTCAACATGTAAGATTTTTTTTCCTTTTAATAATAAAACATTTGTGAAAATACTTAGAAAAGCTGGTCCTAAAATTACCAAAATGGCTCTGGTGCATCTGGTAATACAGAAAAATATTGGGAAACACATTTGGTAATCAAAATTAATTTTGATAAAAAACTACAAAGAGATCAAATCAAAGACATTCATTTGTGATTTCAAGCCTTTGTCTTTATCTGCCATGTGCACAAGATTTACCAATAAGGAAAATCATTACCAGACAGCAGACAATAGGTTTGGGAGTGTAAAATTAACTCATGTTTGCAGCATTGCATGATTTTTTTTTTAACTATAGAAAGGTGTTCTTCAGCATCAACAGTTACAACACTACCTTTTTTCAGTTGTCTTATAATTTAGAGGAATATTGGAGCTCATATAATAATTAGGAAAAAAGTCAATAAAAGTAGATCAAGTTGAAGTCATGGTTAATTTGAGAGCTAGCCCTCTCAATGTATATGGCAAAGGATAGGTGAACTTCCTTAAAGAATTTAAAAGAATATATTTTTTAAAGTAATGAAAATGGTAAAATATTACATGGTTACACTGGTTGTATTACTGATAATTTAACATATTTTATGTCTTATAATTATCTTTGATTTTTGTGGTAATGTTCTAAAAATCACTTGAGGCATTCAATGTGATATATGCTTACAAAGAATGAATGAAAGATTGATAGAGAAAAATAAAAATAATACATAAAAGTGAAATTATACAAAACATTTTAATTTATAAAAATAAACTTTACACTTTTATTAGAAAAAAAACCTGAAACTAAAGAAATTATTGAAGTTAAAATTATGTTCCTTCACAAGAACTATTATACTTTAACAGAATTCTTCTGAACTTAAGGCTATGAAAAAAATATTAGTTTCTCTTATGTTTTTGTTAACTAATTTTTTTTCCCAATTTTATAGTAGCTACTGTTTTTCTGCTATAAAAAATGAGCAAATTAACAGACTTTTACTTTACTTCCATCTCCCCTTGTTATTCTGCCAAATTTTGTTATTCGTATTTTTAATTTTACATTTTAAATATTTATAATTATGGTATACATTAATGCTGTTCATAAATATTTCTGGCTCTCTGCTTTCCAAGCATATGGTAGAATTTGTGTTCTATCCCTGTCTTAGTCTGCTCGGGCTGCCATAAAAATATATCATAGACTGGTGGTTTAAACAGGAGAAATTTATTTTCTCGCAGTTCTGGAGGCTAGAAGTCTGAAATCAGAGTGCCAGCACTGTGGGCCTCTTGGTAAGGACTCTTCTAGGTTTGTTGACAGCTGTCTGCACCTTACGTCCTCACAGGGCCTTTCCTAGGTGTGTACACACGTTCTCTCGTCTCTCTCTTGCTCTTCAGATAAGGCCACTGACCCTTTCCCTTCTGAACCCATTTAATCTTAATTACCTCCTAAAAGCCCTAGCTCCAAAGACATCACACTGGGTCAACGTTGGGACTTCAATGTGTGAATTTGGTAAGACACTATTTGGTCCAGAGAAATCCCCACTTAAATTTAATATAGCCATATGACTTCTCTGGCCAAAAATATGTAAGTGTAACTTTTTAAACCCTGTCTGAGTTGCCAGGTTTCATTTCCACTGCTACCCTGAGAGTGGAAGTTTCCATTGAGATGAAGCCTTTCCTGTCTGGTTCTCTGAGGGATTACCACAGATAGGGCCCCACTTCTGGCCTGCGTCTGTCTGTATGACGTGGTAGAATTAAACCCTCCTTGTTGTGCTAAGCCATTGAGATAGTGCCGCGTGTATTACTATGGTGTTACTTAACTCATCTGGATGATGTAATGAAGCACGTCATCTGATCTGTGTCAGTAGTTGGTTCTCTGAGATTTCAGTTGTCCAATTGCATTTATTTAATTTTATCACCTCTCTCTTTCAGTCATTTTGATCTTATGTTAATTCATTATCCAATCATACTCTTTTAAAAATGTAATATTCGATTTTGTGTTATTTCTTTTGGGGGCATATCTATTTTCTTTCTAAATGTGGGAAATATAATTATTAAGTTCATTTTGTTTTTCTGAACTCTGAAAGTATCTCCACTCTTTTTTGCATTGAGCTCTGTCCTAGAGAAGTCTGAGGATAGTCTGATATTTGGCCCCTTCTAGTTGATGTTTTTTTTCTGTTGCAAAGAACATAAATGTTTAAATTCTTTTTATTGACAAATATTACACACATGTTAAAAAGTGCATAAGAATAAATGATAGCATAATTTGTAATAATGCAGCAAACTTTTAGTTTGAAAAATAGAACAATGCCAGGATCACAGCCTGCCCTTTAAGTGGCCTAACTTTTTAAATTATAACTTTCTTGCTTTTCTTTATATTTTACCTTCTTTCTGTGTTTATATATAAAAAATATATATTTTAAATTTTAAAAAAGCTGAACTATATAGAGATCTCTCTTTCTCCACATGCATGCACCAAGGAAAGGTCACAGTAAGAATGTGGCCAACCACATTTCAAAAACTGAACCATTTTCCTTCCTTCCTTCTTTCCTTCCTCTTCTTTCGTTTCTTCATTCATTCATCCTATTGTTCTTTTATTCTCTTCATTCATTAAACATTACATTTTGGGCCCCAACCTTTTGTTACCTATTGCTTTATTTTGGTCATTGTCATATAGCATTTGATTGAATTGATATACCATAACTTTTTTTTAAATTTTATTTTATTATGTTATGTTAGTCACCATACATCATTAGTTTTTTTTTAATTTAATTTTATTGTGTTGTTAGTCACCATACATTACATCATTAGTTTTTGATGTAGTATTCCATGATTCATTGTTTGCATATAACACCCAGTGCTCCATTCAATACGTGCCCTCCTTAATACCCATCACGGGGCTAACCCATCCCTCCACCCCCTTCCCCTCCAACACCCTCAGTTTCTCAGGGTCCATAGTCTCTCATGGTTCATCTCCCCCTCTGATTCCCCCCCCTTCATTTTTTCCTTCCTACTATCTTCTTCTTCTTCTTTTTTTTTTTTAACATATAATGTATTATTTGTCTCAGAGGTACAGGTCTGTGATTCATCAGTCTTACACAATTCACAGCACTCACCATAGCATATACCCTCCCCAATGTCCATCACCCAGCCACCCCACCCCATCCCTCCCACCCCCCGCCACTCCAGCAACCCTCAGTTTGTTTCCTGAGATTAAGAATTCCTCATATCAGTGAGATCATATGATATTTGTCTTTCTCTGATTGACTTATTTCGCTTAGCATAATACCCTCTAGTTCTATCCACGTCATTGCAAATGGCAAGAGTTCGTTTTTTTGATGGCTGCATAATATTCCAGTGTGTGTGTGTGTGTGTGTGTGTGCGCGCGCGCGCGCGCGTGTGCATGCGCACACACATCTTTATCCATTCATCTGTTGATGGACATCTTGGCTCTTTCCATAGTTTGGCTATTGTGGACATTGCTGCTATAAACATTGGGGTGCACCTACCCCTTCGGATCACTATATTTGTGATCTACCATAACTTATTTGTGCAGTTTACTGCAGATTTATATTTTAGTTCCTTTGAGTTTGGGCTATTTTCTATCATAATGCAACTAACATTTCCATACATGCATCCTGATGTAGAAATGAGTTGTACTCATTATACTTTGAGTTATACCTAGGAGTGGAAGTGCTGCATTGTAGGCTATATATTTAGCTAACATTACTCGATGATGACAAATTGCTTGCCAAAATGTACTAATTTAAACCTTCATAGGTATGGCATGAGAGTCCCCATTGCTCTACATCTCCATTAACATCTGTTGCTTTGAGACTTTTAAAATTTAGCCAATGTGGTGAGTGTGTATTTGATATCTCATTATGATTTAACTGGAATTTTCCTAATGACTAGTGACACTGAGCACCATTTACTACTCTGTCAGTTAAATGTGTTGCAAATGCATTTTATCCTACAGTGCGTATTTTGGTAACAATACTTTTATACTCTGCAGAATTAGTGTTGAGTAGATTATTTTGTATAACACTGCATAAAGGCATATATTGGATTTAGGATTCTGTTCACCTCCAAAACGTCTGATATCATTAAAGGAAAGTTGAACAAGACCCCACAGGGGAGTTGATGAGTTTTTGTTGGTTTTGGGGAGGAATAAAAGCTACTACCAGTGGCTATTATGAGTAGTTTTTCTAAGTGGAACTAGGGAGGTTATTAGCCAGAAAGCTGAAGTTTTTTCAACCTTAAGTGTTAGTTTTTAAATGACATACTGTCAAACAATATCAGGATATTGCATTTGGTTATCACTACTTGGCTTCTAGTATGTGTCAGATTTTATACTAGAATCCCAGGACTTGGGAAGTGAATAAGAGATCGTTCTTGTCCTCAAGGAGCTTTAAACTTAGGTCAAAAATATAAGGCTATACATTTTTAAAATGTGAAAAATGATAGCCATGTAAACTGTTCAGAAGGGGGGTAGTGTCATAGTAGTGTCACATAGGGACTTGGAAAGAACTGTATCTTGGAGGGAAATCTGAAACTAGATGATGGGGAATGAGTAGAAGAGCATTCCCAGCAGAAGGAGTAAGAGGACAAAGGTGGCAAGGGTGGAGACGCAGAAGAGGTTTCAGGGCAAATAAAGTGACTAGATAGACTAGGTGAGAGATGAATGGAGGGAGTAGCGCAAGACAAATATACAGAGGGTTGGTAATCAGTGTCAGTGATCGTTAGTGCCAACATACAGAGCTCAATATATATGTTCTTTGGCTACCAGAATGCCATCAAGAATTTTACAGTCGCAGGCCGGGGTGTGGAGAACTAACAAGGCAAGTCCTGTTTTAGTAAGAGTAATTTGGAGAAACTACATGGAATAAATAGGTGGAGCAAGGAAAATAAAATAGAATGGTGAGTTTACCAACCATCTCTAATGGAAAGATGGAGAAAAAAACAATTGTTGGGAACTTTATTGGAAAAATCAACTACTCTTCATAAAAATTTCGGTAAGTGGTAAGATTTAGAGAAAACTTTAAAAATCATCATAATTTGATGTGGGTGATACTGAGAGAATAATGGTACTACTTGAAAATGGTACCACTCTTATTTATTCTACATTATGTTTGTATATGCATTTGAGAGACCAGAGAATAGAAAGAAAGAAATTGGCCTTAAAATGTAAGAGCTACACTACACTACATTCTTTCACGGGCAAATATGGAGCCTTCCAAGGTACATTTATTTCTTCTGGAAAAAATATTCTGTGCAATTTGAATTGTCTAGGCAAATATCACTGCTAAAAATAAAAAGTTATATGGTTTTTCTTTCTCATTAGAAGTATAATATGAGGGGCTCCTGGGTGGCTCAGTCGTTAAGTGTCTGCCTTCAGCTCAGGTCATGATCCCAGGGTCCTAGGATTGAGCCCCACATCGGGCTCCCTGCTCAGCGGGAAGCCTGCTTCTCCCTCTCCCACTCCCCCTGCTCGTGTTCCCTCTCTCGCTGTGTCTCTCTCTGTCAAATAAACAAATAAAATCTTTAAAAAAATAAGTATAATACGAAAATTTTCCTTATTGTAAGAATAAGGAATATTTTGTCATATAGTTCATCTGAGAGCATGTTTTGGAGAAAAAAAAAAAAAGTGCAACTACTTAATAGTGTTTTTCCCTGAAGGATCAGCACCATATGTTCATAAAGAATCTGAAAATATTTTTCTATTTTTTTTCCTCAGTGGTCCATTTGTTTGGAAGCCTAAAATAGATTGTAATTACTAAGAGAAAATGGTTTTGGAAAAAACTAAAAGAAGTTGTCTGGCAATACTAGCTTTTTTTTGTTGTGAGCAAGTACCAGATTAATAATGGAAAATACATTAATACTTCAGATGTATTTGGGAAATGACATTGTGATCCCAGAAATGGTTATACAGACTTTTAAGAGATGCCTAATATTTTCTCTGTAATTAAAATTTTAATTGTAGGTTTATATGTCACATAGGTAGCTTATGGATCAACCCTTCTTGAAAGATATATTTTTTTATTATGATGTTAAAAAATCATGTACACTCTTAATGGTTCTACTCTTCTTCTAGGAAATATTAGTTTCTTTTGAAAGAGTCGTTCAAGAAATCACAAAGTTTTCCCTACATTTACCATACTTAGTGCCTGGAAAATTTTCTTTTCTCTATGACCTTTACAAGAGCACAGATTTAAAGCATTAAATAGTGAATGTCAGAGTGCTTTCCTGGAGGCATAAAGAGCTCACTCACAGTATAGTTATTATACAACTCACATACCTTTATATAGTTTCTGTTCTAGGAAATAAAAGGTTAAACATGCTTTTCATATTGCAAAAGCCGAACAGTGACAAATGGAGGGGCATGTTTTTTAACCTCTTTTGATTATCTGTAATGTTTAAGAAATGCTACAGTGAATAAAACCTTTTAAATAGAAAATTATATTCAAAGGACTGTGACAGACTGTCATGACATCTTATGTCCTAGTAGCATGGAAACAAACTTGGAAATCACTCTAACAGTTAAGACCAGCACAATGGAATTTTAATTACGGAGTAATATTTTGGTATGAAGGATAAATAGGAAATTTCAGCCAGTCAAAATTGACAAATGGAATCTCTATTGCTAGGAATTTGCAATATATGCCTATTGTATATATTACATGCATTTTAATGTTCAGATTCTGTATTCCATTTGTAGTCTGTGGTAGCTGAATTCTTTCTTCCAACACTGACAGTTTTCAATTCTACCTAATTATTTTCAGAGTCAAAAACTCAGAATTTTTCTCTCCATTTTTCTGTAGTACCTAATTTTTGCGTTCATTGTAAGGAAAAACTTCCATTGGAAGTGGCATATTTTAGACAGCAGAATGTTTACTGTGGCCTAATATTTCTGATGTTTGGAGAATTTAGCAGTGGTGCTTAGGCTTTAGGGAATTAACTTGGAAAACAAGTGTCTACACTGCTTGTGAAGATCATGCAGAATCCAGTGTGGGTCGATAAGGAAATTAAACTAGGTCTGCGTTATTGATGGTTCCTCTGGGCTATCTGAGGCTAGGAAGGACAACAATTGGCTAGTTTGTTGGAAACAGGGACATCCAAATAGAAAGCATGATCCAAAGTGTTAAACAAACAAAAAGCAACAGGTCAGACAAAGGGACAGAGGCCTCCGTTCTCCCAGATCAGAGAATTTCAAATGCATACATTAACTTCCTGGCACTGCAGTTGCTCGGATGCATCATAGTGCTCCAGTGTCCAATACAAATCTAGATCATGTGGGCGCCTGGGTGGCTCAGTTGGTTAAGCGACTGCCTTCGGCTCAGGTCATGGTCCTGGAGTCCCGGGATCGAGTCCCACATCGGGCTCCCTGCTCGGTGGGGAGTCTGCTTCTCCCTCTGACCCTCCTCCCTCTCATGCTCTCTGTCTCTCGTTCTCTCTCTCTCAAATAAATAAATAAAATCTTAAAAAAAAAAAAACAAAAAAACAAAAAAACAAATCTAGATCATGTGTATATGCAAAGTACACTATGGATTCAAAACAGTACAAATGAAAAAAATGTGAAACACCTCAATAATTTTTAAGTTGATTATATATGAACCCATTTCAAATATTAAAATTACCTTCACTTCTTTTTTTTTTTACCTTTACAAATATGCCACTAGAAAGTTTAAAATTACATATGTGGCTCCTATTATTGTTAGTGAAATGTGACTCAATGGTCTTAAGGAATCATCTTTATTTTCTATAAAAATCTGTGATCCCTGAGTTGATCCAGAAACTGGGTCAGGTCTTCCTGGCAATGACCATAACTTCAGAGTTCAGAGGCTGATTTATGGAGAAGATCACATTCTCTGATAAATAATTCATATCTCTCTTTCTTCCAAAAGGGTCCTCCTTAAGTTCTTTTAGGGATCTTCATGTCACCATTTTAACATTTGGATGGAATCATTTGTGGTATTTGAAATTTGTTGGATTATCTATTTGCTTTAGAAAATAAACGAATTTATAAAGACTCGAGAACTGGCTACTTTTAAATATTTAAAACTTCAATGTAGCTGTAGGCTTCTCTTTAAATAAATAATTATTTCCATATAAAAATATAAAAATATATATGTTGAAATTCTCAAGCATCATCTTGACAAGATTTTAAAACCAAACAACTTGGTTAACAATCTATGTTTTATCTGAAAATTCTGTAAATACTATTGCATAATATTACTACATTTCATGTATTAGACATTTAGGAGGTATAAATGTGTGTGTTTAAATTAAAAACTCGTTTGTGTTTGTGACCTATATTATTATCCTTTGGACTAGGAAGGTAGAAAAAAAAATGTGAAAAAAAATGCGGACATGTTGGTAAAACAATCCTCTTTTCAGCACCATAAGTCTTTGGTCTTGAATTACATTTATGAAAATTAAATGTAACTTTTTAAATACAGTAATGTATTTTCATATTTTGTTTCTGTGCCTACAAACTACTTTGAAATACAAGAAAATATCCAGCCATTAAAGTGTTTTCCTTTGTTTGACTCTTTATAGGATCACTTTCAGTTTCTCAATAGTACAGGTTTATACATTGTCTTATGCTTTAGAAATAGTTAAATTAAGAAGTCTCGAGTATGTAATGCTCTGCATAAATTAGTTTTATTCATCTTAGTATAGTAGACATGAATACTGAGTCTATCAAATACTAAATACAAAAAAGTAATATCTTCCACCTATCTCTTATAATTGCTGCATGATTTGAGAATTATGTAACAGTTTCTGTATTAGGGTATATCAGAGTCATAGGAGTATGTATGTATCATTTACACGTATTTAAAATCATTTGACCCCATTTTTTTGTTTTTGTTTTTTGATATAATGGTCAAATGCAAGGACAGTAATAAGTATTTGAACATCATAGACATCATGAGTAATCGCATGAATATATAATAAAGTACTCAATTTAAAGAATCAAATCTCCATCCCAGGGCTCCTGGGTGGCTCATTCGGTTAAGTGTCTGCCTTCGGCTCAGGTCATGATGTTGGGGTCCTGGGATCGAGCCTCACGTTAGGCTCCCTGCTCAGGGGGGAGTCTGCTTCTCCCTTCCCCTCTACCTCTCCTCCTCACTCGTGCTCTCTCTCTCTGAAATAAATAAATAAAATCTTTAAAAACAAACAAACAAAAAACAAATCTCCATGCCATATCATCTACACAAAATATTAGAGTTTATATCCAGATAAACTTTTTGGAAGAAAGAGAGTTCCAGAGAACCTGCTGTTTTTTTGTTTTTTGTTTTTTGTCTTTTTCATTGCTACATCATGTATGTATTTAAGTATGGAAGTAGGACTAAATGCTTGGACAAATATAGAATATGAGCACTACAGTTGGTAATTCAGTAGTTAAATTATTAGATATTATCATTATGTTAGTTTTTTTTTTCAGGATTCTATATATCCTCACTCCTTTTCTCATCCTCAGCTTCAATAAACTCATGTGTTATATGGATATAAGATTAATACCCTTCATATTTCTCTTGCAACTACTTAAAAGATTTCGATATTTACAGTGATGAACATTTGCAAATAAAAATAAAGGCATTTGTAGAAGAATACATACAAGTTATTGTTCTTTCATGTTTTGGAATGGTTTTTATGAATAAAAATAGAGTTTGTACATAATTTAATGAAAACAAAATTGTCAAGTGAAATTTGTACATGTATGTTTACTTTATAGTCTTGCACGTGAGTACAAGCATAGTGTGTATGTGCACACATATAGAAACATTGATGTAGGCATGCATGTGTATATTTATATATTTATCATGTACTAAAGGAAGGCACATTATGAATTAAATTGTTACTTAAATGAGGTTAATATAAATTAGATGTTGAAACATTTTAAGCATTTTAATTAAGAAATTTAAGTACCACTAGCACTAATTATTTGTAAATGAGTGTATTCTTAAGAATGAAGATCAAATAAATTTTACTGTATCTTGCAATAAATTTTTAGCCAAACCCCAGAGGCTGGCTCAGAAATAATAATAATTTTTTAAAAATAAAATAATTTTTTATAGACAAATTATTTCTCTAGGAAAAATGTAAACACATTCATGTGTTGTTTGCATGGGCACTGGGGCATGATATGCCAAATTAGTGAAATGAAAACATGCTTATCAATGTAAGTATGTTTTATTTACTAATAGATGGGAGTAACTAGAATCCAGTTAGATCATAGTTGCTAAGGATAAATGTTTTTCCTTTTAACGTGTTTTTCTGTTAGATGTGGCATTTACTTTTATAGATTATATATATAGATATAGATATATGCCATGTAAGAAGCAACATTAAATTATATAAGAATATAGAGCATGCACAGACATACATCCATGGTAAGAACCTATTATGTGTTATAGACTTTAAGTCCAAAATGGACTTCAAGCCCCAAATCCAGGTTTATCATATATAATTCTGGTCTAATAGTAGTCTTAAGATTGTTTTTAAGTGTCATGTGAATTTAACAAACATACTCAGATGTTTGTAATCGGTTCTTTTGAAATTGAAGTATTTCTTGCTCCTGCGCATCAGAAGTAGGTTAGAACAGAAGTTGTACATGCTGGGTGTGCATACTGGCTTTGCTGTACACAGACCAGGTGTTGAATACAGCTAGTCAGTGACTGTGCTAGGAATTCCTGACCACACACAGAGCCTGTAGAATCAGAGATGGGAAGGAAAGGAGGCCGGCAAGGCAAGTTACTGAAATCTCAGCCTAGAGCTGAAGAGACTTAAAAATGTTCTGGTTTCTGGTTTTGTTTTGAAAGGAAATTCTTCTGTATGTGTAATTATACTCCCCTGGAATAATTTTATTAGTTCTTGTGTTCACAAATCCAAAAACATTAAGACTGTAGAAAACAGAAAATAGTTTGTATTACAAAACAGTTGTTAAACTTTTGTAAAACTTATGTGTATATTATAAAATACCAGAACAATGCAAAATATTTTGAAATAAAGATGATCAGAAGCAAAGTAATTACCAAAGCAGAGGAAAAAATGAGTCTTCAGTTCAGATAGTCATATTCCCTGTTTTGTGATACTATTTTTCTTTTAGAGTACTTAAAACCAGAAAAAGAGGGGCACCTGGATGGCTCAGTTAAGCATCTGCCTTCAGCTCAGGTCATGATCCCCGGGTCCTGGGATCAAGCCCCGTGACGTAACGGGCTCCCTGCTCAGCGGGGAGTCTTCTTCTCCCTTTCCCTCTGCTGCTCCCCCTGCTTGTGCTCTCTCTCTCACCATCTCTCTCTCTGTATCAAATAAATAAATAAAATCTTAAAAAAAAACACAAAAAGAAAGGGACATCCATATACATACAGTTGGCCCTTGAACAACAGGTTTAAACTGCATGGGTCCACTTATATGTGGATTCTTTTTATAGTACAGAACTGTAAATGTATTTCTCTCCCTTATGATTTGCTTAATAACATTTTCTCTTCTCTAGCTTATTTTATTGTACAAATAAAATGTGTAATATGTATAACATCAGAGTATGTGTTAACTGCTTATGTTATCAGTAAGGCTTCCTGTCAGCAGTAGGCTATTAGTAAAGTTTTTGTGGAGTCAAAAGTAATATGCAGATTTTTCAACTGTGCAGGAGGTTGGTGCTCCTAACCCCTGCATTGTTCAGGGATCAACTCTGTATATGTGTGTGTGTGTGTGTTTGTGTGTGTGTTTATATATATGGCAATGTTAATTCCTTTCAAAGTAGTATTTTTAAATTAACTTTTAACTTTAGAATAGTTTTAGATTTACTTAAAAATTATAAAGATTTGTCAGTTAATGGGTTAACATTGATGCATATTAATAACTAAAGTCCATTCTTTGTTCATATTTCCTTAGTTTTTACCTGATGTTCTTTTTCCCTTCTAAAATCCCATTTAGGATGCCACATTATATTTAGTTGTCATGTATCCTTAGACTTTTTTTGGTTGTGACAGTTTCTCAGTCTTTCCTTGTTTTTGATGACCTTGACAATGTTAAGGACTATTGATCAGGTATTTTGTAGACTGCCCCTCCATTGGGGTTGTCTAATGTTTTTCTCACGATTAACCTGTGGATATGAGTTTTGGAGAGAAATACCACAGAGATAAAGTGCCTTTCACATCTTATCAAGGATATATACTATCAACATGACTTATCACTGTTAATGTTGATATTGATCACCTGGCTGAGGTAGTGTTTGTCAGGTTTCTCTGCTGTGAATTTATTTTCTCCCGCTTTCCATGCTGTATTCTTCAGAAGGAAGTCACAATGCACAACCCACTTAAGGAGTGGGCAGTTAAGTTCCACCTTTTTGAGGGTGGGATATCTACATAAAACTATTCAGAATTCTTTTACATGGGAGTTTCGTCTCTTCTCCCCAATTTATTGTTTTTTTTTTTTATTCAGTCATTTCATTGTATCAATATGGGCTCATTAACATTTACCTTATACACTGGGTTATAATCTAATAATACTTAGTTTTGTTACTCAAATTGTTCCAGCCTTGGCCACTGTTAGCTCTTTCAGATGGCTTCTGTGCTCCTTTGACATGCTCCAATTATTTGTCTGTATGTGTGCACCGTGTGCAGATGCACACATGTCTATATGTGGTTTGAGCACTTCCTTATATTATGGTACTGATAGATGGTCATGGCTCATCTTGTATATTTTTTGCCACAGTAGTAGAATTGGACGTTTCTCCAAGTAACCCTGCTTCCTTCTGTTGGACAACAGTATTAAAAAAAACCCAAGATCTGGAAAAACAAAACCAAACAAGCAAACAAACAAAAAACCCAAGATCTGGGTGCCACATGTGTTTATTGCTACTGATGTTTTGTTGCTTCTAGGTCCCCTCAACTTACACAGCAGGGAAAGATACTTGTATGCATACTAGCTTGTGAATATAGCTGTAAATATAAATATTTCTATATGTAATCATTGTAATCATATTAACCTAAACATGAGTCCATAATAATGTCTCCAGGTCTAATCCATTACCACATAGGTCATTCTAGACTTCTCCCCTTGCTTCTCTGTAAACTCTCAAACAG
Source organism: Halichoerus grypus (assembly GCF_964656455.1). Lineage (NCBI taxonomy): Eukaryota > Metazoa > Chordata > Mammalia > Carnivora > Phocidae > Halichoerus > Halichoerus grypus. Next base: position 145,401,160 of record NC_135715.1, read on the forward strand.
TGAGACCTCGGCTCCTACCACTTGCTATTAATTTATTTAATTGTTCAGTTCCAGTATATACGTATAGTGGTTTCATAATTGTTAAGTCATACCACCATGGGAAACATCATAAACTAGAGTACAGTGAACTGTCAGGAGAAAGGGAATGAGGGAAGCAAGAAAGGGCAGGAGAAAAAGACTCAGTGAGAACCTAGACTCAGCTGGAGACAAGCTTTAGTATGATCCCATGGAAAAACTACTGGAGGCCAAATAACACCAGAATGTTAGTTCACATTGAATATCTAGCATTTTATACCAACAGTTCATTGACTGAGGTCTTAGGGAGGGAGCATGAAGCTTCTATTTGGTGGAGGACAAATCTGAGAAGGGGGCAAAGGTGAGTCTTTAGCTGCATAGCAGCTGAGGGGTGGGTGTCCCAACTGGTAAAGAGGACCTGAGATCCCAGTAGCATCCTCTACACAGGTGTACCTGGATGATTTTGCTATTGTTCTTGACACTGTTTTCCAGAGTCCAGTACTTAGGCTCAAAATCCTCAATAAATGCAACAGGGCCCAGTGAATTGATTTGTGATTGGTATGGATTCTAAAGATTATTTCCTATCCCAAGTTAAGACAATGAAAAGTGGTAAAAGTTAAAAGGCTTCTATGATTCTACTTTAATATGGAGGGGCGCCTGGATGATTCAGTCGGTTAAGCGTCCAACTCTTGATCTCAGCTCAGGTCATGATCTCAGAGTTGTGTGAAATTGAGCTCCACGTCAGGCTTGGAGCCTGCTTAAGATTCTCTCTCTCCTGCCCCTTCCCCCCACCTCTACCCCATGCTCTTTTTCTCTCTCTCTCTCAAAAATAATATATATATATATATATCATATATATCATATATATATATATGATATATATATTTAAGGTAAGCTGGTTAATATAGTTAACTTGCCTAGATGGTTGGTATATGTGACTATGTGATATCTATTTATTATTCTGTCTAAAATATAACTGTAATATTCTTTACAAGGTGTGTACATAAGGAATAATAACAAAAATAAAGGTGAAAACGAAATCATCTCCATTTTATGATAAAAATCAAACATATCTCATTATTTTGGTTTCAGGTAGACATGAAACTTTCCTATAGGGAAGGGCATGATACAAAACCCTTTTTAAAAAATTTTTCTGGCAAGTATAATGACTCATTTATAATCTAATCTTCATTGTTTTGTTGATATTATATGTTAACTAGGGCTTTAAATTTATAACTTTTCATGTTCTTTTTGAGATCATAAAGAAAAACACTTGAAAGTGTTGAACCTGATTATGTGCACCTTGTATTTATTAAGACAGGCACAAATGTAATATAAATAACTAAGTCTCATCTAGCCTTTATAGATTAAACAAATGTTCTCTGCTATAATATGAAACACTTGCTTTGAAAACCATTGGGAGGGTGACTTTTGACATTAAAAGATGTGTTATAAACTTTGCAGCTTTTATAATACTGAAGGGTGTTAGTTGAGAGAATTCAACCTCCACTAGAATGCTTTTGAACTTCTTCAAAACATCTTATAATTTTTCCTTTGTATTTGAACTACTTCTATTACTCTTCATATTGAATGGTAGATCCACCAACACCCCAACAAATAAGAAGAAAACATAAGAGGTAGATTGATTTCCTGTCATGAACAAGCAATCCTAAATTGATCATATACATTTGATTTGTCTTTTCTGTGCTGTATATAACTATGCACAGGATAATAATGGGAAAATTTAGAAATGAAAGTTTTATTTTTATTTTGTTTTTAAGAATTCATGTATCTAATCCATATGACACCAAAGTGGGTAACAGCAGTTCATGGTTGTGGAAGGGAGTAAAATAATGCTTTACCTTTTTTTTAAACAGTGAGAGGGTATTTAAAATCCAATCAGTATTAAGTTAAATCCACATTGTCTCTCAAGATTTATTCCAAAAACCATAGCTTCAACTTTTCATTTTGAATGCAGAAAAACATCTTAGGTATCACTTGGTTCACACTGAAATGCATCCTCTCCCTTCTAGGGGTCTTTCAGAAGTTATAATTTGTACATTATAAAGGCTTCTTAAACATGGCAGAAGTTTACTACACAGGATTTTCAACAAAGATAAGAATGGATGATTATTTCCTTGTAAGTGGCAGAACATCATGTCTTCTCTTTGGGAAAGCTCTGGTGGATTGTAACTCATTCCCCATCCTGTCCAGGTGTCATTTATTTGTTATTATAAACTTAAAGGTAGAGAAATCTCACAGCAGCTCTTTTCATCTTCTCACATCGGAAAGTCAGCGTGTATTTAAAACCTATGTTGTTAGAGACTAGCCATGCAAAAATACTCCATGGGACACCAGAAGAGTTTCTTGTATACATAAAAACATGCCTAACACATTTTAAATTATTTTTATTTTCCCTTGTCCTGTCCCTAGCAACTCCGTGTAGATCCTGGGCTTTTCACCTACATCTGTTCAGCTTAACTAGGTTCTAGAACAGCAGCCTGGACAGGTAATTTGGGGCAGTGGCCCCTACCCAGACTCATAGACATAGGCTACCTCTTGCCTAGAACACTAACCATGACATTATGAAAAGTGAGAGCATGCAGAATGATTTTGTTGCTATACAGGGATTTGCTCCTGCAACAGAAATGGGAAACCGCTTAGGACGGAACTTGATACATGTCTCTCTATAACAGGTTATAAGAAACTGTTGATGGTAGGACAAGATTTAAAGCCAAGAAAAAAAGCAGGATAAAGCTGCATACCCTGTGTGTGCTCATTAAAACTTACTGCTTGCTTGATTGACTGACCTGAAAAAAATGTCTCAAGTAATTTTGACCAAAGTATTGAGTTTCTGGTAGGACTTGCTGATACTGGATTTAGCCAGTACCTATGTTAACAGAGAAACAAAATCATGTAGCTAATCTTATTCAGTGAATTCTGTTTTTGTGTGGGATAGGATAAATACCTTTGAAAAGGCTATGCTTCTGAATTGAACCTTTTGAAAAAGCAATGTCAAGCCAATGAGAATAAGAAAGGCAGGCCTTCTAACACCATAGCAACCATCCCTAAGAAACTCTTGGTCTTGCAAAATGAGAAGTGGCATTGAGACCCCTGCTCCATTAGAATTCAGTGATGGTTCTCTGGTTTTCACTAGTGAGTATTCACTAAATTCTATAATTTATGATACTTAACGTCTTCTTTTGTCGTTGTTGGCAATTTATGTTCTGCTAAAAATATTTATTCCCTTTAGATTTTACAATTTATTGCCCAGGTGGCACTTTTGATATCTCTATGGCAATGGTTATATTTAATTTCTTATTCTCAGTAGTGTGTGTGTGTATATATATGTGTATGTGTGTATGTGTGTGTGTATGTGTATGTATATATATATATATATATATATATATATATATATATATATATATATTTCTTTTCCCTTAAATTAGAATTGCTAAGGGATTATGAATTCTATTCATTTTTTATGGGGTCAAATTTCACATTTTTATTCTTTTACTGTTTTTTTCTTCTATTTCATTAATTTCAGTTTTAATAATTCCATCCTCCCATTTTCTCTTGATGTATTTTATTGTTCTTCCAAGTTAAGTTTAATACTTAGGTCAGTCATTTTCATTCTTTCTGTTGTAGATATTCAAAGCAACTCTGTAAAATATTACCCAGATACAATTTTATTGTTATAGCATTTGGTTTTGACATTGAATAGTCTCTTTTTTGTGTTAATTCCTTTATACTTTAAAATTGCAGAGTTCTTTTCTCATTTTAGCACAAGGATCACTTGTAAATGTTCTCTTAATTTTTAGTTTTTATTTTTATCATTTTCCTCTTATTTTTATATTAGAAAACTATGGCTTAATTATCAATAAAGTATTTATTGTAAACTGTATCAGTAAAATCTTAACTGATACATATGTGTGTATTTACCTATATATAATATTGCTTAATCTTGACTTTAGGTAAAACCTATAAGGGAAATTTTTAAAGATTCTACATTTTCATTAGAAATAAAGCAATGCTCATCAGCAACACTTTCTCATAGCTGAACCAGAATTCATTTGGATTAATAATATTAAAGCGAATGGCTGGTTTGAATATAGCCTCACAGAGTAAAACAAAAAATCACCTTGTTTCTTGGAACCACAGTTTTCTTTGCCTACTGTTTATGCCCAGCTTTAGAAGCTAGTTTCTTTTCAGAAATTGTGAGACAAGGAAGGAAAGGGATAGGATGGAACAGTCGAGGCTTGTGTGGTAATAGTTCCTAAAAACAGTCAAATAGATAAAACCAAATAAAATAAAATAAAATACAAATCCAACAAAAGAACAAATCTGAGACAATGATGGGGAGAGACAAGTAAGGAGATTGGACTATTGCGGTGAGAAAGATCCTTCATGGTGGATTTCATATTGCTAGTCTGCACATTGCCATGTGGACCTAGGCCTCTCCCTTAGCCTCCCACCTCCGCCTTCTCTTCAGGTTGTTTATTAGCAGAACCATATGTCATGATTATTACCTTCTCCATTTTCATTACGACAACCAATTAAAAGTGTCTATAACTCTTCGCCAGGATTTTACATTCTCTGACCTAACGCTCATTAGTGGGCTATTTCTGCCACTAGCTTAAATGAAGGCAGTGTTGCCAAATTATCACAGTTAACACTCTGCGTCGGGATTTGGAAATTGTCTTCATGTGTATGACAGTTTATCACATGAAATATGTTAATGGGTATTTTATAATTTCCATGAAAGTTAGAAAAGCAGTAGTTTTAGAATAGGATAAAAAAGGACCAAGACAAGATAGAAAACATAATTTGCTGATAGTAAAACTTGCTAAAGGAAGGAAAAGTTAATTGCTTTCCCTAAAGGTTTTTAGAAAAGTGATACATTTTAATTTTTCTAGGATGTTTTATGTAGAGTCAAGCCTACAGGCAGAGAAATTGATAGGGACTTTCTAGATCTATAATTTTATGAGATTAAATTTTTTTTTTGTATTAGAAGTACCACTTTTTTAGAGTTGAAGTCTGTCTCCAGATTACTATAATACAATCCGTTTCATAGGGTTGTTCTGAGGATTAAGTGAAATTGACCTTGCTACATGCCTAGCACAATAATTGTCACATGATCTACACTCAAGTAAATGTTATTATTGCCCCTACTGTTTAAAAAAGTAGACTCAAGTACAATTCAGAGTGTGAACTTAATTTACATTTAAACATTGACAGACACTGGACCTTTTTTTTTTTTTTGTTAATGCTTTTCACTCTGCCAACATACTGCATTACCTTAAAGTTAGAAATGTTCAGTGAAATTTTTGCTCAAATGAGATGATAATGCTGGTAGTTGAACTCTGGTGTTTTGTTTTGTTGATCCATCTCTTTCAGTGTTTTCTCATGGAAATTTCTAATTTTAGATTCTATGCTGGTGACCACAGAGGATCATTTTCTAATTCAACCCTAGAAGAAATTCAGTTACAGTGGAGAAATTGAAGAAGAATTTCTTTTTGCTGTAGAAAATCATAAAAATTCAAAACTAGGGAAAACATTTTTCTATATCTTTACTATACATATAAAGTAAGGAACGTAGTAGTTTAATGACTCATCAACTGTCATTTAGTTGTGTTCGAAAAATTGAGTAAAGAGTTCAGATAGTTCAGATCTCTACTTCTCAATCTAAAATCATATCTACTACCATGCACTAAGTACAGAAAATGTATTAGTAGATGGATTCTTAACAGGATCAAAGATAGATTCTTTTATCTCATAGTGTCTTCTCTACCAGGGTCATAAAATGCAACTTTAGCAAATCCATGCATACTCATACACACATGCAAAAAAATGCATGTATGTCCAATTGCCTTTATATGATTATAGTCACATCAAACATGCGACATGCACACATTTGGACTAAATATTCAGGACTGTTAAGATAATATGCAACAATCTGTGATATTCACTAACAAACAAAATGTTTTCCTAAACAATGTCCCAAAGCACAGTTTTTCTAAAATGCTGGTTAGTGCTTGACAGTATAAAAGGTCATTTCCCTTCAATTTAAATATACAAAATATCCAATTTCCTGGATTTTGATACTAGCAAGTTTGCTAGAATCCACATCCAGGAATAACACAGCATTACTTCAGTTCTATTGAAGTAATCCATCATTTTATGTTGGATAGAAATCCATAACATCCAAAGTAGGTTATCCAACTGAAAAATAAGCATGTATCGTTAGACTTTGATACTTACTACTCACTACATTCATTAAGATAGGAAGTAGCAATTCAGGGCTTCCAGGAAGAAGCAACAAAACATAAAAACTATACTGGCATAACAAATTCAATTTAATTAGTTAAGATGAGAATGTTTATATGCATGTATTGGTTTGTTAAATTATGTCTTAATACAGCAGAATCTTACCATTCATATACATTTTTCAGTGAAAGCTTTTCCTCTTAAGTGTATTGTTTAATGGGAAATAGCCCCTGTGTGGTAAAAGGACTGTCCAGTTGTTACTGTCAGATCTTGTTTAACTAATGAATTATCTCCAACAACATGATTTTATCTATTGTGCTGATTGAAATGCTGTAACTGATATAAGTGATCATTTTAATAAACCTATTCTTTTCTATACAGTGAAACTTGTAAAAAAGAAAGTGCTCATAAACAACTCTTTTTTTTTTTTTTTTTTTATATAGTGTTCCATGATTCATTGTTTGCATATAACACCCAGTGCTCCAGGCAATACATGCCCTCCTTAATACCCATCACTGGGCTAACCCATCCCCCCACGCCCCTCCCCTGTAAAACCCTCAGTTTGTTTTTCAGAGTCCATAGTCTCTCATGGTTTGTCTCCCCCTCTGATTCCCCCCCGCTTCATTTTTCCCTTCCTACTATCTTCTTCTTTTTTTTTTTTTAAAGATTTATTTATTTATTTGAGAGAGTGAGAATGAGAGAGAGAGAGTGTACATGAGAGGGGGGAGGGTCAGAGGGAGAAGCAGACTCCCCACTGAGCAGGGAGCCCGATGCGGGACTTGATCCCGGGACTCCAGGATCATGACCTGAGCCGAAGGCAGTCGCTTAACCAACTGAGCCACCCAGGCGCCCTCTTCTTTTTTTTTTTAACATATAATGTATTTTTTTTTTCAGAGGTACAGGTCTGTGAAATTCACAGCACTCACCATAGCACATACCCTCCCCAATGTCTATCACCCAGCCACCCCATCCCTCCTACCCCCTGACCACTCCAGCAACCCTCAGTTTGTTTCCTGAGATTAAGAATTCCTCATATCTGGGGCGCCTGGGTGGCTCAGTTGGTTAAGCGACTGCCTTCGGCTCAGGTCATGATCCTGGAGTCCCTGGATCGAGTCCCGCATCGGGCTCCCTGCTCAGCAAGGAGCCTGCTTCTCCCTCTGACCCTACCCCCTCTCATGTGCTCTCTCTCTCTCATTCTCTCTGTCTCAAATAAATAAATAAAATCTTTAAAAAAAAAAAAATTCCTCATATCAGTGAGATCATATGATACTTGTCTTTCTCTGATTGACTTATTTTGCTTAGTGTAATACCCTCTAGTTCCATCCACATCGTTGCAAATGGCAAGAGTTTGGGTTTTTTTATGGCTGCATAATATTCCATTATGTGTGTGTGTGTGTGTGTGTGTGTGTGTGTGTGTGTGTGTGTATCACATCTTCTTTATTCATTCACCTTTTGATGGACATCTTGGCTCTTTCCATAGTTTGGCTATTGTGGATATTGCTGCTATAAACATTGGGGTGCACATACCCATTCGGATCACTACATTTGTATCTTTGGGGTAAATACCCAGTAGTGCAATTGCTGGGTCGTATGACATCTCTATTTTCAACTTTTTGAGGAAGCTCCATACTGTTTTCCAGAGTGGCTGCACCAGGTTGCATTCCCACCAACAGTGTAGGAGGGTTCCTTTTCTCTGCATCCTCGCCAACATCTGTTGTTTCCTGACTTGTTAATTTTAGCCATTCTGACTGGTGTGAGGTGGTATCTCACTGAGGTTTTGATTTGGATTTCCTGATGCCGAGTGATGTTGAGCACTTTTTCCTGTGTTTGTTGGCCATTTGGATGTCTTCTTTGGAAAAATGTCTGTTCATGTCTTCTGCCCATTTCTTGATTGGATCATTTGTTCTTTGGGTGTTGAGTTTGATAAGTTCTTTATAGATTTTGGATACTAGCCCTTTATCTGATATGTCATTTGCAAATATCTTCTCCCATTCTGTCCGTTGTCTTTTGGTTTTGTTGACTGTTTCTTTTGCTGTGCAAAAGCTTTTTATCTTGATGAAGTCCCAATAGTTCATTTTTGCCCTTGCTTCCCTTGCCTTTGGCAATGTTTCTAGGAAGAAGTTGCTGTGGCTGAGGTCAAAGAGGTTGCTGCCTGTGTTCTCCTCTAGGATTTTGATGGACTCCGGTCTCACATTTAGATCTTTCAACCATTTTGAGTCTATTTTTGTGTGTGGTGTAAGGAAACGGTCCAGTTTCATTCTTCTGCATGCGGCTGTCCAATTTTCCCAACACCATTTGTTGAAGAGACTTTTTTCTATTGGACATTCTTTACTGCTTTGTCGAAGATTAGTTGACCATAGAATTGAGGGTCCATTTCAGGGCTCTCTATTCTGTTCCATTGATCTATTGTTTGTTTTTGTGCCAGTACCATACTGTCTTGATGATGACAGCTTTGTAATAGAGGTTGAAGTCCGGAATTGTGATGCCACCAGCTTTGCTTTTCTTTTCAACATTCCTCTGGTTATTCGGGGTCTTTTCTGGTTCCATACAAATTTTAGGATTCTTTGTTCTATTTCTTTGAAAAAAGCTGGTGGTATTTTGATAGGGATTGCATTAAATGTGTAGATTGCTCTAGGTAGCATTAACATTTTCACAATATTTGTTCTTCCAATCCATGAGCATGGCACGTTTTTCCATTTCTTTGTGACTTCCTCAATTTCTTTCATGAGTATTTTATAGTTTTCTGAGTACAGATTCTTTGCCTCTTTGGTTAGATTTATTCCTAGGTATCTTATGGTTTTGGGTGCAATTGTAAATGGGATCGACTCCTTAATTTCTCTTTCTTCTGACTTGTTGTTGGTGTATAGAAATGCCACTGATTTCTGTGCATTGATTTTATATCCTACCACTTTACTGAATTCCTGTGTGAGTTCTAGCAGTTTTGGGGTGGAGTCTTTGGGTTTTCCACATAAAGTATCATATCATCTGCAAAGAGTGAGAGTTTGACTTCTTCTTTGCCGATTCGGATGCCTTTTATTTCTTTTTGTTGTCTGATTGCTGTGGCTAGGACTTCTAATACTCAATAACAAGAGGAAAGTTGGAAAGAACCCAAATACATGGAGGCTAAAGAGCATCCTAGTAAAGAATGAATGGGTCAACCAGGAAATTAAAGAATAATTAAAAATATTCATGGAAACAAATGAAAATGAAAACACAACTGTTCATCTTTGGGATACAGCAAAGGCAGTCCTGATAGGAAAGTATATAGCAATACAAGCCTTTCTCAAGAAACAAGAAAAGTCTCAAATACACAACTTAACTGTACACCTAAAGGAGCTGGGTAAAGAACAGTAAATAAAACCTAAAGCCAGCAGGAGAAGAGAAATAATAAAGATCAGAGCAGAAATCAATGAAATAGAAACCAAAAGAACAGTAGAACAGATCAACGAAACTAGGAGCTGGTTCTTTGAAAGAATTAATAAGATTGATAAACCCCTGGCGAGACTTAACAAAAAGAAAAGAGAAATGACCCAAATAAATAAAATTATGAATAAAAGAGGGAGATCACAACCACCACCAAAGAAATACAAACAGTTATAAGAACATATTACGAGCAACTATATGCCAGCACATTAGATAATCTGGAAGAAATGGATGCATTCCTAGGGATGTATAAACTACCAAAACTGAACCAGGAAGAAATAAAAATCCTGAACAGACCCATAACCACTAAGGAAATTGAAGCAGTCATCAAAAACCTCCCAACAAACAAGAGCCCAGGGCCAGATGGCTTCCCAGGGGAATTCTACCAAACCCCATTTAAACAAGAATTAATACCTATTCTTCTGAAACTGTTCCAAGAGATAGAAATGGAAGGAAAACTTCCAAACTCATTTTATGAGGGCAACATTACCTTGATCCTAAAACCAAACAAAGACCGCATCAAAAATGAGAATTACAGACTAATATCCCTGATGAACATGTATGTAAAAATTCTCACCAAACTACTAGGCAATAGGATCCAACAGTACATTAAAAGGATTATTCACCACGACCAAGTGGGATTTATTCCTTGCTGCAAGGTTGGTTCAACAACCACAGATCAATCAGTGTGATACAATACATTAATAAAAGAAGGAACAAGAACCATATGATCCTCTCAATAGATGCAGAAAAAGCATTTGACAAAGTACAGCATCCTTTCTTGATCAAAATTCTTCAGAGTGTAGGGATAGAGGGTACATACCTCAATATCATAAAAGCCATCTATGAAAAACCCACAGCGAATATCATTCTCAATGGGGAAAAACTGAGAGCTATCCCCCTAAGGTCAGGAACACGGCAGGGATGTCCACTTTCACCATTGCTATAAACAACTCTTTAGTAGAATCATCTGGCCATTGATTCTAATTGCTCTTGTCAAAATAGTGAAAGAAGAAAATGATACAAGGTAACAGTTCTCAAATTACCTGAAATTGTCTGGGTTGTCCAGGGTAGTAGACACTTGATAGATTGAAGAAAAAAAGTGCAGAAATTTGAAAGAAGATATAGGTTTACCAAATAAAATAAGACGCACCCAGTAAGATAGAAGAAAGGCTCAGCCTAATAGGATAGTGATAAGGAGGTAGATTCACTTCAAAGAGCAGCATCTCAAATAACCTCAGTCATATTGTACTGAAATTCTACTACTTTCAGAAAAAAAAAAACAAAAACAAAAAAACCCTGAGTTTTTAGTAAACAAAAAAAGTACAGGTTAGTTAAGCTTCTTACTTGAAAGATATCATCACGAGGTGGCACTGGCGGTGGCATCTGGACCATCATTAAGCACCACTTATTAAGTAGCTCTGTGGCCCTGATATATGTCTAGCTACCTGTAGAGTAAACAAGAAATGAAAAACAAATGATTCTTATGTTTAAAAGTCTCTTGGGGCGACTGACTGACTCAGAGAGCATGTGACTCTTAATCTTGGGGTCTTGAGTCTGAGCCCCATGTGAGGCATAGAGATTACTGAAATAAATAATTAAAAAAAGCCTTATACACAGTCTGTAAATATATAAGATTTTATATAATATGTAATATAAATATATAATACATATATAAATTATATATTATATATAAAATATAATACACATCCTTTAAAAAAAGTTTAACTGCTGTGCTGTGTTCCTAAAAAAATGCTAACTTGTACATTGAATACTAAATTGTTTTATAAGTTATAGTCCTTTTAAAATCTGGTTTTTCTGATTCACATGTGCATCCTCTCATTTTAGTTTTGAATATCAAGAAAATATTTAGATTATTCACTAAGATATTATTGGCTATACTTTTTTGACTATACTTTCTAAGTGCTATAATTATGTAAAAATATAGTCTAGCCAGTCAGAAAAATTTGCCTAAATCCCCACTCTTCTTTGATTATAAAGTCTTGGTTGTTTGTATTCTGTTTCATAAAGCATTAGACTCAAAATTATTTAGTTTTGTGGCTTTAATTTCAAAACTTATTGCCTTGAAAAATTGCTGCTGTTACCACAAGAGTAGGAATTCTTGCTAAATGCTTACTAGCTCTTGCCAAGAATTGTACTCAAAGAGATTGTTCATTCAGGTGTTCAGTCATTTCATCTTGGTTTGTTTGCAACTTGATTATATTTTACTTAAAAACTTAAAAAATCTAAATTCCATGATACTCATGCAATAGATGATGATTTTTCATTAATAACACCTCCTTTGTTATACAAATATTTTTTCTTTAGTAAAAAATTATAAAATTTGCTTTGGAAAATAATCTTTTGCACTATACATTGAGAATCATTTTATTAAAGTATAGCATATATAGGGATTTGTCTACTAGTTCCTCAAAATTTCCAGAAATGAAGAGATAAGTTCTAGAGTTTTGAACATAGCTGAGAGCTTGAAGAAGAGTCTAAATCAGCACTGAAGACATGACCTATTTAGAGGGGAAATGGACCTGAAGATCTCTTAAGGCAGAGTAGAAAAGTGGTAAATAAGTGATAATTTGAGAGACATCATATCCATCTTTCTTGATGGCCACATAAAATTAAAGGTATATTATTCAGTCCCTCCTTGGGTTAAGAGAGGTACCAGGGTTCAGATGGCATCACTGTATGGGGATGAAGGACAGATACCAGAAATCCTGTCCTAATGCGATCATAGTTTGAATTGACCATTCATCCAAGTTTTGCCAAGGCAGTCCTGATTTATGCCTCTTTTTCAGTTTATTCCTCTTTTTCAGTTTATTTAATGTCTGTTCCATTTCACTCATTACATAAAGTATCCTTGTTTGCATATTAAATTATATGGGTACTCTGTCAAACCATATTGTCAAACTGAGCCACCCAACAAATGGGTTAGGTAAGAAAATAGAAATAAAATTACATATTCAAAGCAATGTGACGTGAGGAAAAAGGAATCATACAGAAGCATCAGGTAAGAGTGATGCTTCCCGATTCTATTACTAGAGAGCAGGTATTTCCAACAATATTTTGTACATTTTCATCTCAAGTTATTTTGGTTTTGATTAAAATATCTGTGTGTGAATGAGTAGGCACATCTAAGGGAAAGAATCTAGAAAATGTTATACCTATCCTGTCAGAGACAAAAAAGGAATGCAATCATTACTGCAAAAGAAAATAATTCTGCCTTGAGAGACTATATATATGCTGTCAAGTAGAATATTGGGTATAAAACAGAAATTACTATCCTATGTACACACTGAATAGTGTTATATCTCAAAATGGAACACTTCAAGTAATAGTTGTGATCTCTGGGAGAGCTTGGGTGGCACAGAGGGTTAAGCGCCTGACTCTTGGTTTCAGCTGAGGTCCTGATCTCAGGATGCCGAGATGGAGCTCGGCTTCTTGCCTTGGGCTCAGTGCAGAGTAGGCTAAAGTTTCTCTCTCAGCTAAAATTTCTGTCTCCTTCCCCCTCTGCAGCCCCCCACCCCGCACGCATGTGCGCTCTCTCTCTCTCTCTCTCTCACTCTCTAAAATAAATAATTAAATCTTTAAAAAAGATAGTTGTGGTCTCCATATTTAATAAAAGCTATCAGAACAGATTATGATAAATAGGTCAAAGAGCTATGACTATCTGAGTTTAAATTTGTCTCCTGATAATGGAATAATAAAATATCCACAGCAAATATTAAATATTGAATATTAATTTTAGAATGCTTTTGACAAAGTGCACAGTTGGATTACATTAAAAAATGTGGGATTGCAAGACCAGTTTTTATCCTCAGGCTTGTTTACTCAGTAAAGCAAAACACAAACATTTGTGGCATAGAAAATTTAGGAACAGTTGTGATATGAAGACTGATTGTAAAAGTAAAATAAATGAAGCAATAAGGTTTACTTTGCCAGGTAGCATCATAATTCATAAGGCAGGATATGTAATTCATAAGCAATGGATATATATTTTCCAGTTGATAAATTATTCTATATGTGAAAAATATATGGGCATATACTTACTTTGAAATACATTTTGTTATTCAGATACTTTGCAGAAATGACCAAAATTTTATAGTATACATTTTTTTTTAAAGATTTTATTTATTTATTTGAGAGAGAGAGAATGAGACAGAGCACATGAGAGGGGGGAGGGTCAGAGGGAGAAGCAGACTCCCTGCAGAGCAGGGAGCCCGATGCGGGACTCGATCCAGGGACTCCAGGATCATGACCTGAGCCAAAGGCAGTCGCTTAACCAACTGAGCCACCCAGGCGCCCCTATAGTATACATTTTTAAGTATTTTATTTTTCTTGGACCTAAACCAGTCACTGTAACTGTTTACTTTTCTTTATGTTCAGTTCATCTTGACAAATACATAAATTTATTGCATTCCAGGGAATCATACATGAATTGTCCCCTCTTAAGAGTAGCCTGCTCTTACTGTTAGATATAGATAAAAATAAATTTTTATTTTGTTTCATTAAATTATGTTGTAGGCACTATACAGGGTACTGATGCAGTGTAGTTTGAAAGGTGAACAGATGGGATTTTATTTTTAGCTCACATTAGCACACCCCATCAAACACTCATTTGCCTGGGACGCCAGCATAATATAGCTTACAACTTTAAAGTATAGCTTTGCCAGTCACGTAAAATTCAAATAATGAAAGAAAAATGTGGAATAAATATTCAATTATAACTGATGATCACTGAGTTGCTAAAGCTACTTATTGTAAACAAGTGGTAAAAGAAAAACTTCATTTATATGGCTGGAATATATCCAGCTCTAAGCAATGTATAAGTAGCAAGAGAGTTTTTCATTTAGAATTACTTTTTTCAAGCAACATTTCCGATGGAGAAAGGAGAAAAAAATTAAGGGTACATTGAAACCTGTTGAAGCAAATTAAAGAAACAATTTTCTGTCAAGATTATGATCTTTACTTTGTCTGAGATATCATTTCTAATGTAGAATAAACAGTCAGTTAAAAAAACTCAAAATGTTTAAAACAGATGGCTTTGATGAATATAATCAATTATTTTTTTTGTCTACCAAAAGTTTATGCATTTTTTATATTTAATATTGTACTAAAATTTTAAATGATACTTTAAATAAATGCACAGCTTTCTTACCTCATCTTTTCAAGGAAGTTAATTTTACTCCTCACTAGGTACTTTATTATTGGGCCAATTTTTCATTTGGGTGCCTGGAATAGGGAAGTTATGATTAATTTTTAAATATCACCTTGATGGTTCAGAAAACCTGTGAAACCCACTTAGTTCTAGGCCATACATTCTCAATGGGGGCAATATTTTCCCAAGCAAGTAAAAATGAGTTATTGGTGAGGAAATTTAAAAATCTTACTCTTCTTATGTATAAAGCACAGATACATGGAAAATATATAAATAGATATATTTGTGGCATTAAAATTTCATGGGGGCAATCAGGAAAAAAATGTCTAAAAATGCTACTTATAGAGGTAATAAATTTAAAAAAGGTTAAGAAATGCTGCTCTAGTCTTCCTTTTGAAATTAGAAGTACATTTTACATGCAATGCAGTGAACTGACCTTAACCATGGAGTTGAATGCTTTTGGCAAATGAACACACCCAAATCAAGAAAACATAATTTTTCATCATGACTAACAATTTCTGTCAGCCACTTTCCAGAGGCATATGTTTATATTTCTGTGTTTGTTTAATTTCTATCACTATAGGTTAATTTTTCCTCTTGAGTTTTATATAAATAGAATCATACAATATCTAAACTTTTGTTACTTCTTTTCTCCACAGAGTTTCTGTGAAAATTGCATGTTATGAATATGACGTGGTCGGTTATCCTTTCTTTTGCTAATAAACATTCAAGTTTTTTCCCAGTCTTTGGCTTACTAATAAAGCTTCTATGAGCATCTTGTATGAGTTTTTTTGTAGAAATATGTCTTTGAGGAAATACATTTCTCTTGAGATATACCAGGGTGAGTCTGAGATTGCTGGGTTATAGGGTAAATGTATCTTTAACCTTATAAGAAACTGTTAGAAGGTTTTCTAAAATGATTGTAAATTTTAACATCCCCCCAGCAACTTAAGAAAGTTCTAGTTGCTTCATATTCTTGACAGCACTTGGTATTGCCACTCTTTAAGTTTTACACATTTTACTGCATATCTCATTGTGGCCCAGCCAACAGATCTTATCTTTACTTAAACTTTTGATATAAATTATTCATCACAAATTTTTGTATTGATTTTGATTTTTTTTAAGTTGCATTAAAATGTCATTTATCTTGATCACTATGTTTTTGTAACTCCCTTAAATTTTGTTCTGGAGGAATGCCTGACCACATCCTAGCCCTGGCTCTTTAATCTGCATTTTCTTGATGACTAATGAAAACCTCTACATGTGCTTACACCTAACCCTTGAAACATTTGTCTGAATGGCAGGAGTCCTATTATTAACCTCCACTTATTGATTGTGGTTTAACAATCTTCTGAATAATGCCCAAATGTCAAATATTTTCTGCTTGATTGTATTTCGCATTGTTTACCTGGGAAATCTAAGAGGATTTTTGCCCACATCTGATGTTGACTTCAAAGTGAAGTTAGCCCATTAGTATATCCACTTCTGGCATTCCTCCTTTCTCTCTCTCAGTCCTCCCAAAGGAGGAAGAGACACTTATGCTAATGCTAAGTACAGAAGGAGAAATTAAAAAAAAAAACAAAAAAAAAAAAACAATGACAAAAAACCCCTGCCCCTTCCTGGTGGAGTGAAGACAACTTTGCCAGAAGTTCTAAAGCAGTCTGCCCCATGGGAGAGGCAATGTGGTGTCATCAGGGCCTGTGCAGGGAAATGTGCCTAAATCATGGGCTTAATATAAAGTAGTTCAAATGTACATAAATAAGTAAAATTGCCAACCTACAGGAGAGGGAGATTTCATATGCTGATGTAGTTGTTTTATTTTCCAACTGGTTGTGAAGCAAAGTAGAAAAGAAGAGGTGTGTGTGTATGTACATAAAAGTACAATAATAACAAAAAACCCCAGAAAGCTGATATATGAGAGTGTGAAATGTTTAATTTCAGAGGAAAAAGAAAAAAAATACTATAAAAAATTGACAGTAAATCATAAACCTTATCTAAGTTATACAGTAGTTCATGTTTATATAAAAACAGATTAGTTTTATTTAATTGGAGAGTTTTAAATAGAAACATAGCAAACATATCAAATATATGAAAACATGGAAAAAAGTGATTTCAGAGGAAAAAAAATCGTCAAAAATATCAGACAGATGCAGCATATTATATTTTTTATCTCCCCGTTAGGCGTATGCTGCACGTATTAAAGAAAATGTCCAGACTTCTAACAGTCAGGCAAATGGCACACAATTGTTTTTTTCTTCCATGTTGCACATGGTTGATTAGGAAATAAATCACATAAGTTACAAAGAATCAGGAAAGTTTTTATTCAGATATTTTATCTCTGACTATACTTGTAGATCTGAAAAAGAAGATAACTATCGAAACGCTTTTCCTTACTAGCTTTCAGTTATTGCATGATTAAGTGTTGATACAAAAGCAGTAATTATGGTTATTCTATTGTAATTCAAGGATGTTGATTACATTTGTAATTTAAGTTAATTTAGCGAAGTTAAATTTAAACAAAAATTTGTTCATCGTATAAAACAATAAACTAATCCAACTGACAAAACAAATTGCAGGGGTAGTAGTATTGTTTCCTGAGGATTGTCTCTATTCTTTTCAGTAAATTATCTTCAAATTACTACTATTAAATCTATTTGAGAATGTATCATTGTTGGAATATGGGGGAAAATCTTTAAATGCCACAGTTATTGCTATGGTACTATATTTACCTCTCACAATCATTAATCTTAATTTTTTTTTCTAATCACTCGCAGTTTTAGATTCAATGCTTATGTATTACACTAAAAAAAGAACTGTTAAGGGATGCCTGGCTGGCTTAGTCAGTAGAGTATGGGACTCTTGATCTCAGGGGTCGTGAGTTCAAGCCCCACCCCACCCCATGTTGGGTGTAGAGACTATTAAAAAAAAACCAAACTGTTAAATGATTGACCATTCCCTCAGTGACAGACAGTTCCTTAGAGTAAAAATAAGAAAGTAGTTGTAGTTATTGACTACTTGTCTCTAAAGAATACCTTGCCATACACCAGTGCAAGCTGCAAAGCGCGGCTATAGTCTGCCTTAGTACAGTCGTCAATCACTTGAAATCTACAACTGACCATCACTGCCAGCTAAAATTTTACAATTGACAATATATGGAATAATGTTATTTACTGGGAAAAGTTTACATTTTTATCAAAATATTGCTGTTTTATATTGTATCCCATGAAAAATTAATAAATGGATCAGACAACAAATGTAATATCTAAAATCCTAAAACTTCTAGAAGAAAACAGGAGAAAAGTATTTGTGATCTTGGTTAAGCAAAGATTTTTTACATATAGCACAAAAAGTATGATCCACCAAAAATTACAAATTGTCCTTCATCAAAATTAAGAACTTAACTGTTCTTCAAAAGACACTATTAAGAGAAAGAAAAGCAAAGTCACAAATCGAGAGAAATGTTTTAAAAATCATACACACACACACACACACACACACGTCCAGTGTGGAGCCCCACATGGGGCTTGAACTCACCACCCTGAGGTCAAGACCTGAGCTGAGATCAAGATTCAGACCCTTAACTGACTAAGCCACCGAAGTGCCCCTGAAGTCATATTTCTGTTATAGGATTTGTATCCAGAATACATAGAGAACTCTCAAAACTCAATAAATAGCAAACAACTGATTAAAAATAGGCAAAAGTTGCACATAGTTAAGTGACCAAATATATACAGATGGCCCATAAGCATATGAAAAGATACCCAACATCATTAATCATTTAAAAAATTTGAATTAATATCATAATTAAATATGACTAAAACCTAGAATGGCTAAATTTTAAAACAAGACAAATTTAACAAACAAACAATACAAAGTTTTGGCGAGGATGTGAAGCAATTGGAAGTCTCATATATTTTGGTGAGAATGAAAAATGGCTCACTTTAATTAACAAAGTGAAGTAATATTCTAATATACTTCTTAAGAATATTATATAGCTCATAAAACTTAAGATGGCAAATGCATGCTAAATATCCAGTATTTTGAGCTTAAAAATTATGTTTCTATTTTAGCATTAGAAGACCAGTTTTTCCTCAGTTTCTCTCAATGAACAGTAAACAAATTTATAAGAGGTACCTAATTATCAGTCAGCCGAGGTTAGTCACCCACCTTGCCAGGTTTCTAGATTTAGATATCCTGATATTTCAAGCTTTCCAACACCATGACACCTGCTGAGGTAGCAGAGATGTGGGAGCAACTCTTTAGAGAGTGAAAAATGAAGGTTCTACATTAGAACACAGAAAGCCTCAGTCACCGATCAGGAAAAATTCCCTTAGAGAATTTTAACACGAAATTGTGTGTATGTGTGTGTGTACATGTGTGTGTGTATCTGTGAACATCACAGACTTTCAATTGATTGTGGCTCAGATAATGCCTTCGATCTTGGACAAATTGTCTTGATTTGGAGTAAATTTCATTTATCACTTATTTTCAAATGCCCTTTTTCTCCTTCCCTCTGTTTTCTCTATAGAATTGCTGCCAGATTGTGGAGCTCATAAATCTGTCTTCAAGTTCTTAAAAAGTTCTTTAATGAATCCTACGTCTTTGTTTATATGTACTGATTTCTGGAGAATTCCTCAGCTGGATCCTTGTGCTCACTAATCTTAGAGGCATGTGTTCCATTATTATTTGGCCATATTTTTTTTCTCCTACATTTTGGCAATTACATTTTTAATAGCTAGCACTTGTGATTATTTCCTTCTTGTGTAACAGCCTTTGGGTGGGGGGGGGGCGGAATGCCATCTATGTAAATATGCCTTCTATATTGTTTTAAATGGTCTTCAATGTCTTCTATTAGTTCTTCAGCATTTAATCATTTTATGGTGGATTTGATGCCATTCTTTAGCAGGTGGATTATCTTTGATTTTCTGTTAGTGTTTCTTCTTGAAGATCTAAAATGAAGATCACCTGTAACTATAGTGTATTTCCTTAGCCAAAAGAAGCACCTTTTGTCTCTTGCAGTGAATGTTAGTTTTTGTTTAGAGGAGCTCTGCCGTTGAAAATTGCGTGGGGGTGTGGGAGTGTGGCAAACAGTAGTGATGATTCTTGGCAGGGATTAGTGTTGGGTCACTGCATGCTGTCAGGATGCACAATGTCCTAACCAGCCACTTTATTTTCTGGGGATGGTGACAGAGTCCATATCCCTCAGATGAATTGCAAGTTGTCAGGGGTGCTACTTGTTATTTTCATCCAGTGCATATTTGAAGGGTTCTTTTGTTTTCTTTTTTGTATTACTGCCATATATATACATAAATTTGGTGCTTGATTTGGAGTGCAAATATCAGAATCAATTGCTATAAATATGGAGAGATAAGCCAGCTGATTTATTTCCTTTTTAATTATTTGTCAAGAGAAAATCATCTTCTTTTATCTTTCACTACTTCTGATCTTGAGATTATTCCTTGACTCCACTAGGAAAACTCCCTGGGATATTCCTTTCAGTCACCTCGAAGAATTCATGTGAGAATTAAATGTAATAATGTATATGATGCTTAGTCTATAAGCATTGAATAAATATTGTTGTTATTAGTCTATAAGTATTGAATAAATATTGTTATAGTTTTTGTGACTATTATATTATTTGCTAAATATAGACACCGGGAAAATAGTAATTTCACATATTAAGGTGAATCATCCTTTTAGTAAACTGGAGAACAAGAACTTAGAGCACAAATGGCACAATAGGGTTGTGATGCTGAAACACAAATGATCTAACTTTGGCAAGCAAGACTCTATGAAGCAGGATTTAAACACATTCACTTTTTTGTAGAGAAAACTGATCAGGAAGTTATAAATTCATATCACATGAACATATACCTTAAAATTTGTTTTTTTGGAGTTAGTATAAAGAAGCAATCTTTGATAATGAGAATTTTTATTTAGTAGTCATTCTTTTTCTTATTAAAAATAATTTCTATTTTGGGAGTTTCAGTTTTGGGTTAATTCGGTTCCCACAAACAATGTTTTAAATCTTCATTTACAAAAATACATAGATTCTAGGAAAATGTCTTTATTTTTCTTTCAGGCACTCCAAAATGTTTGTTCTTGGTGTATGATTCATATTAATTTTTACTGGAGGCAGATGCAATAACCAAAGAAGGCGTTAGAGAATAGACTTCAGCTTAATCTCTATTTTTAGTTTGAATTGCAGCTGTAATGGAAAAAAAGAAACAGAAAGAAATATAACTTGGAAGCAGTAATGACTAAGCTTCTGGATCTATTTTGTATGTAAAGTACTTTTAGTTAATTGAGCTGATCTTTCCTGTCAACATAAGTGTGCATATGAGGTAAGAAAGAATCTAAATTAACTTATCTGAATATCATCATTTTTATTAGTTTTATATCTACTTATGTGAATGATTGGTAAAGTCAAATGATTATTCCAAATAGTATATGTAAAAAGCCTAACAGCAATTGAATTGTTCCATATCCCTTTAATCTTTTTTTTTTTTTAGGGTAATTGAAGTATAATTTACATTCAACTAGAAATATCACCAGTCTTAAGTTTACAATCCAGTGAGTTCAGTAAGGTTGTGTTACTATAATTGCAATCTAGTTTTAAAATATTTAAGTCACCCCGAAAAAGTGTCCTCCTAATAACCCTTTATAGTCAATCTTCACTCCCACCACCAGCTCCAGTAAGCACTGATTTTTTGTTGCTATAGTGTTTCTTTTTCTAGAAATTTCATATACATGACATTCTAAAATAAGGAGGCATTTGTCCCTTCCTTCTTTCAATTAGCATAAATTTTTCTAAGTCATGTTAGTGTATGTATCAATAGTTTGTTTCTTCTTTATGTTTAGTAGTATTCTATTACAAGGATGTGTCATATTTTTTGTTTATCTATTTGGCACTAGATGAATATTTGAATAATTTCCAGTTTGAATCTATTATGGATACTGCTTCTATTAACATTTGTGTATAAGGTTTTTGTGGAGATATGAATTCATTTCTATTGGGTAACTATATATTCATATCACATGAACATACACCTTAAAATTTGCTTTTTGGAGTAAGTATAAAGAAGCAATCTTTGATAATGAGAATTTTTATTTAGTAGTCATTCTTTTTCTTATTAAAAATAACTTCTAGGAGAGAAAATTTGGCAGTGTATGCTAAATATATGTTTAAGTCACTAAAATAATCCAAGTGTTTACAAAATGGCTGTACTGTTTTGAAATTCCCATCAGACATGTATGACAATTCCACTTGTTCCAGATCCTAACCAATACTCAATATTGTCGATTTTTTTTTTTATTATCTATTCTAGGCAAAGAGTAGTGTTATCTCATGGTGGTTCTATTTGTTATTACCCTAAAAATGAATGAGAGTAAGCATCTTTTCATGTGCTTCTTTGCCAGGAAGTATAAACTCATTTACCCATTTGTTGAACAATGTCCACCTTTTTTATTTATTTACTTATTTGAGAAGAGAGAGAGAGAGAGAGAGAGAGAGAGGGAGAGAGTGGGGGAGGGGCTAAGGGAAAGGGAGAGAATCCTAAAGCAGACTCCCCACTAAGTGCGGAGCCCAACAGGGGCTCCATCATGGAGATGTACAATGAGATTAGTGTTGTTTTCATGCTTGCTAACACATCCATTCTGTAGCCCATCGATCGAGGACTCATTTTGACTTTGAAGTCTTATTATTTAAAAAATACATTTTGTAAGGCTATAGCTTCTATAATGATTCCTCTGATGGATCTGGGCAAAATAAAATAAAGACCTCTCAGAAGGATTCATCATTCTAGGTGCCATTAAGAACACATGTGAATCATGGGAAAAGGTCAAAATATCATCTTTAACAGGAGGTTGGAAGAAATTGACTCCAGCCCTCATGAATGACCTTCAGAGGTTCAGGACTTCAGTGGAGGAAGTAACTGCAGATGTGGAAACAGCAAGAGAACTAGAATTAGAAGTGGAGCCTGAAGATGTGACTGAATTGCTGCAATCTCATGATAAAACTTGAGTGGATGAGGAATTGCTTCCTATGGATGAGCAAAGAAAGTGGTTTTTTGAAATGGAAACTACTTCTGATGAAGATGCTGTGAAGACTGTTGAAAGAACAACAACGGATTTAGGATACTACATAAACTTAGTTGATAAAGCAGCAGCAGGATTTGAGAGGATTGACTCCAATTTTGAAAGTACTTCTACTATAATTAAAATGCTATCAAAGAGCATTGCCTGGTACAGAGAAATTGTTTGTGAAAGGAAGAGTGAGTTAAGGGGGCAAACTTCACTATTGTCTTATTTTAAGAAATTGCTACAACACCCCAGCCTTCAGCAACCTCCCTGATTTGTCAGCAGCCATCAGCATTGAAGTGATACCCTCCACTAGGAAAAAGATTATGGCTTGCAGAGAGCTCAGATGATGGTTAGCATTTTTTAGCAATAAAGCATTTTTTTAATTAAAGCATGTACATTTTTTAGATATAAAGCTAATGCACACTAAACAGATACAGGATAGTGTAAACATAACTTTTATATGCAGCAGGAAACAAAAAAATTCATTTGACTCACTTTATTGCAATATTCACTTTATTGCCATGGTCTGGAGCCAAACCTGCATTATCTCTGTGATATGCCTATATTTATTTGAGTCTTCTTTATTTTCCCTGACAATATTTTGTTGTTATAAGTATTTAGGTCTTACGCTTATTTTGTAAAATGTATTCCCATGTCTATTTTTTTGTACTATTGTAAATGCAAGTTTTTTTAAAATTTCATTTTCAGACTGTTTATTCTAGTATACAGTAGTACAATTTGTTACACTATATTGCTTCTATACTCAGATATGTTGCTAAATTTGCTTTGTAGTTGTAGGTGTGTGTGCGTGTACATAACCATTAGGATTATCCACAAAGAAGGTCTTGTCATCTTCCAATAATGATTGAATTCCTCCTTTTCAATTTATGTTTAATTTTTTTGTCTTTATTGCATGGACTGTGGTTCTTAGTGCAATGATGATAAAAGTAATGAGAGTATATATCTCTGCCTTATTCCAATCTCCAAACATTACGTCTTTTATGATTACCTAAGATATTAGCTATTCATTTTTTTTAAATTGAGCCCCTTTATCCAGAAGGGAAAGTTTGGTTTTATTTCTTATTGCTGACAGCTTTTATCATGAATGGATGTTAAGTTTTCTAAAATGCTTTTTCTTCATCTATCAGGATTATCATATGTTTTTTGTCTTTGTGCCTTAATGCAATGTATTTTATTCATTTATTTATGAATGCTAACCCAAATTGCATTCCTAGGATAAATCATATTTACTTGTGATGTGTAATCTTTTATATATATATATAACTACATAGTGTTGTCCAGTATTGTGTGTAGGGTTCCTTGCATCTATGTTTATGAGGTAATTTGTTTTTTAGTTTTCTTGTAATATTTTATCAGGCTTTGATATCAGGGTAATACTGCCAAAGAAGTTAGAAGGAGTTAGGAAGTTTTCTCTACTTCTATATTTTCTGAAAAAAATATGCATGTGAATAGTATTATTTCTTCCTTAAGTGTTTGATACATTTCCCCCAGTGAAGTCTTATGTGCTAGGACTTGACTTTGTAGTAAGATTTTGAACTATTTACTAATTATGCTAGATGCTAAATGTCTATTGACCTTTTGCTTTTGTCTTGAGTCAGTTTTTGTTTTTTGTATTTTTAAGATTCATCCACTTCGTATAATTTATTGTATTTGTTGTCACAAAGCTGTTTATAATTTTTCCTTAAGGTTCTTTATATTCCTGTAGTATCAATAGTGATATCCCATCTTTGATTTCTGATTTTGATAATTTACTTTTTCAGTCTTCATGCATTTTTTACTAAATGTGTACCAATTTATAGATTTACCAACTTTTCTATTTCTTTTTGTTTTATTTCATTGATTTTTCTTTTTTTAAGATGTATTTATTTATTTATTTATTTGACAGAGAGATCGTGAGGGCGGGAACACAAGCAAGGGGAGTGGGAGAGGGAGAAGCAGGCTTCCCACTGAGCAGGGAGCCCGATGCGGGGCTCGATCCCAAGACCCTGGGATCATGACCTGAGCCGAAGGCAGACGCTTAATGACTGAGCCACCCAGGCGCCCCATTATTTCATTGATTTTTCTATTTGATCAATATTACTTCCCAGTTTCTGCTTTTTATGTTTGATTAATAATTTTTTAACTTCTTAAGTTTAGCATAGGCCACTGATTTTAATATTTTCTTTCTGAGTAAAAGCATTAAGCTTTAAGTTCCCCTGTAAATGTTGCTTTAACTGTATTCCATGTGTTTCAAATTGCATTTTAACATTTTTCTCAAGCTTTTAAAAAAAATTTCTCTTTACTATTTCTTCAACACATGGATATTTAGAAGTACGCTGCTTAATTTTCACATTTTTAAATTTCAATATTTGTTTGTTATTGATTTCTAACTTAATTCCAGTTGTGCTCAAAGAACATACCGTGTTTAATTTTAACTTTTTAAAAATTTTATTGAAAGTTTTTGGGAAGGTTTATCGTATGGTCTATCCTGGAGAATGTTCTAGGTGTACTTGAAAAGAATGTGCATTCTATTATTATTTGCAGTTTACAGTATAGGTCAATTTAGTCCACTTAGTAATGTTGTTTAAGTTTCCCATATTATTATTGGTTTTTTATTTTAAAATTCTGTAATATTTACTGCATTATTTTGTGGCTCTTTATCTAGTTGTCATTTGTATTTAGAAATACTTTTTGTCTTAAATCCTATATTGTCTGATATTAATACATCCACCCTAGTTCTTATGGTTACTGAGTGTATCATATCTTTTCTTTGCCTCTACTGTCAACCTATTTGTGACTGAAATTAATTTGCTTCTCTGTTGAATGGCCTAGAGCTGTTCCTTAACTTTTTATTCAACCTGACAATCTTAGCCTTTTATTTGGAGTATTTTGTAAGCATACATTCAAGATAATTATGATAATTTTTGCAGTAAGTTTTGCCATTTTTAATTTGTTTCTCTTATGTCTCATATCTCTTTTATTCCTATTCTTTTACTCTTTTTGCTGCTCTCTTTGTGTCAAATGTTTTTATTATAGCATTTTATTTCCTCTGTTGACTTTTTAGCTATATCTGAGGATTTTGGGGGGGTTGATTTAGGGATTACAATATACATCTTTGATTTAAATATAGTTTATTTTAGACTGATACTCTCTTAAGTCTTGTGAATTATAGCAACTAAGTCCAGCATATCTCTATTTTGTCCTTATTTCTCTGTGCTATTACTATAATATATGTGTGTTTTGTCTAAATGTTAAAAACCCAATAATATATATTTTGGGGTTCTTTTGCATTTTTAATAATTTTTGATTAACAATTAGTTGTTTTAAATAATATATTGCAACAGCTTGGGATTTTATTTTTCTGTAGGTACTTGTTTTCTTGCCTTGACTTAAACTATAAAATCTATCTACCTCAAAATATTCGATCATTGATATCTCTGCTTAGTTGTTCTAATGTTTTTGCTTTTATTTTCAGTACTACTCCCCAGAGGGTGATGCCTATGTCTTTGTGTTTAGTGGTGAACCAGTAGTTTAGAAAGATTTTGATAAGACATATCATGTGTCTTAGCTCAGGCTGCTATAGCAAATACCACAAACTGGATGGCTTAAATGGCAGAGATTTATTTCTCATGGTTCTAGGGACTGGAAACCTTCTTGATGTATCCTGGCAAGGTGGAGAAAGAGAGAATTCTGGTCTCTTTTTATAATGGTGCTAATTCCATCATGGAGGCTCTACCCTGATGACCTCATCTACACCTAATTATCTTTTAGTGCTTCCACCTCCAAATACCATCACACAGAGATTAGAGCTTCAACATATGAATATGGGAGGGACACAGCTCATAGTATCATGCCTCTAAGGCTTTTATGTTCTGTCAATTTGACTTATATACATGAGGAATTTATTCAAAGCTGTAGCCAGTTCTCAAGTCTCCATTGGCTCTCATTTTATACGAGAATATTTCAGTTCTTCCTTGTATATATATAATTTAAAATAACCTATTATATGCAGGGTTCATTTCAGAATTTCTATGGTGCTCTCACTTCTAGGATCTCTACATTAATTTCTAGTGATTTTGCTGCTTGTCTTGAGCTGAGACACAGAGCCATGAGTTCTGAGCTGATTCTTCCCCATTGAGCCACCAAAGCCATGGGTTATCCTACCTTTTCTCAAATCAATTCCTCCACCTCTAAGGACAAAGTTGCTAGGTTTTGTGACTAGCCATAATGTGGTAAAGCTATGGTACTCACAGAGCTGGGAGTGGGGAAAATGGGAGCAGTCTCCAGCAAGAAGTATCCAGAATTCATACACATGGATGAACTTAAAAGAGTAAAAGGGGGAAGCTGGGTTAGCTCAGTCAGTTAAGCATCTGCCTTCGGCTCAGGTCATGATCCCAGGGTCCTCTGACGGAGCCAGGCATTGCATCAGGCTCCCTGCTCAGCAGGGAGCCTGCTTCTCCCTCTACCCTTCCCCCCAGCTCATGATCTCTCTCTCTCTCTCTCTCTCTCTCATTCTCTCTCTCTCTCAAGTAAATAAATAAAATCTTAAAAAGAAAAGAAAAAAAACACTGCAATTTGAAAAACAATAAAGTCTAGACATAGAAGATTCAAAAGTATTCAAAAGTACTGGCCTCTATATTATCTCATCTTTAAGACAAAACATTGAGCATCTCTGTTATTTAATATATAAATGAATGCAAATTCTTAACCTTTATGCTGCCATTTCTAAATATAGGGAAATATTTTGTATGATGAAATTTGAATTTTTTTGTGTGAGTTTAAGTGAAAATACAAACTACAAAGGTATAAAAAACATGGAATTTTTGAGTATGTGTGGCATAGGAAGATGGATTATATAAAATTATTTTGAAACAGAAAAGAAAATTAAGGTATTTTGGTATCAGTCTCAGCTTTGTTCTGAGTTAGCACAACATTGGAGAAAAGAGATCGAAAGGAATGTAAGTCTGATGATTGACAGAAAAGTGGAAGTAGATCAGAGGAATGTCAGTTCTTAGATAAATAATGTAAAAGTGAGATAACTAAAAATATTCAATTTGTCTAATGATCAAAACTTGTCTAGAATGAGCAGGCTAAGTCAGCTTTTTTTGAATTCTACTGAGAGTGGGCTCCCTGGAGTGATTTGTCAGATCTTTTAAAGTACCATACCACACTTGGTGAAAGTATAAGAGAATTATACAGCCATTTATTTTTTTTACAGCTAAGATTGATATAAAATTGTTTTGTTGATAATTACAATTTTAAGTTAAATTAGATTAATCTATTTTTGTGTGTGTGATATTATATAAACAAACTTCTCAAAGGAGAAAAGTCAAGTTTCATCAGATGCTGGTTTGTACAAAGTATGTGAATAATAAAATGAATGAAAACAGCTGGCCCTCATTTGTTCAGTTAAATGGGATCCATTTTTGCAATGCAAGTAAAATCAAAATTAATACAATTACTCAAGAGTGTTTTCAAATGATGTAGTATGGGCTAGATTGGGACAAGAGAGACTAGAAATAAGCCATAGCTCTTATTCTTAATAACTGTATTTTTTGGCAATTTATTTAACCTCATTACAACTTAGTTTGCTAATCTATAAAATGAATAGCAGTGCTTATATTCTGGAATTTTTATAGCAATTATTGTGATAACTTATTTGATTCACTGACTTCATACTAGATGTTTAATAAGTGTTGGTTCACTTCTCCTTCTCCCTTTACCACCGAAAATCCAAATTATGGAAAGGCTAGTTAAGTATTTAATGAGATGACTTATTTTCAGCAATTAGAAATGCTCAAATAATATAAAACTAAAGTGATTGACAGATTTTGCAAAAGATGGCTGGAACTGTTGAAAATCTACTTGTACAAAACTGCTTAGACCTGGAATGAAGTTAACATAATTGAAGTTGTATGAGTAGCTATGTAATCTTTATGCAGGCAGGGACATATCAATCATGTTGTTGGCTATATCAGCAGGTGCTAGATTTTAATTTAAGTTTTATTTATTGATTGAGTGGTGTTGTCCTTCCTTTACTCTTGAATAGTTTAGGGTAACATCAAAAAATACCTTATTTTTTTAAACATTAAATCATGTGAAGTGATTGAAATAGAAAATGATTATAAAGATATTGGTATTCATACCTAAAAATTGTTAAAATGGGATCTCTTTGTAGCATCTAAGGAATGTGCATAGCACAAAAGGAGTTCAAATTTAATGCATTTTAGTTTTCAGACTTCTTAGGGAACGTTAAGAGATACCTATCACCATTTCTGTCTCATAAAAATGTGAAATGTGGTAACAAACAGCTCAGTCTCTCAGAAGTAACACAGACATTTCCAATCCCCAACTTACTGTGACATAATCTCTTTCAGTCCGAAATAAACTTAGTGCCCTACAGTAAGCTTCAAAAATTATCTATATACACACATGAATGTAAATGAAGATGCACACAAACACACAGATGTAGAAAATTCTATTTTTGGTCATTTTCCAGTGGAAAATGTTTTGATATTTGCAGACATTAAATTGATCTTTAAAATGAAGTAGAGAGTTGTTAATTAACTGCTAATCTGATAAATACAGAAAACCAAATCTAATAACTTAATGATTTAGGAAAATAAAATGTCTGAGACAGATGAGGTTGAAATGTCTATTTTTCCATATGACGGTATGAAATAGTACCATGCATACTTGTCTAACCAGAGTGAGAAATGGTCACTGAATGTAATTTTTCCCAATAATGTTTGGTTATTCATCAATAAAGATACGTATGTAAAAAGAATTTATAATGAGCTTCTGATATAATTTTCAAACTTGAACATATTTCTTTACAAACAAATTTTATGCCCATCAAGATTTTTGAAATATAAAAATGAATAAACAGACATACTTATGTTTTAGAACTGATATATAAAATGCATTATTCTGCAACCAGTTCAAGAACTATCAACCAAATGGACAAAATGCATTTGAGAATAGAAGGCATCATTTAAAATATTAAAACTATGAGTGGCCACATGTATATATTTTAATCATTTCTTTACCCCTTATTTTTCCATACAACAATTTAGCTATTGAACTATAAAAAAAATACTGATTTAAACCATAAGTAGTCTTAATTAATAGTTTCATGACTCTGTAAAGAAAATTATTCTTAATAAAGAAGAGGGGATAAATATCAATATTTGATTCGAAATCTTGGCTTAGATTTATTATTTTTTTAACTAATTACTATTCACTTGGCATTTTGGTAATATTTCTTCATTATGTGTTCTCCCTTTTTTTTTTCTTATTTCCCAACCAATTATATTACCTACATAAAACCCATTTCCCAGAACATGTCTTATAAACGATTTAGTCAGTTAAAGAAAAATTATAGTTGAGAAGTGCCCTCATGTTGGAACAGGATAGATAAGAGTTTGATTTCTGCCTTAGTCACTACCATATACTGGCAAAATTAACAAACTTTTTAAGCTGCATTTTCCTCAACTTGAAATGAGGATAATAACATTACTTACCTCATAGGGTTGCTGTAAGGATTATAAAATGTCCAGAAAGAACCCATCACTGTGTTTATAATAGTAAGCATTAAATAAATAGGTATTTTTTTATTGTGATTACTGTTTGTATCGTTATCATATTTGAATACATGATATTTCAAAGATCATTTTTTACCAGTTATGACTCTAAGATAAGACAGATTCTTGCCTTTATTCCTGGTGCTCATTTGCAAATATGGCAAATCGTTTTCTTCACTACACATAAACAACTGACATTAATAGCTCTAGAGATAAAGTTTGTTTAACCAATAAAAGATGGTTCTGTCACATATGAAATGTAATTTCTAGATTTACCTGCTCATATTTTTGTGGTATTTATTTCTAATTGCCTCCCAATACATTGTGTCCAGAACATATTTATAAAGATTTATAATTTTTTGGAATATTGATTACCTCTCCTAAATGAAGCCATGATGAATTATATGAGACTGAGGGGAAAGCATAAAGATTGAGTTGTCTTGTAAAATAAGAGTTTAACATTATTAGAAAAGTTGTGTGTATTAAAAAAAAAAAAAAAGACCTGAAGAATAGTTTGTGACATTTTGTCACATTTAAGCTGTTAGCTTTCTCCATTCCAGTGGAGAATTGCCATTAAGGACTTAGTATTCTCTATTATTAATGGAAGACTGATTGACTGTGTGTGGCAGAAATGAATTGTTTATAAAAGTTATTCATTTGCATATACAGAAATGCATTTTTAAAAAAATAAATATATACACATCCATACATATGCATGTCTGTATGTAGATTAGCTGAAGCCACATAAGTCCAGTGAAAACCAACTACAATCTACTTGTTTTTTATAGGATTTTTGAATTGCAAATATTCATTTTCCTATAATTTATGCTAAGCAGAAACACAAGGATCCAAAAACACATTTCTATTGTCTTTTTAAACTGCTCAGGATCTAAAACTATTAGAGAAGTAAGGGCTTTTAAAAATTTTGCTTTTCTCTTTAAAATAAAGAGTCATAGAATTTTCAATGAAAAAAAAAAAAAAAACGCAAAGGTGATGGTGATCCAAGTATAGGAAGATACTAAGTTCACTTCCTCCCATGGACACACTGAATCTACAGCTACATATGGATCATTTTCCTCTGAAAAAGTTCTGAAAACTGGATGAATAGCTCCTTCAAGACAAACCAAAAGGACCACATCAAGACAAGTAGGAGAGGCAGAGACACTGTCTTGCCAAAAGTCCCACCCCTAGTGCAGCAATGCACAATTGGTAGGGTTCTCAGAAATCTGGAGCCTTTCCCTGAGGAGTGAGAGGTTGGTGCCCCACATCAGACACCCCAACACTTGGGACCTCCACTAGAGAGACAAACCCCCCAAACATCTGGCTTTGAATGCAATGGGGAATGTGTCTAGAAGATACAAAGGACTGTAGGAAACTAAGATACTGCTCTGAAAGAGGTTGCACACAGACTCAATTACCCTGAGGTCTAGTGCAGAAACAGCAGTTTGAAAAACACCTAGACCTATATGCAAAATAAATTCATTTGCTAATTATAAAAAGGCTGCTGGAAGGGAAGGGGCTTGTTAGCAATCTCTTGGGGATGGAGGCACTTGTGGGCACCATTTTTGCACTCTCCCTTTTCCTTGCAAGTGCTAGCAGGTGCACAGAATCCCTGAACTCTCCCACTGCCCTGCTAAAGTTGGCAGATGCACCCTGGCTCTGTGTTCTCCCCTGCTTTGCTAAAGCCAACAGGCACACCCTGCATTCTTCCTCTGCCTCACTAAAGCTAGAAGGCACATACAGTACACATAGAAGACATTCCTTGATTGCTTGGGTCTGGTAACTAGGGGACCTTCAGTTCTTGGGTCCCACAGGACTTTAACAATTGGAGAGACAGTTCTTAGAGGGCTACTATGCCCAGGGCACTGTGTGGATAACAAACTAAAGCACACCACCAGTCTTTCTGTAAAAAAAGCCCTATTTACTTGACCTGGAGCTTCAGCCTGAGAGGCAGTCCTCGGGTTTGCCAGACATCTGGAACCTAAAAAGATGCTCTCATGGAAAGTAGGCCAGGTGATGATATCTTTGTACTCTCCCTTGGCCTTGCTATGGCTCACTGGTAGCCCCCAGAAAGGAGCTAATACACTCATCTGTAACCCCAGTTTTTGCAACCATCACCCAGGGACACCTCCAGATCATCTACCCTGGTGGCTAACAGAGTTTTCTATGAAGTCCCACAAGACTGTATATACTTGCATATTTTAAAAGTTGGTGCCAATCAGCCTGAAACTAGGTGCTGACTGAGATCCTTCCCTCTGGAACAGTGACAGGTCTTGGCACACCCTCAACAACTGAGACCTATCAAGAATAAATCTGGCTGCTTATATAATCAAATAGGTTAGAGAGACAATCAAAAGCTAGGGCAAGGCTGAATAATAACTTTTATGTTTTACAGAAGGCCACTCTTTCAAGCTATTGCATTTGATACATTGAAACAAACACAAAGTCAAGCAAAATGAGGAAACAGGAATATGTTCCAAGTGAGAGAACAATATAAAACTTCAGAAAAAATAAAACAGTGATAAGTAATCTACCTGATAAAGCATTTAAAGTAATGGTCATAAAATTATCTTTACTGGACTGGGAATAAGAATGGGTGAACACAGAGACAGAAAATACAAGAAAGCTAAAGAATACAATAAGTGAAAAATATACTAGATGGGTTTGACAGCAGACTGGATGAAGCAGAAGAAAGAATCAATGATCTAGAAGACAGGGCAGTGGAACTCACCCCCAAAAAGCAGCAAAAGAATAAAATAATTTTTAAAAATAAAGATAGCTTAAGGGACCTATGGGTCAACATCAAGTAGAATACCATTCACATTATAGGGGACTCAGA
Source organism: Halichoerus grypus (assembly GCF_964656455.1). Lineage (NCBI taxonomy): Eukaryota > Metazoa > Chordata > Mammalia > Carnivora > Phocidae > Halichoerus > Halichoerus grypus. Next base: position 145,434,539 of record NC_135715.1, read on the forward strand.
AAGAGAGGAGAAAGAAAAGAGGGCAGAAAACTTGTTTGAGGAAATAATGGCTGAAAACTTCCCTAAACTGGGGAAGGAACAGACATCCAGATCCAGGAATCCCAGAAGTTCCAAAACAGATGAATCCCAAGATATCCACACCAAGACACATCATAATTAAGATGTCAAAGGTTAGAGAATCTTAAGCAGCAAGAGAAAAACATCTGTTATGTGCAATGGGAATCCCATGACTATGAACAGATTTTCTCAGCAGAAATTTTGCAGGACAGAGAAAATGACATGATATATTTAAAGCACTGAAAAGAAAAAACGAAACAAAACAAAACAAAACTTCCAAGCAAGAATACCCAGCAAGGTTATCATTCAGAATTGAAAGAAATGTAAAGCAAAAGCTAAAGGAGTTTATCATCACTATGAACTTTACAAGAAATGTTAACAGGACTTCTTTAAGCAGAGGAGAAAAGACACTAACCAGTAATAAGATAACATATGAAAGTAAAAACCTCACTGGTAAAGGTAAATATATAGTAAAGGTAATGTATTAATCACTTATAAAGCTAGTATAAAGGTTAAAAGACAAAAGTAGTAAAATTAACTAAAACTACAATAATTAGTTAAGGATACACAAAATAGATGTTAAATGTGACATTAAAAACAAAAACACTGTGAGAGGTAGTATTTATGTAGTTTTAGAATGCATTCAAACTTAAGTTGCTATAAACTTCAAAATAGACTGCTTATACACACACACAGGCACACTGTTATATGTATGTTATATGTAACACATGATAACTACAAAGCAAACACCTATAATAGATACACAAAACATAATGAGAAACGAATCTAAACATAACGCTAAGTAATCTAAACATGACACATAACATCAGGCCACAAGGGAAGAGAGCAAAAGAAGAAGAAAGGAACATAGACAAACTACAAAACAGCAAGAAAACAATTAACAAAATGGCAATAAGTGCATATCTATCAGTAAATACTTTACATGTGAATGATCTAAGTTCTCCCAACAAAAGACATAGAGTGGCTGAGTGGATAAAAACACAAGACCTATCTGTGTGCTACATACAAGAGACTCACTTGAAATGTAAAGACACACACAGACTGAAAGTAAAAGGATGGGAAAAGATGTTTCATGGAAGCCAAAACAAAAAACAAAAACAACAAAACAAGCCAGGGAAACTATACTTATATCAGACAAAATAGACTTTTAAACAAAATCTGTAATAAAAGGCAAAGAAGGACATTATATAATGATAAAGGGGTCAGTCCAACAAGAGGATATATAACATTTTTTTTTTTAAAGATTTTATTTATTTATTTGAGAGAGAGAGAATGAGAGACAGAGAGCATGAGAGGGAGGAGGGTCAGAGGGAGAAGCAGACTCCCTGCCGAGCAGGGAGCCCGATGCGGGACTCGATCCAGGGACTCCAGGATCATGACCTGAGCCGAAGGCAGTCGCTTAACCAACTGAGCCACCCAGGCGCCCAGGATATATAACATTTGTAAATATTTATGCACCCAACATAGAAGCACCTAAATATATAAAGCAAATTTTAACAAATCAAGAAGGAGAAATTGACAGCAATATAATAACAGTAGGGGACTTTAATACCCTATAGACATCAACGGATTGATTAGACAGAAAATCAATTAGAGAACAATGGCTTTAAATGACCCATTGGATCAGATAGACTTAATAGACATAAACAGAACATTCCATACAAAAGCAGCAGAATATACATTCTCTAGTGCACATGGAACATTCTCCAGGATCAATCACATGTTATGCCACAAAGAAATTCTCAATAAATTTAAGAAGATTAAATTCATATCAGGCTTCTTTTCTAACCACAATGGCATGAAACTAGAAAATAATTACAAGAAGAAAACTGGAAAAATCACAAGTATGTGGAGATAATCAACATGCTACTTAATAACCAATAGAAGAAGTCAAAAAATAACTTGAGCAAATGAAAATGGAAGTACAAAACAAAATCTATGGGATGCAGGAAAAGTGTTCTAAGATGGGAGTTCATAGCAATTTAGGCCTACTTCAAGAAACAAGAAAAAATCTCAATCTAACTTTACACCTAAGGGTACTAGAGAAGGAAGAACAAATGAAGCTCAAAGCTTGCAGAAGTAAGAAAGTAATAAAGATCAGAGTGGAACAAATGATATGGAACTTTTAAAAAATGGAAAAGATCAATGAAACTAAGAGCTGGTTCTTTGAAAAAATCAAGAAAATTGACAAATTTTTAGAGTCACCAAGAATAAAAGAGAGCTCAATTTCATAAAATCAGAAATGAAAGAAAAATGACAATACATCCAGATATTCAGAGGATTATAAGAGACTACTATGAACAATTATATGCCAACCAATTGGACAACCTAGAAAAAATGGGTAAATTCCTAGAAACACAATCTTTCAAGACTGAATTAGGAAGAAATAGAAATAGAGCTTGAAGTCCGGAATTGTGATGCCACCAGCTTTGCTTTTCTTTTTCAACATTCCTCTGGCTATTCGGGGTCTTTTCTGGTTCCATACAAATTTTAGGATTCTTTGTTCCATTTCTTTGAAAAAAGTGGATGGTATTTTGATAAGGATTGCATTGAATGTGTAGATTGCTCTAGGTAGCATTGACATTTTCACAATATTTGTTCTTCCAATCCATTAGCATGGAATGTTTTACCATTTCTTTGTGTCTTCCTCAATTTCTTTCATGACTATTTTATAGTTTTCTGAATACAGATTCTTTACCTCTTTGGTTAGATTTATTCCTAAGTATCTTATGGTTTTGGGTGCAATTGTAAATGGGATTGACTCCTTAATTTCTCTTTCTTCTGCCTTGTTGGTGTATAGAAATACCACTGATTTCTGTGCATTGATTTTATATCCTACCACTTGACTGAATTCTTGTATGAGTTCTAGGAGTTTTGGGGTGGAATCTTTTGGGTTTTCCACATGAAGTATCATATCATCTGCAAAGAGTGAGAGTTTGACTTCTTCTTTGCCGATTCGGATGCCTTTTCTTTCTTTTTGTTGTCTGATTGTTGTGGCTAGGACTTCTAATGCTATGTTGAATAGCAGTGGTGATAGTGGACATCCGTGCCGCGTTCCTGACCTTAGGGGGAAAGCTCTCAGTTTTTCCCCATTGAGAATGAAATTAGCTGTGGGTTTTTCATAGATGGCTTTTATGATATTGAGGTATGTACCCTCTATCCCTACACTCTGAAGAGTTTTAATCAAGAAAGGATGCTGTACTTTGTCAAATGCTTTTTCTGCATCTATTGAGAGGATCATATGGTTCTTGTTCTTTCTTTTATTAATGTATTGTATCACATTGATTGATTTGTGGATGTTGAACCAACCTTGCAGCCAGGGATAAATCCCACTTGGTCATGGTGAATAATCCTTTTAATGTACTGTTGGATCCTATTGGGTAGTATTTTGGTGAGAACTTTTGCATCCATGTTCATAAAGGATATTGGTCTGTAATTCTCCTTTTTGTTGGGATCTTTGTCTGGTTTTGGGATCAAGGTAATGGTGGCTTCATAAAACGAGTTTGGAAGTTTTCCTTCCATTTCTATCTTTTGGAACAGTTTCAGAATAATAGGCATTAATTCTTCTTTAAATGTTTGGTAGAATTCCCCTGGGAAGCCATCTGGTCCTGGGCTCTTGTTTTTTGGGAGATTTTTGATGACTGCTTCAATTTCCTTAGTGGTTATAGGTGTGTTCAAATTTTCTATTTCTTCCTGGTTCAGTTTTGGTAGTTTATACATCCCTGGGAATGCATCCATTTCTTCCAGATTATCTAATTTGCTGGCATATATTGCTCATAATATGTTCTTATAATTGTTTGTATTTCTTTGGTGTTGGTTGGGATCTCTCCTCTTTCATTCATGATTTTATTTATTTGGGTCATTTCTCTTTTCTTTTTGATAAGTCTCGCCAGGGGTTTATCAATCTTATTAATTCTTTCAAAGAACCAGCTCCTAGTTTTGTTGATCTGTTCTACTGTTCTTTTGGTTTCTATTTCATTGATTTCTGCTCTGATCTTTATTATTTCTCTTCTCCTGCTGGCTTTAGGCTTTATTTGCTGTTCTTTCTCCAGCTCTTTTAGGTGTAGGGTTAGGTTGTGTATTTGAGACCTTTCTTGTTTCTTGAGAAAGGCTTGTATTGCTATATACTTTCCTCTTAGGACTGCCTTTGCTGCATCCCAAAGATTTTGAACAGTTGTGTTTTCATTTTCATTGGTTTCCATGAATTTTTTAAATTCTTCTTTAATTTCCTGGTTGACCCATTCATTCTTTAGTAGGATGCTCTTTAGCCTCCATTATTTGAGTTCTTTCCGACTTTCTTCTTGTCATTGAGTTCTAATTTCAAAGCATTGTGGTCTGAAAATATGCAGAGAATGATCCCAATCTTTTGGTACCAGTTGAGACCTGATTTGTGACCTAGGATGTGATCTGTTCTGGAGAATGTTCCATGGGCCCTAGAGAAGAATGTGTATTCTGTTGCTTGGGGATGGAATGTTCTGAATATGTCTGTGAAGTCCATTTGGTTCAGTGTGTCATTTAAAGTCTTTATTTCCTTGTTGACCTTTTGCTTAGACAATCTGTCCATTTCAGTGAGGGGGGTGTTAAAGTCCCCCACTATTATTGTATTGTTGTCAATGTGTTTCTTTGCTTTTGTTATTAATTGGCTTATATAATTGGCTGCTCCCATGTTAGGGGCATAGATATTTACAATTGTTAGATCTTCTTGTTGGATAGACCCTTTAAGTATGATATAGTGTCTTTCCTCATCTCTTATTACAGTCTTTGGTTTAAAATCTAATTTGTTTGATATAAGGATTGCCATCCCAGCTTTCTTTTTCTGCCCATTAGCATGGTAAATGGTTTTCCACC